>NC_141690.1:312688691-313412776 GCF_964263255.1 Lissotriton vulgaris
CATCATGGTCTGTGTGTAGCCACAGAATGCTCGGAGGGCGAATTCGTTTTACAGGGAAAAAGTCATAAATGGTTATCAAAGAACGGTTGCAATGTTGCCGCTATGCACTGCCTTCAGGTATATATTTCAAAACAATTATTTTTTATTTATATAAATATTCAAATGTTTTTAAGGAAGAGAATATCAATGTAGAACTTTTCTACACGTTGCCTGTTATGTAATTTTTATATTTCATTTTTTTTATTTTAAGGTAGTTAGCTTTAAAACACGTTCTCTTCTTATTGCAACTTATACTGGGCACTGATTGGAATTAGAATGTTTAGATTTTGTTCACCTTTCATAAATAGTTTGTAAATGGTGAGTGTTGATGATTTTATATTAAACTGTGCAGCGTTCAGAAGATGATTACGAATTTACACTATTTGGCTCATAGTTTGTAGATACTTTTTTTTTAAACCTGTAATTGTAGACAATGTTAAAGCTCTGCAGAGTAGTTGGACATTTCTCATGAGGATGAAACTCACATTTCACATGGAATGTGAAATATTTTCAATATTTCATTGTTCCTTTAGAAATACGGTTTATGCGACTTCACTTTGCAATAAAAGCACATGAACATATTTTTCAATATTTCGTTTTTTATCAATCAAACCTTGTCCCAATTTTTAGAAGAGAATGGGGTGCTGCACTACACATTAATGGTTTCAGAGCACAACATAGTACAGAGCCAACCATGTTGGTGGTCACGGAGGAACTTAAGGGAATCCTAGACCAGGGGTGTGTTGCTGCGGTCTTGCTTCTTGATCTTAGTGCAGCTTTTGACACGGTGGATCACGACACTGTGATCCTCAAGCTAAAGGAAGCGGGAATTACAGACACTGAGCTAAAATGGCTGTCCTAATTCCTAGAAGACAGATCCTTCCAGATAATGGAAGGCGAGCACCTATCGGACACCCTACAAATATCGCACTGAGCCCCACACTATTTAATATTTACATGCAACCTCTGGCAAAGATAGTGCAAGAATTGGGGCTAACTGTTGTGTCATACGCAGATGATACCCAGTTGATACTATCAGTGATAGAAGGCCCACAATCCAAGCACACCAAGTTAGCCTCCTGCATGGTAAAAGTAGCTGAATGGATGAACAGATGTAGCCTAAAGCTATGTTTGTGGGAAATAAGGGGACCCTAGAAACATCATCTGCCAGCCTCCGGAATTGAGAAAAACCCCTGTCCCAAAAAATGCAGCAAAAAATCTGAGAATATGGTTAGACCACAGTCTTTGCATGGAGACACAAGCTAAGAAATTGTCAGCTACATGTTTTGGAATACTTTGCATGATCCTGCCTCTTATCCCTGAACAAACCCGGAGAACTGTGGTTCAGGCCATGGTGATATCCTGGCTGGACTACGGTAACTCCCTCTACCTTGGATCCCCCAAAACTGTAGTGAACAGATTACAGCTGGTCCAGAATGTCGCAGCCAGGATACTACTAGGCATCCCCAGACAACAGTCAGAGAAAGTCACGTTGAAAATACTGCACTGGCTACCGATCCAACCCAGGATCAAATTTAAGTCACTCTGTATTGCCTACAGAGCAATAAATGACAACGGCCAGGCCTTAAAGGGAAAGCTTGTTGCGCCCTATGTTCTGGGTAGATCTCTAAGATCCTCAGCAGATCTGCACATGAAAAGGTTAAGAATAAAGACATCTAAATGGGGAGGTAGATCTTTCTCACATCTGGCTCCTAGTCTCTGGAACTCCCTACCTAAACAAATGCGACTGCTAACAGATGAACTTGCGTTTAGGAAAAAATGCACAACTTGGCTCTTTCCATGATAACTTCTGCGCCCTAACTGCACTTTCTCCTCAGCGCTGAGAAGCCTTCGGGCAGCCATGCGCTTTACAAATCCATACCCATAAAACATATTTAATAGAGGCAAAACAGCTGAAAGTTTCTAGTTACGTGTATCAACACACACAACTCCCACCAGAACTTGCCACCATGTTGTTCTCCTGATAACTGTTTTTATTTTTCTGTGCCATTCCCAAAATTGTGTTTTGAGAATGACGGATGCCACAGGTTGTGGGTGCATTATGTGCATGGATCAACTACAACATTTTAGAGGGTGTGCACGTTTGAGCCAGAAACACAACTCAGTTTTTAGCTTTGTCTCTTTCAAGAGAATATAATCCTTTTTATGTTGTACTATTTAACAGCTCCAGCTGTGTCTAGCATTTGGCTGTGCTCAGTGGGGTTGTGCTCAGAGCCTGGACAGCACCCAAGCTGTGTGTTCAATACAGCATGGCTGCCCAACCTCAACTGCACACAGCCTTCAGGTGTGTGCTGCAAGAGTTGTCTCCAAGGCCTGACCTGTGGCCAAGCCCTGCACCCTGCCTTCCATTGTTGGGCAATACCCACTGGTTTGCCCATACGGCACGCACAGCAGGGGCTGGCTGCAGATCCTGGTATGTGACTTGTTCCTGAGCCTCACCTACATCTGGGCAGCCAACCCCAGTCGCTCAGGGGTTTGTGTGCTGGGCCTCACCTATTGCCGATGCCTAAGGTTAGACCCATAGTGGTAGGTCTTAGGCCATGCCTTAATTTTCTCAAAGTTTTTCTGAGCTTCTGAATCATTATAAGTTTCAAAATCGGAAGCTTGCATCAGGATTGAAGGTCGGATTTCTGACTCATGAATTCCCAACATCTAAAAAGGTGGCCCGGTACGGTAGTAACCTTCAAGGTATGGTAGTTTGCGGACTCTATTGTAGATATTGGGATTCTTGTGTCACAAATATTAGTCATGAATCCCACTACTTTGCCAGATTTTTTTTTTAAGTACCACTAAGGGAGTAGTCCTTTGGGAGTGCCCTCATTATGGCCTGAGACGTTTTAGGAAATGCAGAACATGGGGACTGTGCCCTGAGTACTGTGATGAGAAATGTTTGCCTTTTGGTGGGCAATCAGATTTTGCAGAACTCTTGGATCCATAGTACCAACTCTTGTGACACAGATCTAATGAGACGATGGGAGACAGGCTCCCTTTGCAATCATAATATAATATTTAGAATTCTTGGAATCACAAATTATTCATGAGTCTCGAACAACAGACACATACAAAAAATGTAACCCTTTTCTACTTGCTCTGCAAATTAAACACTAATATCTCAAAATCTACAGAATGGATTTTCATGAACCAAACTCTACTTTGATGCCATGTTTGGTGTAATTCGATTTGGTGGGTTGGGTCGTTGGCATGATAAACAATTTATTTGGAAGCTAAAGTAGAGAAACAGTTCTGTTTTCACCCTGCTGAACTTTTTTCCCTGCATTCATCTGCAAAAAAGCTGGTATTCAGTACTCTGCTGATGGTCTAGTGGTATTCCAAATTTCGTACAAATTAGCCTAAGGGTTCAAATGTTATAAGCAGATCAAACAAAGTCTTTTCTGCTGAAATTAGATCTCCAGCATCACTACAGAGTGGCACTTAGGCCCACACTAGGTTGCTTTTTTCAGTTATAACTTAATTGTGCCATACAACAAAACAACTTAGGAGAGACTAGATAATGGATAAGACAGGCTTATCTCGGGGTCAGTGTGTTAAGCATTTGTGAATATACACAGTAATACAGTGAAAACACTACAGATGGACACAACACAGGTTTTATGAAAATAAGTATTCTTTATATAGACTTAACACAAGACCACAAACGACAAAAATCCACAATACTTTACTTAACACCTTGGCTGCTAGGCGTTTTCCCCCCCTGTGCTGAAAATTGCACTTCTCCTATATTCATGACGAGCTCAGCTCGTCATCAGCACAGCTCAACTGTGCATCATGACAAGCTGAGCTCGTCATGAGCATCGAAAGGGTTAAGATTGACTTAAAGATGGTAAAAGTTACTTAGTTCAAGTAGGTGATAAATGTGACAAAGTGGATGAGTAACGCAAAATGAACAAAAGGCTCGCAAAAAGGGGAGATGCGTCGGTTCCGTGACTTGGGAGAGATCATGCGTTGCGCCTCAATGCTTGCACAGAGTAGGGGATGCGTCGTGATCCTTACCAGTGCGGGGTTGATGCGTAGATTCTCGGCTTGCGGTCCAGTTGCGATGCGCAAAATTGCGCATCTAATGCAATGATCCTGGTGCGATACGCGAGGATGGCGCCCTTGATGCGATGACGATGCAATGACGATTCAACGGTGCCCTGGCAGCCTTGGGACGACTCTGTACTTTGGAGCCGCAACAGGCCCTGCGACACGCTTCTCCAGTTATGCGATGGCGACTCTCTCGATGGCATCACGCTTCTCCGGTGATGCAACAGCAGGCAGCTTTCAACAAAGATACGCTTTCTGGGAGATGCAGCGGCCGCACCCTTCTCCGGCGATGTGATGATCTCAGCTGCGGCGGCGACACGTTTCTTCTCCATGCATCGAACTTCCAGCTCCCAGCGACACGCAAGCTTCTGCAGTTAGAATTGCCAGCAAGGAAATTCAGAGGGGAGCTGGAGGTGAAGTCTTTTGTCCCTAAGACTAAAGCAGGAGGCAAGCACAAGTTCAAGCCCTTGGAGAATATTCTGTAGATCAGTAAAGTCCTTAAAAAGTTCCTGCTCCTTCCCCTTGGCGATAAAGAAACCACTGCAGGCCAACCCAGCAAACAGCACACTGGCATAGGACAGTCCAAAACTCCTGCAGCTTCCTTGGTTCTTCTCCTTGGCAAAGGTTTCTTGTTCCCAGAAGTGATCTAAAGTTCTTGGGTCTGCGTCCCAATATTTATACTACTTTTCTCTCTGCTCTCTGAAGGCAGAGGGGCCTTTGCCCAGTCCAAACCAGTTCCTGTGCACTCTGTTTACATGACTCCTGCTTTCCTTTCACATTGCCGGGCAGAAACATCAGACTCCCCACAGGAGGTGAAGCCCGCATTGTGGAGGGAAAGCACAGCCCTGGAGCACTTTGTTAACATGATTCTGTCTCTTCTTTCACAGTGCAGGGCAGAGACATCAGCCGCACCCCAGGAAGTGGAGCCAGCATTGTGGAGGGAAAGGCCAGCCGTATTCAGGTCCTAGGTGCAACTCCTCCCTCCCATCTAGATGCAGATCTCCCTATTCACCACTGGGCTGACTCATTCTGTCTCTAGGAGTCCCCCAGCCATGTCACTCAAACTTCAGTCAAGAAATACGCAACCTAGCAGAGGCAGGCTTTGGATAGTTAGACAAGAAAATACCTACTTTCTAAAAGTGGTATTTTCATACACAGAATGTTAAAACCAACTTTACTAAAAGATGTATTTTATCATTATGAGTTCAGGCATACTAAATTCGAATTTCTATCATGTTCCCTGAGTCAGTTAGGATTATAAAATGTAATAATGTAACTGCCCATTCTGGCCTATTGAGATCAGGTAGCCTTGCAATAGTGGAAAACGAAAATGGCTGTAATTCACTATTAGGACATGCTACACACACCAGGGCATGTCCTACCTTATACTTACAATGCACCCTGCCCTGGGGCCTACCATAGAGGTGTCTGATATGAATAAAAGGGACGGTTTAGGGACTGGCAAGTGGGTGCATTTGCCAAGTCGACATGGCAGTCACAGACTGCACACAGGCCTTGCAATGGCATGCCTGCGACACACTTTACAAGCTGCGTCTATGGGTGGGACAACCAGTGATGCAAGCCCACCAGCAGCATTTGATTTACAAGCCCTGGGCAAACATTGTGCACTGTACTAGGGTCTGATAAGTAAATCAAATAACCCAATCATGAAATCACTAATTAGTACATCAATTTAACATAGGGAGCACTTGCACTGGGGCACTGAATAGCGGTGGCATAGTGCCCAAAGCATATAACCAGCAAAAACATATCAAAAACAGAGGAGGCAATCCGACAAAATGGAAGGGAGACCCATGATGCCAGGTCTAACAGGTACATTGATCACAAATCAATTGGGCAAATGGCCTAATGTATAGGGGAAAATATGTTGGCGTAAATATGAGCCCTGGGGATACCCTTGACCTAACCTGTACTGAAATGGAGGGAGGTGGATTGCTTGAGCTCTTTTGATAATTTTTGAACTGCACTCGCTCAGAGCAGAACCCTCAATGCTAATTTCCTCCAGTTTTGTGATCAAGCATTTCATGCAAGGTGGCATCAAAGGCAGCCAAAGGCAACAAAGTCGCCCTTCTCAGCTGCCATTCAAAGGTGATCCAGTACAGCAATAAGGGAAGATTTGTTGATTTCCAGGTGGACATAAACAAATATGTTCAATTGTTTTTCCAGGGTTTTCACTGGAAAAGGGAGAAGAAAGATTTGTGTTATACTCCAGTCAACAGTTTTTCCCTTCACCGTGAGGTTGCGGGCAGCCATTAACAGGTTGCCACGCGTTCCCGACGGTCAGCGCACTACTTTTTGCACGCCACCCACCCATTACCACATATGAAGGGTCAGGATCGACGCGCAGCGGAGGTGTGCAGCGGGCGGCCGATGGCGCGCTGAAGGCGAGCCTAAGGCAAGCCGTCTGTGCCCGTCCGCGTCCGACCGGGGCTCGGGGCCAAGACCCCTGCTCCGAATGGGAAACCGGTTATAAGGCATTCTAACGAGCTGTTGCTGAGCCTTAGAAGTTCCATATACCTGTGGAGTGAGCTTTTATACCCTGAATCCTTGCCTTTTACCTGCCCTTGTTGTAGTGCTGCAATTAACTTAGATCAAAATCAAGGTTTTAGCTCGCCTATTACCCCTATAGGATCTCATGAGACCCAGGCTAAAAATCTAATTAATCCCCACAAAAGTCATAGAAATGATTATGTATTTTACAATATAAATTGTCGATCACTTCCCAAACATAAGTCTGACATTTTTGATCTCTTGGTCAATGAGCGCCCTGATGCCAATTTCCTCACGGAGACTTAGTTACAGGAGTGTTCACGACCTGACATTGCATATGCTTTACCTTCCAATTACTTAATATTATAGGAAAGATAAGATTTTAAAAAAGGGTGGTGGTATTGCAATTATTTATAAAGATTGCTATACTTCTGAATTTGAAGATCTTCCTTTTAGTGGTTGTGAAGCTGCATTATTTAAACTTACTACTAATCCTCAGGTTACTTTCTCCGGCTTCTTGCTTTATCGCCCCCTGGAATCGGATGGGGCATGGGCGGGTTCCTTTCCTGACCTAGTTGCCAGGTATCTTTTGAATACTGCCAATTTTACCATTTTGGGGGATTTTAACATGTGTTTCGATGACCCAGCAAGTTCCAAAAGCGTAACACTCACTTCAGATCTGGCAGCTATGAATATTCTGTTCTGTAACTCAGGTCCTAATCATGTAGCAGGCCACTTACTTGACCCCACTTTCTCTAACCTGCCTAACATTAACTGTTCTCCTGCTCTTTCTGTCCTCTGGTCTGATCATTTTTTGTTGTGTTTTCATGTTAGTACAGCTTCTCTAAGCTCGTCTTTTACTACATTCAGTAATAAGGGAAGCTTTAGAAACTAGGCTAAACTGACCCTGGATATTTTTTATAAAATTTTAATTGTGAATGCCCCTATTACTAGTCCAATTTTGGTAGCTAATGCAAATGATATACATAATTGGCTACTCTACTCGGTTGACGTTTGCCTACCTTTCTCGGATAAAAATATGAAGAACCACCATCCTCTGGCCCCCTGTTTCTCTGAGAATTTAAAGGAAGAAAAAAGTAAATGTAAAGCCTCTGAGAGACACTGGAGAAAGAACTATGCCCCTGAGACTAAATTAGCCTATAAATTGTCAAAAAGAAATGATCATGCACTCTGCAAAGTGGCCCGAGCTGAGTTTGTGACGTCCACCATTACTAAAGCCCATAATAATGCTAAAGCCTTATTCAAACTTGCAAAAGAAGTATCGGGCGCTAAGTGCCTGCCTAAATATCTTGACCTCACTATATCACAATGTGATGAGCATGCCAAGTTTTTTTCTTAATAAAGTAGAAAATATCTATGGTACACTGAAGCAAGTCCAGCCAGTAGATGGCAAACAGCATACGAGGACGCCTGAACAACCCATCACGAGTAGTATCTCTCAGATTACTATGCCCCCAATGGCCACTAACAATCTACTCACTTGGGCTCCCCTTGACATTAACTCCTTTAGGCTAATTCTCAATAGCTTGAAGTCTGGCTATCCTAAGGACCCTGTTCCCTTTTTCTGTGCTCCAGAAACATGAAATGTCATCTTTGTCCCGAATTATGGAGCTGCTAATACCTCTTTAAGGAAGCCAAGGTACCATCTATGTGAAAACATGCTATGGTTCTCCCTCTTTTAAAAACAAGTAAATGCATATCCTTTGCATCTATCCAATTTTCGACCTATCTTCTTGCTCCTGGCTTTTTTGAAAGTACTGGAAAAACACATCAATACTCAACTGTCATCTTTTGTGGAATTACATGATTTCCTTCATAGTTCACAGTTGGGTTTTCGACCAGGTTTCTCTATAGAGACTACCTTACTAGGTGTCATGGAAATGATACAAAATCATGTGGATAATGGTGATAACGTGGTACTCATACTTCTTGATCTGAGTGCTGCGTTTGGAACGGTTTCTCATAAACTGCTCTTGCAAGCGTTACAATCTCTATAATTGCCTGGTGTAGTACTCAACTGGCTAAAGGACTTTCAGGTGGATCGTACTTTTCAAGTCTTTAATCCTACCTCCAGCTTTAAAACATACTCTTCACCCTATGATGTCCCCCTGGGCTCTATTTTGAGCCTGCTGTTATTTAATATCTACGTTAGGCCTTTAGCACTTATTGCGAAAAATTCGGGGCTTTCCCTTTTTTCCTATGCCGATGAAACCCAGATTGTCTTCTCTCTATCAGCTAATAGAACATCTAGGATGGATGCATGCTAATATGCTTAAACATAATGGAGAGAAGACTGAGGTGCTGCTACTGAGCATGGAAAATAACTTTTGGAGCTCCCTACATTGGCCATCTGACACGGATGCTCTACCTCTGCCCAGTCGGCACATTCGGAATCTGGGGGTCATAATTGACGAACATCTTTCAATGAGGCAGCAAGAGGTGAAAGTGTTGTCTACTTGCTTTGCCATCCTTAAAAGGCTTAGAAAAATCCTTTGGATGATGCCATTATCTACACAACGTACTGTGGTCCATGCTTTCATTACATCTGGGCTGGATTATGGCAACATCCTTTATCTTGGAGCCAATAAGGATGTAGTACGCAAGTTGCAACTGGTCCAAAATGCGGCGGCAAGGTTGCTTTGCAAGATTTCCAAAAGTGCTTTTGTAATTTGCGTTCAGGGTTGAGAACTGTATAAAGTTCAAAGCCTTAAGCTATGTGTTCAGAATCAACTGTGGCAAAGCACCACAATATTTGAACGCTCTAGTCCAGTGCTATCTCCCCTCACGTACGCTACGCTCAGGCTCACAGGCTAATTTTATTGTGCCAAGGATCAAACTGTCCCTGATGGGAGGACGGTCATTTTCTTATCTCTCCCATGGTTGTGGAACTCCCTTCCGAGGACACTTTCGACCGAAACTAGCTACGTGAACTAACGCAAGGGTTTAAAAACCTGCTATTTAACTTATAGAACCTTTTCTTGTCTTTCTTGAACAATCAGGCGGCGCCGGGAAACCCTTGGGTAGCTGTGCGCCTAATAAGAATAAATTAATGTGTAATGTAAATGTAAATGTATTTGAGCTTATATAGCGCACAGCTACCCACAAAGGGTTTCCCGGCGCTTGCTTAGGGAACCCGTCCTGGTATTCCCCTGTGAGATAACCCCGGCAGGGTATCCACAAGGTGAAAGCCAGGCATCCCGCCGCGAGGGGCCGTTGTGGAGATTAAGCAAGCTATTGCCCAGAGTCGCAGAGTGTGAACCCGTGAGTTGAGAAGGCACCGGAGCAAGAATTATCGTGTCCGTGGAATTTCTTGAGCCCAAGACCCGCCGAGGCGGGGAATTGAACCCTGGTCCAGGGCTGATCTCAGCTTCCGGGTCTGCTGCCTCTAACCCCTGAGCCACACTTCTCCACAATTAACAATAACAATAACAATTGGTCTGGGAATAGTAGGGTCAGCAGTGCTTTTCTTCAACAAACGCTCTACCATGGCTTTCTTCCATTCCAAAGGAATACATCTGGATGACAAGCAAGCACTGCAGATTGTCTGAAGGGCCTGTCAATTTATAAAGTGTTGGGGCTTTCAAACAAAATATCCATTTGCTGGAATACGCTAGTGCATCATGTCAGATATGTATTGCATCTGTTGAAGGACGGGCTGTAGCAGCCCACGCCTGACATGTGCCATACACCCTAGGACAGCCTCTTCTGGTGCAAGGTGATATTTTAGCTTTTCCATGTAAACAAATGATTGGTGAGATTGTTTCATTACCTGTAAAAGTTGTATTATTTTAAGAAATGAGATGCGAGTGAGACGTGGTTGTGGGGTGTCGCCGTCCTTTTTGCCCCTCTGGAGAAGCCGCCCCTGGTGAGTTGCCAGATTTTCGGAGGGAGAAGACAGTTAGGCGAGTCAGAAGAAATACAATTTGTAAGGTTGTTGCCGCTGTCAGCATTGATCTGGCCAAAATCTCTGTGTGCCGATAGAATGACCTGGGTTGAGTGTAAAGGGCTGAGAGAGTCTACAGGACCCAATGAGGAGGTACCATCAGAAGAGGAATCAGGTGAAATATGGTGCAGACTATTCACTATGTTGGCTATTGGTTCCTCTAAATATTAGGAGAGTTTATCCCAGAGGGATTGTGAATGAACCAAAGTCTGTGTTACACAGGCAGCACTTATTACAGTTGAGCAGATATGTAATTTTCTTAGTACATAGAACTAGAGTTGTAATTACTCAATTGTAATAAGGAAGCTAGTGGCAGGATTTTATACTTATATTATATTATACTATATTACGGCAATGCCATGCTGTTAGGGCTAAGCCAAAAAGCACTTCATCAACTTCAATGCGTGCAAAATGCTGCTGCACGTCTTGTGCTTGGCCTCCCGCGCAGAGCATCAGGAAAGTCTGCATTGGCTAAACTCCACTGGCTCCCCGTTAGGGAGCGTATTAAATTTAAAGCCCTCTGCTACGCACATCGCATAGCCCAGAACAAAGGTCCGGATTACCTCAAGAACCTCCTGACCATACATCGCCCTATTCGCAATTTAAGATCTTCTGGTGCGATGTTGTTTAAAACTCCTCGTATTCATAGGGCCAGAATGGGCGGACACTCATTTAGGAACTTAGCCCCCAAATACTGGAATGCTCTACCACTGAATTTGAGGATGGAGCCATCCGAAATGGGATTCCGGAGGAAATTAAAAACATTCCTCTTCCCAATTTCATAATCCCGTTCTCTCAGGTCCTCTGTTGAATTTATCAGTGATTAGCGCGGGGACACACTGTTCTATGTGTAACCAGGCGCTCTATAAATGTTGCATTATTATTATTATTATTATATTTTATTATATTATACTTTTGTTATATTACTTTATACCTCATTATAATATGTTATATTGCATTATATTATATTATATTATATATTTATACATATACAGCCATTTCTAAAAACAGTCAATTACATATTACAAGTGTTTGAATGCATAATTAATATACATTTATTACAGACGGATCATGTTGGGTCCTTTGAAATATTTGTGTTGGCTATTTTATCCACACAGACACCTCCTTACAATAAAAAATGATCAGAGAAAAAGCTGCTTGAATTGCAATTACTCTGCCCCGCGGTTATTTTTCAGAAAATAGCTCCATTCTGTTCCCAACTAACGGACTAGAAAACTCTCAAAAGAGTGCATTTGCTCTTTCGAAAAATATTCTTCAAAACGTTCCAAGGCGCCAAGGCTGTGGCCGTTGTGTACCAGAAACTCCCTAATTCACTAATCACATCATTTAATGGGGTTGTTATTAATCCAGGGGGATATTCTTGAAAATGGGAATTTAACACAAAATAAGCGTTCGTAGCAAAACATCATGGGAGGCCCACTTACAAACTCACAGAGCCTCGACACCTGTCAAACCTTCTTAAATCTGCAAATGTATTTTCATTACACATTTATTAAATGTGTTACTTTCCCGGGAGATATTTTATTTTCCCCGGTTTCACATTTTGAAGGACCTGCCTTCGCGCACTGACGTGTATCCAGGATCAGTTTTCCGCGTTAATTATTGCTAAAGTATGCATGCTAAACTTTTATTCTGTAAGAGCGATTACTGAATGCACATCTGCAGAGTCCGTCGGAGCGCGCGTCGTGCCCGTGGGCAGAGCTACCAGTTGGAAATGATTCATGCCACAGCTCAAATGCCCCCGTCCTTGCAGTTTTCCCGCAGTCTCCCCCCGCGGTATTAATCTGTTCGCGTCTCCGGCGTGCTTCGCCCTGTAAGCCCGCATCCATCTGTTCGCCGCGGAGCCATTTCACTTCACGGTGCTTTAGAACGTGGCTCGCATGCATCGAGGGAGTTCCGGTAGCAAAGCACCCTGGGCCTCGGAGGCTCTGGCGCGCGCAGGCCCGGCCAGGCGGTATTCTAATGCGGGGCTTCTGTTGATGAGAAGCCCGCCAGCTTCTCGCGTCACCATTGGCGGATGTGCTCGGAGCAAGCCACGTCTTTGAGCGGTGCATTTGTATGCATCCAACAAGGCTCAAAGATTGTTCTAAAAAACAGAAGCACCAAAAAATCATTATAGGGTGTCAGTCATAGAAAACTAAAGAGCTCCGTGTGAATAGGCATTATCTCCTCATAACCTTACTCATGCCTCTCCCTACTTTTTTCAGTGATGCGCCAGCATTATTGATCCCTGGCAGTGGCTCACCTAGATCTAAGCTTTCCTCACTTTCTATAGGCGGAAAGGGATGTCTTCCATGAGACTGCACTCATACTTCCTCACTTCCTGTCTTTCATATGCGCCCATTTCCTGAAAGCTGCTAGGTCGCCTTTTTTCTATATGCCCGGTAGTGGGTTCCCACCTTAGTACCTTCTCCAGTTAGCGCTCGCATCCTAGCGCGGGGACACGCCGTTGTGCGTCACCAAGCGCTTTACAAGACCCCCTATTATTATTATTATTTTCAGTAGAGGGGTGCGTAGTCCCTGTTGTGTCGTGGGGGCTGGACAGGTGAATGTGTGGGGGCACCTGGGGGCGAACTCTGGACGGGAGGCCTAACACGTGGAAGCGGAACAATAAGGACTCGGACACGCTTTTAGTTGGCTTGGTTCCACACGCCACTGCCGACTGACGTACGTTCGTGCTGGGACCTCTTTTATTTAGCTAGGTCACGTGGTGCTAAGCCACGCGCTTGTTACGGCACGGGCGTAAGATAGACTAGAACACAACATTCCTCTCCAACCATAAAGCAAACAAAATATGCGACACCCATTATTGCAAATAGTCAGTATCAGTCTCTCTGACCCGTTCTGGGGGTCACTGGCTTGGCATTTCAACAACAATATATGTATGTTGGAACAGTCTTACATGAGGCGTCAGGACGGCTCCGGATTTCTTCTCAGTCGATATTGAGAGAGGCCTTGGCGTGGAGTGGCACCAGGCTCAGCAGGAGCTGGTGAGGCGCAGTTGTGGGCCTCAGGATCATTCCCACTGATATCCATGCTGGGACCTTCACTTTCATTTGGGTATTGATCGTCTCTCTGTTCCAGGTCCAGAATGCCACGCACTTCTGAACAGTCTGGTGATGCCGGCTACTCAGGTCTTTCCGGGCACCTTGGCGCTTGGGTTCTTGGAGATTCAGGCATGGGGGCCGCTTCTCTCACCGGGTAGTACGGTTTGAAATGGGACACATTGCGAGTCACAGTCTCCCGGCCCGAGCCTCAATGACTCGTGTTCCTTTCACGCTGATCACCTTCCAGGGTCTGGTCTCATACGGTTGTCGGAATTTCCCACCCGTGACTCGATTCTTGAGTAGAACCATGTCGCCTCAGGCCATCTGGGGCCCTCGGGCTCTTCGGCGCTGGCTGACCTGGGCATATGCTTTCCGGCGTCGGATTTCAATCTGGCCCTCATTGGAGGATTCTGGCTTCCACTGAGGGTGATGAGGGATTGAGTCTGAGACCACCCGCCCCATGAGAATGTGTCCCGGGGTCACACCCATGGTGGTGTGAGGTGTCTGTGATAACTCCTCAGAAACGTGAAGATCGCGAGTACTACTGATTGGCTCTTATCATGGGCAATTCGTATCACTTTGTTAATTGTTCGTATAAAACTTTCCACTTCGCCATTGGCCTGTGGCCATCGGGGGGTTATGCGATGATGCTGGATGCCCAGGGCACTGAGGTAGTTGGCAAATTCTTGTCCTTGAAAAGGCAGCCCGTTGTCCGTCCGCAGTTCTTTCATTAGCCCATGCGCCGCCATTAGTTTCTCCAGTTTGGGAATTACCTCGGCGGCACTCGTAGTGGATACTATCTCCACCTCTGGATATTTGGAGTGGTCATCTATGGCCACCAGGGTGTGTCCGCCGTCACGGAGGCTGCCAAAGTCAAGACTGACACATTCCCAGGGGCGTTTCGGTCGAGGTTCTACTAGGACAGGTGCTTCTCTGGGTCCCTCTCCTGTGACTTGACAGGCAGCACATGATCTCACCGTGGCTTCTACAAGGTCATCCATGAGGGGGAACCATACTTCGGTCCGAAGTCTGGCCTGGGTTTTGACCATCCCTTGATGGCCCACGTGGGCTAGTTGAACTACTTGAGTTGTTAAGGATGACGGTATCACCAGCCGCTGACCTCGTAGTAGGCATCCGGTGTCATCTTCATTAAGTTCTTCTCTCACGTGGTGAAGGCTGTCCATAATACGCTGTGCCTTGGGGGTTAGGACTTTCCATTCTTCTTTGGCATTGCGCCAGTTTCCACTTTGTAATGGTATTCTGGCTCTTTGTAGGCAGTATTCCCTCTGGGTTGCCTCAGCAATGCTGCTCAGGGACATGGGCATTGGACAGGACCGAGCGGTGACGCATCTTACGTATGCCTCGGTGTCGGCCGCATCTTCCATCTCCTCTCGAGTGGCTGCTCGCGGGTGTCGTGATAGGTAGTCAGCCGGGTTTCTGGATCCCGGTTGATACTCCACTCGGCAGTGTTAGTCTTGGAGTTGAAGCATCCATTTTTCAATGCGGGGTGGCGGCTTTGTGGACATTCCTGTGAAGGGGGCAATCAGAGGCTTATGATCAGTGGCCACTACGAACGGTTTTCCGTAGACGTACAGGTGGAAGTGTCGGCACCCCCAGTGAAGGGCTATTGACTCTTTTCAATTTGCGAGTATCTTTGTTCAGTTTCCGTGAGAGACCGGCTGGCGAATGCCACTGGGGTCCAGTCCTCATCCGCTCTCTGTCTCTGCATCAGGACGGCCCCAAGTCCCACTGGGCCGGCGCCTACAGCCACTAGTGTTAATTTTCTGGGATCGAAGAAGGCCAAGGTCGTGGCATCTGATAGGGCTCCTTTGATCTCTCGGAAGGCTTTGGATTGCTCAGGACCCCATCTCCAGAGCGTGGCATCTTTGGTTAGTTCTCTCAGTGGTAGCGTGAGGTTGGCGAGGTCTCGGATGAACCTCCCACAGTAATTTACCATCCCGAGAAAGCTCCGGACTTCAGTGACGGTTGTGGGAGGCGCGGCTTCTTTGATGTCTTTTACCTTGTCCGGGTCTGGGTTGACACCGTCGGCTGAGAATGTGTACCCAAAGAATTGCAGCTTTCGTTTCAGGAATTCACACTTTTCCCGGTGCAGGGTGAGGCCAGCCTCTCTCAGTCTCCGAAACACTTGAGCCAGTCTGTTGTTTTGTTCTGGGATGGTTCGGGCATGTACCATGACGTCATCGCTGACATTGATGATCCTGGTATGTCGGTAATCAACTCTTGTATCACGTTTTGGAATACCTCCGCCGCGCTGGACATGCAGAAACTGAGCCTCGTGTACCTCCGGAGTCCTACATGTGTTGGGAAGGTTGTGATGTTACGTGACTCTTCATCAAGCACTAGCTGATGGTAGCCGGATCGCAGGTCTAGTTTGGAGAACCAGCTGGCCCCGGCCATCTCTCCAATGAGGTCGTCAATGGTGGGTGTTATGTGGCGCTCTCTTTTGATGGCTACGTTTGGGAGTCGCATGTCCACACACATTCTTACGGCTCCCGGCTGCTTGGGTTTTCTCGTGACGACTATGGGTGAAACCCATGGTGTTGGGCCAGTTACTTTCTCTATTATTCCAGCGGATTCCAGTTTCTTGAGTTCTTCTTCCACCAGTGGCCTCAAGTGGAAGGCAATGCGGCGATGCCTCAGGGCCACAGGCTGGACCATTTGATCCACGTGGAGGTGTATTTTTGTTCCTGTGAATCTTTCCTATGCCCTTGAACACGTCTGAGAATTCGTTTATGAGTTGTTGAACGGATTCTTGGTGTACCCCAAAGGCGAATGTGACGACTCCAAGGTCTTCTGCCGCTCGGCACCCAAGTAGCATGCCTTGCCCATCCTCTGATACAAAGACGTTGGTGGTGATGGATTTGTCTCCGTGCGAGATGGATGTTCTGAATTTTCCTTGAATCTTAAGAGGCGTCTCCTGCCCATATGCAAATACGGTGATGGGCGACGGGCTCAGCACCGGTGGGGGATTCAGTATTTGATGGAGGGCGGCGGCGATTAGGTTGATGGTTGCGCCCGTGTCTACGACGGCCATGAGTTCCTGGGCACCTACTCGTATGCCACATTGGGGTAACCGCCGGGCTTTGCGAGCGGCCGTGCCAATCATGTGCACTTTGTGTACTGTCCTTTCTTCCTCCTCATCATCGTCCATGTTACTCTGAGTGGGGTCCCCCTCCGGTACTGTATTCACTACTTGTCGCTGTTTGCGAAACTTCTTAGAGCGGCAGAATTTTTGGAAATGATTAAAGCGCCCGCATCCTGAACACCTCTTCCCTTTTGCCGGGCATTCCGCTGCGGGGTGCGGTGATCCTCCGCAGTATCCACATGTTTTTGGCAACGTCCCCGTGGCAGCCCTCGGGGCCTTCTTGTTTCATTTGGTCGGGGATTTCACCGTCACCTTGTTGACTGGTTCTACTTTCACCGGCGCTTGGAGTGCAGCTTCCATGTGGACCGCTCTGGCCTTCGATAGTTCTCTGGTGCGCCCTAGGTTCAGAATGTCCTCCAGCGTTTTCCCGGACTCTTCTAGAATGCTTTCCCTGAGTTTGGTCGACGCGTAGCCCTGGATGATCTGTCCCCGTATCTCTTTAGTGGCATCTGCGAATCCACAGGTCAACGCTAGATTTTTAAGCCGGGCGTGATACGTGTCTAGGGACTCCTCAGGCAGCTGTCTGGCTTGCGGGAATATGAATCCCTCATAGCCCTGGTTGGCCATGGGCTCGACGTATGCATTCAGGGCATTAATGAGTGAGTGGTGATTCTTCGGTGGGACTTTCACTAGGGTTTTGGCGATGTTGTGAACGTCCTTCCCTCCTAGGTGAAGGATCATGGCACACTTCTGATCTTTGTGTACTTTGGTGGCCTCAAAGAATATTAATAGCCGATCTACCCAGTCCTTCCATTTTGGGGCAGCGAGGACGGTAAACCTTCCACCAGAAATGGTTCAACTGGGGGTATTGTAGCCATGTTTGTTGCATTGGTGGCGTTAGGTTGTGACCTTGTGGTTAGCTTCCGAGGGTGATGCCCGTTGGTGTGGGCATTGGATGTGCTCATGCTTGTTGTTTCATCTCCCAGTGTCACTAGAGTGTGACGTGACTCTGAGCCTTCATCCACCACATGGGACTCCTCCCCGTTGTAATGGGGGCCAGTGTGCGCCACCCAAGGATTTCGGCCGTCGGCCGGCTGACTCAGGCGTCTTAAAGCGCTCCCTCGCCCTTGACTTTCGGGCCAGGCGTGCCCGTTGTGTGCTGATAGCTCCCCTGTGGCACGTGCGGTGGGCGAGGGCGTGGCTTGGGCCTAGGAGCGTCAGCGGTGCTCACCCGCAGCTTCACCCGGCAGCGCGTGTAACTCCCCTCCCCCTAGCCGACTGCTAGAGGGGCATGCTGCCCGGGGCTTGTAGCATTGTGCACTCACTCGCGTGGCGGCGCAATGCGGGAGATACCACCCGCCGTGGATCCACGTCTCTGATGGGGAGCACAGCGGGCCAGCGCACTCGGCCGGAGGGGATTGCGGGGCACAGCGGCTCACCTTGCGCAGCCTCCAGCACTGGATCAGTCAAGTTCGCCCCTCGAATAAGAGAGCCACACTTCGTGCGGAGTCACAGGGCACGAGCGCTGCGAGCCGATAGCAGAGCTAGCGGCCGCCCCGACAGTTCGGGCGAAACGCACACACAGCGAGGGTACGCCCACCCTCGTCGCCAGCTGTTGTGTCGTGGGGTTGGACAGGTGAATTTGTGGAGGCACCTGGGGGCGAACTCTGGACGGAAGGCCTAACACGTGGCAGCGGCACAATAAGGACTCGGACACGCTTTTATTTGGCTTGGTTCCACACGCCACTGTCGACTGACGTACGTGCGCGCTGGGACCTCTTTTATTTAGCTAGGTCACGTGGTGCTACGCCACACGCTTGTTACGGCACAGGCGTAAGATAGACTAGAACACAACAGTCCCCATTTTCTGCCAGATGAGAGTGTGAAATAGATGCTGTCTACATCCAACTCTGGCAAGATGGTTTAAGACGGTCATTTCACATGCTTATCAGGAAGCTGGTAGAGAGTGGCCTGGCACATTTACAGGCACACAATGGGAATCTCTTGGAGGGAGTGGGCGGGTTTTTTGTGTCAGTTGTGTACCAAGCAGCCACGTGGGCTACACCCTCCACTTCTGTCACTCGTTGTAGACTAAGGGGACGATTATAATTTCAGTCGGAAAGTCTGGGACTGTCAATCAGAAGCTCTCTGACCGCAGTGGGAGGCTTTCTGACTGACACGGTCCGACTGCCAAATTACAATGTCAGTGGTCGGAGCCTAAACCCGTCGTTCATTCCAATGCGGTTCCGACCGGCTCTGAGAGTCTTCCGTCCGGTCGGACGCACTGTAATCCCCTATGGATGGCGATTCCGCCATCGGGATTACAATGTCAGTCTCCGACAGCCTTTCTGTGCCAGCCATTCCGACACAGAAAGGCTGTCGGAAAGTGACTTTGGGGGTCCCCGGCCTATGGTTGGTGGCCAAGGGGGATACCTAGGGTGCCTCCCTGTAAATCCCTGCACTGTGTGACAGGCCCCATGGGGGCTTGCCACAAGGTGCAGTGTTTCACAGACACACCTATTTCCTTATTGGAGCCCGTTTTACAACCGTTTTATGGCCATAGCACAAGCTCCTATAGAGAAATGGGAGTATGCAACAAACAGTGTTCACTCGCATCATAATCAGGCGGTCAGAACCGCCGACCAGAGGTCGGTCGGTCCCGTTTTCACCACGGTGCTGGTTGTAGGAAAGTCCGACCGACACCGTAATAGGCACCCTAAATGTTGCTCAAGGGTCTGCGTTAGCTTTTGGTTCTTCAGTTATTAAGCACTGTATGTCTCTGAATTGATGTTGCTATAGCATTGAATTATATGTTTGAGACGATATATTCAGTAGCAACACATGATATTAAAAGAAAGGGTGTTGAATGATAAACATTTTCTCCCTTACATTAAAGCACTTAAGTTTTCCCTTTGTGTGATTTCGGCTGATGAGGGATGTTTCTTCTGCCATACCTTTAATAGGTAAGGGGTGGGACGAGTAAGGTGATGAGGTAATGCTCGAGTCACTTACAGGTAATCTTCATTACTCCGATACTTCCTTAATGATTCCAGTACTTCTGACTGCCCACTCCTTTCTATCTCATCAGTCTTATTATGAGGGCTGGTTTCAAAACAGGAAGTGTGAGTGGGGCCTTATGGGAGATAACGCTTTTGGGACATGTATTCTGACAAAAACTTGAAAGTAGGTGATCATATGTCAGTAATGTCGGCACATTATTCAAAAAAGGAAGTACATACAAAGATTTAGCATCATGGCTGCGTCACTTTTTTGATGCATCCCATATGCAAAATTCTTTTTGATATTTTCAAAGCAAACCAAATGCCAATTTACGTGGCTTTGAAAAACCAGTAACGTAGCGCAGTACAATGCACTGCATTGCTTTACCTTGCGTCAGGGAAGCATTTAATTGGTAGTGCATGGGCATTCCTGTGCATATACCCATGGAATCTGGCGCAAACCCAGATTTACAAAGACTTGTATACCTGGTTTTGCGTTGAAATGGCACGTCTACCCGACAGAGGTGTAACGAGGAGAAATATCTTAATTCCTTCTCATTACTTCTTCTTTGCATGTGTACTGCATTGTCCAGGACACATAAAAAGAGGAATACACCTCTCAGGGTTGTTTTTGTGCAGGACGGTATTCCTTCCTTCTGTCCGTAATGAAGGCACTCTTATAGCATTGCACATGGGTGTCTGTACTATTGCTAGACAGTAAATAGTATGCCAGTGTTATGAGAGATAAGTTCTCCATACATAAGTAGATATGGCACATTTCTGGTTTCTCCCTTGCACACAACACAACACAGCAAATTGCCTTGCTGCATTGCATTGTAAGAGATATAAGTAAATCTGCCCCTTAGACTTTATTGCTGTCCTCCCCTACCCTACCCTCGCTATGCTGCTAGGCCCAAATGAAGGCTCAATTGAAAACGATATTTGCACATGTAAGTTTGTCTTACATACACAGTCTTTTCTATGAGTGGAAAACTAATTTTAGTGATCTCAAAGTTGATTATGTTTGTAAAACAATTGCTTATAGAAAACATTTTTGTGAATGTGAATCTACTCAGATTAGAGAAGAGGGTGTATCAGGCCTGAAATGCACTGTCAATTGGAGTACACATAGAAACATATGTATGTGGATATTCTTAAACTCCTCCCTGGGCTACCTTTGTTCCTAGACAAATAGAATCTGCCTTTTTGCTATTGGGAAATTACATTCAAAAGTATCCCATGAGTACCACTATAAACTTTTGTGACTTTCTAACATTTGTACATCTGCATGCACATGTGGTTGTGGACCTTTGGGTGCAGACCTATGGCTCTCTTTCAGATTCAAGCCCTTACTTTCTTTACTTCCCATTCTAAACACACCTACATGTAGCTCAATTTTACTTACAAATGCGCCTGCTAATGATATGTCGGAACATGGGTTGATAATTTTGGAAAGGAAGAACCCTTACAAACCCACCCTGTTTAGGACTCAACACAAATCTCAGTGACACTCTGCTGAACCCCTAGTAGCTTTAGCACAAGCAGCAGGTAACTCACTCACTCTTAAGTACATAGGAACAATAGAGTTCCCAGACAAGTTTAGACAGAGACAATTTTAATGAGGAAAAATACATCTAAATGTTTAAAATCGGATTGGTAAAACTGGAGATATGAATGATTAATATTTTAAGAGAAAGAGTTCTCAGAAAACATATAGCATGATTGAAAAATATTAGTTTGAGGTTGACCAGGACCGGGGTGCAATTTCAGATTGACCCCAATATAGAGGAGGTCATATACACCAAGTGAAGTATACTGGATAAGATTTTGGCAGCCAGGTTACTCTCTCACAAGCAGAATGGAGTCTACCAGATGTTCGATTTACCGTCCATATTTTGTTTCAGGCAAATCATCAGCTTTTTGTTGGCAGTGCTGCCGTTGCCTCCATCGACAGAAAGCTTACGCTGAAGGCCTTATGGATTGCTGGATGTTTGAGTAAGGGCATCACACTTCCCACCGTATTTAGGGATAATTGTCTAATATACATGTTTTCTGTACATCACTCCCAGCAACAAACAGACCAATTAAAATAATGATCTGTAAGCCCAGGGTAAAAACACTCTATGTGTATTGGAGGCATTAGGTATTTTATTCTATTTTTCAAACAAAATGTCCCACTGTGGATGTTTGTGTTTCAGAAACAAAGTTTGGTGGATGCTGTTCAAAATCTAATGGATTAATTCACCAAATCTGATGGTCCACCCAACTCTAAAGAGGGCGGGCAGATCGAGAGTTTGGCGGACAGGGTATCCTGTCCACCAACTCTAAATTAGGCCCCTGGTCACTTTTTTAGTTCTCAACATCTTCTAGCTGGGTAAGGTTTGAAGCTTTAACTGGGAAGAGTTCCACAAGGCTGGATACAATTACTGCAACATCCAAATGAGCCTGCTTTCAGTACAGCAAAAAGCTCATAGCTGGACAAACCTGATTTTCCTGCCCCCTTGTGATGTGACTTCCCTGCACACTTTCCAGCTTGTTCTGGTCTTTCGGTGGTATGGAGAAATGACTAGGTACCATTTTTCTACAATTGCTGAGGAAGTACTTTATGGCTTTTCAGCATACCTATATGGCACATGTTTTGTGTGAACCAGGTTTAATGCAGGCCTCAATGGTCTTCCTGAAGTTAGGATTAATTCTGCTTTTTGTGTCCTTACATAGCGAACTAGCGGTCATCCACCTGATCCTCGAAGAGCAGGCCCTGTTCCTGAGTGCCAAACAGGAATCATTAAGTCAATTGCTTTCAGCAGGGTCTTCTTTCTTCTTGTGTTATCTTCCCAGGGTCAGAAGTGTTATGAGGAGATGCTGCGGATGTTATATAGTTTGCTGTATACAGGACTTAGGAGACCCACTCATAACCTGCACTGGCTTAGCTGCTCATTGAGGCCTTAGGCCACTGAAAACTTTATTCATGTATAATAGTTTATGAGTGTATGTTCATTATCATGAAACAATGTGTATTACATTTATAATACATTCGGACAGCACACTCCTACTTCATATGTTCATTGATTCATTTGAATAGTTGTTGCTTAGATAAAGGTATAATAACATATCATGAGACTGCAAGCAAATTCTATTAGAGTGGTATCATGGGCATAAGATTTATCTTTCTCAAAATAAACAGCTTGGATGATATAAAGTAGCCGTTCAAAACCCTCCTAGAGAGAGAAGGGGGACTTTGATTCTAGGAAAAAAACTAAAAGCAGCATGTTTTTTTGCAGAGCTGCATCAAGGTTACTATCTCCTAACAGCCCCACGGAAAAGGTATAATTCAGCCTCATCTTGCAGACAGGCCTCGGACTTAAAAAAATAGATGAAGTTCAGGTACGCATTAAACGAAAGACTTGAAAATGACAACTGAAATGTCTTGTGTCTCGACACTTATTGAAAATAATTGCAATGAACTCGGAAAAGTAAACTAAAATTCCTGACAGTCTCAGTCAAGTTTGTTGCATGGCCAATATTCATTATCTCCAGGTAAGTTGAGGGAGATGAGTAGGCCATGATTAGTTGATTCCTTCCCTTTAGGCTTGTAAGTTAGTTTACACCTGTGCTTGCCTGAGAACCAAGAAGGATCTATCAGGTCATGCTTACAAATTGTGAAAATGTAACAAGTAAGTAATACTATTATCCTGTGCACTGGAAGTTACAGGGAATCTTTCCATCTCAGTCTCACCCTACACCCACCTCCTTTCAGAGCACATCCTCTTTACCTTATCATAAAAATTCCCAGAACTTTAAAATCCCTATTGTTTAACTATGTCTTCTATCAGGAATGGCTCTAGCTCTCCCTAAACTACTCCCCAATTAAATGTGGTCTCCTCCCTCTGTCAGGGCTATGAACTGGTATTTCTCTGATGAAAATGGAGGTCAGAAAGGCTAGTAGACCCTATGAATGAATGGGAGCAGATCCTGTCAGGTCCCTTGGCACCTCCAAGTCAAAAGAGGAAGCAAGATATCTGTATCATTGTAAGAAATTGGGTTATTGATTGATAGGGATGGAAGTCCCATTTAGCCAACAACCACAAACCCTCTTAGGGTGAACCACAAATGTTACTCAATTAACCTGTGATAGTATCCTTTGGTATCTGACAAAATTGCAGTTAAGTTTAACTTAGCTGCGATGAGTATTCGTACAGCACACAAACAGCAATAAAACAGTAATAAAGTGAAAACACAACACAAGAAAAATTCAAAAGTAATTTTTAATAAATAAAATGACACCAAATATGAACAGAATCCAATCAGTAGAACTGAAGATATATAAGACTTTTAAAACGTTTAGCGAATATAGAATCAAGTGGCGTAAAGTATCAATTCAAGCCAAATCCAATAGAGCATGGGTGGGTACAGGGAAGCTACTTGTTTTGCTGTAGCTCACACAGGAGGTCAACCAACTGACACTCAGAGTCCCTCTGGGTAGCCTGTGATCAAGGCAACCAGGTCCAATCTTACTTCTTTCAGATAGCAAGGAAGTCCATCTACCAGCAGGACAGTCGTCCTGTATTTTGGCCGGGAAAGGAGTGTTCTGATGAGCGATTCTGCAGGTCCCATTTTTATACCTGGTGTTATCCTTTGTGTGGGGCATTCCCTGGTCTACTCCCAAACCAGGTTCTGGTCAGTCTTTCCCCTTCCCCTGGTCTTATCTGCGAACCTTCTAGTGTAGCAAAAGCAAGGACAGGCCTGATGTCAGGTTGCTTGTGTGTGCTGTGGGCAAGTTTCTTCGAAATGTAATCCGGGTTTGGTGCAGCTCTTCCCTAGTCATCCTGTCAGGAAAACGCTCTGCCAGCTACACCCATAATCTATTGTTGATTGTCTAGGTCCAATACACATTCTTGATTGTGGTACCAATAACAAGCTCGTCAGTTCTAAACTCATAGAAAGGTCTCAGAAACTTTGAGCAGAAAAATGGCAACTTTCTAAACCTTCTGGAAAAAGGGTTGTGCACCGCCAAGTGTCTATTGAATTTCGACTGTGCTCTGGGGTACCACTCCCCTCCTGGAGTGTATGTAAGACAACTTCAAGTTGCACACTTATTTCGTCATAAGTGTGTCACCCTAGGCACCAGTAATCTTATGCTGGAGTCTCCAGCGGTTATGGCTTCAATTCTAAGTTCAACTTAAATTCCTCCAAATAATGTTTACTCCATACAATACATTTGGTTAAAAAACAAGAGTGTTTTATTCACTTTTTCTCCACTTCATTCAAAACTCAAGACAATCCATTGTTCCAATGCATTTCGGTGCGTAACTGCACCTTCGTCAGGGAACGTCTAAAATTAAACAAACAAAACATTTTCTAAGTTCATGTTACCTCATGTTTAAATGTTCTTATGCGATTAGTGTGTAGTTAAATGCTCGTCCTTTCATTAAAGGCAAGTATCTGGGGTGTTTGTCTTGTTTGTTATGTTTCTAAACCTGCCATTTTCAAAAATATAATCTAAATCCGACTTTACCATTAAAGAGTATTGTAAATTACAACTGACTTGAGTGTCAACATCATTTCTCTATCCATTCCCAATCTGAAGTTAGCACTTATTCATTAACTAAGTTCACCAAGTGTTATCCTTTGGGAGAGATTACAACAGTGAAAAATGACTTTAGGTGTGTAAGACATTTAAAACATAAACATCCATGTCCAACTTTATAAATAGATACAACACACTCTGCTCTTTAAGACATTAGAGCCTCCCTTAGTGGTGGCTTATAAGTATTAAAAAGGAACTTTTAGGCATGGCAAAAGGTTTATTTTGGCAGAACTAAATGCCCTAAATGCTACATTGGCAGACCTGGCACTTGTTTTTAATGGCTACGTCAGTAAGTGTCACGATGAGTGCTGCTGCCCACTAGTAGTATTTAAATTACAGGCCCTTGGTAAGTGTGTTGCATTTACTATGGATTTACAAGTAAATAAA
The DNA here is from genome assembly GCF_964263255.1 of Lissotriton vulgaris. Taxonomy (NCBI): domain Eukaryota; kingdom Metazoa; phylum Chordata; class Amphibia; order Caudata; family Salamandridae; genus Lissotriton; species Lissotriton vulgaris. Next base: position 312,714,418 of record NC_141690.1, read on the forward strand.
ATGTGCCAATTAGTTGTAATCTCATTCCACCATGTTTTAAGGAGAGAGCAAAAGGATTGTATCCCTAGAAAGCAGAGATAAAGAACTCAGAGTCCTAATGTAAACAAAAACAAGTTGAGCAATGTATAAGAGTGAAGACAAATGTTTTGCAGCAATATCACACCAAGAATGCCAGGTCTAACAACTGTTATCTGCTAATTGCTCCTGTGCTCCTCCCAGATGGCTAGTCCCTGTTAAATGGGCAGTTATTGACAACCTCCCTTTCTAGGACTAGACACCAAGCAATTGTTGTCTAAACAGCAGGGCCATTCATTCAAGCCAGGATTGTGTGTTGAGTCTGTAGAGGAGGGATGCATCACAAACGTGATCTAAGCTAGTTTTGGCTCAGGCAGTGCAAATGTTTTTTTATACATCTACATTTCCACTAAAGTTTTTGAAAATCTATTTTCACCCTAATATACATAATTATGAGTAATTTTGCTAGCATGTTCCTGATCAAAGACATTCATTATCAATTTTAATTACACCTCAGTCTCATCATGGAGAGTCAAGCGGAACTTGCACAAGTGAAACCAGCTTTGTATATTGAGTCACTATGAGGGCACACTGTTTCTATTATGTAGTGTGATGGTTTTATTCACAGAGGGGCGTATTATTAATATCAAATTAGTTTTTCTTGCATTGGAAATTCACCTTACCTTTTCATGCGAGTCTGTACTGCTTTTAAACTGAATATCTGGTGCTCCTGGCAGCTATATATGTTTGTCACATTTGTGGGTGGTGTAAATACACACTAAGGCCTACTTAATACATTTAACTTTGTTAATCAAAAAACATTTTGCCTTAAGTTAACTTTTGAACTGTGTGAAACTGGGTTAGTTAGTCAGAAGATTTGCCCTGTCCCCCTTTGCAGGTGAACGTTCTCCTCCTTTCCCTCAGGACTCTCTCTCTTTATATTTCTGCTCATGGACTTCCTTTCCAGAGTAAGTAATTTTTTTTATTTTATTAATTGAAACCTTCATTTGGTTCTACTTTCCATGCTATATTTATTGACAGCACTGCTACCATTTTTCCAACTTACCCATAACCTTAGGTTAGCATTGGAAAAGTTTCACTTTACCGCAACAGAATTGATCTTACTTTGCATATGCTGCCTTAAATAAACTGTACTTACATTTGCCGATATGAATTGACTGAATTTCTTTCACAGATGCTGTATTCAGTTGACTATTAATTCATGCCTCATTGATTAAATGTGAGATTCTAACTTTACTAATTCGTTAAGAACCATTTGTGATTTGCAACATTACAGTTTGCTGTCATTACTGTGGGGCAAATTCTGCTTTACTGTGATAAAATATGATAACTGGTATTTCTAAAGCGCTCGTTCACCAGCGGTTTCTTGACGCTGAATTGGGGACTGCATGAACAGGTGCATAGGGTGGTGTACAGACAAAATATCGACTCCAAAATATCGACTGGACATAATATCGAGTTTTAAATATAGACTGGACAAAATATCGACTGGACATAATATCGACTACAAAAATATTGTTTTTCAGGTAAGTGAAGTAATATCGACTGTATAAAATATAGATAGCAAAAATATCGAATTTTTAATAATATATAATATTTTATAGTGTATTTTTATATAATAATATGTGTGAAAAGTGTGTATTAATGTTATAAAATATTTTATTAAATGAATTTTGTTTTTATAATAATTGCGTAATGTAATTCTGTAGCGGGTTGTGGGTTTATAGGGGAATAGGGTGGGAAGTAATTTAATAATAATTAATTAATTAATATATGTTTGTTAATATTTTTAATTAATAATTAATTGATAATTAACTAATATTAATTAGTTAATTAATTAATATAATTTTGTACATATTTTGTATTATTAATTAATTGGTAATTAATTAATTGTAATTAGTTAATTACATTAATTAGAGTACATTTTCAATATATATAATTTTGTGTTATTTTTAAGAAATTAATTGGGAAAAAATAATATTAATTATTAAAATAATTACAACTAATGTGCTAATATATTAACTTTATTGTTATTGTTAATTAATAATTAATTGGTAATTAAATAATATTGATAAATTTTGGGTAAAGGAGCATTTTTAGGGTTCAGGGTCAGTTTTCAGTTTTTGGGTAAAGGGGCATTTTTAGGGGTTTGGGTCAGTTTTCAGTTTTAGGGTAAAGGGGTATTTTTAGGGTTCAGGTTCAGTTTTCAGTTTTTGGGTAAAGGGGCATTTTTAGGGTTCAGGGTCAGTTTTCAGTTTTAGGGTAAAGGGGTATTTTTAGGGTTCAGGGTCAGTTTTCAGTTCATGGGTAAAAGGGAATTTTTAGGGTTCAGGGTCAGTTTTCAGTTTTTGGGTAAAGGGGTATTTTTAGGGTTCAGGGTCAGTTTTGGGTTTTTGGGTAAAGGGGTATTTTTAGGGTTCAGGGTCAGTTTTCAGTTTTTAAACGATATTTTTGCAAGTCGATAATGTGACCGTCGTTACTCTTTGGAGTGGGAATAGTATTTTTTACACTTCTGGTATTGTACGCCAATATAATAGTATCCTATTTAATTATAGTATGTTATTATATATATATGTTTTTCCAAATATGATTGTAAAAAATTATTTTTATTAAGTTTATTTATTATTTAATTATTATAATTTAATGTAAGTATTTTTAAGTATATTTTAGTAATTCAATTTTAATATTAATTTAATTAAACACTGTTTTTAACAAAGTCGATATTTTTTAGAACTATATTATTGTAAACGATATTTTGTACTCGATATTTTTGTACTTACCTGTTTGTAGATACAAACTCGATATTTTGACTGTCGATATTTTGGCCCTCGATATTTTTTCAGTGATCCGCATAGGGTGAGCTAATGATCGTAGGCCTGAGAGAAAAGCCAAGTTTTCACGGATTTTCTGAACATGGGATATGAATCGATTAGACGTAGTTCAGGAGGGAGCGTGTTCCAGAACTGAGGTGTCAAGAACGTAAACCTAAGTCCACCCAGTTTCTTTCGCTTAAAGGAATGAGGGGTCAGCAAATTGGAGCTGACAGAGCGAAGGGTACGGCGAGGGACATAGCCCTGAATTCTGTTGGCTATGAAGACAGGACCGTGAGACGAGATGGCTCTGTGAGTCATACAGCTCAATTTGAAGAAGCAGCGTTGGGCAACTGAGAGCCAGTGGAGGTTTTTAAGCAGGGGTTTCATGTGGTTTGACCTAGGCAGCCCATGTATGAGTCTGGCTGCTTGGTTTTGCACCAGTTGCAGCCTTTGTAGTTTATAGGCGGGTGTTCCGGTGTATAGTGAGTTGGCATGATCAATGCGAGACATGACTAGGGCCAGAGTGACTTGAACATGGGCCTCAAAGGAGAGAAATCTACTAATTTTTCGGATCCTACGTAGATGGAAGAAGCAGAAGGAAACTACTGTATTGATCTGGATTTTTTGGGTGAGATCACTGCTGATTGTGACCCCAGGCTTTTGACCGTGCTGACTGGGGCGAGGGAGGAGCCCAGGGCGGGTGGACAGAAGTTGAGATTTCAAGGGTTAACTGCAGCCCTGGTGAGGACCAGCTTGGTCTTATCTGGGTTTAATTTCAATTGGCTTTGATTCATCCAATTGCTTAAAAGCGTCATGGTGGATTGGAAAGTTTCCATTGCATGGGGGGAAGAATCAATGTTAAAGACCAGCTGGATGCCATCGGCGTAGTTAAAGACAGCTACGTCTCTCTTCCGTAAATCAGAGATCAGCGGACAGATATATCGATTGAATAGAAGTGGGGAAAGAGAGGACCCCTGAGGAACCCCACAAGTGAGTCTCTTTTTCTCAGAGGGGAAATCAGAGAGGCGAACGGCTTGGTGACGATTGCTGAGGAAGGAGTAAATCCATTTTGGGGGGTGCCCAGGATGCCGGCGCTCTCGACCCGTTTGACGGGTAGACTGTGGTCGACGGTGTCGAATGCCGCCAACAGATCTAGGAGCACTAGGGTCTGTGGGATGTTTTGATCTGCTCCTTTTCTCAGTTCATCATGGAACACTAACATGATGGATTCAGTGGAGTGTTCCGGTCTAAAACCTGCTTGGTGTGGGTCCAGGTAGTGCGAGTGTTCCACGAATGCGCTAAGACAGCTGGCCACATGGGCCTCCAGAATTGTACTTAAAAAAGGTAAGAGTGAGATTGGGTCAAAAGTTGCTGGGGACGAGGGGGTCTGCTCCTACTTTTTGCAGGATAGGTCTAACTTCCGCGGTTTTGAAACAGTTGTGGACAATGCCGGTGGCTAGGGAGTTATTGAGGAGGGATAGTGGGGGTTCTGGAAGCTGGAGGAAGATCTCCCGGGCGATGTGGGGGGACAGCTGTCAGTGGGTGAGCCAGAGCGGACTCTTTTGAGTAGAGAAAAAAAAATCTCCTCAGTGATAGGTGGAAAATGATCAAAGGAGAGCGGGTTACGGTGCGTCGGAGCAGGTTCCAAAGGGGGGGAGCTCCTGGGGATACTGGCTTTGATTTTAGATATCTTGTCAATAAAGTAGGTATTCAGGGAGTCACAGAGCTGTTGTGAAGGAACTGGAACTGGAACTGTCATTGATATATTGTTGAATTTATTACTTTAGCATAAGTTTGAGATACAGAACTATTCCCTTGGACATAGTGGAGATTCGAGTTTGCATCAAGTTTGTGTGGTGCAAGCACCATCCTTATCTCTCCCTCCATCATCCTACGCCAATCTTTTCAATCTGGCTCTTTGTATATGCCAACAATATAATGAAATCATGGTGTCTGCCTGGTCCCTCGCTTACATGCACCTTGGTCAACACGGTTAACTGCTAATCTCATTACCTGTGACTATTGGCTTAAATTGTAGCCATTACATGGCAACCTTTTTTGGCAAGCCACATGTTTTTATTCCTAGACTTGCCGGTTTACGCATATGATCACTGTTGTACAATCTGTCTGTCATGTATACCACTCAGTCAAATTGCTGTGTCTAAGTTGCTTCAACCTAATCGTTGTTCTTCTCTCTGTCAATCCTATTTACACCCCTCTGATAGGTTGAACTAGCAGTGTAAAAGAACCCAGAAATGAATGAATGAATGGATTAAACCAGATATTTTCTACATTTGTCTGCTTGGGAAACAGTGTCCTACAACAGCAGTGATACACTGCATTTACCCTTGATGTGGTCCTCACCCACGCTCCACGACCTGGGCCCCAAGTACCTCAACGACCGCCTGACCTTCTACACGCCCACCCTCCAGCTACGTTCGACAAGCCTCGCCCTTGCCGCCGTACCACGTATCCGAAGAGCCACCGCTGGTGGCAGATCCTTCTCCTACCTGGCGTCCAAGACCTGTAACTCCCTCCCCATCCATCTTCGGCTGACCCAGGACCATCTCGCCTTCAGGAGACAACTCAAGACCTGGCTGTTCGAGCAACAGCAGACCCCTTCCCCCAAGCGCCTTGAGACCCTGCCGGGTGAGTAGCACGCTATACAAATGTTATGATTGATTGATTGATTGATGTAGGGAATTGCATCTGCTTTGTTTTGGACCACTTTTATATCCTGGTATTCTGCTCCATTCAGAACGAGGCTACTGAGGCCTACATATCATCTGAACTCTATCTTTGTGTGCCCAACATACTGACATCACAAGTGAGGCTTAATACAGATAATATCTGCTGCTATGCATACACAAAGTCCAACTGAAAAAGTTAAATCTATGGGGCAGATGTATGAGCACATATATTTATTTAACAACCTTGGCATAAATCTCCAACTAGATGCTGTTCATCAACTCTGGGAGAAGATCCATACCTAGTAGTAGAAGTATGTGCTTCCTTCACCTTGCATGTGGGGCTAATGATATGTTCAACTAAAACTACAACTGTACTAACTCCATAGGCATATTTTAGGCATAAATGGAGATCTCTGCCTACTATGTAGAAGTATTAATTGAAAAAACAGTGAACCGGGCATTCCCTGAGAAAATGGATATGCACTGAACAATCACCACAAGTGTAAACATATCAATACACCACTGCCATCAGTTACAAAAAGATATGATGTGTCTTTGTGGATGTATTGATGATATCTAGAGTTTAAGGTATAGGTTTACAATATGCCAGGTGTTTATTTTTTAATGTAATAATAATTGTAATTCTCTAAGTATGTACTTTTGTTCCCTTTGTTATGTTTATATTTCTACAATATTTTTATATGAGTTATAGATGATGGTGACTTCATACAGAGAATCAAAGGGCACAGTCCATGCCCTCCGAATTCTTTTTCCAACTCTCTGTTTTGTCACCAGAGAATGGTGGCAGTACACAGATTTTCCCACCAGGACAGACGCCTAGGAATTGTACAGTCCTAATGTCCCCTCTGTAGGGTGTCAGAGTGCTGTACATTCTCACAATCATTATAGAATGACATAAAATCGTAAAAGTGTGCACATCAAAGCCATCATTCAGCATGCAGATCACATTTTATTGGTTTTGACACAAAGTTCCAAATGCTACTTGCAGTCAATAGGTTTCATCAGTGAGCTCTGATCGGCATCAGGGAGCTGCATGAAAACTACAAGGCATGGGTTTAGAAACCTATTGTTTTTTCTCAGTCTGTGGCTGCTAGAAATTGGTTTTCAGAGGTATGCACGTTGTCCAAGGAGGTACCACAATCTTAGTCAGAGTAAGTTAGAAACACACTTTAAAATAACCTGTGGGCACCCTCTGGAACCTTAGCACAGAACAGTCAGGCTTAACTTAAGAGGCAATGTGTAAAGTATTTGTGCAACACTTCATACAGTAACACAGTGAAAACACCACGATAAAACTCCATAGCAGTTTAGTAAAATACATTGTGATTTTCTAAATAAAACAAGACCAAAACTATAGAATTCCAATGAGTAGAAGTTGAGATATGAATTGATAAAGAATAAAAGTGTAAATATTGCTTAGAAGCAATAAGCTCCTATTGGGGACTATCTGGTTGCGCTGGACCGGGGCAAAGTCAATAGTACAGGCCGAATGTGATGGAGTGTGGGCTGGAGACAGGAGCCATGCAAGGCCCACTGAAAAAAGTACATTGATCTTGATTCCAACGGTGAGATGCGGGGTGCAACTGAGCGATGCATCGGTGCTGATTCCACCATTGAGGTGATGCATCGATTTCCTCCACACAACGATGCGCCGGTTCTGAAAATGAAGTGCTGGAGCTGAGATGCGCTGGTTCCAAAGCCGATGTGCCAGTTTTCTCCACGTAGTCAAGGGGATGTGTCAATCGGCTCTCACTGCAGTGGGGGCAATGTGATGGCTCAGATGCGTCGGTTCTGGAGGTGATGTGCTGTTACAGAGTGCAATGCACCAGTTCTGTTCCTGCAACAGCTGTAATGCACCAATTCTGCTTCATGCAGCAGAGGATGCATCTGTTCCACTGGAGCAAGCACCTGGATCCATTTCCAATTGACCAGGCGCAGGAGGTGAGACTTTGATATACTTGAGTCTCAAAACAGGAGCCAAGTCAGCATGCCCTTGGAGATCACTCTGGGTTCAAGCAAGACTCCAGTTCATCCTCAGCAGGGGCAGAGGATGGCACACAGCAGGATAGCACAGCATCAAAGCAGTTCTTCCAGAGCAACAATGAAGAAGAGTGGCACTCCTTGTAGCAGCACAGCAGTCTTTCTCCATGGCTGAGTTTCTTCACAGGTCCAGAGGTTTTTGATTTGGTGGTGTCAGAGACCCAGCACTTATACCCAGTTGTGCCTTTGAAGTGGAGGTAAATTCTAAGAGGGGTTTTGAAGTACACTGAGGTCAGCACTTCCCAGCTCTGGCTCCAAACTCACTACAAGGGGGTATGCAACCCTTTGTGTGAGGACAGAACACTGCCTATCCAGGTGTAAGTGTGAGATACTCCCTCTCATCCTGCCCAGGAAGATCCATCAGATGGCAGATGGCCACTCAGTCACACCTAAACTTCCTTTGTGGGTGGTTGTCTAGAGAAAATGCTCAAAGTTCAACTGTGACCCATCCCAGGTGTGTACACTGCACCTTGCCTTATAGGCTATCTGGGCCTATCTTAGAGGTGTCTGATATGTAATAAAAGAAGAGTGTAAGGCTTGGCAAGGGGTTTAAAATGCCAAGTTGACATCGCAGTGTAGACTGTACACATAGGCTCCGCAGTGGCAGGCGTGAGACATGTTTAAAGTGCTACTTGTTTGGGTGGCACAATCATTGCTGTAGGCCCACTAGTAGCATGTAATTTACAGGTCCTGGACACATGTAGAGCAGTTAACTAGGGACTAGTAGGTACATTAAATAAGCTAATTGTGGCTACACTAGTCAAACCATTTTTATGGGAGAGAGTACATGCAGTTTAGCACTGTCCAGCATAATAAAGTGCTAAGAGTCCAAAAAGCAAACACATGCTATATGTTTGGGGTGACCCTTCAGAGAGGGTCATTTCACAACAGTTAAAAGGTTGTTAAAAGGTTCCCCTGGGTAGTAGTAAAGTCTTATTAGCACTGATAACCCCAAGCACTGTGTTAAGTCTGATTAACAATCTATGCTACTTTATACGTCAACAATGTGACTAGGCAAAGCACAGATGTCTCCAGCCAGTGCATTAACCACCAGGGTTATCTTTCTACTATGAAATGTGTTGGGCACATAAATATCTCTGCAGTAGGTACCTTAACCCCATAAGGCCAAACTCTGGAACTCCCTGCCATTATCCCTAAGGAGTCTCGAGGATCTTTTAGCCTTTAGAAAGGCGTTGAAAACGTACCTCTTCCCTAGGACAGGATAGCTGCTGAATCTGCTGGATCAGTGTTCAAAGCGCCAGGATGCCCTTGGTGGTGACAGGCTGCGCTATATAAGTATACCACAATACCAATACCAATACCAAAATGCAGCATCCAACTATATAAGACCGACCCGATTTACTGTCTCATTTTTCTGTGTTGACAATTTCTTTGCAGCAGAGGTTTTAAAAAATAAATACATAAGTCATCTGACAGAATCCCTCTTTACGACTTTTCTGCTGCTACATCTTGACCCCCAATTTTTGGGTTCCCAGAGTAAACCTTTTCCATTTACAGCTCTACTACATTTCGGTGAGAACCCTTTAATTCCCTGATAGGTAACAGACAATTCTAAGTTTTATAGTCATACAACCGTGCAATTCACGATTGGATTTCTTTTTTTTCTCATGATACAAATATTTGTTATCATATGACATGAATAAAGTTGCAAATAAAACACTTAATGCCACATAAATAAGGTTAGGCGCAGCTTTGGATGTAAACATAGCTTCCAATTTATTAACAATAATAAGATAATATATGGATTTATTAAAGCATCTTTTTGCACCACAACAGTGTATCTCTGTGCCGAGACGTGACCTATCTACGCTACAACGAGAAATTTAAGCCAGATAATATTCTGAAATATAATTAAAATAATAAGATATAGCTGGTACCATGAACCCAGGGTCCCATTAATTTCAAGCACTGCAATAAGCGATGCATAAAACAAATACATGAAAGCTGTCTATGTATGTGATTTATTTTCTATTTTGACAGGTCTCCGTTCCTCAAAATCTATTTGACCATGAACCCAGTAGGAGGTACATAGAAATTATATACAGAAAATATTCTAAGGACTGGGCTAATGTGTCCACAGATGCATTCAGCCTTCACCGACGTCTCATCCTGAACATGTGCTGCAGTGGCTGTGTTCTTGCTCAGGGGCGGCCAGAGCACCTGCAGGTACTGTTTGTTTGCCTCTACCCTTGAATTAAAGCAATTTGTCTACCCTGGTGACTTTAATGGGTGGAAGTAACTGGTTCACATTCATGAACAAATTAATGTTCGTAGTTCACCGCTGAACCACTCAGCGTAAATCCTCGACTATTCAGATATAAAAATATCAGTAGCCTAAAACAATGCAATAAAGCATGGACTAATGGATTCGTGATAACAGACTCATTAGTAATAGGTTGTCTCATAATGCGAGGAAGGCACTACCGCTGCTAAACCAAAGAAAATACACCAGGGAAACCACGGAATGTTTATTGATTAACCATGCTATTGCCTCGAGGCATATAACTTTTTGGGGGGAAATCTAACACTTCAAATATTAAGATACAAAATGCACCTGCAGCCTCTATTTAATTTCTGAAGAAGTCCCACTGTGTCCAACAATGTGACATATAGTTCTGCATGTTGGTTTATCACTTCCTTTGCTTGTTAGATATCCTTGTTGCCTCAAAGCGTCAAATAGTTACACAAAGTTGTAAAATGCGGCGATCCCTGATGTGTCATTCAAAACTCTAGTGACAAAATTCTATATTTTAGATGTTGTTCTGAAAATTAAGATGTCATTTTGAAAGTATGCAACCAATAACAATTACAATCAAATGTTGCACGGATTACCCTTTTAAAGCAAACTGTATTTATGTCTGTGCATATTACATTATTTCAGCACCATTTATGTATTCTGCCAATGCTAGCTCAAGCACATTCTCAGACACCCTTTTTATGCATTTCCCATTTAATAGGAGAAGGCGGAGTTTGAGCCACTTTCCGCAACAAAGGAGACTAAGTGGACACTTGTTTAGCACTTATTACAAGTTTGGTGGTCCAGGGACCGCCAGACTCGCAGGGGCGCAGTGGTGGCGGACTGACCACCCTATTAGGGCCAGGTTGGTCAGGCAGTTCTGGAACCACCACAACTGACCAGGATTCCCAGCAGTGGCTAGCGTTCTTGAGGTCGCAATATTCTTGGCGGGCCGTTTAAGACCCACCAAGCAAATTATAAGTTTCTTCACCACCACACTTTTCATGGCGGTGCAACCCCTGGTGCCTCACACCATGTGGATACACAAAGGGGGGAACAACATGTGCCCTCCTGTGTGCATATAAAACCAGTACCTGCACAGAATGGACTGCAGCAGTGTGAGGGTGCACCACGGGGCCACTAAGGTATCGACTGGAGACACTGGTTTGTTCCAACTATTTATTGATATTGCTGCTGGATAAGAAGACACTTCACTACAAGTATGAAGACAGCAGTCTTGGCCTCTTTGTCCCGATGTTCTTCTCGGGGGTTCCTCACCTCTTCCCTCCAACCGGACAGGAATCGGCATCAACAAAAAAAGAAAAGAAAAAGAAAAAGAGGCTTTAGGGTATGGTTCACGGACCAATTATCTACTCAGGGAACGGGGGTGAGGAGTCACCTAAACCGGTGCTAGACTTTGAGTGCTAAAACCCCGGGGGGGTGTGCAGATCGGAAAGGTGAATGGTGTTATGCCAAAAAGAAAGCATAACGAAAGAAAGCACCACTAGCACAGTCCCGTGACCTCCCCTTAGCTTTTACCCCGTCCCTCCCCGTGACAAAGCATTCCGTATACGAGCCCGTACCTTTTCTAGCCACACTTCCCTTGAAGCGTGGCCGGGCGGTTCGCGGTCTCGTTGGCCTCCTGGCTCCCTGGTACCTTCGTCCCCTCCGATTCCGACTCGCACCGTCCTTCCTCCGCTCTCCTCCGTCCTCGCCTCACGTCCACTGCTCTCCTTCGTCCTCGCCTCCCGTCCACTGCTCTCCTTCGTCCTCGCCTCCCGTCCACTGTTCTCCTGAAGTGTCTCCTCCGCTCCGACACCGGCTTTCGCTCTGACAGGTTCCGGGAAGGTTTCCTTATCCGCCCTCCAACCGCATGATTGGTCGACATGGGGTGACGTCATGATGAAGGGCACCACCTCTGGGGAAGCCCAGGCTGAATTAAAGGGCCCGCAGTCATCCTGTGGACGGGGTGGAAAGGAATAAATGTTAAAGTCCTCACCCCGTCCCAGCTCAGCGGTGACCCCGTGACACATCCCACCCCCGGGATTTTCCCGATCAGGGGAAATCGGAAAGCGTGACAGGAAGTCCACATTCCCCTGATCCGCACCCTTACGATGGCGGACGTCGATCTGATAGGGTTGTAATGCCAAAAACCATCGGAGGATACGCTCATTATGACCACGGTTACGCTGCAGCCAAGTTAGGGGGGCGTGATCGGTATAGAGAATGAAGGGTCTCCCATCTAGATAGTAACGTAACTTCTCCACCCCCCATTTGACCGCAAGGCATTCCTTTTCGATAGTGGAGTAAGCTTGCTCACGGGGGAATAACTTCCTACTGATGAATAGCAACGGTCTCTCAAGGCCCTCCCCGTCATGTTGTGAGAGCACGGCCCCTATTCCCACCCCTGAGGCATCTGTCTGAAGGATGAATGGCTTTTGGAAGTCAGGGGAGATGAGTACAGGTGAGGAGGTGAGGGCCGTTTTTAATGCTTGGAATGCTGTGGTTTCTCGTTCCGTGGGGGCCGGCAGTCTGGGAGAAGTGTGTGACTTACGCAGCAGATCTGTGAGAGGACCTGCCAAGTCTGCAAATTGGGCTATAAATCGCCGATAATATCCGACAAGACCCAAAAATGCTCGCAGATCCCTTTTTGTTTTGGGATAGGGAACAGCTTGTATGGCTTCGAGTTTTTCTGTTTGAGGTTCTACCAGTCCTTCCCCTAACACATAGCCCAGATATTTTACCTTCTTAAAGGCGATGCGGGTTTTTTTAGCGTTAACGTGCAAATCCGCCTGTTGAAGGCCTGCGAGAATGTTGTCGAGATGCTTGAGATGGTCGTCCCATGTCTTGCTAAAGACGACAATGTCATCTAGGTATGCAGAGGCATACTCTAGATGTGGAGACAATAAGATGTCCATGGCCCTTTGAAAGGTGGCTGGGGCGCCGTGTAACCCAAAGGGCAGGACGGTAAAATGATAATGACCAGAGGGAGTGGAGAAAGCCGTCTTTTCTCTATCAGCGGGGGCTAGGGGAATCTGCCAGTATCCCTTGGTGAGGTCAATGGTGGTGATATATCTGGCCTCACCAAGGCGTTCCAGCAGCTCGTCCACCCTAGGGAGAGGATATGCATCCTGCTTGGAGACTCGATTGACCGCTCGAAAGTCAATGCAAAACCGGATGCTGCCATCCGGTTTTGGCACGAGTACTACTGGCGAACACCAGTTACTGTGAGATGGGACTATTACCCCTGATTGCAGCATGTTGTTTACTTCCTTCTGGAAGGCTAGCCGACGGGCCTCAGGGATGCGGTACGGTTTTTGCTTTACCACCACACCGGGCGGGGTAGGAATGGAATGCTCCGCTAGGTGTGTTCTGCCTGGTTGGTCTGAAAACACACCTGAATAACGAAGGAGGAGGGAAAGGACCTCTTCTTTCTGGTTTTGGAGGAGGTCTGGGTTAATTGGGGTATCCTTGACAGTGTGAGGAGGGGTTGAAGCAACATCAACCGTATGTATGGCTTGAGGGGGGGTCCCGAGCCATTTTTTTAGGATATTTATATGGTACATTTGGGTTCGGTTTCTAGATAACTGAAGCAGGTAAGTAGTACGCCCTATCTTCCGGAGGATCTTGAAGGGACCCTGCCACTCCTTTTTCAGTTTATGGGTAGAGGAGGGTAACAGAATCAAGGCCCAATCCCCTACATTTAGTTCACTCCATTTCTTCCCTCGGTCATAGAACACTTTCTGTTTGGTCTGAGCAAGGGATAAATGCTCGTGGGCTAAGGTTCTGAGCTTGTGGAGTCGGGTTTGTAGTTGTCGGGAATAATCCAAAAGAGCTTCGGCCTCATGTGCTCCCTCCTTCTCCCAGCTGTCCTTCGTGATTTCCAGCAAAGTCCTTGGTTTTCGTCCGAACAGTAATTCGAACGGTGAAGTCCCCAAGCTAGCTTGGGTCTGGCTGCGGAGAACAAAGAGGGCAAGGGGAAGTAACTGATCCCAGTCTTTACCATCCCCCGACAGCAGTTTCTTGAGGGTGAGCTTTAGGGAGCCGTTATAACGCTCGACCAACCCGTCTGTCTGGGGATGATAAACAGAAGTTTTTATGTGCTTAATCCTGAGCTGTTTGCACACTTGTGTCATCAGACGGGAAACGAAAGGGGTACCCTGATCGGTGACGATCTCCCTCGGAAACCCCATACGTGAGAACACTTCTACTAGTCTTTGTGCAATTGCCACTGAGGTGGCAGCTCGGAGGGGAAAGGCCTCCGGGTAGCGAGTGGCGTAATCAACCAACACCAGTGCGTATTGGTGTCCCCTTCCGGACTTGGGTAAAGGCCCTATGAGGTCCATCCCTAACCTGTCAAAGGGAGTACCGATTATGGGTAAGGGATGTAAAGGGACTGGGGGTGGAATGTAGGGGTTACGTGTCTGACAGATCCGACATTCTTGGCAATATTTTTGTATCTGGGCGTACACACCTGGCCAAAAGAAATGTTGGAGTATAGCCTTTCCTGTTTTTTCGGCCCCCGAATGCCCCACCAATAAATGCGCATGAGCGAAGAACAGGATCTGCTCTCGAAACGCGAGGGGAACCAGCAACTGGGGGGTCGCATCGGCTTTAGCCATTCTATACAGCAGACCGTTCTTCTCAATAAACGTGGGGTATACCCGGGTCAGGGGATTCTGGTCGTCACGCGCTTTTTGCCAGGCGTTGGTAAGGCTAGCGTCATTTAATTGTGCCGTCCTGAAGTGTGTGTCCCTCGCCCAGGGCTCAGACAGAAGAAGGGAGTCTAAAGGCTTTTGCGACTGGTTGAGGACCTCTAGAATTAAGGGGGTGAAACAAGGATTATCAACCCCTATAATAACTGGTTCCGGGAGAGCAGACATGACCCCAACCACTGCCTTGGTTTCTGTCCCCGCTGCAGTATAGAGAGTGATCATAGCCATGGGGTACTCTTTGGTATCTCCGTGGACACACCGGATATGGACTGTTCTTCCGGGTATAAGAGAAGAGGGTAAGACCAGCTCCTGCTTTACCACAGACTGCTTACAGCCGGAATCCAATAAAGCCCTTACAGTTTTCCCATTAATGGTCACACTTACATAAAAAACTGTCCCAGTCTCTTGTGCATACAGAATAGAGCGGGGCGCATAGCTCACGTCCATGGGCTCTTCTTCTTTTTCCTTTCTCTTCCGACAGTATCGGGCAATGTGGCCCCATTCCCCACATTCATAACATTGGGGTCCCGAGGCGATGGGAATATCCGGTCGTGGATACCGAAGACGCTGGGGTTCCGTCATCCCTTTTTGTGGTTTCTTGTCTATTTTCCCAGGGGCTGAAGATTTGACGAATTTCTCAGGTTCTTTCACAGAGGGCCGACCCTGGGCTCTAGCATACGAAGTAGCCATCTCTATGGCGTGTTCCAAGGTTAAGCCGGCATGCTGCATTAGCCAGCGCTGGGTGCCATAGGGAAGGGCCTCTAGGAACTGTTCCAAATACACCTTATTCATAACTTCTTCCATACTTGACTCGCGGGGTTTCAGCCAAAGGTCGGCTGCCTCCTTCAGTTTATAAAACAATGTTTTAGGGAGATCCCCAGGGGTCCCTCGTTCCTGACGGAACCGCAATCTGTGCGTTTTGTCGTCCACTCCTAATCGATCCAGGATATATTGTTTCACCAGGGCATATGCACAGTTTCCATCTCTCTTTACCATCTGATAAGCCGCCTGGGCTTCTCCCGTTAAAAGGGGCGCAAGATAGAAGGGCCATCTATCGCCTGGCCAAGAACTAGCCCTAGCAGCCCTTTCGAAATTTAGGAAAAATGACAGGGGTTCATCCCCGGGGGCATATTTCTGGAGGGGGACCACGGTACCTGGGGGTGGAGCGGTAGGTCTTCCCTGTCCCAAGGTGGTCATAAGCTGGGTCTGTCCTTCCGCTAACTTGAGCAGGTTATCGGCTTGGGCTTGCATAGCCTGAGTGAATGTTGTCCGGTCCGCCTCGGCTTGGGTGGTGGTCTGTCCTATAGCCCATTCTAGTTTTGCCTGGTCATCTTTCAATTGCTGGATCAGAGTCTCCATCCTTTATCGGATGGTGGTTCGCCGTACCGGACTCCTATCTGGCTCGCCACTTGTGAGGGTGCACCACGGAGCCACTAAGGTATCGACTGGAGACACTGGTTTGTTCCAACTATTTATTGATATTGCTGCTGGATAAGAAGACACTTCACTACAAGTATGAAGACAGCAGTCTTGGCCTCTTTGTCCCGATGTTCTTCTCGGGGGTTCCTCTCCTCTTCCCTCCAACCGGACAGGAATCGGCATCAACAAAAAAAGAAAAGAAGAAGAAAAAGAGGCTTTAGGGTATGGTTCACGGACCAATTATCTACTCAGGGAACGGGGGTAGAGAGTCACCTAAACCGGTGCTAGACTTTGAGTGCTAAAACCCCGGGGGGGTGTGCAGATCGGAAAGGTGAATGGTGTTATGCCAAAAAGAAAGCATAACGAAAGAAAGCACCACTAGCACAGTCCCGTGACCTCCCCTTAGCTTTTACCCCGTCCCTCCCCGTGACAAAGCATTCCGTATACGAGCCCGTACCTTTTCTAGCCACACTTCCCTTGAAGCGTGGCCGGGCGGTTCGCGGTCTCGTTGGCCTCCTGGCTCCTTGGTACCTTCGTCCCCTCCGATTCCGACTCGCACCGTCCTTCCTCCGCTCTCCTCCGTCCTCGCCTCACGTCCACTGCTCTCCTTCGTCCTCGCCTCCCGTCCACTGCTCTCC
Source organism: Lissotriton vulgaris (assembly GCF_964263255.1). Classification (NCBI taxonomy): domain Eukaryota; kingdom Metazoa; phylum Chordata; class Amphibia; order Caudata; family Salamandridae; genus Lissotriton; species Lissotriton vulgaris. Next base: position 312,731,047 of record NC_141690.1, read on the forward strand.
TTCGTCCTCGCCTCCCGTCCACTGTTCTCCTGAAGTGTCTCCTCCGCTCCGACACCGGCTTTCGCGCTGACAGGTTCCGGGAAGGTTTCCTTATCCGCCCTCCAACCGCATGATTGGTCGACATGGGGTGACGTCATGATGAAGGGCACCACCTCTGGGGAAGCCCAGGCTGAATTAAAGGGCCCGCAGCCATCCTGTGGACGGGGTGGAAAGGAATAAATGTTAAAGTCCTCACCCCGTCCCAGCTCAGCGGTGACCCCGTGACAAGCAGTTAATGCAGTGCAGGTACTGATTTTGATGTTCATTCTGGTGGTACCTATTTAATAGGCACCGCCCTGGGAAATCCACAAAAAGGCCAGCCAGACCAGATGAAAACTCCTTATCTGGTGGCTGGTTCCTACATGGGTTTGGCAGTGCATGAGCGGGGCAGGCAAGAGCCGCCAAATTCATCATAAAGTCCTAAATGTCTAACAAGCTTTTGACACAATTTACACTTGATTTAATGTTACAATCAAAATTAAAACTTCCACCTTCCCTAAGAAAATTGCTCCCCGTTATAAATATGCAATTCTGGACCTTCAACCTTTGTTCTAGACAGTGCATGCTAGGAAGCCTCAGTCCCATGTGCTCTGATAAAGCTTTTTGTATTTCAAGTACAGCTCTACTACTGTAGGTCCGACATGGCTTTATGTCAGGTCTTTGAGTCTAGCCAACACATTTAAATTCCGCTACTTCCAGACAACAGTAACAGTACAGGCCAGCCTGTCCTGGTGCCCAAGTGAGCCATGTGAAAGCTGAGAAGAAGTAAAATTCGTCCCACAACCTTAAAGCATGAGAGTCACTTTAGAGGTTGCACTAGTCACTTACACCTTTGTTACAGGTAAATGTAAATACATTTTTTATTTAAATTTAAAGTTTGGTAAATGCCTGTGACATGAGTTATATTCATGGGTATCAGAAAATCTAATATGCAATCATATACCTCTTCACCTAAAATAAGTTGTGGATTCAACATAGTGACTGGAGAACTTCCTATCTTTTATGATTCCTCATCTTTAAATCAAAGACATCTGCCAGGACCAAATATTAGAATTACACACAAACAGGGAGGAAAGTGAGCAATACTATTCTGACTTTATTTCCATAATATTCAGCAGTAATTAACCATTCTTTCACTTAAGGACTGTCTGTGGGATGCAGATTCCAATTTTGTGTTACCTGCGTTGAGTGGCACATACCCATATAAGGCCATTGAAAGGTACCAACATATTCTTAATGTGGACTGGGGTGCACTAATTAGTAATAGGTTGAGTTGGATGGTGAGTGAGTGCACCCAAGGTCTACGGCTACACTTGACTGTTTGGATTTTGCTCCGCGAATAGTTCCTATAGAATTTTGTTGTAATTAGTGATACAAACTAGGAAGGAAGTACTTGACCCCACATGAGTTGCAGGGTTTTGGAGTGCCGCAGATGTTTATTAACTAAACATTAATATGTATATAGCATGAGAATTCTCCTTTTAAAAATCTGCGGTAAACCATTTACCAATTCAGAACTAGACCTGATACATAAAGAGGAATAGACTTGCCTACATGCAGGATGAGCATTGAAACTGTTTATCATCAATCATATTTGAATTTATGTACCCAAGATTTCATTGTAGAACTAGGGAGAACAATTGTGTGACATGGTCTAAGATGTTTTTTCGGTATACATTTGAAGAGAAACTGTGGTACTTTGCCCCGGGATGTCTTGGGGGTGTAAATGTGAGAAAAACAGAAACTAGTGGGAGCCTCACCTCAGAAGTATGCTGCACCAGGTGTATTTAGTTTGTTAGACAGACTCCTTAAGAACTGTGTTTGGAATAGAGTTCTGAACAAATTATAAAAACATCGATGTTTTGCCATTTCACCCAATATTTCTGCTCAGGACATGTGATGTTTCTGTTTTCTGCATTGGCTGAACTCCCTTAAGGAGGCCAGTTCTCTGTGCTCTGTTTAAAAGGACAACTGATTTAAATGTAGTGTTACCCTGCCTGTCATTCTGGATAATATACTGACAATGTGCAAAGACATGGGTATATGAAGCGGAGCCAAGGCACCTTTAACTACATGTGTTTTTAGAGGTGTATATTTTCTGCAGCTTGATGGCAGAGAATACTTCCAATGTTAAAAAAACTTCTAAAATCAATTTGATAAATTGTATTAGAAACAAATTCTAAAATGATCACTGGTTTATCATATTTTATTACCCATTGCAATTAATCCGGTTTAGAAATGAAAAATATAATCTACCCAAGCTTTCTGAAGTAGCTAAAAAAGGTGTTAATATTTTACATTTACCGTAATTAGAACCAATCCATTCACAGACAAGGCCTGCAGATCCTCTTCACAGGAAGAGCACTCAATTTGTAGGATGAAAATCTCCTGTAGATATTTTCTCATATGGGCTTTGAAATTTTGAAGGTAGCAAGCAAAGGTATGGATGATTTTTAGTCTCACTCCCTGCTTTATTGGACTAGTTCCATGTGGATAATGAATTAAACAAGTAGATTAACATTTATCCCCCTAAAGGTGTACAAGGGCCATGTACAAACAAACAAATACATTTTGTAATTTTTCTATGTTTATAATGTTTGTATACGTATATATGTACATGTGAAAGTAATGTATGTCAAGTCTCTAGAAAATGTACCTTTGTGTTAGCCATTGAAAGTAAATGACGTTTGATCTAATGACAATTCCATTGCACTCAGGCAAAGAATGGTAAATAATAATTCCATTGTTGAGGAGTACCAGAGGTTATGATCTATCCACATATTTTCCACTGGGTTTATTGCATATCCAAGCCCAGGACTTATTTGGGTAGACTCCATTGTTATTTATAGTGAATTCTTAAAGGAAGACTGCAGAAAGAGATTTCCTCAAATGTGTGTTGACTCGCTGGTGCTCAAATCTGCCGCCTGGAGCGGTGGCACAAGGTTTCAGCTGATCTTAAAGGAAAACAAGATACATATCTTCACAGTGAAGCCTGCTTGCTTCAATATTAATGTTCCTGTTGACCTAAAAGTGCAGAAGATCCTGGAACAAAGGTTCCAGATCATATTCCCTTAATTTTGTGGCAAATTACTCTTTTTGTTTCTCTTTTTTAACTCAACTAAATTTGAAGTTCTTTGTTTGCAAATGATTTATTTTTTTCAATTTGATGTTACACATGTGTGTGTGCATTTCTGTGAGAAAAGTCTAACTGTTTGAGCCAATCTACCAAATTGGGGCCAATAGTTTCTATCAGAAACCCATTCCATTTCAAGTCTAACATTTTTCTTGCTTTCCACGAGCTCAGACACACCTCACTTCACAACCGTGGAATTTCTCTCCCATTGTTTATCTATCCAATTTCATATATAACCTTTTAGCAATGCTTGCTATTTACAGTTTTCGTAAGAAGTTAGAAATGTGGAATGACACACTATAAAAGGAAGTTAGTATTATTATTGTAGCTACTATTTTTAAATCTATCAACTTTCAATAATTTTTGCAGAAAACCAGTTATTTGAAATGCCAGCCTTCCAACTCTCATGAAGCTATTGACAAAGGAAACACCATTTGTAAATTGTGGAAATACTGCATAGTATTACACACTCGAAATGTATGTGTACTGCTGAGTAGGATATTCCTACCCTTCTATCTATATGTATAGTCAAATTAGATTTTGAAACCAGTTGTTTAAGGTGGTGGACCTAAATTGAAAATGGGAGGTGCACATTACGTCACAAATCTGACACCACTTACACGAAGGTAGGTAGTGACTGACAAAGTCTCCATCCTGTGGTGTTTTCACACAGGCAGATTCTTTCACCCTTCACAATGGGCATTTGCACTATGTGGCAATTGTTCCTAACTAGTAACAGCTGATGCTGCGTATAAGCTGATCATGCTTTACATGACATAAGCCAAACTTGACAATGAAAAAACAAATGTGCAATTTGCAAAAGTCTCGCAAAACGACACTGAAACTGAGAGAGTTGAAGTACCAGCACCTTAAAAATGTGCTTGACTAGGTAGAAACAGTAGGAAAAATCAAGTAGTGAATTTGAAATGTTTAATAACTGATTATTTTATATTCTTAATAAAAATGTCATGAAAATGAATGATAAAACTCAGCATTTATAAATACTTCATTGTAGAAAGCTATAAAAAACTCAACAATGGTGCAATTCAAGCATGCAATATGCTAGATGAATGACATTTTCAGTACCTAACATTATTCTTTTATTCATTTTATTTTAATGATTTATAGGAGTAGTTTTCATGTTGCTACTTTTGAAATTGTGGTAGTAGGAAACAATTAGAGTTGAGCATTTCAGTGTAATAAACACTGACTACTTTATAAAACGCTCATCTATGATATGTTGCTTTATTTCATTATGCTTGAACATAATTAGGAGCTTTATTTTACTAAATAAGAAATGTTAACTTTAAAAAGCATTTAAATTATCTTTTCTCTTTAGGCAGCATTATTTCATAGCATTGTCCAACAGACTTTGATAGGTTTCCTCACATTTTGCTTTATTTGTTCTTCTCATGTGACATTCTTTAAGCGACAAGAAACTTTCTTACAATACCTCTTTGTGTATGAATGATGGGAAATTGAGCGTTGGACCTTATCCATGGAGAGAAACAAAGTAAATAAGCTCGTTGTCAACTAACATGTGAGGATGGAATGAACAGTTGTTTCTCATGATGAGCAAGGGAAAGTATGCTGGATTATCAATTTGTATCACATGATGATTTGACCTATTGATGTACCGTAGACATTTTGGAAAAAGTGACTTTCCTAGGAGGAGGGAGGCAGGAGATTACCCCTTTTCACTTTTCCTGCTGTCTGCCTGCTGCACTTTCTCTATTATGCCCTTTGCCTTAATGCCCTTGCTGATAAACTGCCTTTTGGAAGATTTGGAGCAATTTGGTTAGAGACTAGAATTGAACTTTCCTGCTTTATCCTCCATTCTATTTGCCCATGGACTTTCCCCTAGTTGATCCCTTTTCTCAGGCTAAGAAAACCATTGTGAACCATCCTCCTTCTGTTGTTGCTGGAGGAATCTTAAGCGATTGGAACCATCCTCTTATAGATGCTTTTATTTTGCAATACATTTACTTTGGCTAGATGTGCAATTTTATATTTCGAACTGTAAGACTCATGACTACGCTTCTTAAAAAAATATTTATCTGCGTTGATTTTGGATCTTTAATACAATAACCACATTTTATTTGGTCTGATTCTTTTGTTGTGTCTTAACGTTCTATCCACAGAAACGGTGCCTACAATTATCTGAATTTTAAATGCGTCGTAATGAGAGTCATACATTATTTTCAGAATATCAGGTTCTTTATACAGCAGAGTTCTTGCTTTGTATGATTCTTGTCAAACTGAGCTTCTTTAGGAGGTTGAGGCTTCGAATTGCGATACTCTATTTCTCTATATATGGGCAAAAAAACTAACTGTCCTCTGCACCACAGAGGGGGTACATTAATAAAGATGGTTTATTGTTCTGAAAATCTTCAGCACCAAACAGCCTGAAGGGAGGACTGCATACAGCTGTCAGGTCCTGGGTAGCCTGGTTCCAGAAAAGGAATCCCGAGTATGTCAGAGCACCGGTAAGACAGAGCACAGGACAGGCAAAGAAACTGTCCTCAACAGGGCTGATGGCGCTGTTCAGGCACACCGGCTAGTCCTGAGGATTTTGTGAACCCCACAGGAACGCTCTTCCTGACATCAGATACAAAGCACCCTAGCTCTCATCCTTATGATGACCTTACATTAAACAAGGTTGAACGTCTATTTCTATAGGATGGTTCTAAGAGTAATATAGTTGAACCTGATCTCCAAATTATGAGTTGGCTACCAATTAATGGTGCTCATTGGGTCGCCGACAGAGGGACAGCCTGATTTCTCACCCATCACTATAATAAAGAAAGATCCTTCAGAGGACAATTGAATCTGAGGTGAAGTATAAAATCTGAGTAAACCAGTCACTTGTATGGGCCCAGTGCTGGAGTGTAAAAATCAGTTTATTGCTTCCGCTGCAACACAGCCAAGGTTGGAGCTTTCACATGTATTGTAATATTGCATTTTTCATTTGTATTTTTGTCAGCCATATTGGGATGTTAAAATGGAGAATAACATACAGGAACTGGTGTTGATGTATACATTTTTGAATATCATTCTGTAATCAAAGATTGCATTCCTCATTCTCATTCCTGTAGGTACAACCTCAAGGGCTGGTCTTGGATATCAATGTGGTGTTAACTCATATCTCTTATTAATGGTTTAGGTAAAAACTCTTGCTTCAACCCAAATCATACTAAGGGGCAACTCATCATCAGGTCAAGTGCTGAATTTCCAGACAATGAGAGGTAATTTTTAGATACATCAAGTTGTGTAGGATGTATGACGGTACAACGCGTACCGTCACAACGCATCCCTTTACACCGCATCCCTTACAACGCAAGTCGTTACCACGACTTGCTTTGGGGGCGCGGATTTCGAATAGTATAATTTACTATTCTAACACCAGTCCCCGTGGACCCTAGGGAAGGTGTTGGGATAGTAAATTTACTATTTTTAATCCTTTAGCGCCCTCCAGCGCAAGTCGTGGTAACGACTTGCGTTGTAACGGCCTAGTGGTATAGGTACCGCGTGGTAAAAACTTCGTGGTAAAGGATGTTTACCAGTTGGGTATGATAATATTTTAAAAGAACTGTGTACGGCACTTGTAGCATGGATCCGTTGCGACACACGACATTTCAGATCAAGAATGCAAGAGATCTTCATCAAGGCATTCAAAGATTGGCCTCACTCCAAGAGCATTCCAGCTGAGTTAATGAGGCTGGTTTACAAGAAGAATAATGCTTGTGTAACACCATGGATGAGGTGCAAGTGTTCATCAGTAATTTAAATAGCCAAGTGTTTCATACAGACCCACTGAAATAAATCCCACACCAACCTGCTATTGTCATCAATCAGCACACGTCGCCTTCTCAAGTGTAAATTGTAACTAGTTTATCTCTGATCACATTAAATAAAATCATAGACTGCTGAGCAGAAAAGGCATTCACGGATCACCAACTTCCAACTCCATCAGTGATACACAGACAACCCCTAAGGTGCTGTCATCACTTATTTATTTTAGTTTTGAGCGAAACCTTGGAGCACTGGACTTCTCACCTCCTCACTTGCCTAGATATACCGATCTCTAAAAGCATTTACAGTACAGGGAAAAAACTACATTTGAATGTGTTGACTTTTAAAACAATATGCATCCTCACTGTGAGCAGCAATTTCGTACATTTATATTACTAAATCAGTATAGTAGCAGCCATAAACTGGAGCTCTTATAGCTTTGACACACTCAATTATATAGCTATTTTATATATTTACCTGAATGTTACATTGTTTTCTAATTAAGTTAGTTAGTGTTGGACTTGAGAACCTTGGAGTAGATTTCAACCAGCTTTTTGCCTTCACTCCAGTTTTTGTTGTTTTTTGCTGGCCTTAGGACTCTGCACACTTTGCCACTGCTCGCCAATGGTACAGTTATTGTGCTCTCTCCTTTAAACATGGTGTCACTGGTAACACCTAATTGGCACATTTAATTTATTTGCAAGTCTCCAGTAAAGAGGTACCACATGTCCCCAGGGAAAGTAAATACATGCTAATGGTGCCCCTGTACAATTTCAGGTTTTCCATGTTACTATTGTTACAGCAAATTCCTGAAACTATGCTATTTCACCACAGTGCACCATTTGAAATCTGTGTGGGTAAAAACCCTTTTGTAGTGGAACAGGGGCAAAGTGAACAAACAGAACAGAACCTGAGTCGCTGTTGTTTGCAGCATTTGGGTTTTGTGCCATTTTTTGTGTAAATTGTGTCCTCATGTCCAACTAACGAGTGAACCCCAGTTAGGGCAAAACTAGTCTTCGATGGCTTTTTGTTTAATGTTTTTATTGGCATTTGAACATGCAGAGAGAATTCTCAATACATATATAGTAATTATACATTTCTAGTCTCTTTGGGAGGATCATCAGACCATAAGCGATCCTTTTTGCCTATTCCCACAGTGTATACAACATAAAATTCTTGGAAAATACCTTCTTTGTCAATAGAATCTCTTAACTCGCCTATATATATATGAATAAAATCTACGTCTCTTTCATCACGGCGGGGACATTACCCTCACTTATCTGGGTATATTCTATTTAGCATTTTGGGGGTAAGGTAGGTTGCACAAAGTTGTATTGGGTCAGTTTAAACTGTGTATTCGAACTCACCCGTTTAACCCCCTTGTGTATTTTAATCCAATCTTTTTCGGGTAAAGTTCAAAGGAGCTTCCACTACTTTTGCCCATTTTGTCTGAACAGGGAGTACCCGGATCATCTTATCTTCCCGGATCGCCTGGTATAGAGGCGAGATCAGACGATGTCCCTGGGCCATATATAACATTACTTGCAATACATTTGTGACAGAGGGTTCTTCCTTGAACGAAGGCCATAGTTTCCGGGCTACTTGAGATATCTTCCTATATTGCAGGAACTGTCCTCTCCCCAGCTCAAAAATAGTCTCTGCACTTTCTGGTATGAAGAATTGTTTATTTTGAAGAGGTCCCCCATTGTTAGGCATCCACCCTCCCATCTACGGACAGACATCAATCAATCAATCAATCAATCAATCAATCAATCAATCACAGACATTTATATAGCGCACTACTTACCCGGAGGGTCTGAAGGCGCGGGGGGGGGGTGGGGTGGGGGGGAGTGCTGCTACTGCTCGAATAGCCAGGTCTTCAGCTTCTTCCTGAAGGAGAGGTGGTCTAGGGTCAGGCGCAGGTCGGAAGGTAGGGAGTTCCAGGTCTTGTGGGCCAGGTAGGAGAAGGACCTTCCTCCTGTTGTCGTTCTCCGGATGCGGGGGACGGTGACGAGGGCGTGGTTGGCTGATCGGAGATGTCATTTGGGAACGTGGAATTTGATGCGGTTGTTGAGGTAGCTCGGACCTTGATCGTGTAGGGCTTTGTGTGCGTGGGTGAGGAGGCGGAAGGTGATTCTTTTGTTGACGGGGAGCCAATGCAGGTCTCTCAGATGTCCGGAGATGTGGCTGTGTCGTGGGATGTCGAGGATGAGTCTGGCTGAGGCGTTCTGGATCCGCTGGAGTCTCTTCTGGAGCTTGGCGGTGGTTCCGGCGTAGAGGGTGTTGCCGTAGTCCAGTCGGCTGGTGACGAGGGCCTGGGTGACCGTCTTCCTTGTCTCGGTGGGGATCCACCGGAAGATCTTCCGTAGCATGCACAGGATGTTGAAGCATGACGAGGAGACGGCGTTGACTTGTCTGGTCATGGTGAGGGAGGAGTCCAAGATGAAGCCCAGGTTGCGTGCGTGGTCTGTCGGTTTGGGTGTGCTGCCCAGGGCAGGGGGCCACCAGGAGTCGTCCCAGGCGGAGGGCGAGGAACCCAGGATGAGGACTTCCGTCTTGTCTGAGTTCAGTTTCAGGCGGCTGGTCGTCATCCACTCGGCTACGTCTTTCACCCCTTCGTGAAGGTTGGCTCTGGCGGCGGCGGGGTCGTTGGTCAGGGAGAGGATCAGCTGGGTGTCGTCAGCGTAGGAGATGATGTTGAGGTTGTGTTGGCGTGCGATGGCTGCGAGGGGGCTCATGTATACGTTGAAGAGGGTGGGGCTCAGCGAGGATCCTTGAGGGACGCCGCAGATGACTTCGGTGGCCTCTGACTTGTACGGTGGTAGACGGACTCTCTGTGTTCTTCCGTCGAGGAAGGAGATGATCCATTCCAGTGCCTTCTCCTGGATTCCGACGTTGCTGAGGCGCTGCACTAGGGTGCGGTGGCAGACAGTGTCGAAAGCCGCGGAGAGGTCTAGAAGGATGAGGGCCGCTGTTTCTCCGTTGTCCATCAGGGTTCGGATGTCATCGGTGGCAGCGATGAGGGCGGTCTCGGTGCTGTGGTTGGCTCGGAAGCCAGACTGTGAGGGGTCGAGGGATCCATTCGTCTTGAGGAAGGCGGCCAGCTGCTTGTTGATGGTCTTCTCGATGACTTTGGCTGGGACCGGGAGGAGCGAGATGGGGCGGTAATTCTTGAGTTCGGTGGGGTCCGCTGTAGGTTTCTTTAGTAGGGCGCTGAGTTTGGCGTGCTTCCAGCTCTCCGGGAAGGTGGCGGTCTCAAAGGAGGTGTTGATGATGTCCCGCAGGTGGGGTGCGATGACCGCGTCGGCCTTGTTGAAGATGTGGTGAGGGCAGGGGTCGGTCGGAGATCCGGAGTGGATGGAGTTCATCATGTGGATGGTGTCTTCGGTGCTGATCGGAGTCCAGGTGCGGAGGGTGGTGGTGGGGGGCGGTGGTTTGGTTGTGGCGTGCGTCGGTTGAGTGCTGAAGCTGTTGTGTATGTCCGCGATCTTGTTGTGGAAGTATGAGGCGAGGGAGTTGCAGAGGTCTTGCGATGGGGTGATGTCGTTGTTTCCGGCGTTGGGGTTGGAGAGCTCTTTGACGATGTTGAAGAGTTCCTTGCTATTGTGTGCGTTGTTGTCCAGCCGGTCCTTGAATGCAGTTTTCTTAGTGGCGCGGATCAGTTGGTGGTGCTTCCGGGTGGCCAGCTTGAGGGCGGTCATGTTGTCCGGTGTTGGTTCCCTTCTCCAGGCTTTCTCGAGGGCTCGGCAGTTCTTCTTGGAGCTCTTGAGTTCGTCGGTGAACCATGGGGTCTTCTTGCTGCCGGGTCTGCTAGGCGGGGTCCTCAGTGGGGCGAGTTTGTCCGCGCAGTTGTTGATCCACTTCGTGAGGTTGTGGGCGGCCTGGCTGGGGTTTGCTGAGCTGGCGGGGGGGTGCTGGCTCAGGGAAGCGGCGAGCTGGTCGGCTGTGATCTTGTTCCAGCTTCTTCGAGCAACCTGTTGCTGGTGGTGGTGGATCGTTGTTCTTCTGAAGGTGAAGTGGACGCAGCTGTGGTCCGTCCAGTGGAGTCCAGTGGCGTGGCTGAAGGCGATGTCTTTGCTTGATGAGAAGACGGCGTGGAGTGTGTGTCCAGGTGGTGGGTGGGGGTGGATACCAGCTGCTTGAGTCTGAGGTTGGCGAGGTTGTCGAGCAGGGTGATGGTGTTGCGGTCGTTGTTGTTCTCCAGGCGAAAGTTGAGGTCCCCCAGAAGGATGTATTCGGCGGAGGGGAGGGCATGCGGGCTGACGAAGTCGGCGATGTCCTCGCTGAATTGTGTGCGTGGTCCCGGGGGTCAGTAGATCAGGGTGCCTCTGAGGGTGGTCTTCGGGTCGGTGCGGATCTGGAAGTGCAGGTGTTCAGCGGTTTTCAGGGTGTCGTCGGTGTTGGTCGTGATGTGGATGGTGTCCCTGTGGATGATGGCGATGCCTCCTCCAGTCTGTTTGACGCGGTCTCTTCGGGTGCTCTTGTAGCCCTCTGGGATGGCGGTGGCGATGTCGGGCGCTGAGGAGTCGTTCATCCAGGTTTCCGTGAGGAAGGCGACGTCAGGAGCTGTGGTGTCTAGGAGGTTCCAGAGTTCGATGGCGTGCCTGTGGACGGAGCGGGTGTTGAGCAGGATGCATTTGAGGTGGTTGCTGCTGGTGTTCGGCTTGGCGGGTGCTGGTGTGGGGCAGGTCCGGATGCAGGTGAACTTGCAGGCGTGGCAGCTGAAGGGTCCGTGGGTGCGCCTCGGGGTGGCTTGGTAGCATCCTAGGATCCCGCCGGTGTTGAGTGCGATGAGTTCGGTGGCGTTGTAGGACAGTCGGGTCGTCTTCCGTCGGTGGGGGCCAGGGGTCCTGGCGCTGGGCGCGGTCCAGGCGCGTACGGGCGCATACAGGCTTACCTGTGGCATGCCTTCGACGCACAATCTTTTTAGTATGAAGGAGTTCGGTCCTTAGGGTGGGGAAGGCTGGACCTGAAATACAATTTTACATGAAAGAAATGCCCCCCCACTACTTATTTAAACCAGCTTTTAGTTATAAGCCACACATCTACTTGAGTTAGAAGTGTTTGGTATATTTATTTGTACCTTGGATTCATCAATTAGTCAAAATGTTCAAAGATTTACATGTCAGACAAAAAACACTACAAATATAACATATACATATACCAGTATGAACACAATTTTACAAATGAAAACGATGAGACAAATCAACAAGTCAACATGTGCATATACTATACACAGCCAAGCATTCACGTCTAAATTCAGACTATTCAAAATTACAGTAACCAGTAATGAAAAAATTGTAATTTGGACAATAATGGACAAAATCACACATGAAAGGAGATATCACGACAACTAAATTGTAATAATCATTACAAAACACTAGTTCCTGGTCGTGTTAATTGTTTTTTATAGATGATTATGATTTCTATCCCCTTTCTTGCCGACGCGTTTCGAACTTCATACGTGAATTACGAGTTCTCTTCAGGGCCTTGTCAATACTATCTTCAGAGCCTTGCCATTACTATCTGCCTGTGTGTAGAGTAAAAAGATTCTTTCAGTGTCAAATAGTGTGCCTCATCTCTTAGGATCTCGCGCATTTTTAAGAAAAAATACCTGAGTGGTAGCCAGATGTTTCTCAATATCTTGTTCTGAGTGAAGGCGTGTTTCAGTCTAAAAAAACGTTAAAAGCCAAAGTCACGTTTTAGAGTCAAAAAATCAGGACTGGCCCTACAGTCACATCGGCCAGGAACATTGCGGGACATACCTTTGATTTTGTTTTGGGTGCGGAGGGGCGTCTCCCTATGGCACGGTGAGGCTTCAGTTACCTGAGGGAGGGGGGAGGAGGGAATCAGTACCTGCATGTTTTGCATTTCTGTCATGAGCCGAAAAGTCGGATTAAACAGGCTAAAAGGTTAGCGTTACCTCAAAGGGTGCCCCGCGGGCTTCGGGAGAGGCTCACTTTCTGCCAAGCAGTTTTCGGGTCCACGTTAGTCAGGAGTGTCGCGTACTCTCGTTCAGTCACCCTCCGATCTCATGCGCTGGTAAAAGAGAGATCGGTTTCCGTTTTAGATACTACGTTGGGCAATCTATTTTTCATTCAGCCGCACAAGCCCTCCGCTCACCTTTTCACAAGCGATGCGCTTTCCAAATGATTCGGTCTCGAGGGCGGCGGTCGGGTTGCCAAGCAACTAAGTACGGTCACATGACCGAAGGTGTTGTGGGAATTGTAGTGCTGAGTGCGCGCGGACCCATTAAGTGGCTCACAGGTTTCAGGGGTTACAGTATTCCAATTACACATCCTCCTCTTGTGCCCTTCTATCACGTGGGAGATCAAGGGCCCCCATGGAGTCCCATTCAACCTTAAATTATAATCTGGACACCTCGGACAGAGTGTTCAATCCAGTTTGTGCGCTGTTAAATTTGAGAATCAAATATGCTTCTTTTCTTAACAGGGTTTCCTCAATGTCAATCGGACCCTTATTTCCTGATGGCACTACTGTACACAGTACGGTCCACTTGAAGTCCATGTCGCTGTGGTCTGAATCCAGAAAGTGTTGCACCATAGGGGCACTCTCCACTTTCTTTTTGATGCGTGACCTGTGTTGGGTGATGCGACTGTTGACCTGTTGTGTCGTTTTGCCTATATATAGTTTTTGACAAGCACAGGTGATTGCATATATCACATTTCGGGTCTTGCAATTAGAAAATCCATTATTGCGACATTTGATTCCCCTATGTTCAAATTCCGACCCTTCAATTGTAGATGCACATGATATACAGTTTCCACATCTGTGGTGCCCTGTTATTGGCTTAAGGCCCCATATCGAGATCAAATCACTTTTGGGCTTAGGAGTCAATACATCAGCCCTAATCACGCTTTGGCCAATGCTCTTACTTTTCTTATAGGCAAATAACGGTCGCGGGAATGAACATTCAAGTTCCTCTAGTAGATGCCAGTTCTTGAGTACCATTTGTCTTACTCGATGTGTGTCTGGCCCAAAAGTAGACACACATACTAGTCGGTCCATTTCTGGTTTTTGTGTTCGCTCGAGTAAACACTCCCTCGGAGTGTAGTGTGCCCTCTTTTTAGAGTTGCTGAGCAGTTTCTTGGGGTACCCTCTGTTTTGCATTTCTTCACAAAACCTGGTCGCATGTTTGTCATATTCAGCCACTTCCGAGCAATTTCTTCGAATACGAAGAAGTTGCCCGTAGGGCAGATTGTCCCTCAGGCTTCTGGGATGAGCACTTCGATGATGAAGGATGGTATTTTTGTCCGTCTTTTTCCGAAAAAGGGTGGATTTCAAGTGTCCGTCTGTGCATGTTATTTCTAAGTCTAGAAATGTCATTTTTTGGTTGCTGGACTCCAGTGAAAATTTAATGTCACGGTGTCTCTCATTGATCCAAGAGTGGAAAGCGATCAACTCCGCGTGGCTCCCCTGCCACAAGAGCCACACGTCGTCGATGTATCTCCACCATTGTTTGATGTGTTTCTTGTAGGGATTATCGGAGTAGACGAATCTATTCTCATACTCCGCCATGTAAAGTATGGCCATCTCCGGCGCATATGGACAGCCCATGGCCGTACCTTTGACCTGCATATAGAATTGGTCATTAAACCTGAAGTAATTCTTTTTGAGTGTAATTTCTGCCAATTTGAGGATAAACGAGGTGGGGACCTGGTGTGGCCTGTCCCTCTTCTCGAGATATAATTCCAACACTTCCAAAGCCTCATCTTGAGGGATTTGGGTGTACAAGGACGTAACGTCCATTGTCACCATTAGTTCTGTAAGTGGATCGAATTGCGTTCCCTCAATTTTCACCAGGAAGTCAGTGGTGTCCTTCAAGTATGATTTGACGCCGCTGACAAAAGGCTTCAAGAAGAAGTCAATATATTTAGAGAGTGATTCCAAACAAGAATCGCACCCAGAGACAATGGGTCGTCCTGGGGGCTCTTTTGGATTTTTGTGAATTTTCGGCAAGAAGTAAAGGATGGGAGTTCTTGGAAATTTCTTTACCAAGAACTCACTCTCCTTCTGGCCCACAAATCCTGCCTCCACACCGCTCTTTATTATTCCACAAATTTGGTCCTGAATGGCCCGGACCGGGTCATCTGGGAGCTGTCTGTACCATTCTGTGTTGTTCACCTGTGTCAACCCTTCTTTCAAATAGTTCTCTTTTGACCAGATCACGACTGCCCCACCTTTATCGGCGGGTTTAATTACAACAGACGAGTCGTCTGAAAGATTTTTAATTGCTAGCCTTTGGCCTTTGGTGATGTTTGGTTTCACATACTTTTTGCTTTTTTCTAATTTGTTAATAGATGATAACATAATTTGTTCGAATGCCACAACCTGCTTCGGGATGTTCTGGTACGGGATAAAGTTTGATTTATTCCTTAACAGCGCACAAACTGGATTGAACACTCTGTCCGAGGTGTCCAGATTATAATTTAAGGTTGAATGGGACTCCATGGGGGCCCTTGATCTCCCACGTGATAGAAGGGCACAAGAGGAGGATGTGTAATTGGAATACTGTAACCCCTGAAACCTGTGAGCCACTTAATGGGTCCGCGCGCACTCAGCACTACAATTCCCACAACACCTTCGGTCATGTGACCGTACTTAGTTGCTTGGCAACCCGACCGCCGCCCTCGAGACCGAATCATTTGGAAAGCGCATCGCTTGTGAAAAGGTGAGCGGAGGGCTTGTGCGGCTGAATGAAAAATAGATTGCCCAACGTAGTATCTAAAACGGAAACCGATCTCTCTTTTACCAGCGCATGAGATCGGAGGGTGACTGAACGCGAGTACGCGACACTCCTGACTAACGTGGACCCGAAAACTGCTTGGCAGAAAGTGAGCCTCTCCCGAAGCCCGCGGGGCACCCTTTGAGGTAACGCTAACCTTTTAGCCTGTTTAATCCGACTTTTCGGCTCATGACAGAAATGCAAAACGTGCAGGTACTGATTCCCTCCTCCCCCCTCCCTCAGGTAACTGAAGCCTCACCGTGCCATAGGGAGACGCCCCTCCGCACCCAAAACAAAATCAAAGGTATGTCCCGCAATGTTCCTGGCCGATGTGACTGTAGGGCCAGTCCTGATTTTTTGACTCTAAAACGTGACTTTGGCTTTTAACGTTTTTTTAGACTGAAACACGCCTTCACTCAGAACAAGATATTGAGAAACATCTGGCTACCACTCAGGTATTTTTTCTTAAAAATGCGCGAGATCCTAAGAGATGAGGCACACTATTTGACACTGAAAGAATCTTTTTACTCTACACACAGGCAGATAGTAATGGCAAGGCTCTGAAGATAGTATTGACAAGGCCCTGAAGAGAACTCGTAATTCACGTATGAAGTTCGAAACGCGTCGGCAAGAAAGGGGATAGAAATCATAATCATCTATAAAAAACAATTAACACGACCAGGAACTAGTGTTTTGTAATGATTATTACAATTTAGTTGTCGTGATATCTCCTTTCATGTGTGATTTTGTCCATTATTGTCCAAATTACAATTTTTTCATTACTGGTTACTGTAATTTTGAATAGTCTGAATTTAGACGTGAATGCTTGGCTGTGTATAGTATATGCACATGTTGACTTGTTGATTTGTCTCATCGTTTTCATTTGTAAAATTGTGTTCATACTGGTATATGTATATGTTATATTTGTAGTGTTTTTTGTCTGACATGTAAATCTTTGAACATTTTGACTAATTGATGAATCCAAGGTACAAATAAATATACCAAACACTTCTAACTCAAGTAGATGTGTGGCTTATAACTAAAAGCTGGTTTAAATAAGTAGTGGGGGGGCATTTCTTTCATGTAAAATTGTATTTCAGGTCCAGCCTTCCCCACCCTAAGGACCGAACTCCTTCATACTAAAAAGTTGAGGGCGGGTGCATACTCGCGAGAGTAGTACACGGGCATTGTAAATTGAGCCCTAACTACTAATCATCATAATTGCGGGGGGGTCGTTTGGTCCTCCCGAGCTAATGGCAGAGAAAGACACGCTGTCCTTTTCAGAAGCACATATACAGAACTTATGTGCCTCATCAGCTTTTGATAACATTACTCTCAGTAACTCCGCACAACAACAGAACGAGTCAGATAAACTTATTAGACTCAAGAAAAAACACATTCGAACAGAACTCCACGGTCATTTCCTCCTGAAGCACCTCAGGGGTGGTACCATCCCATGGGGACTTCAGGTTAAAAATGTCCCTGTGATATTTACGGAGGATAGTGAGTACAAAAAAGGATTTAGTTGCATAAACACTAAGTGTAGCCGGGACCTCATGGTCCATACTATCGAAACAGCCCAACGACTATGTGTTAAAGAGCTGGAAGAAATTGAGGTCTTAACAAAGAGTCTTCAGGATAGCCCAGCAGTCACTGACGCCAAGACATTGCTTGAAAAGATTGAGAAAGATATACAAACCTTTAGAGACATCACCATCAATTCGAAATCTGCTCAATACGAGAGGGACTCCAAATCCTTTACACTAGAGAGGGCCTACCCATTCCTCAAGGAGGATTATTATACTCAGACAGAGTCACGTGGAGCCCTTTACAACTTTCAGGGACGTTCCAGAAATCGATTCAAGACTTTTTCTGATACATCATCCTCCTCGAATTCATCTGGTCCCGAGGACAGAGGGAACAATCCAAACAAGAAAGGGCCTTTTTTAGACAAAGGCCAACAGGCAAAAACCCGATTCAAACCCCAATGGGAAATGCGCACGCGCAGAAATTTCTACAAATCCTAGAGCCCACTCCGTCAACAATAGTGAACCTTTCAACCAAAATATTAACCAGGGATGAGGAATCGGTCCTCAACCTAGGTTTAAAATTTGTCCCAAGTCAGCAAACGGATTTCACCAGACTCAAAATGGAAACAATTGCTTTCTGTAGAAAGATCCGCCTACGAGCCTTTTTCGCCAATAAGCCAGCTGCTCCTGACTCAGAAACAACAGGATTAAGGAATAAATCAAACTTTATCCCGTACCAGAACATCCCGAAGCAGGTTGTGGCATTCGAACAAATTATGTTATCATCTATTAACAAATTAGAAAAAAGCAAAAAGTATGTGAAACCAAACATCACCAAAGGCCAAAGGCTAGCAATTAAAAATCTTTCAGACGACTCGTCTGTTGTAATTAAACCCGCCGATAAAGGTGGGGCAGTCGTGATCTGGTCAAAAGAGAACTATTTGAAAGAAGGGTTGACACAGGTGAACAACACAGAATGGTACAGACAGCTCCCAGATGACCCGGTCCGGGCCATTCAGGGCCAAATTTGTGGAATAATAAAGAGCGGTGTGGAGGCAGGATTTGTGGGCCAGAAGGAGAGTGAGTTCTTGGTAAAGAAATTTCCAAGAACTCCCATCCTTTACTTCTTGCCGAAAATTCACAAAAATCCAAAAGAGCCCCCAGGACGACCCATTGTCTCTGGGTGCGATTCTTGTTTGGAATCACTCTCTAAATATATTGACTTCTTCTTGAAGCCTTTTGTCAGCGGCGTCAAATCATACTTGAAGGACACCACTGACTTCCTGGTGAAAATTGAGGGAACGCAATTCGATCCACTTACAGAACTAATGGTGACAATGGACGTTACGTCCTTGTACACCCAAATCCCTCAAGATGAGGCTTTGGAAGTGTTGGAATTATATCTCGAGAAGAGGGACAGGCCACACCAGGTCCCCACCTCGTTTATCCTCAAATTGGCAGAAATTACACTCAAAAAGAATTACTTCAGGTTTAATGACCAATTCTATATGCAGGTCAAAGGTACGGCCATGGGCTGTCCATATGCGCCGGAGATGGCCATACTTTACATGGCGGAGTATGAGAATAGATTCGTCTACTCCGATAATCCCTACAAGAAACACATCAAACAATGGTGGAGATACATCGACGACGTGTGGCTCTTGTGGCAGGGGAGCCACGCGGAGTTGATCGCTTTCCACTCTTGGATCAATGAGAGACACCGTGACATTAAATTTTCACTGGAGTCCAGCAACCAAAAAATGACATTTCTAGACTTAGAAATAACATGCACAGACGGACACTTGAAATCCACCCTTTTTCGGAAAAAGACGGACAAAAATACCATCCTTCATCATCGAAGTGCTCATCCCAGAAGCCTGAGGGACAATCTGCCCTACGGGCAACTTCTTCGTATTCGAAGAAATTGCTCGGAAGTGGCTGAATATGACAAACATGCGACCAGGTTTTGTGAAGAAATGCAAAACAGAGGGTACCCCAAGAAACTGCTCAGCAACTCTAAAAAGAGGGCACACTACACTCCGAGGGAGTGTTTACTCGAGCGAACACAAAAACCAGAAATGGACCGACTAGTATGTGTGTCTACTTTTGGGCCAGACACACATCGAGTAAGACAAATGGTACTCAAGAACTGGCATCTACTAGAGGAACTTGAATGTTCATTCCCGCGACCGTTATTTGCCTATAAGAAAAGTAAGAGCATTGGCCAAAGCGTGATTAGGGCTGATGTATTGACTCCTAAGCCCAAAAGTGATTTGATCTCGATATGGGGCCTTAAGCCAATAACAGGGCACCACAGATGTGGAAACTGTATATCATGTGCATCTACAATTGAAGGGTCGGAATTTGAACATAGGGGAATCAAATGTCGCAATAATGGATTTTCTAATTGCAAGACCCGAAATGTGATATATGCAATCACCTGTGCTTGTCAAAAACTATATATAGGCAAAACGACACAACAGGTCAACAGTCGCATCACCCAACACAGGTCACGCATCAAAAAGAAAGTGGAGAGTGCCCCTATGGTGCAACACTTTCTGGATTCAGACCACAGCGACATGGACTTCAAGTGGACCGTACTGTGTACAGTAGTGCCATCAGGAAATAAGGGTCCGATTGACATTGAGGAAACCCTGTTAAGAAAAGAAGCATATTTGATTCTCAAATTTAACAGCGCACAAACTGGATTGAACACTCTGTCCGAGGTGTCCGGATTATAATTTAAGGTTGAATGGGACTCCATGGGGGCCCTTGATCTCCCACGTGATAGAAGGGCACAAGAGGAGGATGTGTAATTGGAATACTGTAACCCCTGAAACCTGTGAGCCACTTAATGGGTCCGCGCGCACTCAGCACTACAATTCCCACAACACCTTCGGTCATGTGACCGTACTTAGTTGCTTGGCAACCCGACCGCCGCCCTCGAGACCGAATCATTTGGAAAGCGCATCGCTTGTGAAAAGGTGAGCGGAGGGCTTGTGCGGCTGAATGAAAAATAGATTGCCCAACGTAGTATCTAAAACGGAAACCGATCTCTCTTTTACCAGCGCATGAGATCGGAGGGTGACTGAACGCGAGTACGCGACACTCCTGACTAACGTGGACCCGAAAACTGCTTGGCAGAAAGTGAGCCTCTCCCGAAGCCCGCGGGGCACCCTTTGAGGTAACGCTAACCTTTTAGCCTGTTTAATCCGACTTTTCGGCTCATGACAGAAATGCAAAACGTGCAGGTACTGATTCCCTCCTCCCCCCTCCCTCAGGTAACTGAAGCCTCACCGTGCCATAGGGAGACGCCCCTCCGCACCCAAAACAAAATCAAAGGTATGTCCCGCAATGTTCCTGGCCGATGTGACTGTAGGGCCAGTCCTGATTTTTTGACTCTAAAACGTGACTTTGGCTTTTAACGTTTTTTTAGACTGAAACACGCCTTCACTCAGAACAAGATATTGAGAAACATCTGGCTACCACTCAGGTATTTTTTCTTAAAAATGCGCGAGATCCTAAGAGATGAGGCACACTATTTGACACTGAAAGAATCTTTTTACTCTACACACAGGCAGATAGTAATGGCAAGGCTCTGAAGATAGTATTGACAAGGCCCTGAAGAGAACTCGTAATTCACGTATGAAGTTCGAAACGCGTCGGCAAGAAAGGGGATAGAAATCATAATCATCTATAAAAAACAATTAACACGACCAGGAACTAGTGTTTTGTAATGATTATTACAATTTAGTTGTCGTGATATCTCCTTTCATGTGTGATTTTGTCCATTATTGTCCAAATTACAATTTTTTCATTACTGGTTACTGTAATTTTGAATAGTCTGAATTTAGACGTGAATGCTTGGCTGTGTATAGTATATGCACATGTTGACTTGTTGATTTGTCTCATCGTTTTCATTTGTAAAATTGTGTTCATACTGGTATATGTATATGTTATATTTGTAGTGTTTTTTGTCTGACATGTAAATCTTTGAACATTTTGACTAATTGATGAATCCAAGGTACAAATAAATATACCAAACACTTCTAACTCAAGTAGATGTGTGGCTTATAACTAAAAGCTGGTTTAAATAAGTAGTGGGGGGGCATTTCTTTCATGTAAAATTGTATTTCAGGTCCAGCCTTCCCCACCCTAAGGACCGAACTCCTTCATACTAAAAAGTTGAGGGCGGGTGCATACTCGCGAGAGTAGTACACGGGCATTGTAAATTGAGCCCTAACTACTAATCATCATAATTGCGGGGGGGTCGTTTGGTCCTCCCGAGCTAATGGCAGAGAAAGACACGCTGTCCTTTTCAGAAGCACATATACAGAACTTATGTGCCTCATCAGCTTTTGATAACATTACTCTCAGTAACTCCGCACAACAACAGAACGAGTCAGATAAACTTATTAGACTCAAGAAAAAACACATTCGAACAGAACTCCACGGTCATTTCCTCCTGAAGCACCTCAGGGGTGGTACCATCCCATGGGGACTTCAGGTTAAAAATGTCCCTGTGATATTTACGGAGGATAGTGAGTACAAAAAAGGATTTAGTTGCATAAACACTAAGTGTAGCCGGGACCTCATGGTCCATACTATCGAAACAGCCCAACGACTATGTGTTAAAGAGCTGGAAGAAATTGAGGTCTTAACAAAGAGTCTTCAGGATAGCCCAGCAGTCACTGACGCCAAGACATTGCTTGAAAAGATTGAGAAAGATATACAAACCTTTAGAGACATCACCATCAATTCGAAATCTGCTCAATACGAGAGGGACTCCAAATCCTTTACACTAGAGAGGGCCTACCCATTCCTCAAGGAGGATTATTATACTCAGACAGAGTCACGTGGAGCCCTTTACAACTTTCAGGGACGTTCCAGAAATCGATTCAAGACTTTTTCTGATACATCATCCTCCTCGAATTCATCTGGTCCCGAGGACAGAGGGAACAATCCAAACAAGAAAGGGCCTTTTTTAGACAAAGGCCAACAGGCAAAAACCCGATTCAAACCCCAATGGGAAATGCGCACGCGCAGAAATTTCTACAAATCCTAGAGCCCACTCCGTCAACAATAGTGAACCTTTCAACCAAAATATTAACCAGGGATGAGGAATCGGTCCTCAACCTAGGTTTAAAATTTGTCCCAAGTCAGCAAACGGATTTCACCAGACTCAAAATGGAAACAATTGCTTTCTGTAGAAAGATCCGCCTACGAGCCTTTTTCGCCAATAAGCCAGCTGCTCCTGACTCAGAAACAACAGGATTAAGGAATAAATCAAACTTTATCCCGTACCAGAACATCCCGAAGCAGGTTGTGGCATTCGAACAAATTATGTTATCATCTATTAACAAATTAGAAAAAAGCAAAAAGTATGTGAAACCAAACATCACCAAAGGCCAAAGGCTAGCAATTAAAAATCTTTCAGACGACTCGTCTGTTGTAATTAAACCCGCCGATAAAGGTGGGGCAGTCGTGATCTGGTCAAAAGAGAACTATTTGAAAGAAGGGTTGACACAGGTGAACAACACAGAATGGTACAGACAGCTCCCAGATGACCCGGTCCGGGCCATTCAGGGCCAAATTTGTGGAATAATAAAGAGCGGTGTGGAGGCAGGATTTGTGGGCCAGAAGGAGAGTGAGTTCTTGGTAAAGAAATTTCCAAGAACTCCCATCCTTTACTTCTTGCCGAAAATTCACAAAAATCCAAAAGAGCCCCCAGGACGACCCATTGTCTCTGGGTGCGATTCTTGTTTGGAATCACTCTCTAAATATATTGACTTCTTCTTGAAGCCTTTTGTCAGCGGCGTCAAATCATACTTGAAGGACACCACTGACTTCCTGGTGAAAATTGAGGGAACGCAATTCGATCCACTTACAGAACTAATGGTGACAATGGACGTTACGTCCTTGTACACCCAAATCCCTCAAGATGAGGCTTTGGAAGTGTTGGAATTATATCTCGAGAAGAGGGACAGGCCACACCAGGTCCCCACCTCGTTTATCCTCAAATTGGCAGAAATTACACTCAAAAAGAATTACTTCAGGTTTAATGACCAATTCT
This sequence comes from Lissotriton vulgaris, assembly GCF_964263255.1. Classification (NCBI taxonomy): domain Eukaryota; kingdom Metazoa; phylum Chordata; class Amphibia; order Caudata; family Salamandridae; genus Lissotriton; species Lissotriton vulgaris. The sequence continues at coordinate 312,754,359 of NC_141690.1, forward strand.
ATATGCAGGTCAAAGGTACGGCCATGGGCTGTCCATATGCGCCGGAGATGGCCATACTTTACATGGCGGAGTATGAGAATAGATTCGTCTACTCCGATAATCCCTACAAGAAACACATCAAACAATGGTGGAGATACATCGACGACGTGTGGCTCTTGTGGCAGGGGAGCCACGCGGAGTTGATCGCTTTCCACTCTTGGATCAATGAGAGACACCGTGACATTAAATTTTCACTGGAGTCCAGCAACCAAAAAATGACATTTCTAGACTTAGAAATAACATGCACAGACGGACACTTGAAATCCACCCTTTTTCGGAAAAAGACGGACAAAAATACCATCCTTCATCATCGAAGTGCTCATCCCAGAAGCCTGAGGGACAATCTGCCCTACGGGCAACTTCTTCGTATTCGAAGAAATTGCTCGGAAGTGGCTGAATATGACAAACATGCGACCAGGTTTTGTGAAGAAATGCAAAACAGAGGGTACCCCAAGAAACTGCTCAGCAACTCTAAAAAGAGGGCACACTACACTCCGAGGGAGTGTTTACTCGAGCGAACACAAAAACCAGAAATGGACCGACTAGTATGTGTGTCTACTTTTGGGCCAGACACACATCGAGTAAGACAAATGGTACTCAAGAACTGGCATCTACTAGAGGAACTTGAATGTTCATTCCCGCGACCGTTATTTGCCTATAAGAAAAGTAAGAGCATTGGCCAAAGCGTGATTAGGGCTGATGTATTGACTCCTAAGCCCAAAAGTGATTTGATCTCGATATGGGGCCTTAAGCCAATAACAGGGCACCACAGATGTGGAAACTGTATATCATGTGCATCTACAATTGAAGGGTCGGAATTTGAACATAGGGGAATCAAATGTCGCAATAATGGATTTTCTAATTGCAAGACCCGAAATGTGATATATGCAATCACCTGTGCTTGTCAAAAACTATATATAGGCAAAACGACACAACAGGTCAACAGTCGCATCACCCAACACAGGTCACGCATCAAAAAGAAAGTGGAGAGTGCCCCTATGGTGCAACACTTTCTGGATTCAGACCACAGCGACATGGACTTCAAGTGGACCGTACTGTGTACAGTAGTGCCATCAGGAAATAAGGGTCCGATTGACATTGAGGAAACCCTGTTAAGAAAAGAAGCATATTTGATTCTCAAATTTAACAGCGCACAAACTGGATTGAACACTCTGTCCGAGGTGTCCAGATTATAATTTAAGGTTGAATGGGACTCCATGGGGGCCCTTGATCTCCCACGTGATAGAAGGGCACAAGAGGAGGATGTGTAATTGGAATACTGTAACCCCTGAAACCTGTGAGCCACTTAATGGGTCCGCGCGCACTCAGCACTACAATTCCCACAACACCTTCGGTCATGTGACCGTACTTAGTTGCTTGGCAACCCGACCGCCGCCCTCGAGACCGAATCATTTGGAAAGCGCATCGCTTGTGAAAAGGTGAGCGGAGGGCTTGTGCGGCTGAATGAAAAATAGATTGCCCAACGTAGTATCTAAAACGGAAACCGATCTCTCTTTTACCAGCGCATGAGATCGGAGGGTGACTGAACGCGAGTACGCGACACTCCTGACTAACGTGGACCCGAAAACTGCTAGGCAGAAAGTGAGCCTCTCCCGAAGCCCGCGGGGCACCCTTTGAGGTAACGCTAACCTTTTAGCCTGTTTAATCCGACTTTTCGGCTCATGACAGAAATGCAAAACGTGCAGGTACTGATTCCCTCCTCCCCCCTCCCTCAGGTAACTGAAGCCTCACCGTGCCATAGGGAGACGCCCCTCCGCACCCAAAACAAAATCAAAGGTATGTCCCGCAATGTTCCTGGCCGATGTGACTGTAGGGCCAGTCCTGATTTTTTGACTCTAAAACGTGACTTTGGCTTTTAACGTTTTTTTAGACTGAAACACGCCTTCACTCAGAACAAGATATTGAGAAACATCTGGCTACCACTCAGGTATTTTTTCTTAAAAATGCGCGAGATCCTAAGAGATGAGGCACACTATTTGACACTGAAAGAATCTTTTTACTCTACACACAGGCAGATAGTAATGGCAAGGCTCTGAAGATAGTATTGACAAGGCCCTGAAGAGAACTCGTAATTCACGTATGAAGTTCGAAACGCGTCGGCAAGAAAGGGGATAGAAATCATAATCATCTATAAAAAACAATTAACACGACCAGGAACTAGTGTTTTGTAATGATTATTACAATTTAGTTGTCGTGATATCTCCTTTCATGTGTGATTTTGTCCATTATTGTCCAAATTACAATTTTTTCATTACTGGTTACTGTAATTTTGAATAGTCTGAATTTAGACGTGAATGCTTGGCTGTGTATAGTATATGCACATGTTGACTTGTTGATTTGTCTCATCGTTTTCATTTGTAAAATTGTGTTCATACTGGTATATGTATATGTTATATTTGTAGTGTTTTTTGTCTGACATGTAAATCTTTGAACATTTTGACTAATTGATGAATCCAAGGTACAAATAAATATACCAAACACTTCTAACTCAAGTAGATGTGTGGCTTATAACTAAAAGCTGGTTTAAATAAGTAGTGGGGGGGCATTTCTTTCATGTAAAATTCGACGCACAATCGGCGCTCCCGCTGCGCGTTCGCACGGTCGCCATGTATGGCGAAGTGCGAGGGAGGGCGGGGCAGCTGGGAGGCGGGAGCGGGGAGGGTACAGAAAGAAAAAAGGGGGCGTGGTCACACGGCGGCAGCCGGGGCAGCGAGGCAGGCAGGCGGGGAGGCACACGCAGCAGCTGGTGGCCGTGCGGCGCGAGGGGTGTCCTAAACTAGGTCACACTCACCTGCGTCGCATGGTCGCCATATATGGGCAAGTGCGAGGGAGGGCGGGGCAGCTGGGAGGCTGGAGCGGGGAGGGTACAGAAAGAAAAAAGGGGGCGTGGTCAGCGGCGGTGGCGGGAAGCGGGTAGGGAGGAGACGGGGGCAAACAGGCAAACAGGCAGGAATACAAACAGTTTCAACAATTAAACAAAATTACAATAAAAATACAGATAGTGCTGAGGGGCACACGGTGAGATAGCGAGCACATCGCTATGCCGTGGGAGACCACGCCGCTCGGTGGAAGGGGGCGTGGTCACACGGCGGTGGCCGGGGCAGCGAGGCAGGCAGGCGGGGAGGCACACGCAGCAGCTGGTGGCCATGCGGCGCGGGGGTGTCCTAAACTAGGTCACACTCACCTGCGTCGCACGGTCGCCATATATGGCCAAGTGCGAGGGAGGGCGGGGCAGCTGGGAGGCGGGAGCGGGGAGGGTACAGAAAGAAAAAAGGGGGCATGGTCAGCGGCGGTGGCGGGATGCGTTTAGGGAGGAGACAGGGGCAAACAGGCAAACAGGCAGGAATACAAACAGTTTCAACAATTAAACAAAATTACAATAAAAATACAGATAGTGCTGAGGGGCACACGGTGAGATAGCGAGCACAGCGCTACGCCGTGGGAGACCACGCCGCTCGGTGGAAGGGGGCGTGGTCACACGGCGGCGGCCGGGGAAGCGAGGCAGGCAGGCGGGGAGGCACACGCAGCAGCTAGTGGCCGTGCGGCGCGGGGGGTGTCCTAAACTAGGTCAGACATAGACATAGAAGCTGCAATTTCAGAGAAGGGCTGTATCACCCAAAGCAACATATCTGGGACATATGGCTCATAACCCAGCACCTTCCTACCAGTATGTTCCCATACCTCTGCGACATGCCTTATTATGTAGAAGCAGGCAGGCGGCACCCCCTCCCCAACATCAAGAGCTCAGGAAGTGAGCCTCCCAGGAAGATACCTGCTAACAGTCTCTTCTCCCAATGCCTGGCTTCATGCAGCCAATGAACTGCATTTTGTAATTAAGAGGCCAGATATTAAAATGCAAAACACGGCTCCTCCAATCAGGAATAGTTTCGATTTGCCCGGATTTGTTTTTAATCCGGAGATATCGCCAAATTCCTGCAGCGTATCGAGGAGTATAGGAATTGCATTAGCTGGCTTTTGGATGTACACCAGCGTTTCGTCCGCGTACATCGAGACAACATGAATAGTGTCTCCAAGCAGATCCCCCATGCACTCAGCTTCCTCCTCAGGGCCGTTGCTAGCGGTTCCATTGCCGCTGTACATAGGAGTGGCGAAATGGGACATCCCTGTCTGGTGCCTCGCTGTAGTACAAAGGACCTCGAAACCAGCCTCCCCATTCGCACTCTAGCATGGGGGGCTGTGTAATGCCATTGCATCGATTTAAGGAGCATGTCTCCTTCTCCCATTATTCACAGTACCTCCCAGATATAGGACCAGTTTACTGAATCAAAAGCCGGTTCTATGTGTAACAGCGCCAGAGCATGTTGATCCCTGTCTAGAGTGAGGGAATGCCCTTTATGAGCCAGTCTTCGCAGGTTATGAGTGGTATGAAGCTTAGGGGTAAACCCCGCCTGATGGGAATGTAGCATATGCTACATATTAGGTAACAGCGGAGCCGCTAATATTCTGCTCCGTATTTTTATATCTATGTTCAGCAAGGAGATTGGCTGATATGAACCCCTTACTTGAAGGTCTCTGTCTGCCTTGGGGATCATGAACACTAGAGCCTCTCTCATAGAGGCTGGCAGGATTTGCATCTTAAAGGCTTCATATATACCTCCAAGAGGCGGTCCACCAGCAACGGTGATAGTCTTGGGTTGCTTATGTTACAGTTCAGGGAGGACGAGGCCTGTCAGTTCACACTATTTCTGTTAGAGCAGAGTGATTTGCATATATATGGCTGGGTCTAAACTGAGGTGGCATGGTTTGCAAAATAATGATGGACTGGTTTACGGCCAGATTAATTACTAGTAGCTGAGATTATTTCAAACATTCCACCCATCACTTTTTTTATACTTCTATTACTTTTTCAGTTGCATCACAAAATTCAAGACTGTTCGCAAAATTTAGGTGTGCAATTTAACTCATGATCTGCAAGGTGTTCATACTTTTTCGAGAGTTTGGTTTCATATATTTCCTGAACATATTGTGGTTGGATTGGGGTTTCAGTTTTGGATTGAGTCTCGGATCCTGAACTTCCTGAACAATTAACAGTATGTCTAAATAATGGTCTATTCTGGATGATAAATCCCTCAAGTAAAGCATGTTCTAAATTTCACCACTTTCTTCCATCCCACAGCCACCCCCCCAATAACTTCTATATATAACCCACATCTCAACCATCAGAATAGTTATGGCAACAATGACTTTCGAAGCTTATCAAACATATGCACAGCAACCAATAACTGAAAGATGCTTTTTAGGATAAGTGGAGGAGGAAATTAGCATAACAACTTCTCTTGGCATCTACTGGCCCCTCTCTGGTGTCAGTCGCTCCCTCAGGCTGTCATTTTGTTGTTATCCATCTGCTTGTACAGACTGTGCACTTATTCAAACATTCTGTGCCCTTTTTATTAGGATGCTACTTTAGTTTACTAATAGCTTACTCCTCAATTTCAGAAGTAATGGAGGAGTAAACCAGAAATACCTCTAGCTTAATACTTCTAATTAGACCAGGAGAACTAATATAGTACATCAGGGCACAATGAAGATGAGGATGAACCCATTTAAAATTGGAGTTTGTGGGGGCCCTTCTAATATACTGGACCAAATGCTGACCACAATCATTTCTCACCAAAACGAAATTGCTTTGATGTGGAACATTTTGCTTTTTCTGGATGGACAGAAAACTGTGTAGCTTTGCTAGTAACTGCTTTTCCCAAGGTCAGTTAATCCTCTTTATTTTACTGTTTCCCATTCACTCAGTTTCACTTTGCCACTAACTCACTGTCATTGTATCTTTCTATCAAAATATATGCATTGCTAACCAACCTTCATGCCAGTCTTATTTTTCTGAAATTATCTCTTCACTCTCTTCCCCTGCAATGCCTTCCTTGCTACTCTCTTCCTCTGTCACATTCTGCTGCTTTCAATGCTTTCCTGCCACTATGTCTCCTGTCTACGCAAATTGTTCTCACTCTTTCTGCCTTCTTGACATTATCCCTCAATTACTCTTCTTTTTTTTGTCATTCTCCACCACTTACCACACGCCTTTTCAAATGTCAACTTGTTACTGTCTCAACATGATTGTCGCTAAATCACTATCACCCTACCTTTTATTTTGTGCCATTCTTCTCTGAGGACCCCCCTCAGCTCTCTTCTCTGACACAGATTACATGTACCTTGCCTCAAAGGATTACTTTTTTTAATGGCAATACTACATCTTGCAATTATTTGTGTTCTCCAACACAAATCTGAATATGAGCACTTAGGAGGAGTAATGGTGAGAAACTATAGCTCGTATCACTTAAAACATGTTCTTCTGTCTGGAAAGACTGTTCAACAAGTTAATGATCACCCTTGACAGCTAATGTTATCTACAGGTCACATATTTCAATCCTGGCAAGACCAACTCATCCTTTGAATATGCTTAAATAGGGTAACATTTACACCTGAAAGTTCCAGCGGTTAGAAATGGCAAACGTACAGTAGGGACTGTCCTACGAAAAGGTATTGAAATCCTCCATTGAGTGTGCATTGGCATAATACTAGGCACTCATGCTTAAGATTCTCTGTAAAAGTGAAATATTACTTTCGCACAGCACCTAAATTTGTATGAGACATCACTTTAAGGCCTAATTATGAGTTTGGTGGTCCGCAGACTGCCAGACTCACGGTGGCGGTCCGGCCACCCCTGCACCAGCAGTCTGACCACTCTATTACAACTTGGGTGGCCGAACCACAATGCGACTGCCGCAAGCACCATGGATCAGCAATGCCTGGTGGTGGTTTTACTGTGGTTCTGAGGCCGCAACATGCTTGGCTGTGCCGCTGCAGCACCCCCACGCATTTTATGAGTTTCCTCTCTGCCACACTTTTCATGCCGGTGAGCCCGCCATGAAAACTGTGGCAGAGAGGAAACAAAGGTAGCCCTACAGGGCCCCATATTGCCTCTGGGCCATGGTGTACATGCAGCCCCCCCCTGTGTGCATGCACCCTTGTTCCTGCATGGTATGGACTGCAGAGTCCATTTCGTGCAGGAACTGCCTTTGATGCTCACATTGCAGAGCCTTTTTTCAAAGGCACCACATTGGAAGCGCCAAAGAAATGACCAGCAGACACGAGAAAACTCTGAATCTGGTGGGCAGTTCTCACACAGCTTTAGTGGTGTGGGAGCTGGGGTGGGGGGTGGTGTGGCGGAGCAGCTCCCACATTGCCAAAGTCCTAATCAGGTCCTTGGAGTCCAAATTAGAGTTCGGCGAATGGGTTACTCGATCACAAACATAGGGGATATCTGTCCGCCATATTACAAGTGCTATTGGATATAACAACATTGGTCATAATGAACTTGTACTACAGTGGACGGGATATCCGTCACATTTGTGATGGAGTAACTTATTTGTCGAACTCTAAACCAGACCCAAAGTCCAATGCCAAAAATATACTCCTCCTCTATTCTTTGAATTCTGGTAATATAGGTTTTGCATTTCAAATCTGAGCGCATGTGCCAGAAAAATCTGTGAGTTATTTCAAACACATGATAAAGGAGTGCAAAATAAATGGCGCTGTGGCATGCGCCACATTTATTTTTGAAACCCCAGCCAAACATTCAGACTTTACAAAAGTTCTGTTATGAAGATGTGCTGCGAGACATCAAGGAAGCTTGTTACACAAGAAATTAATAAAATATCGTTCGTAAAACAAAAAGCAAAAAACAATCAAACTATTTAATGATGAGGCAAATTTGAGGATTTTATTTTACATTTTGTGCCTTTATCATTTGCATTTTTTTTAAGGCAATCCTAGACGGACCATTCTTGTGCACAAGAGGTGATTTTCTTTGAAATGCAAATGCTGATGGGGTGCTCATGAGGCCCCCAACTCGAATGTAGAGCACAGGTAAAGGCACAATTAACTTAGTCTGGTCCCCCACATGAATCCGAATGGGCCCCTCGCCAAGACCCATCACCAGGGCCACCATTGCAGACTCCTCTCTCCATCCAAAAGTTCAGCTGTATATGTATTCAAGAAGTTGAGTTACACAGGGCTTTGGGACCCTTTCAATCAGAACAGATGAAATGCACTGACACCAGCACTACTTATGACCTATATACTAAAGACCTAAATGCAAGCAGAGTAATATCACAGCACATAAGCATCTAAATACAGGCTAATATTGATGTACACAGATATGACTTGATAAACCTACAAGCAAGGTAGAGTGGGCACAGTGAAAAGAAAGCCATAATTAGGACAATGTGGAGTGATAAAACTTTGATGTGAAAGGAGTCTCTGTGAATTAAAAGCCACACTATCCACAGTCTCTCTGTGGTCAAGTGTTATGAAAATCCTCTAATAATATCCCAAACGTAAAGCAACAGGAGTAAGAATGCCTGATGGGGCAAAGACAACAGCACATTAGCCGTGTAAATGTAAATGTAGTATACTTGTAAAGCGCACAGCTGCCCCAGCAACGGGGCGTCCCAGCGCTGCATAATGCTGTGGAACCCTTCCTGGCTCTCCCTGTGAGATGCCCCTCCTGGGCACCCCAAAGGGGAAGACAGGTATCCCAGTGTTGTTGGGGCCGTTGTGGAGATTAAGCAACCTATTGCCCAGAGTTGCAGCGTGGGACCCAAGATTAGAGTAGGCGCTGAGGCGAGAATTATTCAGTCCGCGGACATTGAGCCCAAGACCCTGCCGCATCAGGACTTGAACCTGGCCCCAGGCCTGATCTCTGCTTCAGAGTCTGCCGCTCTAACCAGTGAGCCACACTTCTCCACTCCACTAATGTCTGCCCCTTTCTGCTTCCACTCATCTACTCCAGCGGCATCAGTGTTCTCTGTTTATGCTATCAGAACTATGTACTTTATTCAAACATGAACACCTGAGACATTGTCAGTCTACGAAATCTACTTCGCAGCCTTGGGGATAGAGGAGCCAACCCACCCAAAATGAGAACTATTATCCCAAAGCAATTGACGTAAATTAGTTAATAGAAAGTGGAAAACAGTAATCCTTGATAGGAAGATGGTCTCTTGACCCATTAGTACAAATGGGTTAGGTATAAACAATGAAATGCATGAATACACCCAGAACAGCAACTTTAGTTAGGATAAAAAATTTGCTAGTCATTTAATGAACAGTCTAAAAGAAAAGGAAAGAAAAACAAATTAAATCCAAATATTATCATTTAACATAAGTGCTAGTGTCAACAGACAGGTACCAAGCTAGTTGCCTTGCTAAGTGTGGGCGGTTTCTCAGTTTTAATGACATACACATTTTTCAAGTTTCAACAAGAGGGCCTCATCAAAATTGATTACTTAGGTTCCTGCTACTGAGAAGATTCAGTTAGCTTTGTAGTGCTCATCAGTTCTCCAAAGATGTACAGTTGCCATTTTCTAGTCTTTAATTACTCTGAAGAGGTCAGGGGCCTCAAGGCAAAAAGCCTATGTACTCCTATATATAGTCAGACATGGGACAGGGGCACACAGGTTGTAGAACACACAGTTTGTCGAACAAACAGAAGTCAACACTATAAATTATGTCTTCCTCTTAGGTCTTCCCTGCTACCATACAATTTAAATGTATTTGAGACTTCATTTTAAGATTAGTTAAAATAGATTTTTCTACTCTAAAAATGTAAAGATAGAGCTAACCTTACAAAAAAATTATTTTCCACTTTGATGTGTAATTGTCACATGATTGCAAACAGAGTTTGCTGAATGAAAAAGATGGCTCATGAACTCACAGTGCCTTAGTAAAATGTATGCTGTCTATCTGTGTCTGTAATAGGATAAAAAGAGATGTGCCACTTTCTCCAGATCTGCATTATTTATATGGTAAATTGGTACTCTGGACTCAAAGCCTTTGCAGCACAAAGGGTATAGAATCCATATTATGTAACCGATTCACCTATCATTTGGAAAACAACAACCAAGTGTCTTTCAAATAGGATTCAAACTGTACTGCTGTTATTGTTAGGTGACATTTCTATAGCACACAATCTCTTAACAGATTTTCATGATCAGGATTTTTCAGTAGTTCATTAATGTTTCCAGTGCTGACTATGGCACTAAAATCCCTCTATTCAACATCTGAAATTAACTCTGGTTCTTCAATAAACATTACACAATGTTGTTCAAAATTGCTGACTGGACACCATGAATCTGTTCATGGGATTACCCAAAAAAAGTTCACCTAGGCCTATTTCAATCAGAAATTATCTCTCTCAACTATAGCATTACCCAAGGGTCAGCCCTCTAAGCAATTTTATTTTTAAAATTAAACATTAATACAGAATAGGGTATTGGAACCATAAATAACTCACCATTTACTTAATAGACTTAAAACAATTGGGTTGAGCTCTAGAGCATTTTTTGCCCGATTTGTATAATTAAACGACTATTCCTGTCAGAAAATAGTCTCTAAGGAGGTCGGTACATATATAAAATGCCTACCTGTGTTGTGAAGCAAATTCCTGCGATGTTGGGCACTGGAAGTGGTTCTTTTCGCCGCCTGGTTCCTGCACCTAGCTCAGCTCTCAGGTGCAGCAGAGCATTTCTGTCAAGGGAGCGGAATGGACTTGTAAGGGAGGGCCTGGCTTGGGCCTAGCCACTCCCACAGCCAGTCTTAGCTGCTGCACAGCTATTTTTCAGTCATCTCTACAGCATTTTGCTTCATTTGATAATAAATTGCTCCTGCTATTTTAATTCTAATTCTTGTTTCAAGAAAATGGAAAACAAAGCTACTATTAATAATAAAAGGAGACAGCAAGTTTCCCCTCCTCCTATTAAATCAAAAGTTGTAGTTATCTGAACCTTCCTTATCCTTAATATTGGAAGAAATTCAGGCACTCCGTGTTAATACAAAGATCATTGTGTCAGAAGTCAAAAATGTACGCAAGGATATGGCTGAGATACCCGCCACCCCCTCTCAACACAATCCCCAAGAATTGGGAAACCGGAAACAGTTCTGAACTTTTGGAAGGCGGGAGGGAGTTACCCTCCCGGCCGTATTTATTAAAATATGAAACAAAATCAAAACATTAAAGTAACAGTTTCATATCATGTACAATTTCATATCCACATTACGATGTTTGGCTAACCTTAACACATATCTAATACAAAGGTTCTCCTAGCCGATACTAACATCCTTACAAAATGCATTTCCAATTGAAATTGTACATCCTAACGTTAAGGGCCAACGGCAAGGTCGTAACCGGTGTCAGATCCCTAAACCAGAACTCCCCCCTCACTTGTGAGGGGCGGCCGCACAGAGGACTGCACCTCATGTGCCATACCAATTTCCCTTGTCTTGACGGGGGCCCTGTTAACTCGACGCCATGTACGTGGTCGTCCGAGGACTCGTGTGAGGTGTCTAGAAGGTAGCGTAGACCCCCCTCCCCACCCTACACAACTTACCACATCTGCCGTCGCAGATGTCCTGGCCCCGGGAAATTCCCAGGAGGGGCCCGTAGCCCCTCCTATCCAGGGAGGGGCCTTGACCGCCTACCCTTTCCTTTAGGCATCCCTTCCTTTAGAAGGGACCGCCTCCCCGTTGAGGGGCCAATGGCCACCTCCCCCCGGGCGCTCCCATCCGTAATGGGTGACGCCCCCCCCTAGGGATCTTCCAATGACTGCTCACCGATCATGACCTTACCGCCCGACCAAACAATAAATACGACAAGACTAAGACTAAAAGAAAGAAACATTCCTACCTAAAACAGATCATGTATCAACACTCTAAACATCTAAAACATTACCAATCATTCTGATGAAAGTCTTTAATACAGCATACTGCCCAGAGTTATCCACTTTATTGCAACCGAATCATAAACTTTATTCAGAAACAACCTGCAAGAAAACAACTACCACGTAAAAAGACTTTATACCACAACAACTTGCTGTCTTCAGGGGATGGTGGGTGGGTTCAAAATTGGCTCTTCGTTCCGTCTCGAGCTCACGTGCAGCGAGGAGGTGCAGCTTCAGAGCACAGGAACAAGAGGATGCTTCCTTGACTTGTGGCTCCTTTTATTCTTCTCTGGGCGGGCGTAAACCCGCCTCTTCCCGCCTCCAGGGGCGTGGCGGACAGCTTCAGTGTCTAGGACAACCCACTCTTGGGCGGGAAAAAGCGCGCCCCGGCTACGCCGCTTCGGGCATACCAGCCGAGACGCGCCTCCCGCCCAAAATGGCTTCCCGGGGGGATCGGGGTACTCCACCATACGTTCGGGGGGACCGATCGGTCGCCCCTTTCCATATGGCTGAGATACCCGCCACCCCCTCTCAACACAATCCCCAAGAATTGGGAAACCGGAAACAGTTCTGAACTTTTGGAAGGCGGGAGGGAGTTACCCTCCCGGCCGTATTTATTAAAATATGAAACAAAATCAAAACATTAAAATAACAGTTTCATATCATGTACAATTTCATATCCACATTACGATGTTTGGCTAACCTTAACACATATCTAATACAAAGGTTCTCCTAGCCGATACTAACATCCTTACAAAATGCATTTCCAATTGAAATTGTACATCCTAAAGTTAAGGGCCAACGGCAAGGTCGTAACCGGTGTCAGATCCCTAAACCAGAACTCCCCCCTCACTTGTGAGGGGCGGCCGCACAGAGGACTGCACCTCATGTGCCATACCAATTTCCCTTGTCTTGACGGGGGCCCCTGTTAACTCGACGCCGTTGAGGGGCCAATGGCCACCTCCCCCCGGGCGCTCCCATCCGTAATGGGTGACGCCCCCCCCTAGGGATCTTCCAATGACTGCTCACCGATCATGACCTTACCGCCACAGGCCGGATAGTTGACCGGCTATCCGGACCCCCCACAAAACTCCTACCTAAAGGTCATGTTGCAAACTCCTTAACCAGGCTACGAGGTCTCCTATGAGTAAAGAATTCCCCACCCGGGACAAATGGACCCCATCCTCTAGATACATATTGTCCCCCCTGATACAACCATGAGGAATCGAATGCAATGTACTGGTACGGAACCAAGCTTGTTATTAATCTTCTTCACAGAATGATTTATAGCAGACACTGAATTAGCCCCCCGCCACACCTTTCGTGGAATCATATGGGACCATGCAATCGTGCACCCTGGAACCCTTCTCGCCAACCAACTTACTGTGGATAGTATCGCCTCGAGAAGTAGTCGTCTACCAGTGGTCACCAAATCATTGCCCCCAAGATGTACTATGATTATAGATGGCGGTGACCTTGTCCGCCCTAACAAACCCTCAAGAAAAGGTTGAAACTGGTCAATACAGAGCCCGCCCCTTCCGTAGAAGGTCACCCTGTACCCGTATTCCCCAGCTGTGTGAATCATGTCACCTGCTTTGAATACGTCCGCGGCACGCCTCACGTATGAGTGGCCCACGACCCACACCACTCTTTCCTCAGCCGGTGATCTCTGACCGCTGGTTCCCAGGTGTCGGGCCGACTGCACAGTCCGCCCCGCCTCGTAGGTTTGCGAAACTGTAACCAAACAAAAACAAGAAGCGTGAGTACATGATATCAGCTTCACAACATGTGCAACCGCACATACCTTTTGTAACAATTCGAGGACCAACGCCCCAACTGTTTCACTTTTTCCACACTCAGACCCCTGGCTGTAGCCTCTGTAGCAGCCCCTATCCGGAAGGAATGGGTCCCAAACTCGCCCTGGTTCAGGCCCGCGGCCGAAATTGCCATTGCAAGCACCCGCTGGAACTGAAACTTCGTCAGTGGGGTGGCATCTGCATGCCTCAGCAAGGTCCCCCCCCCCATGATGCCGCCCTCTGCGCCAAATACTCCTCAACGCATGCAACCGGGCACATGGGAGATCCGGGAATCCGCTGGACTACTACACTATCCACGATCGCGCCCTGATCGGTCTTGGACCTGACAAACGAGACAATCATCGTCTCCCCCTTTACTTGAATGTGCTCTCGGCACAGTCCACCCCCCGTATCCTGCTTGTTTTTTGCCACCAGTTCGCTTACCCGCATAGCCCCATGAAATGCTAATGCAAAAGCGGCCCGGAATAACACTGTTTCTGACTGGGATGAGCATGTAGCAGGGAGTACGGACAGTAACAGGGCCAACCTATCCAGACCTATCGGGTGCCTTTCATCTACTCTGCGACCCTCAAGGCGTTGCCACCCACGCAGCGCTTTCTGTACCACGAAAGACGCTGTAGGGTCCTGGATACCATGAGCCCGCGCCATGAAGGAAATGGCAGCCCGATGCCTCTGGGCCGTGGCCACCGATTTGCCTGCCCTGCGTAATGACAGTAAAAACTTTATGACAAATTCTTCCTGGCCCCAAAGCTCCCCCCTAGCAGAACCCAAAAAGGACCAATAGGAACGGAACGCCCCTTCATATGCCTTCCTTGTCCTGGGTGCTAAACTCTCTCCCACGAGGTTTTGTAGTTCGGGGCACCGAGAGACCAGAGAGCTTCGGGAAATGGTGCCGCCACCGGGTCCGCTGTGGGCAGAAAACCCCAGAAGGCCTGCATACGGAAACGAGAAAGCGCATCAGCAGCCTGATTCAGCACCCCTGGCACATGCCTCGCTCTAAAGAGCACGTTCAATTGCATACATAGTAAAACAATTTCTTTGAGTAACCTCAGAATCCATTTGCATCGTGCTGCCTGACTATTGATACACTCAACCACGGTCATGTTATCAGACCAGAACACCACAGAGTGATCCCTACACCCCTCAGGCCATGTTTTCAAAGCCACCAGAATAGGGAACAGTTCGAGAAAGGCAATGTTACTTGTTAGCCCACCCTCGTGCCACCATGACGGCCACGCTTGAGCCGACCAGTGATTGCCAAATATGGCGCCAAAGCCTATACTCCCCGCCAAATCTGTCCACAGCCCCAACTCTTCGGAGGACACCGCCGGCTTCGTCCAGACAACCCGACCATTGAAGTCCGCCAGGAATGCCAACCAAATGCGCATGTCCTGGCGAATCTCAGCCGAGAGCCTCGTGCGGTGATGCCCCTCTTTAAGACCGACCATGGCTTGTGCAATCGAGCGGGAAAAGGGGCGGGCCATTGGCATTATCCTAAGGGCAAAATTCAACTGCCCCACAGTCTGCTGCAATTGATGCAAGTTCACCTTAGTTTCTCTAATACATGCTTCAAGCGAAGCCCTGAATTTCCGCACTTTTTCTTCTGGCAACCGGAAGCAACCTTCTTCGGAATCGAGCTCTATTCCAAGAAACTCGAGTGAAGTTGAGGGCCCCACAGTCTTACCTGGTGCCAATGGCACACCAAACTGTCTCATCAAATCACAAAATTCTGTTAAAGCCTGTGCACATTCTGTGTCCCCGGCTGCCCCCAGAAACAGAAAATCGTCTAGATAATGCATGACATGCTGAAAACCCGTAATCCTTGTGAATGCCCATTGCAGAAAACAACTGAATTTTTCAAAATAAGCACACGATATGGAACAGCCCATTGGCATACATTTATCCATGTAATAGCGCCCCTGAAACATGAAGCCCAGGAGACGCTGATCGTCCGGGTGTACCGGGAGCAACCGGAACGCGGACTCAATGTCCGATTTGGCCATCCGCGCTCCGGGCCCCAGGCGATTCAACATGGCGACTGCATCATCGAAGGATGCGTACCGCACCGAACAAAGCTCTGGGTCTATTGCATCATTAACTGACAAATCCCTCGGGGCTGACAAATTATGTATCAGTCTAAACTCACCCGGGTCCTTCTTGGGGACCACTCCCAATGGTGAACAAACAAAATTAGGAACTGGTGGGGTGTCGAATGGTCCCGCCACCCGACCCCGGGCTACTTCTTTCCCAATCTTCGCTTGCACCACTGCCGTATTATGCAGGACCGAAAGTTGGTTCCTACACTGTGCTTTACCCTGAAAATTCCCCACCGGGATGCGGAAACCGTAAGAAAAACCGTCTCGCAACACCCCAGCGGAGACATGATCAGGGTATTCGCTGAGCCAAGGAATCATTGCCATGGTATCAACCGGTGTAGGTAAAGCCGCCCCTCGGACTATGTCAGACCTGTTTGGCGCTTGCCCTACTTCCGTTATCACCCGTTTTGGCTCTGCACATGGTCTCGGGATGCGAAGACTGTCCACACCCCCCACAGTCATGCCTAAACTTGCATGACCCCTGGGGCCTCGTACACTTTCCCCTGTTAAAGTTCCAGCATACCCCTTTTTTACCTGTATTGCCGTTCGGCCTTGGGTGATGCTCATTACTTGCCCCTGTCCGAAAGGGCGCCCCGGATGGTTGGCGGGAAAGTTCACCCCCGCCCCCCCCAACAATGGCGCCTTTAACATGCCGGATTTTTCCATTTTTTGCCAGGAAATGGAGTCGTAACAATCCCACGTCAGGCACGTATCGAACTCTTTAGCCTTACGAAAAATATTATCATAACAAAACCACTCATTGCCAACATATGTCTGAGAATATTCCATAATACGTGACTGGTACACAGGTAACTCGGTCAACAAATCAGGTCTCCGTTCCCCCATAATCGAAGTGAATATGCCAAATGCTCTACCCCAGTTACCTATCGTCTCATCGACTCTAAAGGCGGCCATTTTTGCGCGCCAAACACTCGGATGCATAAGTTCCTTCTGAACTTTCACATGCTCAATCTCATAATGATCAGTTAGCAAGGAGAACATGTTTACGTATTTCTCAGCCCATATCCGTTCTTTGACTTCCATCGGGATATGCTGAGCCAATTTCTCCCTTCTCGAGGGTACAGACCCCTTCCCCGCAATCGGCATTAGCTGCTTACCTGAGCTAGAAGCTGTGACCGCCATTGCCGCCGAACTCGTGCCAGCTGCGGGTTGCTCTACTGGAGCCTGCGGGGAAACAAACGGACAAGGAGGTTTCGCGGCCTCTCGAGACTGCCGCAACTGCCTCATTAATTGCTTGGCCTCCTCGGCCGTCTCCCCCGGCGCCACGGAACGCCCGCTGCTATTACCCAGCCATGCCGCCAACTGGGCGGCCAACTCCGGGGGCATGTCCCCTTCGTCCACTGGGGTAACCACAACAGGGATCCGCTGGCCCTCGGCAGGAGCCGGCGCGGGAATCTCCGCTGGTCTAGGAGGGCTCGCCGGGGGAGCTTCCGGAACTGGGACCTCGTCCTCGTTTGACCCATTCCTGGCCCTCTTCCTTCTTCCGGCCGGGGCCTCCGTCGGGTTGGGTCTTTTTGGCCTTCCCGCACCGTCCCTGGCCGCCATTTTTCTCTTCATCTCTGCCATGTCTTTCACCAACATCCGGAGCATCTGGTCGGTGCTGACCTTTTTTGCGACTCTCTTGCCCGGCATTTTTCCCACGTAGGTGAAAAGGTCCTGACGCGATTTGTAATGCTGAAAGAGAAAAGATAGAAATTACTAAATTCAAAATTGGCTCTTCGTTCCGTCTCGAGCTCACGTGCAGCGAGGAGGTGCAGCTTCAGAGCACAGGAACAAGAGGATGCTTCCTTGACTTGTGGCTCCTTTTATTCTTCTCTGGGCGGGCGTAAACCCGCCTCTTCCCGCCTCCAGGGGCGTGGCGGACAGCTTCAGTGTCTAGGACAACCCACTCTTGGGTGGGAAAAAGCGCGCCCCGGCTACGCCGCTTCGGGCATACCAGCCGAGACGCGCCTCCCACCCAAAATGGCTTCCCGGGGGGATCAGGGTACTCCACCATACGTCCGGGGGGACCGATTGGTCGCCCCTTTCCAAATTACCAGTTTATCAATGAAAATTTCGGACAATTCAATCAAAATTCAAGATAATAAGGCAAAAATTGCCACCTTTACTCCTCTAGTGGCAAACATCTCTCCTATGTGTTCTTTAATGTTGGACATGGAAAATCGCAACATGCAATACAATCTTCGCATATTTAATTTACCTGAAGATGTTGAGGGAGCTAACTGTAGATTATATTTGGAAAATCTGATTCCTGCTCTTTTGCACATCAAATTTCCTGAAAAATTTGAAATTAATAAGGCCCACAGGATTCCCTTCCATCGAGACTCTCATCACACCAAACCGCATCAAATGATCTTTAAAGTTCTCCGTCACGATCATTTGGTTTTAATTAGAAAAGCAGCACAAGAAATTCCTTCACTGATGGTTAATGGGAATACAACTTTTATTCATCAAGATTTTGCCAATAAACTGTCTCAATTTGCAAGGAATTCACAGCTCTTCGTCCTCAAATACGAAGTCTTGGCTACATATACAAACTTTTTGATCCATTGACGATGCACATTTGAAAAGATAATTTCTCTAAATCTTTTCAAAGTCCTAAAGATTTGAAGCATTTTATAGATCAACAGTCTCAACACTCAATGGATACTAATGACTCTACTACTTGAGTTATACCAGTTATGCCCTTTCTGACATGTTACTGATATTTTCTTATATTGGGCTCCAGCGGTTCCGGCCATGCTTGTAGACCTTGTGTGCGTTTCATGTTTCACATTTATGTCTTCTATTTGTCATTTTTTCCATGTTTTTTCTTTTCTTCTTCCCTTTTGCTTGTTCTGGAGCTACCTTTTTCTCATCCTTCTTCTCATTTGCTTTCCCTTCTCTTACCTTTCTCTTCTTGATTTATTTTATCCTCTCCTCTACTATGGCTAATATTCATAATCTTATAGTTGTGTTATTAAATGTTAAAGGTTTGCGCCATCCAGTTAAACGTACATACATTTTAGATTATTTAGGAAGTTGCAAAGCTGACATTTGTTTTATTCAAGAGACTCATATAGATGACAACATTTTAAATTATATGAAAAGAAATAGGTAGATACGATTGTCTCTTCTCCTGCTAATGGTAAGAAAAATGGCATGGCTATTCTTTTTGCAAAACAATTACACTGTCAAATTTTGAGTAAGAATTCAGATTAGGATGGCAGATATATATTCGTTAAAATTGAAGTACATGACTCATTCTTATTTTTACTAAATGTTTATGGTCCTACAGCAGAGGATCCTATTTTTTGGTCTACTCTCACAACAGAGGTTTTAATAGTTGGAAATGTTCCGTTAATTGTTGGAGGTGATTTTAATGTTAACACAGGAAGATCACTGTCCAGGCCTTGATCGGCTCCAGGCTGGACTATTCCAACGTTCTCTACCTTGGTCTGCCTGATTACCTCCTAGCACGTCTTCAGGGGGTACAGAACTAGGCGGCTCGTGCCATCTTTGGCCTCCCCAGAACAGCAAGGGCCAGTGAGCTTCTCAAGACTCTCCACTGGCTCCCTATGAAGAAGAGTATCATCTTTAAGGCCCTGACCATTGCATTTAAAGCTTTGCATGGTATGGGTGCCCGCTATCTTCACAAATGGGTCTGCTTCTACTCTCCATCCAGATCCTCGCGCTCTTCCTCCCAGGCCAAGGCAGTTACTCCCATGATCCGCCGTGCTCGCTGTGGTGGGCGCTCTTTTAAATACCTCGCCCGCAGCTATGGAATGATCTCCCATTATCTCTGAGATCCAGCCCCAGTCTTCTGGCTTTCAGAAAAGATCTGAAGACCTTCCTCTTCCTGCAATAACATTGCCTGCTGAGCTATGCTTCTGTCACTCGTCCGTCTTTCTTCCTCTCTGGACTTGCTGAGGCTCTGACAGCGCCGGGACACTTCTCGGAGTAGCCGTGCGCTATAGAAGCACCCCCTTAACATTAACTTAACATTAACATTTCTGACCCTTTATTAGATAGACTGTCTCTTACTAAATTTCACCATTCTAAAAGGTATTTTGCGTTCAAAGCATTTATTCAAACCACTAAATTAATAGATATTTGGTGATTACATTTCCCCACAGAAAAAAGTTTTACTTTTTTTTCCAATCCTCATAACTCCCATTCTAGAATTAATTGTTTATTAATCTCCAGGCAATTAATTAATTGAGTAAATGCTCCACAAATTGGTAACATTGATGTCTCAGACCATACTCCGATTTCTTTGGTTTTGAATTTAGAATCAACTTTTACTAAATATCCTAGATGGTGAATGAACACTGGTATAGTGTTAAATGAACAGAACAAACCAAAGCTATTTTTTATTTAACCCAGAAGGTTCTACCTCTATGATTAATAGATAGAATGCTTTTAAAGCTTATATTAGGGGGGTAACAATCTCCATCATGGCGCACAATAATAAAACCTTTAATGCAAATATTAAAGACCTACAAAAACAAATTGCCAAAAATGAAGGACTTTTTATTAACTTCAGTGACCGATATAAATTTAAACTATAAAAATTGCATTATGAATTTAACACTATCCTTAGTAAAAGAGCAGGCATTCAAATCTCTAATGCTAAAGCTAGATTTAGTTTTAATGGCAATAGATCTGGAAGACTCTTAGCTAATTATTGACGCATAAAAAAGGATAAAACTCAAATCAATTCAATTCATGGTCCTCATGGTAAATTTGCTTTATCTCACAATGAAATTGTCAATGAATTTTTGAATTTCTATTTTAAATGATATAATAAGCCCGATTTTCATGATGCTTTTTTAATTGATTCCTTTTTAGCTTCCTGTGGGTTACCCAAGATATCATATTCTGATAAAAATGGACTTGATACTCCCATCACTAAAGATGAAATTTTATCAACCATAAAATCCTTTAAAAAAAATAAGTTTCCTGGTCCTAATGGGATTCCAGCAGAAGTTTATAAGGAATTTCAATAACACCTTTTACCTTTTATATTTCAACTTTTTGAGTTTTTTTGATCTACAGGATCTACCTCTGGTTCTTTTACTGAAGCTTTAGTTATTGTAATTCCAAAGCCAGATAAAGATCCCACTTGTATCTAACGATTGTCCTATATCTTTAATTAACTAAGATTGTAAATTATATGCAAAAATAATCGCTACAAGATTAGGCCCTATTTTAGATTCTATTATACACCCTGATCAATCTGGCTTTATGAAGAATAGATATTCTGCAAATAATACAAGAACTTTGCTACACGTTATTAAACAAAGTTCTACTTTAACGCTAGCCTCAGGTATTTAAGCCTTAGATGCTGAAAAAGCTTTTGATAATATATATTAGCAATTTTTATTTCATGCGTTATCATCAATTAATTTTGGAGAGTCTTTTATACGTATGATTTCAGCTCTATATAATGCCCCTACTGCTCGTTTATATATCAATTGTCAAGTTTCACATCAACTTTCACTTTATAGAGGTACAAGACAAGGATATCCCCTTTCTCCACTTTTATTTTTAATTGGCATTGGACCTTTCCTTTCTTCAATAAGAAACTGTGATGATACTATGGGAATCAATATTAAGAATGTTCTTGTTAAAACCCTTGCATATGTGGATGATGTGCTTTTATTTATTAGTGACCCTATCTCCTCTTTCCCCTATTTATTTAATATTATAGCAAAATATTCTACAGTTTCTGGATACACTTTAAATACCAACAAAACTGAATTTTTCCCCTAAATATTTATTGCACTCATGATATGCTTCCCATGACTGGAATAATTTGGCAAAAGAGTAAATTAAAATATCTCGGTATCTTATTTTCTTCATCAATAAAATCAACAATCACTCTAAATTGTAATTTTATATTAAATTATATTAAAGATAAAACATCTAAATGGTTGTCATTGCATCTTTCATGGTGGGGCAGAATGGATTCTATCAAAATGACTATAGCTCCTAAAATCCCATATACCCTTGCCATGATTCCTACTCAATTTCCACTAAAGTTTTATAAAGATGTTGATAGATCTCTATCTAAGTTTCTATGGAACAGCGAATCACCTCGTATTAGTTACAAAGTATTAAAAATACCCAAACATAATGCTGGATTTAGTATACCTGACTTTTTTCACTATCATAAAGCCTTTATTTTAAAACAAAGTTCAATATGGTTTAATGTGAGCCCAGATGATATCATAGTTAGTAATAATCGCCCCACAGTCAAATGGGCGTACATGCTGGAGCATGGTGAAATGTTGGTAAGTGTTTA
This sequence comes from Lissotriton vulgaris, assembly GCF_964263255.1. Classification (NCBI taxonomy): domain Eukaryota; kingdom Metazoa; phylum Chordata; class Amphibia; order Caudata; family Salamandridae; genus Lissotriton; species Lissotriton vulgaris. The sequence continues at coordinate 312,776,386 of NC_141690.1, forward strand.
CAATACATTTGCCAATAATTTTTGTAGATATACGACCACAGTGGTGAAAGGAAATATATTTTTAGATTTACATAATGGGTTTTTTAAAGCACTTATTCCACTAGTAACAAAAACACCAAAAAAGACTGGAAGAGACGGAAATTTCCAGCTGGCAGTGAAATCCTGGTATAATAAGGTTTGTCGTACTTCTAAGGCTGAATTAGTTCAAGCTATAGAAAACACCAATATTCCAATAGTTAAAGAAGCTAGATAAAAATACAGGAGAGCACAAGAGAAGGCTAAAGCATCATTGGATGAAGAGATTTGGTCCAATATGCTTACTGCCGCTAAGAATAATGAGCAAATGTCATTTTGGAAACTTGTGGCTACAGGAAATAAAAAAGAAAAAGGATCTAGGGATGTCTACCTTGATGAGACCACCTGGATCAAGCATTTTACTAAGTTGTATGGAGTACCTGAGAATGATAGGACTCTTCTTAAGGATGAGTTATTGCTAAGTCCCAGTGAAGTCAAATTAGACTTTGATCTACAGGAAACAATATTGGCTATTGATTCAGTTAAAAATGGTAAAGCCCCCGGACTAGACAAATTTCCGGGAGATTTATACAAACACGAAATTAGGGGCCCATTAGGATGGCGGGCGGATCGCCCCCGCCGGGCTGGCGGTAGCCACCGCCGGCTTGGCGGGGGCGATCTGCCTGCCATCCTTGCTGCAACGACCCCCCGCCATATTAAGATGGCTGGGGTTCAGCGACGGACTAAAAGACCGTCCGCCGCTTTTCTGCCCCGGTCACAAGGCGACCGGGGCGGAAAAGGGTTGTATATGGTGGCGGTGTCTATCAGATACCGCCAGCCATATTACAATGGGCTGTAAACAATGCCTGAAAGGCATGCGGAGTCTCCCTGCGGGGACCTGTTGCGGGCCCCCAGGGACTCTGGGGGGTAACGGGGTGCACATGGCATTCCAATGTACAACATGACAGGCACCGCACAGTGCCCGTCATGTTGTGCATAGAAAAGCACAATGTGCATTTTAGCATTGCGGCGGGCGGTGCTCAGAGCTAAATGTGCACGTTGTGCCCGCCACTGTGGCTAGCATATCCTAATTCCCCCCACGGGACCCCCACCCTTATGGTGGGCGGTCCCGTTGTCCGATAGGATGGCGGGCGGACTAATGTCCCCCATAGTGTCTGGGGCCCCTATATAAACTGTTTATGTAATGCTGTAGCCGCAGGTGCAATCTTCGGGAGACATGGAGGGGGGCGGGAATCATTACAATTTTTAAAAAGGGCGACAGGAGCGATCCTGCAAACTATCGCCCAATTAGTTTAATTGATATTTTGCGCAACGCATGTTTTAAACCGTATAAATATTGGGATTGAGGAAAAAGCGGTCTTTTCAAAGTTTCAGGCAGGGTTTAGATCAGGTCTTCATGTTCTGTTGCTTGTGCTGGAAGTATGTAGTTGTAAACATAAGAAAGGGTAATTTATATGTAGCCTTTGTAGACCTCAGGGCCTTGTTATGGGAGACACTCAGCCACCAAGGGCTACCAGCCAACCTCTTAGAACAGATCGTGAGGTTGCATGAACATAATTATGCAAAGGTTAGGTGGGGCCCGGGAGGCGAATTACCAAGTCAAATCCCCATAAAGAGGAGGGTTCGCCAAGGCTGCATGTTGTCACCTACATTGTTATCTTTATTCGTCAACGATATTCCATCTTTTTTGAAGGGATGTAAAAATGACGCAGCAAAATTGAGGGGAGAAATTATACCAGCCCTCCTTTTCGCGGACAATACTATACTCATATCGCAAACACCCCAGGGACTACAATGTCTACTAAATACATTCCAAACATACCGTAGCAAAAAAGGCCTTGAGATCAATATAAGTAAGACGAAAAATATGGCCATAAATCCTAACAAAACTATTAGGGAATATGTAATGTTAAACGGACAAAAAATTGGAACATGTCCAGAATTTTAGCTATTTGGGTGTCTCCCTGGATTCCAAACTATCATGGAAAACCCAAATGGAAAAAATTATATTAACGCAGAACATGTTACCGATTATGAAAAGACTCGGAAATATTCTTAGTAAAGCTGTTTCGCTAGCACTAGAGGTATTTAAGTTTAAAGCCCATTCGGCAGCATTATATGGAGCTGAATAATGGAGACCCTTGTGCAAAAAGGTTGTTGAGGTTGGTGAAAATAAATTTTATAGAGCGTTACTAAGACTACCTGTGCGTACACCACTGATACCAAATATTCTTGATCTAAATATAAAACGCACTGATTACCAAGCGATCTTGAGACCATAGATGCTTTGGGTTAGACTTTGGTCGACACCCGAGTTGTTCGATTATAAGGATGGTCTAATAAAAATAATGGAACTGGAAATAACAATAGTATCATATGGCTCAAACATGTTTGTAATTGGCTAAAAAAGATCGGCCTATCACACCTCTGGGAAGATCGGTCAACATTGACTTCAAATTCAAGGGAGATGCTAAAATTATCATTCTGGGTATATATAGAACATAGTAGGTCAAGTGAAAGAGTGAATAGTTCTTTAACAAGCAAGTTCCTCATGTTTAAAGATAGTGCTTGCTTTGAATGCTTTCTAGATAAAGTATATCCACCACTTGCTAAAACACTATATATGAAAATTAGATACAGAATTTTGATGACAAATACAAGTGTGGCAAGGTGGTCAAATGACAGTAATGATTTATGCACTTTATGCTCAAGAAAAGTTGAGAGAAACGATTTGCATATTCTATTCTTTTGTTCGACTTATGCGGTCCCCAGAAAAAGATGGATTAGACCACTCTGTTTAAATATAGGTGTGAGATCACATAAAGAGGCAGAAAGGATGTTAAAGACTGATACTAGTCAGGTCTTATTTTTGGTATTAGCAGGTTTTTTGCTAGCCACAAATTTTATAAGAGCAAAAGCAGGCCTGAAATTTTAGAGAAGTGTTTGTTTCAGATGTTAGAGCTGCACTATGACATGACATGGTTTATTGTATTACTAATGAATATGAAATGTACATATATAAAATATTTTGATTATCATTTATGATGGATCGTTTAGAATAATCATGGACTCAATTTCGAATATTATATGTTTTTAGTAGTCATAAATGCCTTTTTAATTATTTATACAAGGTTTTTAACTAAACGATAGACACCCCCACAATTGCTTCCTCGTAAGAATGATTGGACTGAACTTCATTTGGTATTTTTGTAATAATGTTAACCCATGGTTTTATGTATCAGTATATGTTTTTATGTATCTTTTATGGTACTAATGTACCGAAATAAAGATTTGAATGAACAATATGGTTTAATCATTCATTTTTAAATAACCCACCTGCTTGGCTATCTATTGAGAAATCATTAGTAAATCCACTTCCACTACCGTCTCTGATAACAATGTCTAATAACGCATAATTATTTCATAAATCAGTTATTATTAAATCTACTAAAATGATGTTTAATGATTTAGATTTAATTTTTGTTTTTCCCATGAATAATACTGAAGAAATTTCACTTTAGTATAGTAATGTCATTAAATTGAATAGAAATGTCAGTTCCGGGTTTTCATTGTTCAAAGCAAGTATTTGTATCTTAAAAACGTTTATACCAAAAATACATTCATTTCTTTTGAAACATTAAAATCAAGATTTGGTTTATCTCAATCCAATCTTATTAAATATCAATATTTGTGCAACTCAATTTTGGATTCTTTCCCAGATGCTATTCCCTCTAATGTTGCAACTGATATATCAATTTACATTCAAACGGTTTCTACTTCATCTCATGGTCTTCTAGTCTATGTAAAAAGTTTTCCAATACTTTAGGTAGCAATATAGATATGATTTCAACTTTTTGGAACAATGAGCTTTCACGTTCTTTATCTAATAACACATGGAAAAATATGTGGATTAGTGGTATATCTGGTTGGCTACTGGTATCACTTTACCAAACTAATTCTTATATTCTACTTAATCGGTTATGGACCCCATTACTTTTATTCCAAGCTAAGCTTCTTCCTTCTGCGGAAAGTTGGCATTGTAAATTACAACCAGGTACGATACAACATATTTTATTTGATTGTCCTTTAGTTTTTAAATTCGGGTCTGAAGTTTGGGATATTATAACAAAGATTTTAAATATTCACGTTGATGTTTCCTATCAATTGGTAATTTGCAAATCTACTATTTTATCACAAAATGTAAATGTTTTAGAAGGTAAACTTTTCAATTTCCTAATTTCAGCACCATTGAAATCTGTTACTTATTGTTGGAAAGATATTTCTTTATTATCTGTTAATGCACGGTGGTCATGGGTTATTTTTATGAGAAGAGGTGCTCAACCTCCATAAATGGGATTCTTCATAATTCTATCTCTTATCAATTGTTTTGATTACCTGTTGATATATATTTATCCCCTAAGTAATGTAATGATAATTTATCGTTTGGTTTTATTACATCTCGATTGATATGTTATAGTATCTCTATTTATATTTACTGCTCTAATTTTATAACTATCCCATCCCTTCCTTCCCTCTTTTAGGTTTCATATGAATATGTAACATCTACTTACCTACTGTAATTTATTTATGCCTTCGATAATTTTATGGCATGTGATTAGGTATTTTCGCCTTACAGTACTATTTTCTGTATTGTCTCTGTTTATTGTCTATATACAAAACTCAATAAAATATTTTGAACTTAAAACAATGGATGGATAGCAAAATGTGAATGGTTATGTCTTAGATAGTGTTAGGAGAAAAAGTGAATAAAAGGAAATTGGGCAAAATCTGCCCTTCCTTATGGTTTATAAATACAAAGTGGTTTGAAAATTCTCAAAAACCACTCATCATGCAAGCTATTTATCTGCAGCTCAAACTTGTCAAAAACCCCAAACTGCTAACTTTGCAGCACTTCATGGACCATTGTGAAATTGCTAAGTTCATTTTGCATTTTTGTGCCCGTGTTAGGTGGGTTTATATATGCTGATATGTGTGGAACATTTCTGGTTCGCATCTGCCAACTGAGTGTGCAAAATATTGGTCATACATAGTATTTATGTTCAGGAATTAGACATCTGTTTACTGGTCCATTTGAGAAATATTCCCCCTTGACCTATATTATTTTACTGGTATATATCCAACACTTTACATTTCTGTATTTTTATACATCAGGGCAAACAACAGCTAAAGCCTTTTTTTTTAATTTTTATTATTTTATCTTTGGTTATTTTTCAGTACAAAAATGTCTTTCATTTATAAATTGATCACATCAGTTAATATATTTTATCAAAAAACACATAGTATAAAAACTCATCTTCAATAAGAGACTATTTCATGCAGGGAAAAAACAGATTACAAAACAATCAACATTCACACAGGTACATACACTCCTTACTTATCATACATGCTACATTCATTCTTGATTCTGCGTCCGAGGGATCACAGATGGAAGTGCAAAATACGCAAGGTCGACGCGTTTCGGCAGAATAAACCGCCTTCCTCAGGACCTATCTTGCAGAATACAAACAAATATTTTTATAGCCCCTGCATGGTTGAGTATCTGAGGTTCTAGAAACGAATTCCTATAAAGGTACACGCATTTGCTGGGGGGTTGATTATTGTATGAATTCCTATTTTATCAGATATTGTGTTATCTTCTTCTAATTGTCGGTGCCAAGGTTTGTTTTTTGTTGTACGTCTGGTGATGGACTTGTTGATACAATGTTGGAAATTTGAGGCTTGAAGTCAATCTCTCCGTGTAACCCAAGGCGAGTAACCGTTATATTATTATTTTCAAAGTTGTTTAAGTTTCTTATTTCCGTCTTTGCCGCTAAGCGGTCTCAGACGGCTGTGTGTCAGGGCGATCCGATGCAATTTGAAGCTGTGTGGTGCCTTTCGCAGAAACGGGATATTTTTGGATTGAGATGCTTTCGATTCTTCTTTCATCCGGCAAAAACGTATCCGCGCTCACACTGCTACGGGAGCTTCCCGTAGCAGTGTGAGCGCGGATACGTTTTTGCCGGATGAAAGAAGAATCGAAAGCATCTCAATCCAAAAATATCCCGTTTCTGCGAAAGGCACCACACAGCTTCAAATTGCATCGGATCGCCCTGACACACAGCCGTCTGAGACCGCTTAGCGGCAAAGACGGAAATAAGAAACTTAAACAACTTTGAAAATAATAATATAACGGTTACTCGCCTTGGGTTACACGGAGAGATTGACTTCAAGCCTCAAATTTCCAACATTGTATCAACAAGTCCATCACCAGACGTACAACAAAAAACAAACCTTGGCACCGACAATTAGAAGAAGATAACACAATATCTGATAAAATAGGAATTCATACAATAATCAACCCCCCAGCAAATGCGTGTACCTTTATAGGAATTCGTTTCTAGAACCTCAGATACTCAACCATGCAGGGGCTATAAAAATATTTGTTTGTATTCTGCAAGATAGGTCCTGAGGAAGGCGGTTTATTCTGCCGAAACGCGTCGACCTTGCGTATTTTGCACTTCCATCTGTGATCCCTCGGACGCAGAATCAAGAATGAATGTAGCATGTATGATAAGTAAGGAGTGTATGTACCTGTGTGAATGTTGATTGTTTTGTAATCTGTTTTTTCCCTGCATGAAATAGTCTCTTATTGAAGATGAGTTTTTATACTATGTGTTTTTTGATAAAATATATTAACTGATGTGATCAATTTATAAATGAAAGACATTTTTGTACTGAAAAATAACCAAAGATAAAATAATAAAAATTTAAAAAAAAGGCTTTAGCTGTTGTTTGCCCTGATGTATAAAAATACAGAAATGTAAAGTGTTGGATATATACCAGTAAAATAATATAGGTCAAGGGGGAATATTTCTTTGATAGTGTTTTGCTTTTCCTCTCTTTCCCTGACCATTGCAGTGATAATATAGAGGGGGTCCCATTCCTATGTTAATACTGGTCCATTTGACCCTTCACCACTACCACCAGAACCAATGGTTAGCAGGGCATTTTACAATTACAATTGCAAAAGTTTGCAAGAAAAACACAAAATACAGTGCTACAAATTATGCATCGATTATATACAATGTACATTTGTTAAAACATTTAATGCAAGAAAAACAATGAATATGTAGCTTTACAGCTATTAATTCAGATTGCAATAGTAGGTATTTCAGGTCCACAGTTTCTAGAGTAGGGATATGCCCTTAATCCAACATGAATATAACATACATATACCTTGAAAGCACTCCATGAGAATTATTGCTTTTAAATTAGTAGAAGTAGTAGTTTAATGTTTATTTTGGATTCAAAATCTATAAACGATACAATAAAATACTGTAAATTTCTAAAATGCAGCAGTAAAAAGATACATATCTTCATATAAAATTATCGTAGAAACAGTTCTACTAGAACCAATAGATGACACAGCCCTGCTATGCTCAGTTAAAAAGAATAGCGACAGTCCACATTAAAATTTCAAAACCTAAGATGCACTTCCCACAATGTAAAGCTCGATATTTTAAAATATCAGCAGCCTTGCTAATTCCTTGCCAGCACATTAAACAAGGGAAAGGAAGGGAAAGTTTGCATAACGTATTTTAGTTGACCAAGTAATTGCACAGTTCCTGCATACTTCTGCTGGAATACCAGGAACTTCTAAAGAAACTACAGCGGAGATCGCAAGTAGGAGTCTTCCAACTGCTTGCAAATTATCCAGGCAGGAAGTACAAAGTTTGCTAAACTAACAATTGTCACTTACCGCTTGTCAGTCTTCAATATCCTGAGAGCAGGCCAAAGAGACTGGTGGTCCACCAGCAATATTACGACTTGGGCGGTTAGCCTCCACAAGACGGCTGCAACAGCCGGGAATTTGTGATCCTGCAAGGGTTGCAGAGTGGAAAGAGGCATCAATATGCTAGCGGTGCCGCTGCAGCGCTACAGAGCATATTACAAGTTGCCTCACCGCCATAATTTCCATGGCGCTGAGCCAACTCAGGGAGCTGTTGCCCCTGGGCCAAGGAATGCATGCGGGGGCACATGTTGTGCCCCCCATATGTTTCACACCCAAGTTCCAGCACGGCTTGGACTCCACAACATGGTGCATTCAATGTTGTGCAGGAACCTACTGAAGCGGTCTCATGGAGGTTACTTTCTAGGTTCTCCTATGAGCCTTTGAAAGGTATTGCCATGGGACCACTGCAGCACCGCCTGGGAGACCAGGATTACATTTATAATCTGGCGGGCAGTGTGTGGACAGGTTTGGCGGTCCTCCCACGGAGCGCTATCGTGGCGCTCCACAGAAAACAGCCAAACTCGTAATCAGGCCCTAAATACCTAAAAGGTGGCACATTGGTATAATCCACTTCTTCCTTGGAAATCTATATGCCGGGCAAAAGAATATAAAATTGGATGTTGTTTCAGGACCACTTTTACAAATTGGGCAGATGGTGCTAGGCCTTCTAGTTTTTACCCATCCTGTTGTGAACTCAAGAGTTGCCAATGTCCCATATCTGAACTTTAGGTATAGCTGTCTTGGGAGAGAGAATTTGATAACATCGGGGAAGGTTTGTATGATGAGACAATCTTGTGGTCAAACAATAGATCTGACACGCCCCCTTATTTGCAGTTCTTAATTGATTTGCCCCAAAGATGGTCCCTACACTGATCCTTAATCAGCTGTCTTGATGGCGGATGAAATTTATCTGAGGTGTCGCAGAGAGTCTTGAAGGCAAGGGTCTTGAATTTTTTTTTAGATAAAGATGCCATGGAATCCTTAAGTGGCCATTTGTTTTTAAGCTTTCTCTACAGGGTTAAAGTTCTGGAGTTGACCATAACCTATGTCAGAATACTAGCGGTTTCAACTGGATGGTGAATGAAACTGAATACAGACCCATGTCAGAGGAAGAGTTGAAATGCTCGCTGGATATTGATTGCTCTTAAGTTATATATCTGAAATGGCGTACTTTGTCTAAAAAGGATGGTAGAACTTTTGATGACTCATTGGCCAACACTCACTGATGAGGAACCGATCAACCTTCCAAATACTTGCTGCAGTTCCAAATGTACTCATTGTTATACACCCTTCATGGCATTTTGCGAAGTTTTTATTAGCTAAAATAACAGATGTTAATAAATTAACGTGAACCAGAGCAATATGCACCCTCTATTTCCTGTCACATAAATCGCAAAATAGGGCAACATACATTTAACCAGTTTTTGACACAAGTGAAAAGTTAATGTTACAGTTTTTGGCTATTAAAAGTACCATAGCTTAGTGTTCTATCCGGATTTACTAGAGCAATGAGTAAAAGCATTAGATACAGGTAATTGACTCAAAAGAATCCTGTTGACCTTTTCTATGAAGTAAAATGTATGTTTTTTCAGTTAATCCTTGTGAGGGAAATTGAACATTGTGAACTAAACCATATTGCATTTATATACTTTGACCTCCTGTTTGCTAAATTAAATGCAGGACATCAGGTACAGAACATGCTCTGTGCTTTAAATAGAACTCATTACTTCAACAAACGCTGTGTTCATGTTCATACCAGAGAACATGTCCACGCAGCATGTCTAACTAAAGAACTAGTCTGAATTGCTTATATCAAAACAGCTCAAAATCAATCAATCAATCAATCAGCATTTATATAGTGCAGCACTATGACCTGTAGGGTTGTCTGGGTGCTGAGGGTGCCATGTCTCGTTTGAAAAGCAAGTTTTTGAGGGTTTTTTTAAGTCCACCACGTGATGTTCGGAGGTGGAGGGGCAAGTCATTCCATGTCTTTGCAGTGATGTAGGAGAAGAAAGAGCTGTCCCCTTTGTGAATCCAACAGATGTGGGGGGTGCAACGGCATGTAAAGATGAGATCAGGTGTCTTGCAGGCAGATGGAAGTTGAGTCAAGGTTTATTGTAAGATGGTCCTTGATTGTAAAGGGCTTTGTATGCATGTGTGAGAATCTTGAACTGGCATCTCTTCTGGATGGGAAGCCAGTGGAGGTTTCTGAGGTGGGGAGTGATGTGGGTCCATCTAGGAAGGTCCAGGATGAGTCTGCCTAAAATTGTTCTGTATGGGCTGGAGTCTCCTGAGGGTCTGGGTGGCAATTCTGGCATAGAGAGCGTTGCTGTAGTTGCGGTGGCTAATGATGAGGGCCTGCATAAAAGTCTTTCTGATATTGGTTGGGATCCATCCAAAGATTCTGTGGAGCATGTGAAGGGTGTGGAAGCAGGAGGAGGTAACTGAGTTGACTTGACATTTTATGATCAGTTGGCTGTTAAAGATGATGCCACGGTTGCTACATGGTCTGTTGGTGTGGGTGTTGGTCCGAGTTCCTCTGGCCATCCGCTCTGGTCACATACAGAAGTTTTCTTCACGGTCATGTAGATGTTGAACAGGGTGGAACTAAGGGAAGATTCTTGGGGTATGGCACACACATTGTCCTTGGGAGCCAAGGTGAACGGAGGCAGTCGGATGCTCTGAGTGCATCTTGCAAAAAAAGAGGTGACCCATTTGTGGGAATTTTGCTGTAAGCTGATCTTGTGGAGTCTGTCGATGAGGGTGTAGTGGGAGACATTGTCAAACACAGGAGAGAGTATGAGAAGGATCAGGGCCACAGTTTCTCCATAGTCGATGAGAGTTCTGACGTCATCTGTGGCCGCAATCAGCGAAGTCTCAGTCCTGTGGTTTGCATGAATCCTAATTTTGAGGCGTAGAGCAGATGATTTTGTTCCAGGTATTCAGTGAGATCTTGGTTTATGTCTTTATCTAGTACTTTGGCTAGGTAGCGCCACATGGAGATCAGTCTGTAATTTTTTAGAACGATGGGGCCGGCCAAGGGTTTGTTTAATAGGGTTCCGACCTCCATGTGTTTTCATGTGCAAGAGAAGGTTGTGATGGAGATGGGGGTGCTGATTCTGCTGGTGAGTTCCATACTGATTGGGTTGATTCCAAGGTTGAAGAGATAGCGGCGGGCAGGAGTCGGTGGGTGCCCTGGAGTGGATGGCATGATGGCCATTGTGGTCAGATTGGTGAACGAGACATTATGGCTGAAGTTGTCATTGTGTGATGGGAGACTGGCTGGTGTTCTTTGGTTGTCCTAGGTTGTTGAGGCTAGAAGTGGTGGGCTGGGGGGTCTAAGTTGTAGATGGTGGCAATTTTGCTGCTGAAGTAGTTTGAGAGGGTGTCGCTGTGTTCTAGGGAGCGGTGGATGGTGTTTCTCAGTGGCTGTCAGTTGTGTGGATGGTGTTTCTCAGTGGCTGTCGGGTTGGACAACTCTTCACCATTTTGATGAGTTCCTTAGCGTGGTTGGCCGTGGTGTCCATGAGAGAAGTGAAGGCAGCTCTCTCAGCTTCCTTGATGTGCAGTTGGTAGTTGCTGAATGCTGCTTAGTGAGCGGCTCTGCCAGGGGCATTCTTAGTGGCGCACCATTGCTTCTCAAGTCAGTAGCAGTTCCGTTTGGTAATTCTGAGTTCTGGGGTGTACCAGCTAGCTTATTTTGAAGATGTGTTGGCTTTTGCGGGTTTCAGCCGGGGGACTCTGTCGGTGCATTGATGATCCAGGCAGAGAAGTCCTGGACAGCCTGGTCAAGGTCTGCTGAAGGTTCAGGTTGGGTGTTGCTTAGGGTCTGTGTCCACAGGGTCCCGATTACCTTGCACCAGGTGTGGTGGGAGGAGCTGTGGTGCTTGGTGAGGGAATGCTGAGAATTGGAGAAGTCAAGTGAATGATGGCATGGTCGGTCCTGGTGAGTTTGGTGACGTGGCTGAATTTGATGCTGTCGCTGGAGGTAAATATGGAATCGAGCATGTGTCCGGCTTTGTGCATGGGTTCAGTGACCAGCTGAGTGGGGCTAATGTTGGTCAGGCCACTGGCCCGAACGGAATACCCATTGAATTGTATAAAGTAAGTGCTAATAACCTCCCCCGTTCATCCGGTCAATGTTCCTGAAGAATAGAGAGAGGTGTCAGCTCCTATATGACCAGCGGGTGGCTAACATTGTGGTCATCCACAAGGCAGGTAAACCCAAAACACATACAGACCAATCTCGCTGTTAAACGCTGAGCCTAAAATCCTGGCGAAGTCGCTTGCAAGACGATTGGTCAAGGTGATCACCACCCTAATACACCCGGATCAATCCGGTTTTATGCCCCACGGTAACACAGCTCTCAACTTGCGCAGGCTCCAAGGGATACTGGGTAGGTCCTCAACCATCCAGCAACCGGCAGTTTTGGTGTCCTTCGACACCACCATGGCTTTCGATAGAGCTGAGTGGCCCTACCTATTTGCAGTGATGGGGAAGATGTGCTTCGGTCCGGAGTTTGTTAGTTGGGTACATCTACTGTATGCCAAACCACTGGCTAGAGTTGTCATAAATAATCGCAGATCCACTGATTTTCCTCTCGGTAGAGGCACAAGATAGGGAAGTCCCTTGTCCTCGGTCTTCCGCCCTTGACGGCATGGGTCCTGATGCGACTGCTCGATACAAGGTCTGTGGTGGACATTGGGCTGGGAGGAAGAAATTTCATTATTTGCCGACGATATCCTGCTTTACCTCACCAAGCCTAGGGGATCCCTGAGTTGCTTTCTGGATGTGCTGGCTATATTCAGGAGGTACTCCGGTTTCGCAATAAACTGGGCAAAATCCGTGCTTTTCATCCTTAGGGGTGATCCACCGGTAATACCGCAGGCGTGCCCAATACAGATCGAGCCAGTGGGTTTCAAGTATCTCGGTATATATGTCACGCTAAACGCAAAGTTAAGGTATGCTAACAATTTGGAACACCATTTGACCCGTATTCGGAGAGATGTGGAGCGTTGGAAGGCTCTTCCACTCTCCCTTCTGGGCGGAGCAGTGCTTTTCAAGACGATGGCCCTTCCTCGATTCCTAATGCACTCAAGAACACAATAGACCCGGTCCCGGCATCTTATTTTAAAGAAATAGAGACCCTTCATAGACGATTGCTCTGGGACGATAGACCCCGAATAGCATTCACTAAACTTACTCTTCCCTGGTGTGACGGGGGATAGGATTGCTGGATTTACGGAAATACTATTGGGCCTCCCAACTGGCAGCAGTGAACCAAGTCATGTACGAGCTCCCCGGGGATCCGGGCTACGCTATGGATCGCTGGCAGGTGCCAGGGAATTACTTTACCAGGGCTCTATATGCCAGGCCTCGCTGATTTCCTCTGACAGGACCAACAACACACGCCGTGCAAGTGTGGCACATGGAAAGGGGCGACCATTCGGTCCCCCCGAACGTATGGTGGAGTACCTCGATCCCCCCGGGAAGCCATCTTGGGCGGGAGGCGAGTCTCGGCTGGTATGCCCGAAGTGGCGTAGCCGGGGCGCGCCTTTTTCCCGCCCTAGAGTGGGCTGGCCTAGACACCAACGTGGCCGGCCACGCCCTCAGAGGCAGACGGGGGCGGGTTCACGCCCACCCTGAAGACGGATAAAAGGAGCGGAAGCCAAGAAAGCATCCTCTTGTTCCTGTGCTCTGAAGCTGCACCTCCCCGCTGCACGTGAGCTCGAGACGGAACGAAGAGCCAATTTTGAGCGTTGTAATCTCTCTTTTGTCTTACAGATATCCCGTCTGAGAATGCCTAAGAAAGTCGGAAAGCGGGTCGGTACCGAGGAGATGCTCCGCATACTCATGAAGGAGATAGCCGATCTAAAGAAAAAGGTTGAGGCTAAGGACGGGGAGGGAGGACCGAAACGGCCTTTACAGGGAACAATCCCTGGAGAAAAAAAGCAAGAGGCCCAGGAGGGGAGCACTTGGGGGAGAGACCCCGGTTCCCGAAACCCTACGAGAGGAGCCAACCCCGGTGCCGAAAGAGGGGAATCCAATCCCTGTGGTGGTCACCCCCGTGAACAGGGAGGATATGCCCCCCGAGTTAGCGGCACAATTGGCAGCGTGGTTGGGAAACGATAGCGAGGGCGCCACGGCTGACGACGCCCGGGCAGTAATGAGGCAACTGCGGGAATCTAGGGAGGCTGCGAAGGCAATATCTTCTGTTCCCCCACAGGTTCCGGCTACGGGGAGTTCAGCAGGCCCAAGTTCGGCGACAAGCACGGGGTCCACTTCAGGTAAGCGGCCATTGCCGATTGCGGGGGAGGGGTCTGTGCCTTCTCGAAAGGAAAAGATTGCCCAGCATGTCCCGCTAGAAGTTAAGGAATTGATTTGGGCGGATAAGTATATAAACATGTTTTCATTGCTTACCGACCAGTACGAGATAGAGCATGTAAAGAGTCAAAAAGAGCTCATGCATCCGAGTGTTTGGCGCGCGAAAATGGCCGCCTTTAAGGTCGACGAGACCATTGGTACTTGGGGCAGAGCGTGGGGCATTTTTACATCCATCATGGGTGAGCGCAGGCCCGAGTTGCTGACCGAGTTACCCATTTATCAGTCGCGTATTATGGAGTATTCTGTGGCATATGGGGGCAATCAGTGGTTCTGCTATGACAATCTGTTTAGAAAAGCTAAAGAACACAACCCATTGTTGTCTTGGGATTGTTACGACTCCGTGTCATGGCAAAAAATGGAGAGTACAGGAATGTTGAAGGTACCATTGGTAGGGAGTAATGGGGGGGAATCTTCCCGCCAAAACTCTGGGTCACCCTTTCGGACGGGTGCAGGTAACGAGTACCACTCGAAGCCGAGTGGCAACACAGGTAAAAGGGGGATCTGTTGGAATTTTAACAGAGGGAAATGTACGAGGCCCCTGGGGTCATGCAAATTCAGACACGAGTGTGGAGGGTGTGGGCAGTCATCCCATCCTGAGTCCATGTGCAGAGCCAAAACGGGTGATAACGGTGGTAAGGGGGGCGCCAAACAGGTCTAATACAGTCCGAGGGGCGCCTTTACCTACCCCGATTGATACCATGGCAATGATTCCTTGGCTCAGCGAATACCCGGATCATGCTTCCGCTGGGGTGTTACGGAACGGGTTTTCATATGGTTTCCGCATCCCAGTGGGGGATTTTCAGGGGGTACCAAACTGTAAGAATCAAATGTCGGTCTTACAGCACACGGCGGTGGTGCAGGTAAAGATTGGGAAAGAGGTGACTCGAGGTCATGTCGCCGGTCCATTCGATTTGCCACCTGTTGCTAACTTTGTGTGTTCTCCTCTAGGGGTGGTCCCCAAAAAGGGCCCGGGGGAGTTTCGGCTGATACATAATTTGTCAGCCCCACGTGGTCTTTCCGTAAATGACGCGATAGACCCGGAAGTATGTTCGGTGCGGTACGCATCTTTCGATGAGGCCGTGGCCATGTTGAATCGCCTGGGGCCCGGGACGCTGATGGCCAAATCGGACATCGAGTCAGCGTTCGGTTGCTCCCGGTACACCCAGACGATCAGCGTCTACTTGGTTTTCAGTTTCAGGGTCGCTATTACATGGATAGATGTATGCCAATGGGATGCTCGATTTCATGTTCCTATTTCGAGAAATTCAGTTGTTTTCTGCAGTGGGTATTCACGAGGAAGACAGGTTTTCAACATGTTATGCACTATCTCGATGACTTTCTGTTTTTGGGGGCAGCCGGGGATTCTGAGTGTGGACAGGCTTTACATGAATTTTGTGTCCTAATGAATCAATTCGGTGTGCCTTTGGCGCCAGGTAAGACTGTGGGTCCCTCGACCTTGATCGAGTTTCTGGGGATCGAGCTCGACTCGGTGGAAGGTTGTTTTCGATTACCCAAGGAAAAAGTGTTAAAATTCAGGTTATCTCTTGAGACATGTATTCGTGCAACGAAAGTAAACCTGCATCAATTGCAACAGGTGGTGGGTCAGTTGAATTTTGCCTTAAGAGTAATGCCGATGGCGCGCCCTTTTTCCCGCTCGATTGCACAATCCATGGTCGGCTTGAAGGAAGGACATCATCGCACGAGACTCTCGGCAGAGGTTCGCCAGGACATGCGCATTTGGATTGCATTCCTGGCGGATTTCAATGGTTGAATTGTCTGGAACAAACCAGCAGTGTCTTCCGAGGAGTTGGGGCTTTGGACAGACTTGGCGGGGAGTGTGGGTTTTGGCGCCATATTGGGTACACAATGGTCGGCTCAAAAATGGCCGTCATGGTGGCATGAGTGCGGGTTGACGAGTAACATTGCTTTTCTCGAACTGTTCCCTATTCTGGTGGCTTTGAAAACATGGCCAGAAGGGTTTAGGGATCACTCTGTGGTGTTCTGGTCTGACAACATGACCGTGGTTGAGTGTATCAATAGTCAGGCAGCACGATGCAAATTGATTCTGAGACTGCTTAAGGAAATTGTGTTGTTGTGCATGCAACCGAATGTACTGTTTAGGGCGCGACACGTGCCGGGGGTGATGAACCAAGCGGCTGATGCGCTTTCTCGTTTCCGTATGCAGGCCTTCTGGGGTTTTCTGCCCACAGCGGATCCGGTGGCGGCACCCTTTCCCGAAGCTCTCTGGTCTCTCGGTGCCCCGAACTACAAAACCTCGTGGGAGAGAGTTTAGCACCCAGGACGAGGAAGGCATATGAAGGGGCGTTCCGTTCCTATTGGGCCTTTTTGGGTACTGACGGGGGGGAGCTTTGGGGTCAGGAAGAGTTTGTAGTAAAATTCCTGCTCTCTTTACATCAGGCAGGCAAGTCAGTAGCGACGGCCCAGAGGCATCGGGCCGCCATTTCCTTCGTGGCAAGGGCTCATGGGATCCAGGACCCAACAGCGTCTTTCGTTGTGCAGAAAGCGCTACGTGGGTGGCAACGCCTTGAGGGTCGCAGAGTAGACGATAGGCACCCGATAGGTCTGGATAGGTTGGCCCTGTTATTGTCCGTGCTACCGGTAACATGTTCATCCCAGTACGAAGCAGTGTTGTTCCGAGCCACATTTGCATTAGCATTCCATGGGGCTATGCGGGTAAGCGAATTAGTGGCAAAGAACAAACAGGATACGATGGGGGGACTGTGCCGGGAACACATTCGGGTCAGGGAGGAGACAATGACGGTCTCGTTTGTCAGGTCCAAATCCGATCAGGGTGCAATCGGGGACTGCGTAATCATCCAGAGGATCCCCGGGTCTTCCATGTGCCCTGTTGTGTGCGTTGAGGAATATTTAGCGCAGAGGGTGGCAGCATGGGGGGGGACCTTGTTAAGACACGCTGACGCCACCCCACTGATGAGGTTTCAGTTTCAGCGGGTGCTTGCGATGTCAATTTCGGCCGCGGGCTTGAACCCCGGCGACTTTGGGACCCATTCCTTTCGGATAGGGGCTGCTACGGAGGCTACAGCCAGGGGTCTGAATGTTGAACAAGTAAAACGTGTGGGGCGTTGGTCCTCGAACTGTTATAAGAGGTATGTGCGGTTGCACATGTTGTGAAGCTGTAATGATGTACTCACGCTTCTTGTTTTTGTTTGATTTTCAGTTACGCAAGCCTACGATGCGGGGCGGACTGTGCAGTCGACCCGACACCGGGGGGCCAGCGGTCAGACATTACCGACTGTGAAAAAGGAGGTGTGGGTCGTGGGCCACTCATACGTGAGGCGTGCCGCGGACGTATTCAAAGCAGGTGACATGATTCACGTGGCTGGGGAATACGGGTACAGTGTGTCCTTCTACGGAAAGGGCGGGCTCTGTATTGACCAGTTTCGATCATTTTTCGAGGGTTTGTTAGGGCGGACGAGGTCACCGCCGTCTGTAGTCATAGTACATCTTGGGGGCAATGATTTGGTGACCACTGGTAGATGACTTCTTCTTGAGGCGATGCTTTCCACGGTAAGTTGGTTGGCGAGAAGAGTTCCAGGGTGCACAATTGCATGGTCCCATATCATCCCACGAAAAGTGTGGCGGGGGGCTATTTCTGTTTCCGCTCTGAATCATTCCGTAAGGAAAGTTAATAATAAAGTGAGTAGATTGTTCCGTTCAAGTACACTGCATTCTATTTCGCATGGTTGTATTAAAGGGGACAGTATGTATTTGGGGGATGGTGTTCATTTGTCCCGGATGGGGAATGAGTTACTCATAGGAGACGTGATAGCCTGGCTAAAGACTTTATGACATGACCTTTAGGCAGGAGTGTTGTGGGGGGTCCGGATAGCCGGTCAACTATCCGGCCTGTGGCGGTAAGGTCATGATCGGTGAGCAGTAATTCAAAGATCCCTATGAGGGGGCATCACCCATTACGGATGGGAGCGCGCGGGGGAGGTGGCCAATTGGCCCCTCAACGGGGAGGCGGTCCTGTCTAAGGAGAGGCCGCCGGAAGGAAAGGAAAGGTGGTCAAGGCCCCTTCCTGGATAGGAGGGGCTACGGCCCCTCCTGGGGAATTTCCCGGGGCCAGGACATCTGCTACGGCAGATGGGTAAGTTGTGTGGGGTGCGGGAGGGGGTTTACGCTACCTTTTAGACACCTCACACGAGTCCTCGAACGACCGTTAAATGGCGTCGAGTTTATTGGGGCCCCCGTCAAGTACGTACAAAGGGAAATTGGTAGATGCACTTGAGGTACGCCTCTGTGCGGTCACTCCTCTCACAAGTGAGGGGGGTATGTCTGGTTTAGGGATCTGACACCGGTTACGACCTTGCCGTTGGCCCTTAACGTTAGGATGTACAATTTCAAGTCAAATGTTTTGTAGGATGTTAGTTCGGCTAGGAGAACCTTTGTATTAGAGATCTGTTAAGGTTAGCCAAACATCGTAATGTGGAAATGAAATTGTACATAATATGAAACTGTTATTTTAATGTTTTAATTTTGTTTCATATTTTAAATAAATACGGCCGGGAAGGGTGACTCCCTTCCCGCCTTCCAAAAGTTCAAGAACGGTTTCCGGTTTCCCAATTCTTGGGGATTGTGTTGAGAGGGGGTGGCGGGTATCTCAGCCAAGTGTGGCACACGACCAACAGACATCTTGGGTGGGAGGGGGAAATCACACTTGCCACCCCTCTATGGAGTTCAGAGAAGCTGGGAAGCTTGTGGACATCCAAGGGATTCGACAAATGGGATCTTATTGAGATCACGCAGATTAAAGACGTATGGGGGAAGGACACGGTGCACACATTTGACCCTCTCAAGCAACAGTACAGCATTCATGATAATGAACACTACCGGTACCTCCAGGTCAGGCACACTCTATTTACACATATCCCTAGAGGCACAGAGCTTCCCAATGCTTCCCCTCTCAAAGACCGGGTGTTGGACAGGTACCTCCCAGAGAAGACTATTTCTTTAATATATAGAAAGCTAGTAAATAATATGGAGGACCCGTTCACGTCCCTTGGGACACATTCGAGTGAAGAGGGGTTTCAGTTTGACGACGAGGACTGGAGGGAGGCGGTCTCTTCTCCGAGGGTACTCGCGATACAGATGAGGCTCAAACTAGTACAGCTGAAGATCTTGCATAGGGCATATGTCACGGGGCCGCGTCTGGTACGCATGGGCCAAGTGGAGAGTGGGGAGTGCCAGAGGGGCTGCGGGGAACTTGGAACCTTTATGCACATTTTGTGGCACTGTACGTGGATCCAAGATTCATGAGGTTCTACGAGATGTCCTCGGAGTGGAGATACTACCGGAGGCCTGCAGGTGCATATTAAATGTTTGGGAACCCACAGATCTAAATGTGTACCAGAAACAATGGACAACGTTGGCATGTATGGTTGTGAAACGAAACATAGCACAGTTGTGGGGAGCCAATCAGCCACCCCCTGGTTGTGAAATCGGAGGAGGACTTGGATTGGTGCATGTTCAGAGAGAGGTCTGTTTATTTAGCCAGAGGTTGCCCTGAGAAGTGGGGAAAGGTATGGGCGGCCTGGAACCGACACCGTGGAGATATTTGCATGCCCCCGATACGTCCAACAGAAGTAGAGGCGCTAGAATCCCCATGATCCATTATATGTATTTTGTATTCAATATTCTGTGCGTATGGCAAGTTATATTGACAAACGTAAAACTGCCGAAGTCACCTGAGGTTTTTCTTTGATTATCATGTTAATAAAAAGAGTTTAAAAAAAATTAGGTCTCTCTTCTAACCACCGCACAATGCCTCAGTATTTTTGTTTCATTTAGCGGCCATTTTATTTACTGCTAGCTTCTATTTTGTAATCTATTTGTGTTATTTTTTTTCTATTTTCTATTTTTCCCGAACCACGTCACAATAAGGTGCTACTGTTTGACAGAACAGAGAAATTCTTTTTTCTGGCTTTTTAAAGGTTTTGAGGGTAGGGGTATTTAGGAGGGGGGTTTAAAAGTTAGCTATAGTGTTGTTTGTGGGGTTTTAAAAATTTGAAGTATTGCTGTTGTATTTTTCACTAGTTTGTCATTTTGCATTTTTGTACTCTGTTTTACTATTGTGTCACTATACCAGGGAAATTGTCTGCTGTTAGTTATATTTTGAAGATTAAATGTTATCTATATGTATTTTCGGAAATGTAATGTGTTTTGCAGATGTTTTTTAGTTTACTATATGCATTTGATGGGCATTTGGGGTTTACCTATTTTTTTTTAAAGGATATCAGTTTTGTTTTATAATACACAAACAGTTTTTACATTTGATTTCCTTTTCATCTGATTTTCTGGATTGATTATTTTTTTAAAACACTCTCTTTATTTATGGAACATAGATACTTTGGATTGCTTCAAGGGATTTCAATTGAATTTGTTATATTTTTGCATTTTTTGGGGTATTTTTGGATTCATTTATCTCATGTTCGGTGGTTTACTTATTGTTATCATTATGTGGAGACAGAGTAAGATCTGCAGCTACAGAGTAGTAAGATTTATTTCTTTCATTTATTTTGAGAAGGTGGGAAATATAATATTAGACTGTTTATGTCAAATGAATTTGATTTCTAGGTGGAATTGTTTAGATTATATGTTGTTATTATTTTAAATGATGGACTTCATTTACTTTAACTATTTTGGCTGGTGATGGCTAAATTTTTAATATAATATAACATGACTTGTTCTTTATGGTAACTATATTTTGGGCTCTCGCCATGCACTGCTAATTACCCCACTTTCATGACATCTTCTAGGACATCATTGATAATATCAGTGCAATATTTGCAGTGAAATTATTGATAAGAAAAATGTGCATAGTTATAGTTACCTTAGGGCATGTATAATACGTATATATTCATATTGTGATTTGCTGGCTGCTACCGTGCTAAAGCCTGAAGGGTGTGTTGTCTCATTTGGACTCAGCCCCATACGTAATCTCTCACCAACACCTCACACACAACAAGGAAAATGGCGCTGCTGGTAAGTTTAACCTGTTTAATGTTGTGCAATAAAAAAACAAATTTTGTCTAACCGGCATCCTTGTTTACTGAACAAGGCCGCAGGGAAGCCGAAACAAGTTTGTACAATATTAAACATTTGAAAATACCCAGGCAGCATCATCTTCCTTCTTGTACGCGAGGAATTTGTGAGATTTAGCTAAATCTATAGCTATATATATATATACATTGAAAAAACCATAGGTTTTAGGGAAAGTTATAGTTAGTTGGACATTTCACTCATACAAAACCATAGAAATTCCCCCGTTATAGTTAGTTCAGCTAACTATAACTCGCGCCCCGCATAGCACTGCTGATAATGTCACATATTACATCACTCATTTCATGGTCAGTGACATCACTGATGACATCACTGATGACATCACGGTTGACATCATCCATGTGATAATTTGATGCATCTTCTCACACCCTAATATAACCTTTGATACACCCACTCTAATTTACGGACTGCCCGTCTCAAAATCATAGACACTCCAATACCAATAACTACATACCCACGGACTGTTTCTTAGGTTTACACACACATCCACTTACTTACTCACTCACCTATACAGTCACTCATACTTATGGTCACTCAGTAAAGGACTATGTAAATGTAAATGTAAGGCTCATTTATACCGCGCTAACAATCGCTCCAAGGAGCATCTCGGCGCCAATGAAAGGACAACCAGATGTAAAAGTTGCCTTACTGCTTAAAGAGGCCAGGACCGGAGTCACACTAGTGCTCATATGCCTAGAGCCAGTGCTATGCTAAAAGACACTTAGAATACAGTGAAAACACCTACATTAACTAGGGAACACTATGCTTTGGGATACCCCTGTGATTAGCATGACCTCCTCTGTAAGACCCTGCTACATAATAGGGCAGGGGGATTAAAACTACCTCTAAGTCAGAGGTGCAGAAATATGCTACTTTAACTAGCAGTCGCGTTTGCAGAGTGGTGGAGAAAGGGTGCTGGGCGTCCAACCAATGCTCAGGAATTCCGCTGTGTCAGACTTACAAGAGGTACCAGGAGATATTATTGTCCCCCAAACTCCCTCAGGACTAAATTGGACTTCATCCCCCATCCCGTAGTCTGCCGAAAGGCACATTTGCAGAGTAGTAGAGAAAGGTGCCCATGGCCTCCAAAGACGTCTTAGGATTCCCACTGTGTGTGACTGTTAGATCTGGCATCCTTGGTGTGAGTCTCCCTTCCATTTTGACAGATTGCCTCCTCTGTTTTGATATGTTTGTGCTGGTTATATGCTCAGGGCACTGTGCCACTGCTATTCAGTGCCAAAGTGCAAGTGCTCCCTATGTTAAAATTGATGTACTAATTGGTGATTCCATGATTGGGTTATTTGATTTAACTGTCAATCCCTCGTACCGTGCACCATGTGCGCCCAGGTCTTGTAAATCAAATGCTGGTGGCGGGCTTGCAGCACTGTTTGTGCCACCCACAGAAGCAGCTTGTAAAATGTGTCTCAGGCCTGCCATTGCAAGGCCTGTGTGCAGTTTAGTATTGCCATGTCGACTTGGCAAGTACACCCACTTGCCAGTCCCTAAACCTTCCCTTTGTTTCATATTAGACACCCCTATGATAGGCCCAATGGCAGTGAGCATTGTAAATATAAGGCAGGACATGCTCTGATGTGTGTAGCATGTCCTAATAGTGAATTACAGCTATTTTCGTTGTTCACTATTGCAAGGCTACCTGTTCTCCATAGGCTAGAATGGGCAGTTGGATTATTACATTCTTATAATCCTAACTGACTCAGGGAACATGGTAGAAATTCAAATTTAGTATGCCTGAACTCAAAATAAAAAAATACATCTTTTAGTTGGTTTTAATATTCTGTGTTTGAAAATACCACTTTTAGAAAGTAGGTATTTTCTTGCCTAACTGTCCAGGCCTGCCTTTGCTAGGTTGTGTATTCCTTGCCTGGGTTTGTGAGTGACAGGGCTGGGCGATTCCAGGAGACAGGCTGGGGCATCCCAGTGATGAATTCAGAGATCTGCATCTAGATGGGAGGGAGGAGTTGCACCTGGGACCTGAATAGTGCTGGGCCTTCCCTCTACAATGCTGGCTCCACCTCCTGTGGCTTGTCTGATGTCTCTGCCCTGCATTGTGAAAGGAGAGAAGGAATCTTGTCAACAAAGTGCTCCAGAGCTGTGCCTTCCCTCCCCTGTGCTGGCTCCACCTCCTGTGGGGTGGCTGATGTCTCTGCCCTGCACAGTGAAGGGAAGGAGAGAGTCATGTAAACAAAGTGCTCAGGAACTGGTTTGGACTAGGCAGAGGCCTCTCTGCCTTCAGCGAACAAAGGATTTTGGGGTGTAAATATTGGGACCCAGTCCCAAGAAATTTTGATCACTTCTGGAACAAGAAACCTTTTGCCAAGGAGAAGAACCAAGGAAGCTGCAGGAGTTTGACTGCCCCTCTGCCAGTGTGCTGTTTGCTGGGTTGGCCTGCAGCAATTGCTTCATTGCCAAGTAAAGGAGAAGGAACTTTTTAAGGACTTTCATCATCCACAGAATATTCTCCAAGGCCTTGAACTGTGCTTGCCTCCTGCTGAAGTGTCAGGGACAAAAGACTTAATCTCCAGCCCCCCTCTGAATTTCCTTGCTTGGAATTCTCACCTCCGGACATGTGCGTGTCCTGGGAGCTGGAAGCGCAACGCATTGAGAGGAAGCGTGTCACCGCCGCAGCTGAAATCGTCGCATCGCCGGAGAAGCGAGCCTTTGCAGCATCTCCCTGGAATCATGTGTTCATCTAAGCTGCCTGCTGTCGCATCACCGGAGAAGTGTAACGCCATCGAGAGAGTTGCCATCGCATCCCCGGTGTAGCGTTTTGCAGGGCCTGTCTCGGTTCCAAAGTACAGAGGCATCGCAAGGCAGCCAGGGCACCTACGCCTCATCATCAGAGCGTCTTCCCATTGTTGCATCAAGGGCGCCATCTTCTTGCATCGCAACTGGATCATCGCATCGCATCAAGGCACCATCTTGCACATCGCAATGGGCCCGCAGGCCGTGAATCTACGCATCACAACACACTGGTAAGAATTACGACGCATCCCCGCAAGCATTGAGGCACGATGTATCATTTCCCCCGGATCACGGAACCGACGCATCTCCCCTTTTGCTAGCCTTTTGTTTACTTTGCGTTACGCATCCAGTTATTTTGTTGAGAACTTTGTCGCATTTATCATCAACTTGAACTAAGTAACTTTTATCATCTTTAAAGCATTCTTAAGTGTAGTATTGTGGATTTTTGTCGTTTGCGGTCTTTTCTTAAGTCTATATAAAGAATACTTGTTTTTATAAAACCTTTGTTGTGTCCATCTGTAGTGTTTTCACTGTATTGCTCTGTATATTCACAAATGCTTAACACACTGCCTCTGAGATAAGCCTGACTGCTCGTGCCAAGCTACCAAGGGAGTTAGCAGGGGTTATTAAGGATGTAATCCCCTTATCCTGACTTAAAAGTAAGGGTCCCTATTTGGACAAATGTGAATACCATTGCCAACTAGAGACCCCTAGATCTAACAGGGACTTACTGGAGGTAACAAGAGGGATAGTTAGCCCCCAAGGACATCCTTGGGGGCCAACTTTCCTAATTATCAACTCCAGTCAGTTCCACACATCAGCACTGGTAAGTACTTGTACCAAGCCACACCCACTTTGCCCACCACTCTACAAACGCGGTCCCTGGCACGCTCTTGGGTGGGGATTGAAGTCCCCTTCACTGCTGGCGGTCCTTTAGGGGCCAGGTAGCCTACCTGTAACCTCCAGTAAGCCCCCTGCAGGGAGATTGGTGAGAGGTAGACAAAGGCCATGCCCCCTTTCTCCACCACTCTGCAAACAAGCCCCCTGGAGCGTTGTAAGTTGGGAGATTAAGTGCCCTTGAATCCTGAGGGTGCCTGGGGTCCAACTAGCCCACCAGGTACTCCAGTAAGCACCACAGAGCTGCGTTGCAGAGAGGTGTTAAAAGGGGTATGGCCTGGCCCAACTCTCTGCGACGCAGCACAGTAGCGCTTACTGTAGGTACCTGGTTGGGTTGTTGGCCCCCAGGGATTCTCAGGATTGAAGAGGAATTAATTCCCCAACTTAAAACGCGCCACAGGGCGTGTTTGCACACATGTCACCTCAGGGCCCGCCCGCTCCCTTCACCACAGTGCTAACGCGCTCCGTGGTGCGTTTTAAGTTGGGGGCTTAAGTCCCCTTGAATCCTGAGGCTCCCTGGGGTCCAACTCGCCCACCAGGTACCTCCAGGCAGTGCCACAGAGCTGTGTTGCAGAAAGGTGTGAAAAAGGGCATGGCTTGGACCACCTCTCTGCAACGCAGTGCAATGGCACATACTGGAAGCACCTGGTGGGCTAGTTGGCCCCCAGTGGCCCTCATGACTGAAAGGGAATTAAATCCCCAACGTGAAACATGCCACAGGGTGAGTTTCCGCACATGTCACCTCAGGCCCACCCCCTCCCTTCACCACTGCGCCCGTGATGCTTTTTAAGTTGGGGGATGAAGTCCTCTTGAATCCTAAGGGTCCTGGGGTTCCAACTAGCCCACCAGGTACCCCCAGTAAGCGCACAAGAGCTGCGTTGCAGAGAGTTGTAAAAAGGGGCATGGCCTGGACCACCTCTCTGCAACGCAGCCCTGTGGTGCTTACTAGAGGTAGCTGGTGGGCTAGTTGGCCCCCAGGGACCCCCAGTATTGAAGGGGAATTCATTCCCCAACTTAAAATGCACTACAGTGTGCGTTTGCAGAGTGTTGCTGGGAGGCGGCGGCCTCTGGCATGAATTCATCTTTTAAAAAAATTAAAATATTTAATAAGGGAGGCTGTGTGGCCCCCCTTCCTTTCCTATTTTGTGGACCCTAGGGACTCCATCCCCCAGGGCCAGACCCCTATATTTTTAAAAAATGTAAGGGGTCCGTTTGGCCTCCTCCCGAGGCCATATTTGGCCCGGGGACCCCATCCCCCGGGGCATGGCCATTGGTTTTTTATTTACTCTATTTGGAGGGGGGCTGCATAGCCCCCCTCCTCAGGCCATGGGCCCTATCCCCTGGGGCCTGGCCTCTCGTTGGGGACCGTGGGTGGAGCCCTATTGCCGCCATGGTGCCTTCGGGAGCCGGCATTGCTTTTCCACATGGGGAGCTGCTGACATGCAGCTCCCCGTGTGCATAAGCAATCTGGTTTGGATTTTGAAAGTGAGCAAGGGTCCCACGTCTGGGCATACCCTGCCAACTTAGGGCGAACAAAGCGAAACCAAAGGGGATGATGGATGGAGCGCTTGAGCAAATCAAACACTCACCCCCGGTGAGATAAATCTATATCTATCTGTCTATCTAGATAGATAATTATTCACTGAAAAAACAAAAGTTAAATTACTTAAAGTGACGTTATAGTTGGTATGGTAAACCTAACCCACTTTTCATTAAAAAAGGTTGAAGTGTTGTTATAGTTAGGTGAAACCAACAGCTAAAACATACCATATTAAACTAATAAAGCAAATGAAATTCACCAGTGATAGTTATCCAAAGTAACAATGGCTTGTGTCGGAAAGTATGTGCCACGCCATGCACAGTCTTGCCATCAATGATGTCAGAAGTTGCAGTAAATCTATCAATGATGTAATAGATCATGTCATGAGTGATGTAATATATGAGCTAATTAGCAGTGAATGTCGACGGAGCAAGTTATTGTTACTTTAGGGCACAAGCAGGCGGGAGCAGGGTTTATTCTTGCTGCCACCAGGCTGGATCAATCTTGGCTTGACTGCCCACAGGAGCATTTGTGCAGCTCCCGCCAGGTGGTAATGCAGATATTATTCCCTGCCCATGCTCTTGCGGACAGAGAATCTGTCTCCTAGGAGTGGGCACCATGGGACACCTTATGGCAGCTTACGAGGCTGACAGACCCCTCCCATTTTTTAAATAGCTGCCCAGGAAAATCGGGTTCCACAAGCCTCTACAGGCTCAAGGACAGGGTCCGTGGATACACCCAATCCCCAAATAATCACATATGTTTTGACTCCTGGGCTCTGACATTGCCCCCTGTTGGTCGTTTTAATTTAAAAAATGTTGGCTGGTATTTTTTTTTACTGCGATCCTGCCGGAGATCCTCGGAATTGTGTCTAAATAATGTTTTTTTACTTTCACCTGGGCCCTCCCCACAAGGGCTATGAGGGCAGAGTATCCCTAACTTGTCCCCTTATATTCTTTTTTAAAATAATTTTCAGGACAGGGGACTAAGGGCCTGTTGACGAGTTTGGTGGTCTTGGAGCAGGCTGCTATGCCAGCAGCCCGCTCCAAGACTGCCAAACTTAACCACCGACTGAATAATCTTGTGGTCTGGCAGGCAGTTCTTTGGCAATCCCACAGCAGTGCCTATTGAAAAGGCACTGTAATGGGAGTGCCAAAGTCTGTACCTGCACGGCAAAGGTTGTATTCTCCATGCCTTGCAGGAAAGGGGTGACTGCACACCCTGCAGGCACCCGTGGACCTGAGGCAGCAGGAGTCCCTGTAGGGCCCGTTTGTTTAATAACCGCCACAGTTTTCAGGGTGGCCTCACCGCCATGAATACTGTGGTGGTGAGGAAACTCCTTATATGCTTGATGGTGCCGCAGCGGCACCTTAAGCATATTAGGGCCTCTAACCGCCATATCACCACCACGAGATCCATGATCCCTGTCAGTTGTGTTGGCCCTGTGGTGGTCCCACTGCCGTATTGATATCACGCCGGATGGACCGCCAACACTGGTTTGGTAGGTTGATGGACCGCCTAACTTGTAAGTAGGCACTAGGGGCCCGATGTAGGTAAAATTGATTTACCAATTTTTAATTACCGAATTTTACCGATTCGGTAATTGAAAATCGGTAAATCAATGTGGTGGACATGTAGGTATTTCCAGATGTGGAAATACCGAATCTGTAACATTCGGTATTTACAGATTCTGTAAATACAGAATCGATATTTCCCATTTATTCCTATGGGCTTTGAAGCCCATAGGAATCAATGGGAAATACCGATCCTGTATTTACAGAATCGGTAAATACCGAATTTTGCAAGGGTGCAGGGGGTGTCACTTTGACACCCTCTGGCACCCCACAAATAGGCATGTGCGCCATGTGGCACACAGACATGCCCTAAGGGCGTGTCTGTCTGTCACATGGCTAGGTGTGCATGCACACATGTGCATGCACACCTGAAATCGGTATTTTACCACACAATAGGATTGTGTGGTAAAATACCGATTTTGTAGGGCCTTTGGGACTCAGAAGAGTCCCACCTACATCTGAGATTTACCGAATCGGTAAAAATACCGATTCGGTATTTTACAGAATCTGTAACTTTACCGAATCGGTAAAGTTACCGATTCTGTAAAATTGTGCCCCTACATGCCAAATCTTGTATACCGGTCGGTAACAGCCGAAAATACCGATTTTCGGCTGTTACCGACCGACCTACATCTGGCTCTAGGTCCTCAAGTTTTGCAATGACCTCAGCATGAATAGGCTTACTAGCGATCTCTGAATACAGTCACAACTAACACACACAGATAAAACTTAATAATATGAAAAACCCAGAAGGGGTATGTGCTTTCCCTAATATTCTTCGGACTGATTATTATTTAACAATTATTTGTGTTTGTATAAAAATTGTAATGTATATATTAAGATTAAATATATTCCTTATACTAAGGTTTTTATATAGTATACGTATGTTTAGAAATTGCACATTTAAACTAATTGTAAAATTGTATTTTTGCATTTCATTTTATATGAACATTAAGTTGTGTATTTGTTTAGAAAAAAAACGTATTTTATGTTAAATGTGAGTATTGTTATTTACAATTAAATATCTATACACATAGAATATCTGTGTTTCAGGTGGCAACATTGTTGTTGTGGATAGTTTTTGCACGTGTTAATATATGTATGCAAAATAGTTTTTGTTTTATAATATATTGACTTATATGATTGCATTCAGGTCCGGAGAAATCAAACACATTTTGAGAAAACATGTGAAAAAGTGGCTTGCTCACATGCTGATCGTTGTTCCTCTCACTGACAAGGCTTGAATTCCATTACATATATTAACCATTGTTCTGTCTACAACCCTAGATAAGGAACTTTCTTTCATTCTGGGCAAAATCACACACTAATGTTAATCTTCACTCCAATAATTTTTTGATATGATATAGGGTTTGGAATCCCTATCGTAGAGATAACAAAGAACTAGTTGTAATCTTTTACACTACTTGATACCATCATCTCTTCCATCTAAATATTTCTGCTGAAGAATTGAAGTATAAGAATAGATCAGTGATTGTCTCTTAGCTACCCAGCATGCTTAAGCTGCTCTGACATATCAGAAAAAGGTACTATTCAATCTAACACTTGACTGTGAACTTTTTCTTCTTTTCTGCTTTTATTCGCACATTAACCAATGATAAATTAAGCTGTAGTGACACCTAGTTTTGTTACAAAATGTCCAGTTGCATGATTTCAACTTTTCGGTAGATATCCTAAGCGGTACACAGACAAAATATCGATTTTTTAATATCGATAAGCAAAAATATCGAAGTTTTAATATCGATATACAAAAATATCGAAGGTAAGTAATATCGACAGTCTAAATATCGATATTGGTATGATATCAGTAATATCGAAGTTGTAAATATCGATGTTAATAATATCGAAATTAATAACTTTGATGTTACTAATATCTATTTTTAAATAAATTTAGTGTATATTATATTGTATTAATTATGTTTTATTATTTTTTTTAATGTTATTTTATTAAATATTGTGTTTTACTACTGTAGCGGGTTGTGGGTTTATAGGGGAATAGGGTGGGAAGTAATTTAATTATGTTAAATTAATTATTAATTATTAGGAATTATTAATTAATTAATTGAGAATTAATTTTAAATTATTTTTAATTAATTTATTAATTGATAAATATGTTCTGTAGCGGGTTATGGGTTTATAGGGGAATAGGGTGGGAAGTAATTTCATAATAATTATTTAATTGATATATGTTTGTATATATTTTAATTAATAATTAATTGGTAATTAATTTCTATTAATTACTTAATTAATTAA
This sequence comes from Lissotriton vulgaris, assembly GCF_964263255.1. Taxonomy (NCBI): domain Eukaryota; kingdom Metazoa; phylum Chordata; class Amphibia; order Caudata; family Salamandridae; genus Lissotriton; species Lissotriton vulgaris. Next base: position 312,806,748 of record NC_141690.1, read on the forward strand.
TATCATTTTTTTCATATTTATAATGATTCATTAGTTGGTAATTAATTATTATTAATTATTTAAAAAATTAATTACAGTAATTTTTATATATAATTTATTGTTATTCTTAATTAATTAATTGTGCAAAATAATATTAATATTTAAATTAGATTAATTACAGCAAATGTGCTAATATATTTACTTTATTGTTATTGTTAATTAATAATTAATTGGTAATTAAATAATATTAATTAATTTTGGGTATAGGGGTATTTTTAGGGTTCAGGGTCAGTTTTCAGTTCATGGGTACAGGGGTATTTTTAGGGTTCAGGGTCAGTTTTCAGTTCATGGGTAAAGGGGTATTTTTAGGGTTCAGGGTCAGTTTTCAGTTCATGGGTACAGGGGTATTTTTAGGGTTCAGGGTCAGTTTTCAGTTTATGGGTAAAGGGGTATTTTTAGGGTTCAGGGTCAGTTTTCAGTTCATGGGTACAGGGGTATTTTTAGGGTTCAGGGTCAGTTTTCAGTTCATGGGTACAGGGGTATTTTTAGGGTTCAGGGTCAGTTTTCAGTTCATGGGTAAAGGGGTATTTTTAGGGTTCAGGGTCAGTTTTCAGTTCATGGGTACAGGGGTATTTTTAGGGTTCAGGGTCAGTTTTCAGTTCATGGGTACAGGGGTATTTTTAGGGTTCAGGGTCAGTTTTCAGTTCATGGGTACAGGGGTATTTTTAGGGTTCAGGGTCAGTTTTCAGTTCATGGGTAAAGGGGTATTTTTAGGGTTCAGGGTCAGTTTTCAGTTCATGGGTACAGGGGTATTTTTAGGGTTCAGGGTCAGTTTTCAGTTTTTGGGTAAAGGGGTATTTTTTGGGTTCAGGGTCAGTTTTCAGTTCATGGGTAAAGGGGTATTTTTAGGGTTCAGGGTCAGTTTTCAGTTCATGGGTAAAGGGGTATTTTTAGGGTTCAGGGTCAGTTTTCAGTTTTTGGGTAAAGGGGTATTTTTAGGGTTCTGGGTCAGTTTTGGGTTTTTGGGGTACAGTCGTACAGGGTAAAAATTGAATAAATTTAAATTTAATCAATTAAATGAAATTACAAAATATAAAATTACATTACATTATTAAGTTTTTAATTTATTTTAAATGTATATGTATTAGTTTTAATTTTTTAATTATGTTTTAATATTTTTATTTAATATTTGTAACATTATATGTATTTTATAATTATTTTAACATCATTATTAATACATTTTAAAAAACGATATTTTTTTTCGATATTTTTGTACTACAATATTATTTTTCCGATATTTTTGTACTTACCTTGTTAGGGATAGGATTCCGATATTTTTGACTTCGATATTTTTGTCCCGATATTTTTGTATGTCGATATTTTTAATTTCGATATTTAGTCAGACATTCATCCTAAGCAATAAACAAGCCATAAAAAGAGAGGACAATCTAGAAACAATGGAATTCACTCAATTGGTATCAATCCTGACTCCTATTCCACATCACTTACAGTGCTTACATTTTAGCTGTGGCATCAACAACTCAAGCATAGTTGTAAAAGCTGACATGAAGTAATGTCCAATGGTTGCTCATGCTTGTATCTGAATTCTGTGCTCATTATTCATTTATGACAGTTGCATCCACTATGATTCCAGCTACCAGAGAAATTGGTTCCAGCTGTATGACAGAATATTGTTGTAATAGCTAACTTGTGGTCAGATTAATCACTAGCCATAAAATAGTTAGTCTAGCAAACACAAATTATGTAAATACAATTGAAGGTCACCTTGAATATGCCTTGTTATTTTAAAAGGATTCTGCTACTATCCTTCTGTAGAAATCAATCCAATAATCCTCTTTGACTCTCTCTATAATAATATCCCCAGAGTCCTCATCATGAGAAGAATGGGATTGAAACAGGAGTGTAGGTGAAGAAAACTGACAAAGTCTCTGACAGAAAAATCTGCATATGAGAGGCTATATTTGGACTATTGATAGGGCTAACAGAAACGACTTTACTGACCAAATCAGCCAAACCAAACCCCTAATAGAGAGCGAAATAGAATCATGTAGCGGGTAAAAAATATGGCAGCCTTAAAGTAGACCTCAGTAAATTCCAATTAACTGTGGAAAAATGTGCTTTCATTTTTGAGCATAGGATCATGATGAATCACTTTATTCTCCCATCCAAGAGAAAGCTGAAACATCTCCAGTTTCTATAAAATAAAATCCCTCATTTAATTCTTATTTCCCATCTTTAACACCCAGGCAAGTATGAAAGCTTGAAGATAAGATAAATGTCCATAAGCTCTCAAAAGGACTCGTTCCAGTTTCCATTGTGCTCTAGGCCTTACTTAAGAATTCTAATCCCTCCAACAAGACATATGCTCAACTCACTAAAGCAGGCAATGCAGAAGAAACCATCTGTTAGTGTACTGCACTGAAACTAGTAAATCACACCCCCACCTCAAAGCTTCCCTTTCTGAGCACGATCACGGAAGAGAAGATCACACATAAACTATGATATAAAAATGAATTTAACATCTTGCATAAGTGGGACTTAAACTAGTAAAAAGGAAGGACAATTTAATTGTAGATATTAGAGTTGTTCTGCTCTTCTCCCTCAAATCTAGAAAGCCAGTTAAAAATCTAACATCATTATCTCTGTGAACCACTGTTTTGTTTTCCTAGATTGCACGGGACACCATTTTAATGCCATTGATATTGATGTTTAAACTTTCGTATTGAGTTAGAAAAGTTTGAGAATTGGTGCAGTGAAGGAGGACAAGAGTTCCAGAGCTGTAGTGCCACGGTAACATCAATATATGAGTTATATGGCTTGGTCCATATGGTGACCTAAATTTGTGTCTCAACAAAAGAGAGAAGCTGATGGTATTGTGTTGCTAACATTTGGAAGTGTCTTGGTTCTGGTCCAGTCACTTCTCAAAAAATGTTTAATTGTTGTAAGAAACTGTATTATGTATTGATGTGGATGGGAGTCCACCATAAGCAATAACATAGCCAACTAGTTAGGTCCAACACAAGGTTTCATCACCTGGTTGCTATAGCACAGAGAAGTCAAACTTAACTTAGAAAAAAGGTAAGGTAATAGGAAGTGCCAGAATATTTAAAAAGTAAAGAACACAACATAATAAAAGCACTACTCCAATTTACATAAATAGAGAAACATGTAATACAATTCCACCAAATTGACAAAAAATTCAATAAGGGGAATAGGATATCTGTACTTTTTAGATTTAAAAGAAAAAATGGAAAGAAAAAGTAATGTGTCAATGGAAAGTTCTACTCATGTGTGGCCATTACCCAGGACTGATTTCTGGCTGACCACGATTGAGCATGGGTTGGATACAACAAGTAGGTTTGTCAAGATCGAAGTTTTTATCTTCTGACTTGAATTGGAAGTTAGAATACTCCAGTCACACAATACAGCAGGTGGATCCCTCAAAGTCAGAAAGGTGATGAGCAGGTCCCAGTAAAGCTGTTGGTTTTGGTGCGAAAAACAGGATTAAAAAAAATTGCACCTTGGGAAGTCCTCTATTTGGTCGGATACTTTTGAAACCTTTTCCCAGTCAAAGTTTCTACCTTCAGACATAGGCCCATATTTATGAAGCCTTTGTATTGTCATTGTGTTACACAATGGTCGATTTGTGCCACCTTGTGTGATTTTTTAAAAGAAATATAAAGTATTACAGTGGCTTGCTCCGTGTTGCTTTACATTTCGTACTGCTATGATTTCCATGGATGGAGTGTGCATCCACCCATGGAATTTGACACAATTGCTGAATTACTGAAATTAGTGATTGTGGCAAAATAGGGCACCACCATGACCATGCCGTAATGAGGATATTTTAATTTACCATATTATTTCCTTTTTCTATGCTTGATGCATTATGTATAACACATAGAAGGAGTAAATGGCCTCTTAGGATGCTTTTTGTGAAAGAATATAACCCTTCTAACCCTTGGAGGCAGTCGGCCAATGGATGATCCTCAATTCCCTAAAACTGAATGGAGAGAAGACGGAGGTAATGGTGTTTGGAGGGAAAGATGATGTATGGTCATCCTGTTGGTGGCGAGACTCATTAGGAGCCTGCCCCACCCCTACCTCCTCTGCAAAAAATCTCGGGGTTATGATTGATCCTGCCCTCAGCATGGGTAAACAGGTCAGCAGAACCATCTCCACCTGCTGGGGCATTATTCATGTTTTGAGGAGGATCAGGCATTACCCATCCCTGCAGGCAAGGAAACAGCTTGCTGTCGCCCTCATTTGCTCCAGGCTGGACTACTGCAATGCACTGTATGCGGGAATGAATAAGAGCCTACTGCAGCGCTTGCAGGTAGCCCAGAATGCTGCTGCCAGATTTGTCCTAGATCTCCCTAAACGCACCTCAGCCACAGCAGCTAGAAAGCTGTTGCATTGGCTTCCGGTTGAGGACCGCATTCATTTCAAGACCCTATGTATGACATATAGGGCCTTAGCCAAAAACAGCTCCACCGGTGTAGGATCCATCCTGTCCCGCTACACCCCTTCTAGGGATTTGCGTTCCTCTGGCAGACTCCTCCTATCTATCCCCCGTTTCAGGAGAGCGAAATGGGGTGGTAGGGCCTTCTCCACCTTTGCGCCCAAATGGTGGAATGCCCTCCCGCTGGAAATAAGATCCCTACCCACTCTTCAGGCATTTAGAAGGACTCTGAAAACACATCTCTTTGCGCAGGCGTATATGTAGTGGTGTATTGTTTGCATGTATGATCTGTTCTGTTAGGCGCCTTGATGCCTTCCGGTTATTCTTTGCGCGATATAAATTTTCTTTCAATTCAATTCAATTCAATTAAAAAACAACCCTGACTTCAATGCAGGCCCATTGCACCATGGTGCAAGTGTGCCTGCATTGGTGCTAGACAACCTCAAGTATACCAGAACAGCTAGAGAGCGGAAGAGCACCCTATCTTAGTAAATATTGTGCTCTTCAGCTCTCTCACATTCAGCTTTGCTTGCTGCCCTGTGTTGCGTGAAGTTTTAGTAGATATGACCTTTTTTTAGGTTGAGCATTCAAGACCTCTTGTATATAATTTAGTATATACTCATTATATACTTATATGTGTATGTATGTACTTTGTGGGCTCTGGAGATCAGCCCTAGGACTTGTCTGCTTCTGCTTAGGGACTTTTTTTCAGTTCAACTGCCTCTATTTAACTGTCTTGATAGAAAACAACCAGCAGAGGCCAGTAAAAAAAACAGAATCACTTTAGCATTCTCTATATTCAAGTCCATAGAAATTGTCTTCCATGAGCACCCGTAGACAATAACATTTTTATCAAATCTTGTATTTTCAGTGATATGACCATTGAAGGCCCTGATTTTATATTAAAAACAATGCTTTGGACTATATCATTTCCTGCTGAAAGGCAATATTCCTCTCCATATGTTCCCATACCTGGCGGATCACGCAGTTTGGTGCTTACTTTCCCTCCATGTTAAAGAACAGTCAATGTTTCAGCACCCAGGCTAATGTGATACACAGCTAAATACATATAAGGTCCCAAAGGCGAGACCAATTGTATTGCAAATGCTTGTTGTTTCTTGAAGTCCTCCAGTGGGGCAAGGCAGCAGGTTGTACCCAGGAATGTCAGGCTTGGCATATGAGCTGTTGAACTGCATTTTCAGGCTACAAAAAAATCCAAGTGGGGCCAACCGGATTGTCTTGCCTGAGACGTCGAAGCTTGGGTAGATTGACTTGGATGGTTGATCATAGTCCTCTGGTGGTCTGGAAGTCCTAAATTATCTGTAAGTCCAAATAATTTTTTAAGAATAAGTCCTTGTGTACTTGAATGAGGCACCCAGGATCACAGGCACAGCATTGAGGTGTTAGGATTTACTGCAGCAGAGGCCACCAGTAGGCTGAGTACTCTTCCAACTGCACTGGTCAGTCAATGAAAGTATCTTGTGCAGCTTTTGATAATCTTGCAGGGTTCCTCAAACGCCTGTTGCCTATTCTCTTTGCCCAGCACCTCGTAAGAGCACTTCAGTCCACGGGGACTGCAACGCACGTACCTGCAACGCCAAGCTTCCCTTAGGCTCCCGGCACCAGTGGACTACAAGGTGGTAAGCTCGAACTTCTTGTGTGGTTGGACATTTTCTATTTTAAGGTGTTTTCCTTGTTCCCTGCTTATTCTCTGTTATTAAGGGTAGCATTACTATGAGTAAATATAAGGGACTTGCCGCTACTTTAGACGCCTTTGTCATCAGGGCAGAATCTCTATTAAATCATGAGATTGAAATTGTTGAAAGGCGACTTTCCCTTGAACCAACTCACACACAAACACGCTCACCCCGGCTTTCTGGCACTCCACATCTATCCCAACTGATACCCAAAGAAGCAGGCAATGAGGATGGATTCGATTGGCAATCAATTCCTCAAATATCTCTGGATCTATAGGAGTAAATGATACAATTAGTTCACCAACCGTGACAGTGGTAACTAGATTAAGGAAGCAAAACCAGACACCCGGGTAAAAGAGAGATGACAAGTGTGTAAAGAAGAAAGTCCCAGCTCAAAGGAAACCCAGGGACAAGGTCGTAGGGGGATTGATACAAGGGGGAAAAACAAAATCTGGCCTTGATTCATCCAGAGTTCCTATGAAGAGTGTATGTACCCAGACAGAGTCTAATGATGATCAAAACTACAGTGCCCTAGTTAATTTTATTATGGGGATATTGAGTCCATTGTAAAGAGATCTCTCGAGACCGCCAAGGAAGCTATGCTACTTGATCTAGTGGGTCATATTAGTGCAGCAATAAAGCTCTTGGATGAAAAGCTGGTATTACTGCAAGAATCTTTAGGATTTACGAGCAAAGGTAGTCACCTCTTTAATGGCTGTGCTGAGATGAGTAGGGCGGAAAAAAATCATGGAGATCTGCTAAAATCAAAAGCACGGGTAGTTAACAAGTCAGTACCAATTGAACCAGAGATAATTGTATGTCATGGCACGACCAGGTACAGCCCCAGATCACAAAAAAATTCCAGGAGAGATGAAAGGGCAGTTTTAATGGAGGCGGAGACATGGACTAGGACCGAACCACCAAGTACTACAGAAGGCTCCCTATATTGTGATCCAGTCCCGCTAAATCTGGAACTCATATTGATAAACCAATATCATACAGCCCTAAAAGCACAGATTTAATTCCTAATAATGACGTCTTAAATTTACCACCTGCCTCATGTCCGTATGTGTTAGTTTTAGCAGGGGTACCTACACTCAGGAGGGACCCGAATCAGAATTGGACAAATTTGAAAAATAAGGTGGTTGATTGGCTAGTAAAATTGAAGTAATTTACTCCAATGAAAGCAACGGATATTTTAATGGTACGCAGGGTAGGCTGGGTAGGAGAATCCAGGAAGAATATTAGGGGAGATTGTGTGGTGATCAATTTTAAATGGTCACAGATGATTAGGGCCATCTTAGCCACTAAAGAGATAAGTGCTCCGGGGAATACCAGCATCAGTGTGTTACCATTGGGATACTTTTACAGACCGATGCATGGAGGAAATGCAATGGTTGACGACGCTATGGTCCCACTGAGTAATGGATTTGAGATTTTGTCTACCCTCGAGGATCTGGATTGACATTCAAAGTCCCCACATTGTAGGTTGGATCCACCAACGGTGCCTCGGAAAGACGGTCCCCTGGTTAGGGGTATCGTCTGCGAGACGCCGATGGTGGAGGTCAATCAACCTTATCCATTAAGGGACCCATTGAATAAAGCAATTATTTCAGAGATAGTAGAGGGTCCTCTGGAATTGCAAGTGGGTGACACTAGGACTCATGGAGATTATTTAATACGACTCAGGGTCTCTAACGAAATATTGAATTTACGTGTTACTTCATGGAACATTGCAGGTTTGAGGAGGAATATGGTTGATTCATCTTGGAATGAGTATATAGAGGTTAGTGATGTAATACTTTTACAGGAGTCATGGCTCTTAGAAATACCCCACAGAGTTGGTTTTAAAACATTTAGGGGTCCATTAGGATGGCGGATGGATCGCCACCGCCATGCAGGCGGTGACGATCCGTCCGGCATCCTTGCCCGTCCGCCACCTTTTTTCCCCCGCCATATTACAATGGCGGAGGGACCGTGGCGGACAGGAAGACCATCTGCCGCTTTTCCGCCGCGGTCGCCATGCGACAGCGGCGGAAAAGGCCTGATATGGTGGCGGTGTCTATCAGACACCACCAGCCATATTAGTATGGCCTGAGGGGAATGCCTTTCGTTGGCGGCAATGTCGCCACGAAAAGGCATACGTTTCCTTCTTTGGGGGCCCGTTGCAGGCCCCCAGGGTGAAGGCGGTGTGGGGGTGCACATGGGGGGTACCTATTGTACCCCCCTGCATTTCAAAGCACAACATGGCCGGCACTGCGCGGTGCCTGTCATGTTGTGCTGTGAAACTCACAACATGCATTTTTCACATTGCGGCGGCCGGTGCTTTAAGCACCGTCCACCGCAATGTTAAAAATGCGGGATGCACCCGCTACTGTGGCAGGTGCATCCTAATTGGGGGCACGGTTCCTCCGCCCTTGTGGTGGACGGTACCTGCCCCCGACAGGATGGCTGACGGACTTTGTCCGTCCGCAATCCTAATGTGGGGGCGAGTCCCTCTGTGAAAGGAAGGCCCTCGGTGGCTTCCTGATTTGGATTCGTGTTTCTCTGGTGGATAACATTACTTCATTAAATGTACCATCCCAAGATATCTTGGGCCTAAAATTAGTTGTAAAAAATGGTGAGGTCTTATATTTATTTAACATCTACAACAGACCGGGCCCAGCACATCGTGAGTCTGCAGTAATAAGTCAGCTGGACCTCCTCCTTGATACACTAGGATGCAGTCCAAATATTATAGTTGGAGGTGACTTCAACTGTAACTTTGAACCTGTATCCGGATTTGGTAACTTGATGGAGGCTGAAGATCTCGCATATAACATCCCGGAAATAGAAAGTAATAAAGAGGCAATGTGCACAGTAGCTGCGATGCAATTATTGAGGCTTACTATGGCCCATAGTTTGAGAGCTTGCAATGGACGCCTCCCCTCTGACAGACCAAAGGCCCACATGTTTAGTAGAGGCAAATCATGCAGCAATATGGACAATATCTTGGTGACCTTGGGATTTTGGAGTCATTTAGTTGACTTCAAAATTGGTGCTAGAATCGAGAGCGACCACCAACCCTTGAGCTTGATGGTACAACCGGAACTTTTTATCCCATTGCAAACTGTTTCCTTCGAGATAGGCACTAAGGACGATGGAATTATACTAAGAAGTAATAATCGTGCTATAAAGTGGCCACATATCCTAGGGAATACCAAAGCAATGACAAGTATTTATTAGATTTTTGCAGACATTTTTTATTGAACACCCCATAGTCCACACTAAGATGACAGACCTGCACATCATGCTGGTAAATGCCTTAGGACCAGTATTAAGTAAAATACCCAAAGAAGGGAATGCAGGAGTTCCACATAGGACTGACATTAGCAATCCCTTGTATAATGGGAATTGCCGAGCGGCCAAGTCTGAGCTAATTCAGGCCAGTAGAAGGGAAGATATAGATAGAATTAGGGTAAAAAGGCACAATTACAAACAGACCCAAGAAAATTCAAAGAGGTCATGGGATGAGGCAATCTGGTCTGATTTAGTCTGTGCCGCTAAAGCGAAGGACCAGGCTGGATTTTGGAAACTGTTGGCTAAATAGAATAGGTCGGGAAGAACCCATAGAGATCTATATCTCGACGAAAATACTTGGGTAGAACATTTCTCTGGCCTTCACTCTGATTCCAATGATAATCCCTTTGTGTTAACAAATGACATGGTGAATACTGCAAAGGCAGCTAAAATGCACTTTCCATTAAAGGAAACTACATTAATAGTGGAGTCAGTTAAATCTGGCAAGGCACCAGGACCCTACAAAATCCCAGGCGATCTTTTAAAACACGATTTGCACATTTGAGGACCCTATATTAATTACCTTAGTAATGCGATAGCTGACTTTGAACCAATACCAAACACGTGGAAGGGGGCAGAGATAGTTACAATTTTTAAAAAGGGAACCCAACATGATCCGGCAAATTATTGCCCCATTAGTCTGATTGACATCCCACAGAAACTATTTGCCAGGCATATTTTACACAGATTGACTGCATGGATTGAAGAGGTTGATTTACTTTCAAAATACCAAGCTGGGTTTAGGAAGAAGACTAGTACTATTGATCAGGTCTTCCGTTTTTTGTGTCTTTGCTGGAAATACATCAATTTAAGGAAGGGTAGTCTATACGTTGCTTTTGTACACCTGAAGGCGGCGTTCGGTTTGGTACCCAGGAACCGGTTATGGGGTTGCTTTAAAGATCTGGGGGTGCCAATAGAACTGTTTGTTCAGATAAATAGGCTTCATGAGGGAAATTATGCCAAAGTGAGATGGGCCCTACAGGAGAACAGGAAGTCCTGGACAGATGAGCTTAGTGAGACTCAGCGACTGAGAGACATGTAGAGAGAGCTGGCTTTGTGAGTACAAACTAGGAGCAACCAGAGCTGCAAAGGATGTCCCTTGTCTCTCACAATTGGTTCCCTGGCCGTAAACATATCAAGCACCTGTGCCATTAGACTGGTTGGGAATGCTGTTATCATGCACATCGTTTTGGCGGGATGAGAGCTGGAACTGTCAGCCCAGTTGGGCTGTGTTTGCCATAATCCTCGTATTGGCCTCAAAAGGGGCTGCAGCTTCCTACGTGGACCCGGGAAGAAAACACAACCTACACATCACCTGAGTAGGCAGCAGCAGCCCGAACCATGCCTTTATTGGAGATGCTGCATCACAGGACTAAGCCGGGCCAGCACGTGGCGCAAGATGCAGAGAGCGTCTGGCTGGAATATCTTTGCTCGTCATCGAGTCTGCTAAGAAGAGGTGAAGAAAAGACTACACCAACCGGAGATAAGAACTGAGTAAACCCTGAACTGAGTGCAAATTTGATTTTTAGAGGAGATTTACGACTGTGTCTGAGCCTGATCCATGCGTATTTATGATTACTAAAAGGGCTAACAGCATAAGGGGGTACACCTGGTTGAGACTAGTAGTAAAACACAACAGGTGCAGCACAACAAGGGACGATTGTGCCTAAGGTCACTACTTGGTATAATAAATTTGACTGAGTACCATTTAGTACTGTTGTGCGATTAAAAGTACTTTCATTTTCTTAAAAAGACAAGCTCTGGGCTTGACATTCAAGGTATTGTAAAGCCTGTTGGATGAGTGCTGTGCTTGATGACAGCTCACTACCTCCCTTAGAAGCCTGTGGTTGCTCACCCTCACTGCCTTGATAGTCAAGTGTGAATGGGATTGTCCTTGGCCCAGTTTGGAGAGCCACTCTAGGATGGACAACATGGCGCAAGTGGCAAAGGAATCCGATCACCATGGTTGGGGCCCCATGTGCCGTACCGCAAGCTGGGCCTGACAGTGAGTTAAAATTACTTCAGTCTTCATCACAGAATCTTGACTTGTGTCCTAACTAATAGACGAGGTGCTCTGATGAACATGGCACATAATTGTACAGAACTATTGTCATCTGTCATGGCAAACTGAGTTATTCATGGCGGCATGGCGGAACTAACTAAAATGTTGTATTGCTTTAGCTGTTAAGAAGTGCACCAAGAATAGGTCAAGTTTAAAAAAGTCCAGTGGAAATATTAATCAAATGGTAAAAATAGAAAATCTGCCCTTGCTTTTAGTTTGCCAGAAAATCTGAGTTCAGCTAAAAAAAAACTGCATAGACAGCCTTGCATAGTGAGCTCTGGGTTCAAGCCGTACACCAGATACCATGCCAATAAACGATACGTGTACCGCCTTCAATCGTGAACAGTGCCCTCTGGGGCCATGCCTTGCAATGGTTTTTGTGCCACCGAACCATAAGTGCATGGCCATAGGCCTTGGCACCCAATTTTCCAGCCTCCATATTCAACCTTTTTTACTGTGCAATAAATAAATAAATAAATAATAATAATCTTTATTCGGTTTTTTAGCATTTGCAAAACCATAAAAGATGACATTCAAACATTCACAGTAAAAATTTGCAGTTGAATATACATTTAAAAGAAGAGAAAGTGCCTAGAATTTACGTGACATATAGAATTATCTTTTTAGTTTAAAGATTGTTTCTATGTCTCATAATGCAAGAAGCCACCGACCGCCTGATCCCCGCCCTATTATACGCGGACGACGCGGTCATACTAGCGCGTACCCCCATTGAACTGCAGAAGTCCTTATTTAAATATGCAGATTTCATGGGTGCTCTGGACTTGCACATCAACATTAAAAAAACTTTCGTCATGGTGGTCGGTGGACCAAGAAAAGCTCCTAAATCCATTTACTTGAAAAAACAAAAAATAGAAAAGACCTCACAATATCCCTGTCTAGGGGTTATGATTGATGACGCCCTAAATTGGAAAGCAGCGGTTGAGGCTAGGAGACATTTATTTAAACGTGCAATTATGGCATTAATGAAATTCTCAAACAAACTTGGGAAAAAACCCCAGGTAGAACTACTACAGATCTATGCTGCGAAATGCCAATCCATCGCATTATACGGCGCAGGGATCTGGGGTCATACTCCTACTGGCTCTATTCAAAAAGAGGAAAACATTTTCATAAGATTCCTTCTATCAACACCACGAGGCACCTCCACCTATGCCTCACACATAGAACTGGGAATATCATACATTGAGGATTTAATTAAAATCCAACCTCTTTTACTTTGGAGGCGAGTCTGGCTGTCGGAAAAGAATACTCTGACCAAAAACATCGTACAGGACATTATGGAGTTGGACCACGCCCACAAAATAGCTTGGCTCTCCTATGTAAGACACTTCTTTTCCGACATGGGTCTACAACAATATTATCATAAACCAGAAGACCTAAAAGACATATCCAAAAAAGAACTGAAACAGACTGCATTGAGCCATTTGGAATCTTTGAGACGGTCTTCATTGATCTCAAAAAAATCTACCATGCATGCGATTTTAACACAGCAGTCTCCAAAAATCCAGCTCTATTTGACTTTAGAGATCACCGCATACGAAAAAATGCTTTTAACAAGGTTCAGAATGAACCTCTTCTTCAGACTTGTGACATTTCCGGAAAAAAATAACTGGAAAACTCAGCTGGACCTGTGTCCTTGCGATGATCTTTCTCAACAGTCCACCATCCATACAATATTGTTTTGCAAGTTTTTCCACGCCCACCGAAAAATATGGCTTATCCCCTTACTAAAAAAATGGGGTTATAGACAATGTCGTCCAGCTATGCTAGCACTTCAATCTCTGGACTCTGAAACCATTGTGTATCATGTGTTGAACTTTTTAAAGTGCATTATGAGACATAGAAACAATCTTTAAACTAAAAAGATAATTCTATATGTCACGTAAATTCTAGGCACTTTCTCTTCTTTTAAATGTATATTCAACTGCAAATTTTTACTGTGAATGTTTGAATGTCATCTTTTATGGTTTTGCAAATGCTAAAAAACCGAATAAAGATTATTATTATTTATTTATTTATTTATTGCACAGTAAAAAAGGTTGAATATGGAGGCTGGAAAATTGGGTGCCAAGGCCTATGGCCATGCACTTATGGTTCGGTGGCACAAAAACCATTGCAAGGCATGGCCCCAGAGGGCACTGTTCACGATTGAAGGCGGTACACGTATCGTTTATTGGCATGGTATCTGGTGTACGGCTTGAACCCAGAGCTCACTATGCAAGGCTGTCTATGCAGTTTTTTTTTAGCTGAACTCAGATTTTCTGGCAAACTAAAAGCAAGAGCAGATTTTCTATTTTTACCATTTGATTAATATTTCCACTGGACTTTTTTAAACTTGACCTATTCTTGGTGCACTTCTTAACAGCTAAAGCAATACAACATTTTAGTTAGTTCCGCCATGCCGCCATGAATAACTCAGTTTGCCATGACAGATGACAATAGTTCTGTACAATTATGTGCCATGTTCATCAGAGCACCTCGTCTATTAGTTAGGACACAAGTCAAGATTCTGTGATGAAGACTGAAGTAATTTTAACTCACTGTCAGGCCCAGCTTGGGGTACGGCACATGGGGCCCCAACCATGGTGATCGGATTCCTTTGCCACTTGCGCCATGTTGTCCATCCTAGAGTGGCTCTCCAAACTGGGCCAAGGACAATCCCATTCACACTTGACTATCAAGGCAGTGAGGGTGAGCAACCACAGGCTTCTAAGGGAGGTAGTGAGCTGTCATCAAGCACAGCACTCATCCAACAGGCTTTACAATACCTTGAATGTCAAGCCCAGAGCTTGTCTTTTTAAGAAAATGAAAGTACTTTTAATCGCACAACAGTACTAAATGGTACTCAGTCAAATTTATTATACCAAGTAGTGACCTTAGGCACAATCGTCCCTTGTTGTGCTGCACCTGTTGTGTTTTACTACTAGTCTCAACCAGGTGTACCCCCTTATGCTGTTAGCCCTTTTAGTAATCATAAATACGCATGGATCAGGCTCAGACACAGTCGTAAATCTCCTCTAAAAATCAAATTTGCACTCAGTTCAGGGTTTACTCAGTTCTTATCTCCGGTTGGTGTAGTCTTTTCTTCACCTCTTCTTAGCAGACTCGATGACGAGCAAAGATATTCCAGCCAGACGCTCTCTGCATCTTGCGCCACGTGCTGGCCCGGCTTAGTCCTGTGATGCAGCATCTCCAATAAAGGCATGGTTCGGGCTGCTGCTGCCTACTCAGGTGATGTGTAGGTTGTGTTTTCTTCCCGGGTCCACGTAGGAAGCTGCAGCCCCTTTTGAGGCCAATACGAGGATTATGGCAAACACAGCCCAACTGGGCTGACAGTTCCAGCTCTCATCCCGCCAAAACGATGTGCATGATAACAGCATTCCCAACCAGTCTAATGGCACAGGTGCTTGATATGTTTACGGCCAGGGAACCAATTGTGAGAGACAAGGGACATCCTTTGCAGCTCTGGTTGCTCCTAGTTTGTACTCACAAAGCCAGCTCTCTCTACATGTCTCTCAGTCGCTGAGTCTCACTAAGCTCATCTGTCCAGGACTTCCTGTTCTCCTGTAGGGCCCATCTCACTTTGGCATAATTTCCCTCATGAAGCCTATTTATCTGAACAAACAGTTCTATTGGCACCCCCAGATCTTTAAAGCAACCCCATAACCGGTTCCTGGGTACCAAACCGAACGCCGCCTTCAGGTGTACAAAAGCAACGTATAGACTACCCTTCCTTAAATTGATGTATTTCCAGCAAAGACACAAAAAACGGAAGACCTGATCAATAGTACTAGTCTTCTTCCTAAACCCAGCTTGGTATTTTGAAAGTAAATCAACCTCTTCAATCCATGCAGTCAATCTGTGTAAAATATGCCTGGCAAATAGTTTCTGTGGGATGTCAATCAGACTAATGGGGCAATAATTTGCCGGATCATGTTGGGTTCCCTTTTTAAAAATTGTAACTATCTCTGCCCCCTTCCACGTGTTTGGTATTGGTTCAAAGTCAGCTATCGCATTACTAAGGTAATTAATATAGGGTCCTCAAATGTGCAAATCGTGTTTTAAAAGATCGCCTGGGATTTTGTAGGGTCCTGGTGCCTTGCCAGATTTAACTGACTCCACTATTAATGTAGTTTCCTTTAATGGAAAGTGCATTTTAGCTGCCTTTGCAGTATTCACCATGTCATTTGTTAACACAAAGGGATTATCATTGGAATCAGAGTGAAGGCCAGAGAAATGTTCTACCCAAGTATTTTCGTCGAGATATAGATCTCTATGGGTTCTTCCCGACCTATTCTATTTAGCCAACAGTTTCCAAAATCCAGCCTGGTCCTTCGCTTTAGCGGCACAGACTAAATCAGACCAGATTGCCTCATCCCATGACCTCTTTGAATTTTCTTGGGTCTGTTTGTAATTGTGCCTTTTTACCCTAATTCTATCTATATCTTCCCTTCTACTGGCCTGAATTAGCTCAGACTTGGCCGCTCGGCAATTCCCATTATACAAGGGATTGCTAATGTCAGTCCTATGTGGAACTCCTGCATTCCCTTCTTTGGGTATTTTACTTAATACTGGTCCTAAGGCATTTACCAGCATGATGTGCAGGTCTGTCATCTTAGTGTGGACTATGGGGTGTTCAATAAAAAATGTCTGCAAAAATCTAATAAATACTTGTCATTGCTTTGGTATTCCCTAGGATATGTGGCCACTTTATAGCACGATTATTACTTCTTAGTATAATTCCATCGTCCTTAGTGCCTATCTCGAAGGAAACAGTTTGCAATGGGATAAAAAGTTCCGGTTGTACCATCAAGCTCAAGGGTTGGTGGTCGCTCTCGATTCTAGCACCAATTTTGAAGTCAACTAAATGACTCCAAAATCCCAAGGTCACCAAGATATTGTCCATATTGCTGCATGATTTGCCTCTACTAAACATGTGGGCCTTTGGTCTGTCAGAGGGGAGGCGTCCATTGCAAGCTCTCAAACTATGGGCCATAGTAAGCCTCAATAATTGCATCGCAGCTACTGTGCACATTGCCTCTTTATTACTTTCTATTTCCGGGATGTTATATGCGAGATCTTCAGCCTCCATCAAGTTACCAAATCCGGATACAGGTTCAAAGTTACAGTTGAAGTCACCTCCAACTATAATATTTGGACTGCATCCTAGTGTATCAAGGAGGAGGTCCAGCTGACTTATTACTGCAGACTCACGATGTGCTGGGCCCGGTCTGTTGTAGATGTTAAATAAATATAAGACCTCACCATTTTTTACAACTAATTTTAGGCCCAAGATATCTTGGGATGGTACATTTAATGGAGTAATGTTATCCACCAGAGAAACACGAATCCAAATCAGGAAGCCACTGCATATTTGCTCTAGGGAGGTCCCTTCCTCCTCTCAACATGGTCTCTTCTAATCCATTGGTGTACAAGGAGAAGAGGAAGGGGGCCAAAACACAGCCTTGCCTCACTCCCCGCTCTATTTTGAATGGCCTCGTTAGTTCGCCTCTTGTCCCAAACCTCACTTTCGCCGTGGCTTCACTGTACAGCTCTCTTAAAAAGTCCAGAAGAGGGGGATCTACCCCCATTTCGCTCAACAGTAACCAAAGCTTAGCATGCGAGACACAGTCGAATGCGGAGGACAAATCTACATAAACCATATAGATGGCACCAGGTTTGGCGTGGGTGTACTTTGATGTTAACAGGCTTAGATTTAAGGCCTGTTCGATGGTTCCAAAACCCTCTCTGAACCCGAACTGCAGGTCCGAGAGGATCTTTTTATCTTCTGCCCAGTCTTGTAGTTTTTCAAGGAGGACTCGGCCCACAACTTTGCCCAAAGAGTCAAGAAGCGATATTGGTCGATAGCATTTAGGATCTTGTCGGTCCCCCTTCTTAAAAATTGGTACCATGATAGAGGAGGATCATGAATCTAACAGACCAAGTTTGGTTGTTGCCATGCAAACTCTTGTAATTATTGGTACCCAGAGGTCAGGAAGATGTTTGAATAGATCGACTGGGACCCCATCAGGGCCGGGGGCTTTCTTGGTCTTGCTTAGGGATAGCGCCAGTTCAAAGTCCTGCAAATCCACTTCCAGTGGTATAGGATAGGTTACTACAGTGGTGGTATACTGGGATTCTTCAGTGCTAGATGTCAAGTTGAAGATTTTCGAGAAATAATTCACCCACGTGTCCTCATCAATAGCCACGTCAATTTTTGGGCCGTTGGAATCGGTTAGGAATGGGGTTTTAACTATTTTCCAGAATGCCTGGCTGTCTTTCGTGAGTGCACTCCGGTGCAAAGCATTCCACAAGGATTGTTTAAGCTCTTTTTTCCTTGTTTTTCTGATGGAGTTATACTCCCGTCGAAGTGATTGGATATTTAACTTGTCTCTGTTTGGTTTTCCGAGAGCTTTCCTCAGATTAGTATGCGCTTTGGTACAGTCTCGGTTAAACCATCCTGCTGAACTATTTCGGTTAGATGTTTTAGTTAAAAAGTTTTTAATTTGTTCTATTATAATGTTGAAATTTTCCAATATTTGTTTTGGTTCCGCACAGGGATCGAGACAGATCATTATATTATCATATGCAGATGTTATTAATTGCTTTGTCAAGGTGTTAGGGTCCACTTTTTCCCATATTATGGTAAATCCGTTCCTTTTGCCCAATTCAAGCCGATTCTGGGTTAGTGCGGATGCCATGGTTGTCATCAATGTTATTGGTTGGTTTATTTCTAGGTTTAGGCTTATGGCGGAATGGTCGCTGAGGTTGTTTTCCAACATTTTGAAATTGTTAGTTTGAGCTTTCAGAGCTTCTGTGCCTATTACATAGTCCACGGTAGTCTTATGGCCCCTTCCTCTGTACATTGGTTCCAGTGTGTTATTTGGTTGATGGATAGGATTTAAAATTTGCAAATCCAAATCAGACAGTATTTTATTCATGGCTGTCCCTGCTCCTGAGTGGATAAAGTGGACTAAGGGGTTGTCGTGCTCGTCCACCAGACCACAGGTATCGTTGTTGGGGCAAGGATGTAGGTTAAAATCTCCTCCCCATAATATGTGGGCATTTTCCGTTTTCTGTTTAGAGTGACAGTGTTCGGTTATTTTTTCCTGAATTAAAGAAAGAATACGCAAAAAGTTTTCGTCCTCCAAATTATTGTATATGTTGATTATAGAAATAGAGAGTTTTTTCCCCAGCATGACAGTGAGGATCTGGAAGTTCGATAGTAAGTCTACCTTGAGAATCTTCATATCTGGGATTGTATTTGCCAGGTAGATTACCAGACCCCCTTTTGGTCTGCCTGAAATGCTGGGAAGGGCGGGGGATGTAAAAGTCCTGCACCCTACAAGGTGGAGGGACGCCGTTGCCCAGGTTTCTTGTAGGCAAATGATTTGAGTGTCCTTTAGGAAGCCAGCGGCCGTACCATCCTCGATCTTGTTTCGGAGGCCGGCCACGTTCCAGAAGATCACAGAAAGCTGGGTGGACATATTTTCTGAAGCTGTGTTTTCCATTTGTGGGGGGACTATGATAGGGACGGGGGAGGTCGCAGTTGTTTGTGGGGGCTCCGGGGGTATAATTATTTGTCAATCGACCATTTCCAGGCCGCTAAACCTGTTCGAGGTTGGTATGCCCATCCAGTTTTGTCCGTGGATGTTATCTCTGTAACTGGGTCCATAAGGTTGGTGGGGTGGTCTCTCCCATTGTTCCCAGTTTCTGAATCTGTTTTGTGGGCCGATGAGCTGCCATGGGGCCTCTCTCTGCTGATGGTTCTGATTTACTGGCCACCAGGAGTTATTCGGGTCATTAAGTTGTGGTGGTAGTTTGGGACCAGTAAAGTCTAGCTCCCATGGCTGTGGGATTGGTTTCCGCCAGATGTTATCATTATCACGTAGGTAGTTGTTATTGTTGAACCTTTTTGGATAGAAATACGACAGAGATCTTGTTGCAATCCCACCTGAGGAGTTATTATATTCCCAGGAGCAAATATAATCGGCTATGCTGGGGTCCTCAAACGTGATAACTATGCAATCCCCCCGGATGGTTTTTTTCCTGTGACCTACCCACGAGGTACGGGATACTGATGCTATTTTGCTTTTCCAGGGTGGCGGGACGGGGCGATTTATATTCAACCAATACTGGACTTTGTTCTTTAACGACCAGTTAGGTTCTGTCCCCTCACCTGTAAGTTCGGGGACCCCCGTCGTAACTACCACAAATGGGGATGCCTCAGGGGGCAAGTTTAAAATAGGTCTGTGATCAGTAATCCCCCCCTGTTGACCTTTTGTTTTTGGAGCATTTGCATTTGTTGTAGCGGAAGTTTTAGGAACAGTTGTATTTATTGTTGGGGTATTTACTGTTGGTGTCGGGTGGGAATTGGTTTGTGAGGGAATGGTCAGAGGCTTTGGGATTGTTTTTTGTGCAGTGGGAGGGTTTGTTACTGTGGGAACTTTTACTGCAATTTGTTTTTTGGTCTGTGGTGGAGGTAAAGTTGCGAGTTTCTTATGTACGGGAAGTGTGGTCGTGGGATTTGGGGCTGGTTTAGGCTGGGGTTGTGAGAGTATTGGTTTGAGGGAGCCATAGATTTTTATTAATTGGCTCTCAATATTGCTGAGTCTGGTTTCTACAGGGCGGATGTAGGAATTTAGGAGGGAGGCTATCTCCTTAATTAGCCTCGCTGATTCCCTGTCTCTGCCTGATTGGTGTGGTATAAGGGGTTCTGGTATTAAGGAGTCTTGGAAATCTTGTGGTACATGATGGATTGTTACAATATTATTGTTTGGGGGAACCGTGGGGTGGGATAAAGTTGCTGGGTTTGTATCACCAACCAAAACTATATGTTCGGACGGTTTGAGATTTTCAGTGTGCTCTGGAGTTTTCCTAGTTTTCCTTTTCTTTATGGCGCCCTCCCGCTTCCCTCTCTTTTGCCTTATTTCTTCTGGGGTTGGGTCAGGGAAGATGTTAGGGGTTTTCTCTAAGTCGCTCTCTGTAAAAGTTATGGATAGTTGAGAAGCTGAAAGGTTTACATTATTTGGAAGGCTGAGTTTATTTGCAGTCGCCGAGGTTTGGTTTGGCGCTGACTGTAGTTCTGGGGTTCTTGCGGTTGCTAGTAGCCCCATTGAGGAGCGGCGTGCTATTGCAAGTTCGGATGAAACTCTTCCCTCCATTAGACTTATGCTTTGGTCTATGAAGGAATTTTCTTTAGCTAGAAAGTCATCCATTGGGCCTAACAGTTTTTCTCCTATCCCGTTCTTTTTAGATTTTTTCTGCTTGCTAGATCTCGTATTCATTTTTCCGAGTTATGTTGCTAGGAGATCTTTCTAAGCTGTCTGACAGGGTTATTGTAGAGGTCAAAGAGATGATGGTTACCTGTGTCGGGATGACCAGTGTGTAGTGCTTAGGGATATGGGCCGGACCGGACTCTCACGATCTCGAACGGCCTCAAACGGCCCGCTCTTTGCCCGGTCTTCGCCCCGGCCTGCGTCCCGCGTGCGTCTCGCGTTGCGGGATGGGCCCCTCTTCCTTTACGCTAGAAGGCTGTGCAATAACTTTTTCAGGATTTCGAACAAATCAGATTTGGTAAAAAAATAAACAGGAATTCAAATCTGTGAATCTGGCAAGAAAAATATTGTTTTCATTTTTTGGGTGGTAGGATTTACATCTCTGGGTTTTCCCCTACATCTTCCCTGTGGTCAGATGATGCTCCTCCCGCCACATTATACTGCTACTGATACTTTTTTCAGAAGACAGACATCAGTGCCTTGTACCTAATTTGGTCTGAACAACAACCAGTATAAACCATTCAAAGGCCACCCAACAACTTTTTTCTAGCATAAATATCTCAGAAACTGCTGCTCAAGACCTTTTTCTAATGTAAATATCTCTTGGACGGGTTTATGTGATGACTTAATAAAGACACTGCTCTCAGTAATGTTCCAGTTTCATGCTATGTGTGGTGAAATTTGATTTTCTCTGGGAGTTAAAATAGGAAAATGCTCATTTGTTTGCCTCCCACTTTGAGCACTGTAAATTAATCTTAATTAATGTGGCATGCCAAATAGCTTTGGATTACAGAAGTCTAAAGCAGATTTGTCAAATGGTCATTATATGGTTGTCAAACATAAAAAAATATAATTAAACAAAAAACTGCCTTTTCCATGGAACCTGAGACTTAACCATAACAAATGAATGACTGCCAACTGAGCAATACATAGTATAAATACAGATATATAGGGTCCAATATGCTATTTGTGCCTATTGTACTATTGTAGAGTGTGGAGAGGGACATAACACACGACTCAAGTGAACTGAGATCCCCCCTTTCACTATCTGAAACATTACCTTTTTTAACTGTGATTTTCATATATATATATATATATATATATATATATATATATATATATATATATCTATATATATCTATATATATATATATATAGATAGATATATATATATATATATATATATATATATATATATATATATATATACTGTGAAAAACGGGGTCCCACTGGCGCTCTCAGACCATTGCTGACGTTAAGAATCCACAAGAGTTTGGCAGCAACTTGGGGGGTTTATTCAAGTCATAAATCCGCCATGACGCGTTTCACCCTAGGAAGGGCTTGTTCACATATATATATATATATATATGTTATTTTGTTTGTGGCAAATACATTTTGAAGAATATACATCCCCTAGTGTGTGCCTCATTGTGATCCGTGAGAGGGATCGTCAAGAAGGAATATATATATATATATATAAATATACATATATTTTATTTTTTTAAGTAATATAAGCTAACAGACAAACCGCCCACACATCCAGCCCCTGCCACTTGCAATCTTTAGTCATGCAAAATTCAGGTTGGTAGAATTTTTAGCCTGCAATTGGAGCATCCTACTAGGCCCTGCACCGAACAAAAGACCTGGTAGTATATTTTTATTTTTTTTATGCCGCAAATGTAATGAAAAGTTTAAATTTGGGAAAATAGAAGCAAACCATTTTATTCCATTTTATAGTGCTAAATAGCGCAGCATATTGCCCTAAATATTTACTAAATTTCTGAATGAACTATACACTTAGTGGCATATTTATGACTTTTGTGGTACAGGTCAGCACAGTAAGTCACCTCGCCTCGCTGCCCTGCGTCACAGGGAAAGGGTAGGAGTGCACCGTATGGGTGCCTCTGTTGTAGGCAGGATTGTTTTTTTTTCAGGAAGGGACGCCTTCATGCACAAAAAAAAAATCCTGAGAGGATTGTTCCTCTTTCTATGTGTGCTGTAAGATGCAGTACACATACAAGGGGGAAGAAACGAAGAGAAATAAAGATATTTCTCCTCGTTCCACCTCTCCTGGGACGACGTAAGATTCTGTTGCATTCCCAGCTTCACAAATCCATGTAAATCCGGAAATTGCTTCAAAATCCATGGGAATTGCATGGGAACACCCACTGCCACTCCCATAGCATGCCTACCCAGGGCAGAGAAGCACAATGCTGTGATTGGCTCTGTGTTGCCCTACCCCAGATTTATTCGGCCACTCAGAACCACGCAAAGTGGCTTTGCATGGCTTCATAAACCTGACTTAGAGATTTTCATCACACATGTACCGCATTGCATGGTGCAAACATGACGCAAGCCTCCCATCAGTACATCTGTAAAATATCTTTTTACTATCTCATCATGAATCTCCTGATCTCTGGAAAAAAGTTCCCCACTGTTCAGCATTAACAAATTTTTTCAAATTCTGAATTCTAAGAAGTCAGGAAAAATTAATTTGTCGAATCAGCACATTTGGTAAATACGATTGCCGAAATTAGTATCAGAGAACATGATATATATTATAGAATTAACCATTTCTAGCCTGCGCAACACCTTTTTGAAACGAAAAATCTCAAAACATATGTATTACACCAAACCACACTTTCTGAATTAAGCTCTACTTTCATATCAGGTTTGGTGTAAATCAATAAACCAATACAGGTCTTTTTATTGTGGAAGAGAGCAAGATTTTCTGTGAGACCTTACATGATAAATGTATCATTTTTTATCTATTGAGCTCCTTTTAACTTCTTTCCCAGAATCAATATGAACAAACATTGGCATGCCAAAATTAACCAGTGCCAAATTTTGTGCAAAGGTGTATCTTTAACTGCGCCAAACTTATTAGATAAGTACATGTATTTTCAAAGAAATTGCATCTGAGACATAACTATGTATGGATGGATGGCAACATCCAGTTAAACCATATGTACCTGAAGGAAAGAAAATCACTTGTTTTATTTATGCATGAGCCGGGCCTGTCAGTCGCGGGTGCAGCAGACAAATGCACCTACTGAGGGATTGATATGTTATTTCAATGCAAATGTAGACTCTTGATGGAATTCAGCACAGCTTCGTGCAGTATAAAACCAGAAGCAAGTTATACATCCAGCCTGCACATTTTCAGCTGCATATTCTAATTGCTCTCTTTAGCATTTAAAGTGTACTTGGGCCAGGGTCTACCACAGTTGTCTCTGACATAGATCCACGCGGGCCAGATCCGTGTCAGAATTGTGGGATATCCCCATTAGATCAATTTATAGACAATCAATCTAGATTAAACTAATTTGCATAGTAAGTGGTTACTGTGAAAATGCTGTAGGAATCCGACCCACCTAGTTCTACGGTGGACATCCATGTTTTACTGAAAAGCCCTATTTTTACCATATTTAAAATATCCATGAACACAACATCACCAATACTGCCAATACTGAATTTTTTAGAGGACATTGGAATATATTCTGTGCTAGTACCTGCATTGATTGCAGCAGGTATGAACTTATTAGCTTGGGGCAGGCGTTTGCAGCAGACTGAAATGTCTTGGACCTTTGAATACTGGCATTTGTAATACTGCCACTAAGAGGAAAAGGTGTATAATGTTTATATTTGCATGTTCCTTGATGAAAACAAGCTAAGCGGTGGTTGTCCCAGACATGTTCCCCTGCATTTCTGTTTGAAAAGGTGATGTGTCTAGCTTGAGAGTCTCCTTTGCTAGGGAAGAAGGATTCCTGCTCTGGTCTCTGCAGACTGATGGAAAGCATGGGCAGATAAATCACTTGTGCTGGTGCACATGTATTGATCACACGGATTTATTTTGGTTTAAATGCGGAGAATGTATTGGCAATTGCAAAAAAAGGTGAAGATAAGGGCAGCACGCGTGGTTGACAGATAAAGATGACCAGAAAAAATGGATTAACCCCTCCCTGCCTTCCACTTGTGAAATTGGCAGCAAGCTTGTGTTTGCTTGCAACTGCTTGGCAGAGTACAGCCAGAAGTGCTAATTTTCTCGATTGCACACAATACTGCACACCTTTACTATGCAACACTTTCAACAAATATTCATTAAGTATTGCTGGAATGTGATGGTATTTTTGTTCAGGAACCTAAACAATATGGCCGTATATGGGACATCAAAGATGGCATCATTGAGCTATCGATTTAGGTCAATGCTTTGATATGATAGCATCAATGTACTTATTTCCACATATCATGTTGTTTTCATCTCCTAAAGTGATGAAGTTGAGACATGTTGTGTTCATGCAATTTGTGGGCAGAAAGGTTCCCTGTGCTTAGAGTGTCTCCTGTACTCTGTAGATCACTGGAGTGACTATCAAGAATCTTTATGGTGAGGAGATGCATGTACAATTCCTGCACACATATTTGAACCTAGTAGGATAGAAGTTATAATCCTGGTAAAGTTGGGTTAGGGTACAGGCATCTAAGGGTGTCAAAGAGTGCCGGATTTATGGCAGATTTTAAAATATGCTCTATTTGGATTCATTTTATGTATATTTAGTTTATAAGGAATATGTTGGTCAGGTGGTACACATAAGAATGTCAATGAAGCGAGTTGCATTTAGGTGGAGGGTAATGACTATAGGGTTGTGCAGGTGTGTGGCAAGGATCAGGATGGACCATTTGAGGAAGTGTTGACAGAGAATACTCCTATTAAAATGTTATTTGATTCAGGGGAAAAAATCACTTTCATTCCAAGAGTGGTTGATAACACTCATCTGAAAGGCAAGGTTTCTCTTTACAAACCTGATATATGCCCTAAAGGGTATGGGGAGAACCCATCAAGCTAATGGGTTACTTCAATGAATGCATTTGCTTTAAAAATAGATTTACCAACTCGGACGGTCTATCTTTATTATAATTATAATTATAATAGTAATAATAATAATAATAATAATAATAATAATAATTATTATTATTATTATTATTATTATTATTATTATTATTATTAATATTATTATTATTATTATTATTATTATTATTATCTCAATGGAAAAGGACTCATTGATTAGTTGGCTGCACCAAAGAGATTTGCAAATCTACCTTGACCCCAATGCGAACCCATCTGTTAGATTGAGAGAAAAGTCTGTTGAGTCCTGTACTGGAGAAGGAAGACCTAAATATGAGAAAGAGTTTCCCGAAGTGTGAAAGGATGAGTTGGGATGTCCGAAAAGATATGCACATAGGACCGAATTAAAAAAGGATTCCTGACCTCATGTCAGTCAGTTTAGGAATGTTCCCGTCATGGTGCGAGAGTCCATGTTGAAGGACCGGGTTTCTTGGGCACTTCTCATGTCAGTTATGTATGCAGTCGGCATTACTTGTCGATTTATATCAAAAGTTAGGTCTGTATATAAAAATCCTGTGGCTAGGCTAATCTTGGGTGGGCATAGCTGTGCGCCATTCAGTCTCAATTGGGGCACCCGCCATGCTGTTCGCTATGTTCCTGCTCTTTGCCTTGTATATTGAACCCTACTTAATGCTGCTTATGGCCCATCCTTAGATTCTGCCGGTATAATGTAATGGGGTAGGAATGAAAATTAGAGCATATGTCGATGGTGTTGCAATCTACTCGACCGATCTATTAGTTGCCCTCAACCAAATATCAATAGATGCCGGGAAATTTGGTGCTTATTTCTGGCTATAAGCTCAAGTTATCGAAAATGCAGGTTTTGCTCAATTATCAAGCAGAAAGCCCAATTCCTGGAACTGCTTTAGGCGCTACGTATTTAGGGCACAAGATCTCGGCTAAAGTCGATCATGTTGTAGATCTGAACTACAAGCCCCTGCTACAGTTAGTTATCACTAAGATGCCATCCTGGAATTGTCTTCCTATTAGTATAATAGGTTGGTGTAACATTGTTAAAATGAATATTTTGCCTAAATTCCTCTATCTCCTTCAGGAGAGTCCACTTTTTTCCAAGACTAATTTGTTATGTGACTCAAGGGGGCTATCAGAAGCTTTATCTGTGGGCATAAGAGGTAGGAGGGCCATACAATACATGAAACGTCCGTGAAATCAAGGTGGGTTTCAACTTCCGGAATTTATGTTGTATTTCTGGGCTGCTTTGGTTCATCTATTAGGAACTTGGACACAGATAGCAATCTAGATTCTGTCGCACTAGTGTATCAAACAGCTGTGTGGTCTGAACTTATGTTCTTCCTTAGTCGACATGCTGGTTTAAGATCATTTACGGATATTTTCTGGATACTAAGGGAAATTTGTGTCTAATAATATGTACCACTCACACACGCATTTACGTCACTGAGGAGTGATTTTCCATCTGTATTTCATGCTGCAGGTGCTAAGTTGTGGTATAAACTTGAGTTGAAAACAATTGGGCAGCTGTTTGGTTTAAATGGATTATGTACCTTCTCTGCCCTTCAATCACATTATGGTCTCCTACAACAATCTTTTTTTAAGTATCTACAAATTTGCAACTTTTTTACATGATCATGTATATTTAACTGCTGGGGAGGACCCATATATTTTAACTTATTTTATACTGTAGCGGGTACGCTATCAATTAGGATACTATACAAGACCATGTATTCAGTGAGGATGACTGGCCTATGCTTGCTTCTAAATGGAGTACTAGGCTCGAACATTCTGCTCTATCAGATGAGATTACCAATGCTTTTGATATCCTTAACTGTTCGGTTTTCTCAGTTAGTCTTTAAACTACAGCAACTTAAGACTGTCTGTATGATACATTACACCCCGGAAAGAACCTATAAATGGGCCGTGAATTATTCCAATATTAAGACTCACTGTCCTAAGTGGTGTACTTATCCTGCAGATATTTTGTCCATTTATTTGCAAGCTGTCCTATGCTGCAAGCTTTTTGGGATGGAATCGCTCAGCATCTTTCCTTTTTCTTTCATCTTGGATGTGATATACACTTTTCTGGTAAGGTTATAACCTTAACATATAAACATGATATAAGCCCCAGAATCTCTTTTGCAACCTCAGTTGCAATTGCCACCGCATGACTCTGCATTGCTAGATCCTGGGCTGATCTTACACCCACTTCTGTACCTGAGTGGTGAACTCTTTCCTGCTAGATTTCCAAACTTGAAACAGCCATCCTCAGAATCAAGGGCATTAAGGGTCTTTTGTGTGATAAACATAATTGGGGTAGTCTGTTTGTTCTTTGATGTTTGATGCTTAATTTCAGGGTTATTTCTTAATTTCTTGGTTATTCTGTTTCTGATTTATTTTTCGTTTAATATTTTGACCGGTATCACTTTAAAATGTTGTATTGCTTCTGTGTGGTCATGTGTAGCTCATAAAAATAAAATAATAAAAAAAGAGAAAAATGTATGTTGTGCCATGTATTGGTGTCAGAACGCACCTTCGGGATACACTGACAGGCTCCGCGTGAAGGAGCTGGCACAAACAACAATGGGAACTCCATTTCCCAGTGGCATCGGGGAGGGTGACGTCAGAATCGCCATAGTGCGCGACGCACCGAAACCCGGATACAGGGGGATAATCGACAGAAGGAGCTGCTGATTATTCATTTTCCTTGGTGGTTAGTGGCCATTCCTGGTCAGGTAAGTGTGCTATATGCACTGCTTTCCTTTCTACTCTACGTTCCTTGAGCTAGCGGATGTACTTTACTGTGCTAGCGAAAAGCTTTGATTCAGCACAAATTTTCTCCCTTCATTGGCGAGTCCGCTTCGGTAGGGGCTCTTGCGAGGGAGTATAGCGAGTTTAAATATTACCTGCCTGACCTTTTTGGTACTCTTATTGGCCATAATTACTTCAGTGTTCATTCCCTATACTCATGCAGGGAAGATAATCTCATGGCACTATTATCCCCAGATTGTGGTGGCAACTCTCTGAATCCTTGGTTCCAACATATTATGTGCTAAAACTTCATATCTTGATTACATGTGGAGAAATGGAACCACATTAGCATTTCATTGTTTACCTTGATGAAATTTCTTGATAACAATTAAGGGAAATGCCCTTAGCATTTCTTATGCTGAAACAGTGTTACATGATCAAAATCCTATGAATGATTGCACAACTTTATTTATCAGCAATTGGCTATGCCTTGTGTTTCCTTCAACAGTGGTGGTTAGTAATAGGTGGTCCATCCTGAGGCTTCATATGTCTTCTTTCAGCCAATACAGAGGGTAGGTGTACTAATAACTGTATTTGTTTTATGGGTATTGAGCTTACATCGATACGGAAATATTTATGTGTTTCCTTTGTTTCATCCTTACAGTATTTGGTGTTAAGGATTTGAGATCAGCTGCTCTCTTCGCTTGTTTTGAGGTAGGAGTATTTTCCTTTACAGGTAGTTACAGTGGTGGGTAATACTTCCATAGTTATAAAGTGTAGTTGTCTGACTCTTCTGGAAGAGTCTCTTTATATTATAGGTCTCCCTCCCTGCAGTTCCCATCCTTTCCTTACCCCACTTAACCATCTTAAAGCCTGTGTATTTAATATTCGAGACTTGGGTATGTCGAGAGGTGGACCCAATTGAGTATCAGTTCGATCCAGAGGATACGCTTGGTCCAGGACAATTGGAGAAGGAAGACCTGAATATTAGAACAAGTTTCCCGAAGTGTTTAAGGATGAGTTGGAATAGCTAAAAATATATATATACACATTGATTCAAATTAAGAAAGGATTCCTAACCTCATGGCAGTAAGGTTAGGAATGTTCCCCTTTTGGTGAGAGAGTCCATGTTGAAGGAGCTAGAGAGATTGAAGAGATTGAGGCTACAGAAGGGCTATCCCTAGTTGTAAGGGAGCTCAAGACCAATGGTGACACCAGGCTCTGTGTAAGTCTGCGTAAACATAACAATTGTGTGATTGTAGATCTCTATCCTCTTCCTAACATAACGAAGATGTTGTGCATGATCAAAGTTGCAGAGTATTTTTCTACATTGGACTTAATCTCTGCATAACAACAGACAAGGTTACATCAGGAATCTCAGTATTTGACAGCTTTTGTCACTCTTTTTGGCACATTAAAATATTTAGGATGCCCTTTGGACTTAACTCAGTGGCCTCGGTTTTTCATAGGGTCATGAAGAATGTTCTTAGCAGGGTGAGGGGTGTGAAGAATTACCAAGATGATGCTTTAATTTTTGGTAGGAATGTAGGTAGGCATAATCAGAGGGTGAGAGAAGGGTTGAAAAGGTTGGAGCAAAGTGGACTGATGTTGAAAGCTAGGAAATGCTAATTTATCTGTCTCAGATTGAGTACCTAGTTTATAAAATCTCGCCTGGACATGTTCAGTCCATGTTTCAAAGAAGAAGTGGTGATATTTCTTGGCATGTGTGAACATTACAGCAACTTTATTCCCAATTCATCAGACAAGGCACATAGGATGAGAGGTCTGTTAAAAAAGGGTGTGTGTTTGAGTGGAATTCAAGGCATGAGGAGGATTTTGAGGCACTGTAGGATTCCCTACACAAGGTTCAATGTCCTCTGAGCTTTGAACCTGGGCCTATACAGTTGCCAGCTCAAAAGGTTTAGGTGCGGTTCTGTTACAGTATTCTGGTGGAAAAGTACTATCTAGTTTGTATCGAGGAGTCTGAAAGCTGCTGAGCTCAACTATGCAATGATAAAAAAGGGGGCATTAGCTGTGTTCTGGGATATAAGGAAACTCAGGGAATGCATTTGTGGCAGCAAATTTGAGCTGAAGACAGATCACAAACCCCTTAAGGAGATGTTCATGAAGAATGGAATTGACGCTACTTCTAGCGGTATTAGGAAGTGGGTTGTTGCTCTTCAGGAGTATGACTTTGTAGTGTTGTATGTTCCTGGAACAAAAAATTGTTTAGCTCATTGTGTTTTTAGGCTTTGTGGGGATGTAATATGAGGTTTCTGATGATGAGAGTGATTGTTTGCAAGAGTAAAAAAGGTGATGTTTGTAGTATTAGGGAATCTGTCATAACAGGGGATGAATGGGTGTGTGAGTTGAACATGGATTTAATTTTTCAGGAGGCGATTAGGTGTATAAAGGATGGATTTTGTAACAGTAAGAAGAAGGTGATGTTGTAGAGGAATTTTGACATGTTAAATATAAGCTATCTCAATAGAAAGATTTGTTATAGAGGGGTGCAAGGTTAATTGCCCTGGAAAGCCTGAGAAGAACGTTGATGGAGTTTGCACATAAATGTCATCCAGACATTATGAAGACTAAAGAGAGACTCAGAGGGTTGTACTGGTAGCCAGGGATGGACATCCACATAGAAAGGTTGTCAAGAGACTGTGCTGAGTGTAACAGTAGTGACAAAATACATATGAGTAGGAGGCAGCCATTGGTAAATAGAAATGTACCTAAATCACCATGGGGTCCCATAAGAACTAGGGGTGGGCATTAATGTGGTTCCACCAGTGGAGTTTGCAAAGTTTTGGCCCCTCCATGTTACACTTGTAACGCAGAGTTCCAGCCAAACTCTTCCAACAGCAGTGTGGTGGATATTTCTTGTACGTGCCTCACAAACGGTAAGTTGGCGAGTGCAAGTGAGAATTAGCAACCCTTAGCATGCTTTTTAGTTGCTAGAAGGGCACCCAGCGAGATTTTCCTAACAAGGGCGGTTGCGACCATTCGAGATGACAAAACTCTTGCTTGAGTGGAAAATCCACTCGAGTGGCAGCAAAGAAGCAGCACCCACTGGCATGCCATGTGGTGCTGTTAGTATAGATTTTGCCACATAGCACAATCTTCTGGCACTAAAAACCGTATGAGCAGCGCAACATGCCAATATCCGCCTGTTCGCTGAACTCCGTGGAATTTCACAGAGTTTTGATATAATTCCGCGGAATTCCATGGAGTAAACCTCTGCAAGTCTGCCCATCCCTAGTAAAAATTACAAGTGTGGATAAGTATATCATTGTGACAGTATATATGTTTTCACAGTGGATCGAATATACTATCACCAGCACAGTTGAGTCCAAGGACATGATGAGATTTTTGGAAGAAATGTTTAGTCGGGAAGGTTTCCTGGAAACTATGTTGACTGATAATAGAGTTCAAAAAGAACAATTGATGGACAGAATGCAGAACAATGCCATACATTCACCCCAGTACAGAGATCTGGGCCTAAATCCATCTTTTTATTTATTTATTTATCTTTGCTCACCATGCCATTCCAGTTTGGACCTAGCCATATGCAAATAAGTCTTGACCCCGTGCCCCATGGGAACAGTGCAGCCCGAACTGCTAGGCCAGGTCTTCCCTGGAATGGAAATAATCATCCTAGGACCGGTTTTGGGCTCTCAGCCCTCACCAGCCAGGATAGCTTTACTCCAGTGGCATGGAGAGCACAGGACCCAAGTCTGGGCATACCCATCCCTGTCGGGGCTATTCAGCATTCCGTCCATCATTTGTTTGCGTAGCACCTTTCACCCTAAGTGGGATAGGTATGCCCAGACGTGGGTCCCTTGCTCACTGTGCCACTGGATTCAAGCTAGCCTGGCTGATGAAGGGTAATACCCAGAAACCAGTCCCAGGATGCTTGTTTCTGGTCCAGGGAGGACCTGGTTTGGCAGTTTGGTCTGGACTGTTCCCATGAGTCAAAGGGTCAAGACTGATTTGCATATGGCTGGGTCTAAACTGGGGTGGCATGGTGAGCAGAAGAACAATGGATTTAACTTAGTTCTTTTGACTGGACGTGAATGTATGATTTATTCAGCATTTCCGTCCATCATTTGTTTGTGTGATAATAGATTTCTGATGATTTTGAAAGAGATGAAAGGTTTCTGTCAGAGAGAGTTATCAAACATAGGAGTTGCTTTCTTTACCACCCAGAGAGTGATGTTATGGTTGAGAGGTTTAATAGAGTCTTAAAGGAGACCATTCAGAGGTCTTGGACAAATCATCTGTGCTGGAAAACTGAGGTGAAGAAAAGGATTAGGATGTATAGGCGTACACCTCATTTGACAACTGGAGCCTCTCCATTTAAAATGTTCAGAAGGAGAAGAGTGTGGTCATGATGTGAAATTATACTTCCTGGCTTGGGTCATGTTGTGTCAAAGTATTCCTCCCCTATGAAAGTCGTAAAGGTGTTTTACAATTCAATAAAACTGAAGATCATATAATTTGGAACTTGAATAGGGTCCTCAGGGTACATGACACTATACCTGCCACCTGCAGATGGCCTAATGGAAAAGAAGAGGCGAAAAAAGCATTCTCATTGAGGAGACGTTCAAGATGTGTTAAAAATCCAAGCAATTTATCAGATTTTGTATGATATCTTCACCTGTAAAAAGTACTAAATTTATCGGAGAACCAAGGCATTTATCACTTTGTATGTGATGTTTATGAAACCCATAATCTATGTTTTTTTTGTTTATGTTCTAGATTAATGCCTCATATTTTACTATTGTAAAAGATTTATGTTTGTATTTTATTTTTTGGTTTCTTTTTTTGTCTTTTGACTCTGTATTACTAGATGGATTCAATCATTCTTTGTTGTGTTGTTAATTCATTTTGTTAAGGAAAGGGAGATGTGTGGTATCTGCTTATATGTACATCATGAAATGTGGTGAGGTAACAATGGATGGAATAGATGAGTGGACAGTTGCTGATGAAGGGCTGAGAGGTGGATGAGAATATTGATGTCTGAGGAGATGTTTTTCTTCTTTTTCTAAATAAAGATCCTATTCTTTAAGAGATGGTCCCATCTTGAATTATTACACTATGATTTTTTGCAACTGTGAAACAGCAAGTTGCACACCTCAAAGACAGTTAGACGTTATTAGCTTTTGCCACATCAAGCTAAGAAGCCTGAAGGGTGAAAAACCTCAAATGATGTCACCATAGGTGATGGACAGTTGATCAATAAAAGCCTACAGGGCATCATTCTTGGACCATGGCCCAGATATTGAGTTTAATCTGTTATCAAAAAATACAGATATTGTGTTTAAGCTTATATAAAAAAAAAATTTTTTAAATACTGTTCTTTCGAATTTCATATATTAATATTTGCACAGTTCTTATTATAGACTATGTATCAGCTGGTTCACACCCTCAGGAGGTGCATATTTTAATGCAGAAGGTAGTGTTTTGATTATTGTAGAAAAGCCTTTACTCAAGGGCTGGAAGGTAGCCATGTATGAGGTGAAAAAACTGTGTGGAAGGGGTCTATAAAGCTGCCCACACCCAAGAGTGGCATTCGTACCCCCATCAAATAAAGGCACTTGTGTCAAAGGCCTAGATGTATCAAGCATTTTGCGATTCGTTAAGGCCGAAATTCGCTGAATTTCGGCCTTAACGAATCGCAAACGGACATTTTGGATCTTTTGGGATGTATGTGAAATTAGCAAAATAAGAAATCGCAAAAAAATGCGATTCCTTATTTTGCTTAAGCATTTAAGGAATCGCAAATTAACACCAACTTGAGGTTCGTGTTAATTTGCGAAATCCTTTCAAAAACCAAAATTTTGCAATTTTGAGAGTGGCATGTGACACACATACATGCCCATAGGGCATGTGTGTGCGCCATATGCACACACATGTAAGTTTCAGGGGTGCAGCAGGGTGTCCATGAGACACCCCTGCACCCTTGCAATAATTCCCAAATTGCGATTAGCAAATTGGGAATTTGCAATTTGAGAAATATTTCGCAATCATTCCTATGGGCCTCCTGGCCCATAGGAATGAATGGGAAATGATTCCTTATTTGCGAATTCGCAATTTGCGAATTCGCAAGTTAGGAATAAGAAGGAATCGCAAAAAAATAGCGATTTAAAAGATACATCCCATTTTGCGATTTCTTAATGGCGATTCGGTAAAAATCGCTATTAAGAAATCGCAAATAGGAACGATGATACATCTAGGCCAAAGTTGCATCTTAGGGCTGCATTCAATGCTGTTCTAATACACCACACAAAAACACACATTTTCTGGGGCACCATCAGACGATTTTTCTAGGGAAATGCAGTATTGAGCAGCAATCACCATGGCAGAATTCTCCTAACCTTCCTGCACAGTGTGTGCACAGGGCGACTGGTGCTGGCCATATGTTATTAACCTGTGGCAGTGATTTGAAATAAATGAATTCTAGAAATATAAATACTATACATGCCATCTAAAATTTCTTTTGAGCCCAGGAAGTGTGATGTCTGTGAAAAGTTAAAAAAAACGAGAAAAAAAACTATTCCTGATTGTAAGTGAGAATATTTGTGGACATACATGTATCTTGCAATTCCAAATATCTCATCTATATTCAGTGTATGAGCGCTCACTCATATTGTGACCAAAAATGAAACTAGTTCTAAGGTAGTCATTATAGGTCTGTAGGACTGATATACCGCCACGTGTTCATTATAACCAGTGAAGATGTAAATCAGTAATTTTATTTATGTAGATTCATTTTAGGTGGACAGCCTGGTTTATGCGATGGACCCTGCCTTTCTGGGCCTATGTTGGACACCCCTGCTTTGACTGAAACACTCATAAAAGAGCCTGAAATGTGTGTTATAATAAAAAAAAATCTACATAATAACAGGCAGCAGGATGTCTGCAAGGCATACATATGTACTCTGTCCATTTGTTTATAAAAACGTAAAGGCAGAGCGGTTGCCATTTGAAATGTATCAAACTGACATAGTTAATCAAACATATACATCGCGGTATTAATATTCGTGCATCAAAGTCAATTTAAGAAGCAGACTGAGGGTGACCTTTTTTTATTACATATTGCACATTTTGATAAATCTACTTCACAGCTGTATCCTCGCACGCGTAGAGACATTCATCATTTTTTTTATTTTTTATAGCAACTAAAAGACCAAATACAACAAAAAAAAATCTGTTCCAGTGGTAAATCATGATTAACGGGTTGTACAAGGAGGACCTGTCTAAAAAACCTATTAAAAAAAATAAAAGCAGCAGAAAATAGCGAAGAAATTACTGGCATAGCAACCTGGTTTAAAGAGAGAGCCCGGAGCCTCTCAGCGCCGTGAAAGAAAATTAATGGATGATAGATTTTCACACATCAGGGTTCTGATGGCCAGCTTTTAAACACATTTTAAATTAATAGCAGTGGAAGCTCGAGCGATGCCAGGCTCAGGACAGCCATTTGACCCACAAGAGCAGACCCAGTTAAAAAACTTACTTGGGGAGAAATATCCTTGCTGGAGCCGAGAAAGATAGCCAGGGTAATCTGTCATCGGTCCACACCTTCGTGGAGCCTTGTAACTTAGCTGCTGCTTCACCTTCTGATGTGGTTCGTGCGAAATGAGTCTCAGAGGTGACAGAGAGAAATTAATTTGATCGATTTATTTTGCTCTGTTCTGAGTTACGGGTATAAATGCTTTTTACATCCTGATGGTGCACATTTGTGCTGTCCCCCTAGCAGCATCCAAATTTATAGTGCCTAACTCGTAGAATACTTTTTGTGAAGGTCAGGGATAAATGCGCACATCTATCTCGCTTTACCTTCCCGCTAATATCTCCTGTCGTTGCCTTTGGTGGTTAGGGCTGTGAATTGTTTTGGTGCGAGTGTTAGTCTTTTTAAGATGGCAGAACCTCTGAATGTAGTATTTGCAAACTGTTGAATTAAACATACACTGGGTTCATAGTAGGGGACAGGACACAACGGAGCAGAAAATGATAGCTATACCTTTGCAAGGAAAAACATATTTTACAACAGCACCCTGCAAAAAGAAGCTTTGCCACATACAAATAAGTTCGTGTAGGTGAAATAGCATCACAGAACCTGCAGTCATTCATTCAAAAGCTCATAGGCGCGCACTGGTTGCTGAAACACCATCCCCCTACTGGCCCTAATCAGGGGAGAGAAACAGGCTCAAACTGTTACAAATTGGCAGAATATTTCCTGGTCCAATTTTCCACACAGGTAACATGTAGAAAACACTGGTCACTGTGATTAATCTGGAAAAAAATATCTGTCCCCACTGTTTGCTCTATACAGGTATAATATTATTCACAATTCAGATCCCATTTTTGGAAGTGCCTTTAAATATAAATGTAAAACAGAGTTTAATTACAGATATAGAATTTAAAAAAACAAGCAAGTGCAAGGATGCACAAGGTCTAAAGGCCCGAATACGACTTCGGCGGTGTGGGGGCAGGGCTGCCACACCGCTGCCCGACTCCCACACCTCCAAAGCCATGTGAGCACCACCCACCAGATTACAAGTTTTGGCGGGCGTGTTTTTGGGGTCCCACGGTGCTGCCTCTGAAATTGAGCACCGCAATGGGAGCGCCAAAAGCAGTTCTGCAGTCCATGACGAACAAAAACTGGGGTGCATGCACACAGGGGGGCAAAACATGTGCCTCGCTGCATGCACCCCATTTCCCTGAGACAACAGGGCCCCCTTTGTTTCCTCTCTGCCACAGTATAATATATATAAGCAATGCATACATCTGACTTATCTAAAACATTGTGTATACCAATACTCCAAATCCAACAGTTTAGCAACAAACAATAAATTCCGGGTTATATGTAGAAATTAGGATGGAATCCGGCCTCCATCTTTCACATTTGCAAGGACATGATTAGCATCAATGTAATTCCATCAATTTTCAGCACATAATCTGAAGGTTACAAATATGGATTTACAAGTTAAAAATGAACAGTAAAATAGTTGTTGTATGAGGCATGTTGTATGGGCATGACACGACATATTATTTATCACTAAAGTGCACCTGACATTCATAACACTGTAATTTCACACTCCTACTAAGTAAACATATGTCTCCTTCTCTGCTATATTGTGCGACCTTTTAAACTAATTCCTACTTAGCTCTTCTTAACAAACTCACTGACCCAGCCTGTATGGATGAACGTAAATGCATAAGCCATATTCTCTCACAACTTATCAAGGATGCAGTCTCTGGGCAAGTGTGGACATACAGTTACCTTCTTTGTGCAACTACCTCCCTCCACTCTAAGGAGATTATGCCCACAGGGCAATCAGACTCTTCCTTTGGACATTCCTTAACCTACATTTCCATTAGTGTGCCTGCCTCTGGCTTGTCAGCACTGCCATGAGGGAGTCTGAAATAGTTCTATCAGAGCTTGATATTTTTGGTGAGGATGTGATGCAGCTTAACACAAGAAGGGCAATTCATAAGGGCCAAGGAATCTCCTAAGCTTGTCGGGGATTGGTGAGAGCTGTACTTGTACAGTTTAGTAATAATGGAAGTCTGGAGAAGAGGGTTCTTCTAATCCCAGGGGGAAACAGTAGGTGGCTTGCATGAAAACTGTGTTTCTAAGGATGCAAATAACAATTTATTTTCTGTGCTATCTATATTAAGGACATAAGATTCGAAGATATGCTCAAACATTTTATCTTTCAAAAACAAACAAATTAAAGGTTAATCATGAATTAAAATGGGAAAAAGACAGTGAACACACCAGGAACATGGCAATAGGGAAATCATACTCCTTGACAAATTTGTGAGACGTTCAGTGTGAGGATAGTCTATTTGCAGAAAATTACAAATGAAGCTGTACATTACAATCAAATCAACATAAAATTGCAAAATATTGTTGATAATGGGTTTTCTGTATCTAATTTTAACTTTTACTCCTTGCCTATGTGGTTCACAATAGGCTTATCACACAACCTATTTTTGTAGATAAGTGTTACAAGGGAAGCATGGGATGATAGAACATTTTGTAGGAAAAGTCAATATCTATTGAATGTATTGAACAATTATGAAGCATGTGCATAGAAGATTTAGCAAAACATTTAACCATTGCACAATATTTGAAAATTGCCCATTACTCTTTGATACTCTATGTGGAATTAGCAATACATATTTGTAACTGATGTGTCTGCTTTGAATGGAGTAACTGTCCTCATGCATATTGTAGTCATACCTTTAAAATCTTTTTCCACATGTATATTATCCAAATTGTCATGGCAGTCTTCCAACTATGTTGTGCAATTTAGAAACCACTCCTTGCAGCATCTTTAACCTTCTGCTGGTCACAGTACATTTTAGATTTCAGAAGAGCAGCCACTAATCTCTCATGAAGTAAGTGATAAAATCCTTAAATGCTCCCAATTTGCTTAATCTAGCATGAAAACACTTAGGAATTAGATAGAGATCTACCTCATATTTGAAATGAAACATAATAAAACATCCAGTCATAGCAGGCTGTGTTAAATGATATATTATCCCTTCCACTGTATAGTCTAAATTCTGTCCTGCACACAACACATTACTGTACAATGAACAGGACTGATCATGAGTAGAGGTGCTGTTTATCACACCTCATAAATATTATTCTCCAGGGTATTGGGTGTGATAAATATCGCCTACGACGTGTTCCAAGCAATAACATGTGAGTGTCTGGGTTTAACGCATGAAAATCTGCATGGTATGGTAAATACTGTACACCTTTTCCCTGGCCGAACTCAGCGCTCTCCTCAAGAAACCAACAGCGGACCCCACCGAACTCAAGAACTACCGCCCCATCTCGCTCCTACCGTTTCCAGCCAAAGTCATCGAGAAGACCGTCAACAAGCAGATGGCCGCCTTCCTGGACACGAACGGATCCCTCGACCCCTCACAGTCCGGCTTCCGAGCCAATCACAGCACCGAGACCGCCCTCATCGCCGCCACCGATGACATCCGAGCCCTGATGGACAATGGAGAAACAGCGGCCCTCATCCTCCTAGACCTCTCCGCGGCATTCGACACTGTCTGCCACCGCACCCTAGTACAGCGCCTCAGCAACGTCGGAATCCAGGACAAGGCGCTGGAATGGATCATCTCCTTCCTCGACGGAAGAACACAGAGAGTCCGCCTACCACCGTACAAGTCAGAGGCCTCCGAAGTCATCTGCGGCGTCCCTCAAGGGTCATCTCTGAGCCCCACCCTCTTCAACGTCTACATGAGCCCCCTCGCGGCCATCGTACGCAAACACAACCTCAGCATAATCTCCTACGCCGACGACACCCAGCTGATCCTCTCCCTGACCAACGACCCCGCCTCCGCCAGAGCCAACCTGCACGAAGGGATGAAAGAGGTAGCCGAGTGGATGACGACCAGCCGCCTGAAACTGAACTCTGACAAGACGGAGGTCCTCATCCTGGGCTCTTCACCCTCCGCCTGGGACGACTCCTGGTGGCCTCCCGCCCTGGGCACCGAACCCAAACCGACAGACCATGCACGCAACCTGGGCTTCATCCTGGACTCCTCCCTCTCCATGACCAGGCAAGTCAACAACGTCTCCTCGGCGTGCTTCAACATCCTACGCATGCTACGGAAGATCTTCTGGTGGATCCCCACCGAGACCAGGAAGACCGTCACCCAGGCCCTCGTCACCAGCCGACTGGACTACGGCAACGCCCTCTACGCCGGTACCACCGCCAAGCTCCAGAAGAGACTCCAGCGGATCCAGAACGCCTCAGCCAGACTCATCCTCGACATCCCACGAACCAGCCACATCACCGGACATCTGAGAGACCTTCACTGGCTCCCCGTCAACAAAAGAATCACCTTCCGCCTCCTCACCCACGCACACAAAGCCCTACACGACCAGGGCCCGAGCTACCTCAACAGCCGAATCAACTTCTACGCTCCCAAACGCCACCTCCGATCAGCCAACCACGCCCTCGCCGCCGTCCCCCGCATCCGAAGAGCGACTACGGGAGGAAGGTCCTTCTCCTACCTGGCCGCCAAGACCTGGAACTCCCTCCCGACCGACCTGCGCCTGACCCAAGACCACCTCTCCTTCAGGAAGAAGCTGAAGACCTGGCTGTTCGAGCAGTAGCGGCACCCCCCCCCCCCCCCCAGCGCCTTGAGACCCTACGGGTATGTAGCGCGCTATATAAGTGTCACTGATTGATTGATTGATTGTTAACATTTGGCAGGTTTGACCTGCCTAAATTGAACAAATGTTGAATTATTTAACACATCTGCTAATTATTTGATATGCTAAATACCTTCCAACTCGTATTTCCAACCTGTGCATAATCAGGGGTTTACACATGGATCAGAATACACTGACCCACTATTAACAAACTATTTGTCTGTAACATTAATTAACTCCTCTATAAAATGTATACCTATAGATTTATTTCAAAATTTGGACTGGAGTTAACATAGGTCTATAGGCACAAATAAAAACTCCAGTTATGTGATATGAGTAATCTCCCCAGTATTAGAGTTATATAAATGTAAAGCCCAATCTGCAGCATTGTAGGGGGCAGAACTATGGGGCTATGCTGCAAAATGTGCCTTTACGACACAAGAAAACATTTTCTTTAGAAAAATTCTAGCGCTCCCAGGGCGGACGCCGCTGCTCCCACTTGCTATGGATTTGGATGTACAACGTACTGATGACCATGCAGTCCTACGTCCGCTACTATATTGGATTCGTCTGTGGTCAACCAATGAACTAGTAGACTACAGAAAATCCTTAAAGAAATTATGAAAATTAAAGAAATGACTAGACTGACATGGCTGAATCATATAGAGGATTGGTTCATGAAACTTGGGCTCTATCACTACTGGACAGACCCTGATTGTCTGACTTCGAAATGTAAAAAGCTGCTAAAAGAAAGATACTGGGAGTTTCTTCGTAACTCTACTTTATATAACCCGGAATTAGGTACTCTAACCCTTAAGTATCTTAATATGAAAATGGAAAGCAGATTTGAATGTTTCATGGACCAAATCTCACCATCTGTAGCAAAGTCTTTGTACTTAAAATTTCTCTATGGCATATTGCTGATCAAAACAAATACTGCGAAATGGGCATCTAGTAAAGCCAATGAGGGGGATGAAGTTTCGGAAAAATGTGACCTGTGTACCTTAGGCACAAGGGAAGACGAAGCGCATGTTTTGTTCCTCTGTTCTGCATATACACACCAAAGGAACAAATGGATAAAACCTATTTGCCGGCTCCTGGGATTTAGATATCAAATGGAAGCCGAGAGAGTTTTAAGAAGTGAAACTACACAATCCATTGTTTTTAGTGTTAGCAGATATTTATTCTCTGTGGGGATTGTAAGAAAAAGACAGGGTCTTAGACTCTAACGCTGTCGGGGTTTAGATCTGGATCATTTGTCTCATCGTATTTGATGGAGTAAGGGGAGGGAGTATAAAAATTGGCGTCAATATTGTTTATAATTGGCATAAGCTATGAAATTTTATGCCATGTTAGTAGTTCCATTGATATTAATTATATACTAAAATGGATTTTTAATTAAGATACTTGATTTTATTACTCTTAATTGCTGAAGGAATTATGAATGAATTTATGATTTTAAATTACGCGAATACCTTTGATTGATTTCCAATTAAGTAGTATTAATCAATTAATGATGGAAAAGGGGCATAGATTA
The DNA here is from genome assembly GCF_964263255.1 of Lissotriton vulgaris. Lineage (NCBI taxonomy): Eukaryota > Metazoa > Chordata > Amphibia > Caudata > Salamandridae > Lissotriton > Lissotriton vulgaris. The sequence goes on from NC_141690.1 coordinate 312,848,964, forward strand.
GGTCCCTCTATATTTTGTCATTCAACATGTACTGAAAATATGTGTATATCTTTTATGGTTTGTTTTTAACCGAAATAAAGAATAAAGAAAGATATGAGACTAAGAAAATATAGTGCCATCTATTGTTACTGTAACCTATGCAGAGACATTAGGACTAGGGGAGTACTCAATCTTTGTCTGGGAAACGACTAAATTCACTCTATAAACTTGTGCTTTACCCTCAGGTAGCTTGGCACAAAGCAGTCAGACTTAACTTAAAGGCAATGTGGAAAGTATTTATGCAGCACTGAAACAGTGATAAAGTGAATAAAATGATAATCCTAAACCAAATGAAAAAAATAGAGAACATTTTGCTAAATAAAATTACACCACAACGCCAACTGTGGCTATCTCATCGCACTAGACCGGGTCAGAGTCAAAAGATAAGGCTAACTAGGATGGTCGGTGGATTTAATGAATGGACCAGGTTAATTCCAGTAAAAAAGTTGACCTTTAGACGTAAAAGTTTTTATGAAGCAAAAGTGGGCATCAATGAGTCATTTGCGGGGCTGGCTGCCAGTTGGACCCAATGTAGGCCTTGATGACAAACGGTTGCTGAAGACCAGGGCCCAGGTGAAGTGGTCGATGAACGCAGGAAAGCTCGGAGCGGGTGGAATCTAAAGTCTGTGCCCAGAAATGTCTTGATAGGCTGCTGCTTGATGTCAGTCCTGATGAAGTCTCCTGCGTTCAGAATTCTATGGAGTCAGATGCCCTTCAGTGGAACAAACCAACATCTAAGGTCGACCTGTAATTCAACATAGATGGCTGTGGCTTAGGCAGTAGTCCCAGTCGCTAACACTTCTCAAGGCAGAACGTTGCCTAAAAGTTTCTAAGTTCCAGATTTTGAATTTTAGGGACAGAAGGAGTATCCTCTCACACCAATCAAGTGTCCCTGATGCGGGGGGCAAAGATTGGGTGTTAGGACTTACTCCAACAGAGGCCAGCACCTGGGTCCAGGGAAAGTCTAGTTTACACTGGTCAGCTGGGCCGTTACAGGGTCAGTGCCTCTGGAAGGTTGTTTTTTTTTTATCCTCATTCGCCTCAGACCCCAGTTGACAAAGAGTAGGATGTCATTACCGTTACTCGATTTTAAGGAGATGTAGGCATCAAGAACGGAACCAGGAGACAACACCCGCCTACTGGTAAACGACAATCCCACAGAGTGTTGCTGGACCCTTTTTTGAAAAAGGGGTGGTCTCACTCCCTTCTGGTAAACTGTAACCGAAGACTGTTTATGTTGGCCAACTGAGGAAGGGGCCCAGCACAGCCAAACAGCATATAGAGGCTTAATCATAGGATCCAAAAATTATTTTCAAATGTGCTAACATTATAACTACCCCCTAATTAAACTCCCCCAAAAACTAACCATGAGACCAACTTAATGAACAATCCTATACTGCTTTTTTCCTGCTGTTCTGTAATCTACCCAAATCAGTCTTAGAGGTCTTATATAAGGAGGACAGCCATTCTGTATGTGTGGGGTTGTGACATCTACCCATCTCTTACAAATATCTCTCCTAGCCAATCAATCAATCAATCAATCAATCAGTGACACTTATAAAGCGCGCTACATACCCGTGGGGTCTCAAGGCGCTGGGGGGGGGGGGAGCCGCTACTGCTCGAACAGCCAGGTCTTCAGCTTCTTCCTGAAGGAGAGGTGGTCTTGGGTCAGGCGCAGGTCGGTCGGGAGGGAGTTCCAGGTCTTGGCGGCCAGGTGGGAGAAGGACCTTCCTCCTGTAGTCGCTCTTCGGATGCGGGGGACGGCGGCGAGGGCGTGGTTGGCTGATCGGAGGTGGCGTTTGGGAGCGTAGAAGTTGACTCGGCTGTTGAGGTAGCTCGGGCCTTGGTCGTGTAGGGCTTTGTGTGCGTGGGTGAGGAGGCGGAAGGTGATTCTTTTGTTGACGGGGAGCCAGTGAAGGTCTCGCAGATGTCCGGAGATGTGGCTGGTTCGTGGGATGTCGAGGATGAGTCTGGCTGAGGCGTTCTGGATCCGCTGGAGTCTCTTCTGGAGCTTGGCGGTGGTCCCGGCGTAGAGGGCGTTGCCGTAGTCCAGTCGGCTGGTGACGAGGGCCTGGGTGACGGTCTTCCTGGTCTCGGTGGGGATCCACCAGAAGATCTTCCGTAGCATGCGTAGGATGTTGAAGCATGCCGAGGAGACGTTGTTGACTTGCCTGGTCATGGAGAGGGAGGAGTCCAGGATGAAGCCCAGGTTGCGTGCATGGTCTGTCGGTTTGGGTGCGGTGCCCAGGGCGGGAGGCCACCAGGAGTCGTCCCAGGCGGAGGGAGAGGAGCCCAGGATGAGGACCTCCGTCTTGTCTGAGTTCAGTTTCAGGCGGCTGGTCGTCATCCACTCGGCTACCTCTTTCATCCCTTCGTGCAGGTTGGCTCTGGCGGCGGCGGGGTCGTTGGTCAGGGAGAGGATCAGCTGGGTGTCGTCGGCGTAGGAGATTATGCTGAGGTTGTGTTTGCGTACGATGGCCGCGAGGGGGCTCATGTAGACGTTGAAGAGGGTGGGGCTCAGAGATGATCCTTGGGGGACGCCGCAGATGACTTCGGTGGCCTCTGACTTGTACGGTGGTAGGCGGACTCTCTGTGTTCTCCCGTCGAGGAAGGAGGTGATCCACTCCAGCGCCTTGTCCTGGATTCCGACGTTGCTGAGGCGCCGTACTAGGGTGCGGTGGCAGACCGTGTCGAATGCCGCGGAGAGGTCTAGGAGGATGAGGGCCGCTGTTTCTCCATTGTCCATCAGGGCTCGGATGTCGTCGGTGGCGGCGATGAGGGCGGTCTCGGTGCTGTGGTTGGCTCGGAAGCCGGACTGTGAGGGGTCGAGGGATCCGTTCGTCTCGAGGAAAGCGGCCATCTGCTTGTTGACGGTCTTCTCGATGACTTTGGCTGGAAACGGGAGGAGCGAGATGGGGCGGTAATTCTTGAGGTCGGTGGGGTCCGCTGTTGGTTTCTTGAGTAGGGCGCTGAGTTCGGCGTGTTTCCAGCTCTCGGGGAAGATGGTGGTGTCGAGGGATGTGTTGATGATGTCTCGCAGGTGGGGTGCGATGACAGCGTCGGCTTTGTTGAAGACGTGGTGAGGGCAGGGGTCGGTCGGTGATCCGGAGTGGATGGAGTTCATCGTGCGGATGGTGTCTTCGGTGCTGATCGGGGTCCAGGCGTGGAGGGTGGTGGTGGGGGGTGGTTGTTCGGTCATGGTGTGCGTTGGTTGGTTGTTGAAGCTGTTGTGTATGTCCGCGATCTTGTTGTGGAAGTATGAAGCCAGGGAGTTGCAGAGGTCTTGCGATGGGGTGATGTCGTTGTTTCCTGCGCTGGGGTTGGAGAGCTCTTTGACGATGTTGAAGAGTTCCTTGCAGTTGTGTGCGTTGTTGTCCAACCGGTCCTTGAATGCTGTTTTCTTGGCGGCGCGGATCAGCTGGTGGTGTTTCCGGGTGGCAAGTTTGAAGGAGGTCCTGTTGTCCGGTGTCGGTTCCCTTCTCCAGACTTTCTCGAGGGCTCGGCAGTTCTTCTTGGAGCTCTTGAGTTCGTCGGTGAACCATGGGGCTTTCTTGCTGCCGGGTCTGCTGGGCGGGGTCCTCAGTGGGGCGAGTTCGTCCGCGCAGTTGCTGATCCACTTCGTGAGGTTGTCGGCGGCCTGGCTGGGGTTCGCTGAGCTGGCAGGAGGGTGCTGGCTCAGGGAGGTGGCGAGCTGGTCTGCTGTGATCTTGTTCCAGCTTCTGCGGGCGGTCTGTTGCTGGTGGTGGTGGGTCGTTGTTTTCTTGAAGGTGAAGTGGACGCAGCTGTGGTCCGTCCATTGAAGCTCTGTGGTGTGGCTGAAGTTGATGTCCTTGCTGGATGAGAAGACAGCGTCGAGTGTGTGTCCGGCGAGGTGGGTGGGGGTGGACACCAGTTGCTTGAGTCCCAGGTTGGTGAGGTTGTCGAGCAGGGTGATGGTGTTGCGGTCGTTGTTGTTCTCCAGATGGAAGTTGAGGTCTCCCAGGAGGATGTAGTCAGCGGAGGGGAGGGCATGTGGGCTGACGAAGTCGGCGATGTCCTCGCTGAATTGTGTGCGTGGTCCAGGGGGTCGGTAGATCAGGGTGCCTCTGAGGGTGGTGTTCGGGTTGGTGTGGATCTGGAAATGCAGGTGTTCGGCGGTGGTCAGGGAGTTGTCGGTGCTGGTCGTGAGAAGGATGGTGCTCCTGTGGACGATGGCGATGCCTCCTCCCATCTGGTTGGCGTTTCGGTCCCTCCGGACGATCTTGTAGCCCTCTGGGATGGCGATGGCGATGTCGGGAGCTGAAGAGGCGTTCATCCAGGTCTCCGTGAGGAAGGCAACGTCTGGAGCTGTGGTGTCGAGGAGGTTCCAGAGTTCGATGGCATGTCTGTGGATGGAGCGGGTGTTGAGCAGGATGCACTTGAGGTGGGTACTGCTGGTGTTCGGCTTGGTGGGTGCTGGTGCGAGGCAGGTCCGGATGCAGGTGAACTTGCAGGCGTGGCAGCTGAAGGGTCCGTGGGTACGTCGTGGAGAGGCTTGATGGCATTCTGGGGGTCGGCCGGTGTTGAGAGCGGTGAGGGTGGCGGCGGAGTACGTCAGGCGGGTCGGTCGGGGTCTTCGTGGGCCAGGGGTCCTGGCGCTGGTCGCGATCCGGTCGCGGACGGGCGCAGACGGGCTTACCTTTGGCGCGCCTTCGGCGCACAATCGGCGCGCCCGCTGCGCGTGACCGCTGCGCGTCCGCACGGTCGCCATTTAAGGCGAAGTGCGCGGGTGGGCGGAGCAGCTGGGAGGCGGGAGCGGGGAGGGAACAGAAGAGAAAAAGGGGCGGGGCCAATGGCGGTGGCGGGAAGCGAGAGCGGAGGGCGGCGAGGTAGGCGGCCAATCAGGAAGGAAACTGGACACGGCACAGGGGATACAAAGAAATTAACAGGCACAAATTATGGGCAAAACAAGGAAAAACAGCAAAATACGCGAGCAGACGGCAGAAACAGACAAGCACAAATTACGGGCAAAACAAGGAAAAACAGCAAAATACGCGAGCAGACGGCAGAAACAGACAAGCACAAAATGCGGGCAAAACAAGGAAAAACAGCAAAATACGCGAGCAGACGGCAGAGACAGACAAGCACAAATTACGGGCAAAACAAGGAAAAACAGCAAAATACGCGAGCAGACGGCAGGAACAGACAAGCACAAATTTAGGGCAAAACAACTGGGAAACCAGAGGGGAGCGACCACGGCGTCAGCGAGGCCGGCGGCGAGGCAGAAGGCAGGCAGAGGGGAACACACGCAACAGCTGGTGGCCGTGCGGCGCGGGGGTGTCCCACAAGTGGGACAAGCCAGCAAGCCAGCAAAAGTGCATAGAAAAGGAACCCCCTAGCAGGACCTGTTACTTCACTAGCTATGCCAAAGATGATCAAGGGGAGGGAAATGTGGACTGGATAACCCAGAATGTCTGTCATAGTTGCCCCTACTTTCCCCCAGTATCCAGTTATCACAGGGCAATCTTTAAACTTGTGAATATTTGAGGCATTTACTAGATCACACTTCTTGCAGCTGACTGGAGGGCCCTTTGCTATTTTGGACAGTCTTGCTGGAGATAAATAAGCCCTTTTGGTGGTGAAATAATGGTTCCTCCTAAGCCAAGCTGGCTTTACAATAGCGTACAAGGTGTTAAAGGAAGTTTGCCACAAGTCTTCCCACTAGTCATCTGGCATAGAAGCTCCCCATAGTTCTTCGGCTAGTTTAAAATCTCCATAAATGGCTTCCTCTATGGACCAGTAAATGAAGGAAACCTCTTTCCTCCCCACCGGCCTTGACACTAGTTGCTCTTCCAGAGTGTTTCCTATGCCTATAGGTTTTTTAAGATTCTAGGACCAACTCTGCACATGTAGATACTTAAACCTAGACATACCTTCCTCTAGTCTATTGTGGAGTGATAACCATAATCTCAGTGAGCCGTCAGAATCCAAATCCCTCCACACATTCAATCCCGCTGTTCTAAGTCGTGTGGCTAATTTATCTTTCAGACAGTCTGGAAACCCTGGAGAATCCCAGAGGGGAGCCATACTCAAGAAGTTATTTAGGCCAGTGCATTGTTTGATTCTAGCCCATGTACGAGCCATCCCCAGCAGAACTTTCAACCTGATTTTTTAAAACACTTCTGGTCACCATATTTGAACAGAAATCCCTCCTGGGACAGATCCACTCCTTTTACCATGGCGTAGAACATGGCTCCCATCCCTGTGTGATCTGGGGATTTTAGCAGCATTCTTGAATGTGATAACTGAAAAGCCCAGGCGTAGTACTGTATATCAGGAAGTGTAAGACCCCTTTTCTCCCTCCTGCGCCTGAGCTTCTTCCAAGCTATCTTCGTGGCCCTGTAAGCTCATACAAATGAGTTGATTGCTTGCTAAAGTTTGTCAACATCATCTGCATATAGAGCTACCTTCCTCTCCTATGCAACTTGAAAGATGAAATGCCAGACTTGTCTCTCAAACGCTGAGCAAAGGCTCAATGTACAGATCAAAGAGGAGCGGGGAGAGGGAGCAGCCCATCTCTAGTTCCCCTGGTGATCTTAAAAGGGTTGGTCAGTTTGCCATTGACTAGGAGTCTCGCCGAGGGATCACGACAAATAAGCTGAATAACTCAACAGAATTTCTGACTGAAATTAAACGTATCCATTACTGCCGAGCGATATACCCAATTAACCCTATGAAAGGCTTTGGTGGCATCAAGTGTCATTGCTGCAAGAGGTAGTGAGAAGGTTGGGGCCAGATCTACTGGTGGGCCAGGCCAGGCCCACCTCTACTTTCCCCCTGGAGAACCACCCCCATTTACCTGGACTAATAGTCCATATTCTGCACCTACCAGGTCCCTCTGTGCTCAAAATATTGCAAAAAGAAGAGTCGAAAGACTGAGGCCCCCAAACAAAGACCACATCTCTAATTTCCTATAAAGTTGCCTCTGAATATGCAACCCCATAAGCTTAAGCTTAGCTAAAATTAACTGATAAGTCGGTGTATCACAACTATTTCTCTGATGACTAGTATCACAGAGATCTTAAGGCCTAAGGTGAGATTGAACCCTCCCCCGAGAACCCAGGGGAACCTATTATTATTATTATTATAATTGCATTTTTTGAGCGCGCAGCTACCCGGAGGTTTCCCGGCGCTAAAGAAAAACAGAGAATGAGATAGGTTTAGAGGGGATCCGTGCACCAATTAAGAATTAAAAAGCCATGTCTTGATTCCTTTACGGAATGTACAGTAACAAATTTCAGATCGTAAGGATTGGGGAATAGAATTCCATAAGGAAGGTGCCAGCAGAGCAAACGAGCGGCCGCCCATTTTGACTCTGTTGACCCGGGGGATCAGAAACTTGTCATGTGTGGAGGATCTCAGCGTACGGGAGGGAACGTAATGCTGAACTAAAGAGGAAAGGTATCTAGGGGCCTTACCCATTTTAATATGGTGCATAATGCAGAGAGCTTTAAATTTTACTCTGCTCTCAATGCGCAACCAATGCAGCTTACGTAGATGGATAGAGGCCGAAGACCTTGCAGGCAAATTGCAGAGAAGGCGGACTGCCATGTTCTGGACCACCTGGAATTTCTGTAATACCTCCTTACAAGCACCCAGAAGCAGAATGTTCCCGTGGTCCAGGCGTGAGGTGACAAGAGCCTGGACTACTGTCCTCAGGGTGTCAGCTGGAAGCATCCACGTTATTTTTCTCAGCCACCTAATGATGGTAATACAGGTGGCAGAGACTTTTACGACGTGTTGCTTAAATGACAGCTGGTTGTCAAAGAGAACCCCGAGGTTGCGAACTGAGGTTGAAGGGGTTGGAGACAGGCCCATCTGGAGAGGCCAATGTTGAGGGCCCCAGAGCGAAGTGTGAGGGCCAAATAGAAGTAGCTCTGTTTTATCTCCATTAAGCTTTAATTTATGACTGTGCATCCAGTTGGCAATTCGTTCCAACCCAGATTGCAAGGAAGACGTGGGAAGGTGTTTATTGGTGGAGAGCGAGTAGACGATTTGTGTATCGTCTGCGTAAGAGTAGATCGTGAGGCCTGCTTGCTCTGCCAGGAAAGCAAGAGGTCTCACATAGAGGTTGAAAAAAAGAGGGCTAAGAATAGATCCTTGGGGCACACCGTGGGGGGAGGAAAAGACAGAAGAAGCAGACGAAGAAGAAAAGACTTGAAAAGTGCGGTTAGAGAGAAAGCTAGCAATCCAGGCCAGGGCGGAACCATCAATACCCACCGATTTCAAGGTGGACAGCAAGATGGGATGGGAGACGGTGTCAAAAGCGGCACTCAAGTCTAACAAAATGAGTGCCACTGTCTCCCCACTGTCCACCTGTTTTCTAATGGTCTCCGACACACCAAGAAGCGTGGTCTCAGTAGAGAAGCCAGCCCTGAACCCGGATTGAGAACAGTGAAGAAGATTAGAAGATTCAACATAAGTAGTGAGAAGAGAATTAACGTGTTTTTCCAGAACCTTAGAATAGGAAGGAAGCAAAGAGATGGGACGAAAGTTAGAGGGGTTGTTTGGGTCCGCGTTGGCCTTTTTTAACAATGGAACCACCATCGCGTGTTTCCATTTGTTAGGGACCTTAGCTTCAACCAATGAAGCATTTAAAAGATTCAGAATGATCTGAAGTATGGTAGGATCCAAAGTGCGAAGTATTTGTGGAGGCATAGGATCCAGAGGAGAACCGGATTTGATTTCATTAAGATATTTTTGAAAAAGTGAGAGCGAAATTAGCTCCCAGGAGTGAAGTGCGGGGGAGGTTGGAATTGAATTAGATACAGCGCCGGACCCAAGAGTGGGAGAAAAGGACGAGGAGATGGAAGGAGCAGTGGGGATGGCGTCAAAAATAGCATAGATCTTATCTATTTTCTCCCTAAAGAATGTTGCCAGGGCATTGCATTGAGTTGAATCTCGACAGGGGTCTTTCGGAGTAGAAGACATGCCTTACAGATCTTTAACCACTTTGAACAAGGCCTTAGGTCTATTTTGGGCATTAATTATAGTAGTGTTGGCATGATTAGCTCTGGCGGTGTCACAGGCAGAGTGGTACGCCCGCAAAGCGGCCTTATATCTAGTTTTATTAGTGCTGCAGTAATTGGAGCGCCAGATGCGTTCCAGTTTCTTACAGCGAGATTTTTCAAGGCGAAGTGCATCATTGAACCAGGGGGCCGGAGGATGATGAATCTGAGATTTATTTTTCTGCATTGGAAGGCAAGAGTCTAGGGCAGAAGTCAACCACAGGCTGATGACCGGCGCCTCCTTTGTGGTGATGATGGGACACGTAGGTTTAGAAATTTCAAGGCAAGCGTACAATTTATATTTATCTAACCGTTTCTAATTCCTACTGGCCTTGTGATGGTGTGAACTCGTGAAGGAACAGTCATTAGTTATCTTAATTGAAAAATCAAGAATGAAATGGTCAGACCAGGTCACGGGAGAAGAAGAGTGATAGGTAATACAGTTAAGATTCGAAATAAGGGGATCCAATAAATTACCGGCTTTGTGGGTGGGGCCGGAATTATTAAGATGGAGATCCAAAGCGGCTAAATCCAACAGTAAACGCGTACTTATAGGACATGAAGATTGATTAAAGTGAATATTGAGATCACCAACTATAAGAAAGTTAGTGGATTGTAAAATCAAAGGGGCAATAAGCTCAGGAAGAGCAGAGGCCCAGGCCGAAGCCGAACCCGGAGGACGGTAAATAAGAACTAATGCAGTGATGTGTATGTATCTCCATAACCAAGCTATTTTTGTGACTTTGCCAAGGCTTTCCAGAAGCTCATCTGCCTCTTGCACTGATTTTAGGTTCTACATCTTATTACTATGCATTGTGGAAATTTTGTTTGTGGCATCCATTTTAGATAGCCATGTGCTTCGTCCGTCTTCACTGTTGCCTGCTTTTCTATTCTGCATGAGTCATCAACTATAGTTAACTCTTTCAGTACTAAGCCTGAGCACTGTGTATGCTCAGAAAGACCTTATCTGCTAGAATGCACCTGTCTTAGAGTGTAACTGTCAGGCTGTTTTAACTGATGTAAGCAGAAATGTCTTCCCTCCCACGTTGCTGACCAAGACATATTTATATGCCCATGTTAGTCAATAACTATTCCTGTATGTGCCAGTACCTCCTCTTTGAGTCTCCATGCTGACTATGTAACAAATGGTTATATAAGGCCCATGGCTTCTGTGTTCCTTGGACTACCTCATACAGTGCCTGAGGGTGTTGTGTAGGTGTAGTCCCACTCATAAGAGGTTAATAAATCTATTTGTTTGATATTACAGCTTCCATGCCAATCTCTTCTTTGTTGGTTTAAGAACCTGTGGACAGATAAAGGTGAACCCTTGCACCAGTGTGCCCTTAAAAAAGGCTCATTTCCACAGCATGACTTTCAAAAGTGCAGGGAACTTCAACTGGGCAACCGCACCAAGCTTCTTAAAATTGTCCATTTTCCTGGCCAGCTCCCATTGTCTGTCCAAAGTGGCACGGGCCAGGTCAGAATGAATTTCATAGGCAAAGTCTATGGGTTTCAAGGACTTTTGCTTCAAAGCACAATTAAGAGTCATTTCCTTCGGGGGGAAAAAGGAGAACATTTATAAGAATCTTCCTCGGTTTGGGCCAATTAGGATGTTTCCTGAAGGGGTCCCTGTGAATCCTCTGTATATCTTTCTTCAAGTCCTCCTCTAATTCTGCTATCTAATATAGGGTCACAATGAAGGACTTGATGTCTTCCCCTTCTCTCCCTTCCGGGACATTCAAAAGACGTAAATTGTTTCTCCGTGAATTATTTTCTAACATCTCCAGCCTGTCCCGGAGCAATACCTCCTCTTATTTGAGTAATGCAATATCTGATCTAGCAACTCCAAAGTCGTCCCTGATTTCTCCCACTGAGTTTTCTGAGGCCACTGTCCTGGAATTTAGGAGATCAATTTTCTTCTCCAGCGACTCGCAAAAAAAGCTGGATCTCCCCTTGATTTGCCTCAGAGACAGAAAACCCCTTCCTAATATCCACAGATAGAGGAGAAACGAGAGCCTCCATGGAAGCTGCTGAGGACCCAACAATTGTCCGCCCTGGTTAGACAGTCTGGAGTTACCTCTCACTAGGAGACGTTGTTTGTGTCCGAGGCCCTAATATAGACCGTTCCAGAAACTGCCGATACCATTTCAGGGGAGGACTGTAAAGCAGAAAGAGGGGCTACCCACGACTCCATCCTATCTTGAAAAGGGACTAACTCCAACTGCCCCTTTGAGTGCTTCTTTAAAGCCTCCCCTTGTTTGGCCACGTCCAACACTAATGGTTGCACTTTAAAATAAGACCGCAGGGACGGTGTAATCTTGATTCTCAAATTCAAGGAATAACTTTTGGTTCTGATTGATTTGATACTCCTGCCTTTAACCTCACAATGCTGGAAAGTGGAGTAGCTGCTATCAGTGACTATATCTGGGGTCACGTTAACCTTCTTCTCCTCCCCCTGAATCTTACTGTCGATTGTGCCAAATTTTCCATCTTGGAGATGTTTATTGATTTTACCATCCAGCTTTACCTTCGCAGCCCCACGTGCCCCACTACCGCGTCTCTTACCTCTCCTGCTACCTGTTATCGAAAGCACTATGGGTGCAGTGTTATTACTAGAAGTGCTACTAGGGCTTGCCCCCCCTTCTGCACCTTCTGTTCCAATTGTTTAAAGTGCAGCTGTGGCTGTGGCCACGGAGGGTGGTAAGCACTATCTTACCACCATCCGTGGACAACGTGGCATTTGCTGGAACTGCGCCCCCTGCGTGCCGTCCTGCACTTGTTCTTGCTGCAATGATTGTCGTTGTCTTTGCAGCAGTGGCTGCGGCTATAGCAGGAATGGCCAGGGTCCTCTGTCTTCCGGAGGAAAAATCACACTTGGCCAGCCCGGAGGAGCCCGCGAGCCGCTGCTCTGCGGCCCCTCCTCAGCTCCAGGGCGGCAGCAGACCAGCGCGGCAGTTCGGTAAATGTGCCAACACACATCCCACGGGCGATAGAAGGCGAAAGACAGTCTTCAGCCCAAGAACGCCAAGGAAAGGAAAAAGGCAAATGGAGAGGGAAGCGGAAAGAGCATCAGGGGTTCTCAGCCTCGCCTACATCAAAATGCGGGACGTAAGTACCTCCGGAAGCAAGCGACCGCTCAACTAGCGACCACCATGTTCTCCCTCTACCAGCTCCAGGAATGTTCACTCTCTCTGGAAGGTTGTTGTGATCCTCTAGCTCATACAGGAGGTTAGCCAACTGGCCATAGCAATAAGAGTCACTTCTGTGGTCCTGGGTTCAAGACAAGCAAGTTCAGACTTCCTTCAGGTCTTTGACAGCAGGACAGTCCTTTTTCTGATCTTCGCATGTTCGGTAGTGTTCTGAGCATAGGTCTGAGGAGTCCTAGCACCAGCCTCTGGGTAGAAGAACCCTTTGTCCACCCCTAAAAAAGTTCTGATCAATTTCTCTAACCCACAGGTTTTAGTGACAGCCTAACTTGAGGTACAAAGAGGAAGCAGGCTTAGGTGCAAGATTCATCTGGCAGAGACAAGTTAGGCATTTTTTCAAGCTTAGGAAGGGGCTGAGCACAGCCCCAAGGCCATCTTGTCAAGGGAGGTGTCGCCCTTCCCATTCTCAGGGCCCACTGACTGGGAGCAATACACATCGCACCACAGGGGATCCACCAAGGGTCAGGTGACTTCTAGCCACTGGCGGGAAAGGTATCTGACTTAAGGCAGAACAATGACAACTTTCTAAGCATGTCAGTTCGAAAATAGTAATATAAAATCCAACTCGACCATTTTGTTGGAATTTACATTGCTATTAAATTGAGCCCTTTTATCATTTTCCTATCTACCCCCAAAGTTAACGTAAGCATTATAGGTGTTATTATGACCCCAAGTGATTCCCTATGGGAGAACTAGCCTTGCTCCTATGAAACAGACTTTTTTTTACAACCTGGACATGTGAAACATATTAAATAAACATGTCCTTCTTGTCCAATACCATGCACCCTGCTCTTTGGGCATTTAGGACGTACGTTAGGGTTACCTATAGAAAAAAGGAAGGTTTAGGCCTGGCAAAAAGTTTGATTTACCAATTCAAAATCGAAGTTTAAACCTGCACTCCCACTAGTAGCATTTAATTTACAGGCCTTTGGTACAGGTGGTACCATGTAATATGGAGCAAGAACGTTATCACTGGTTAGCAGAAGTAACGTGCACGGAGTCCAATGACGAACACAAAACACAGGTTCAGCAAGAGAGAGCAGATATCCTTGGAGAACGGGCAAATGTCCAACAGTACATTTAATTATTCGAGTATGAATTCACATTTTAACACTTTTCTTTAAGGCAGTTTCTTCAAAGATTTGGAAAAAATCAAACATTTTACAAAAACAATATGATACCAGATGTGCGTAGCTAAATATTAAATTATTATAACGTCTAAAGTGATGCTTTAGTTAATGATACATTAATTCGCTAAAATCAAAATAATGAATTTCAAAAACGTCTGTAACCCAACAAATTTTTATTTTCTTGTTCACAAAACAAAAGATGGCAGCCGCGGTCGGCAGTAGGAGTTCTTGTAGGGCGGTGACATGGGGAGGGTGAGGGGCAGGGTGGGGGGTAGTAATGTGTGGATTACGGAGTTTAATCGGTAAGTAAACATATAAATAAATAAAACGAATTTCGTTGCGCGCACTGCATCGCATTTGGTAATGCGTTTAATTTATTTATATGTTTACTTACCTGTTAAACTCTGTAATCCATACATTACTACCCCCCACCCTGCCCCTCCCCCTCCCCACGTCACTGCCCTGCAGGAACTCCTACTGCCGACCGCGGCTGAAAGATGGGTGACAAAAAGAAACAAATTCCATCTCTTGCTGATTAGATCTATTCCATTTAGTATGTGTGCTTAAGAATGATCTAGCAAACAAGGATAGTTGTTCAGACAAGGAAGTATCCTTCCCCTGATTAGTTAGCTGCTCCGACACATACAGCTTTGATCACCAGTTTGGGTCAATTAAAAGATTTTTGTTGACTCATTTTGGAATATGCAACTTATATGAGAGATATTCCGGGCTCAAAATAAGGTATTATTGAACAACTGTTATGACACTCTCAAGATAACTCGTTTGTCCATACATGAGTGGCATTTTAAATCTATGCATTTTTATTTTTACACGGTAAACAATGGTGAAATAAACAGTGCTTTTGAATCTCCGTACCCACAAGTAGTCCAGAATACTGCGGCGAGGCTGGTCCTCAATGCTCAACCCAGAACCCCATCCCGTCCTCTTCTACACCAGCTTCACTGGTTGCCAATTAGGCAACGTATCGAATTTAAGACATGTTGTACGATACATAAATATTTGTTTGGCTCTGGACCCAGATATCTGAAGGAAAAGGTTTTACCATACATTCCAGGACGCTCTTTGCGCTCCAGTAGTCACCAATTACTTCAGGTCCCAAGATTTAGAAGAACAAGACAAGGTGGTCGTGCCTTGTCATATAAAGGCCCAGTTCTATGGAATTCACTCCCCTCCACACTGAAGCAAATCACTAATCTGGAATCCTTTAGGAAACATCTTCAAACTTACTTATTCACTCAGTTTTAACAATTCTTTGCTGTCAGTATGTGATCATGTCTGAGCCTTTCTATTAGGAGCGCAAGCGCAGAGATATCCCTGCCGGGATTGATTCAGGCGCTATACAAGAAAATAAAATAAATAAATAAGACACATTTGGGGAATTTAAACAATGGTGCATTTTTAGTACCAAATAAGGACAAAATAACAATGAAAGAAATCAGATTTTCAGAAATATACACTGGGACAATACATTTGAGGGATTTAGCAGCTGTGCTCAAGAGGTAAATTTCCCTGCATTATACCATTAACATATCGAGGAAGGCACTAAACATTGCTCTCTGCCACACTATTTCAAGAAGGCCCAGAACCATTATATTTTACGAATCAAAGAAATATGTTATCCCTGCAGAAACTAAAAAAGGTCAACAGTGCACATTCACTTGAGCTTTGCACTTCATTTAGGGCCTTATTTTGAGTTTGGCAGTTGGCCCGCTGTAGAACCGAGCTGGCAGCCCAAAGAATGCCTTATTACAAATTGGCCGCGAGGCTTGGCCGTGGAGCCGGGATCTTGCGGCAGTGGAGAGTACTTTTTCCAAATATATTGATGCCTGTGTGCGCATTTCCACTGCATATGTGTCGGATGCACACATATGCATAATATATGTGGAAAAATACTATATACCCATTACCGGGTTCAGCCCATATGTGGGCAGTTCTGCCAATGGGTATATGGTATATGGTACAAAAAAGCCCCACCTGTATATCACAGCACACAGGGTCGTAATCCTCTGGGTGAAGATCCTACTTTGAAGGGGGGGCTAAAGACAAGGACCCATGTCATACTTAGCTTTGAAGAAGAAGAAAGGGGTAAGTATGCACCCCAAATCCTTTGTCACCACCACCTTGAAGCAGGCAGTCAGACATCGCGGTCTGCTCGTGGTTCAGGCAACTAGTAATACGCACAGCGGTGCAGTTCCCCCATACCGCCATATTGAGGCTGCCATTCCCCGATCGAGAACCGGGCGGTAGGCGGTCTGCTGGCGGTCTCAGTGGTCTTCCCAAAGCCAATCTGTCCAACTCGTATTACAATGGTCGGACCGCTGAGCTCTCCATGCTCAGACCGCCACCACCAATAAGTCAGCTCATGGGACCACCAAACTCTTAAATAGGCCCCTAAACTTATAGTAGACTTGCTATATGTAAGCAGCTGAAAATGTGTATGCATGCATCAGGGATTCGTCCTGAGAAGTTGGGTAAGCCGCAGTTTTCAAATACCTATAAAATACAAGAAAGTAAAATAAAGTTCTCCAAAGTTGGGCTTAAACCTATTGGAGGAAATGGATGGCTTTTTCCTGAAAAAGGATCTTGTCAGTCTACCTTCACAGCATACCTGAAAATAATAAGTATTTGCAAGTGGAATTTCTAGAGTGCAAGCCTCACCATTTGCAGTGGCGTGCTCTCCAGAGTAAAGGTAAGCACATAGACAATGGGTGATACAAGATATCAGGGTTATCATTTCAGTATTCTACGAGTGAGGTTCCGAGTACAGATTTATCAAACAGATATCCTGTTATCACGCACAAACTACATATGGTTGTTTTCAGGTGTATATGACTTTTTCGATTGCTGAGACAGAGTTATGCCCAACCTTTTACCAAAATGCAGTACATTTAAAATGGACTGTAATTTACTGGCACTTAGACATCTAACCTAGTAATTGTCAAAAGTAGGCTTACTGAGACCTTTTAAAACTATTATTACTCTGTCATCTAGCAGGAAAATCAAGTCCTTTAAAAACTAAAAGTACTGTGTCATCTTGCAGGTAATGGTGCTGCAATTGAGAAAATGGCACAAGCTCTTTCTCTCAATACTTTAGGTGGACATGAAGCATGTGGTGGCATCGATTGCAGCCCAAGAATATAAAGTAGAGTATCTGCTGGAACTACATTCACAACATGGATATTCCAGTCACGGCAATAATAATAAATATTAATTGCTACTTGTAAAGTGCAGACATATCACCCCCTTAATGGTTTCAAGGCACTGGGGATCTTCGGGGAGATTAAGTCAGCTTTGCTCAGAGTCACATGGTGCTGAGTTGAGCTGCCGCCGGTGATCAAACAGTGATCCCTATGCTCCGGAGTCAATCGCACTGGCCGCTGTGCCACCAATGAAGTTGGTGAATATGCTATTGCCACAGCAAGAAAGTACTGCACTCCAATTTTATTTGTATTTATTTATTTTCTAAAAGAATTGACAAAAGTGTAAGAGACATCATGCAAATAATTACCGCATTGCTCTAGATTAACACATTTTCCCACCCAAAAAATAATACATACACTTTCACAACCATGCACAACATAAAAACCCTGCATATGTATACATTTTTTTATCTTTGTGCCTGATCCATGGAGAAATTCTGGAGGATCAGAATTTCATGTTTTGTGATAAATATTGAACTTTTCCCCTGATAGATTTGGACTGGTCAAGTCTACCAGAATATATCAGCGAGAAAGACCCAGGGAAAGCATTATGGGCTAGATGTAGGTAAATAGGATTTACTGATTCTAAAATACCGAATTTTACCGATTCGGTATTTTAGAATCGGTAAATCCTAGGTAGCTAATAATTCAGTAAAAATTACCAAATCGTTAGGATTCGGTATTTACCGAATCGGTATTTACCGATTCGGTAATTGCCATTCATTCCTATGGGTCTGGAGGCCCATAAGAATGAATGTCAATTACTGAATCGGTAATTACCGATTCCGTAAAATAGGGAAAGAGTCAAGGGTGGCAGGGTGGCACTTTGACACCCTGTTGCACCCCTGAATAGTGCTTGTGTGCACATGTGGCACACATACATGCCCTTTCTGTCACATGGCCCAGGTGTAAATGCACAGATTTGCATTTACAGAGGTATTCGTTATTTACCACCAACTAATAGTTGGCGGCAAATAACAAATCCTTAAAGCACAGAAGCACTCTTCAAAGTGCTTCCTACATGTCATTTACCGATTTGGTAAATACCGAATCGGTAAATGATGATTCGGTAAA
This sequence comes from Lissotriton vulgaris, assembly GCF_964263255.1. Taxonomy (NCBI): domain Eukaryota; kingdom Metazoa; phylum Chordata; class Amphibia; order Caudata; family Salamandridae; genus Lissotriton; species Lissotriton vulgaris. The sequence goes on from NC_141690.1 coordinate 312,866,660, forward strand.
TACCGAATCGGTAAATACTGTTTCGTTATTTACTGAATCCTCCCCTACATCCCAAATGCCCAATACCGGTCTGTAACGGCCGAAATTCGGTAATTTCGGCTGTTACTGACCGGTATTGGGCCACCTACATCTGGCCCTAAGTGCAGAATTTGGTGTGTTCATTTCGGATTCTGCTTATTTGCAAGTTAAAAACTCAGTCTAAGATGTACCTGCTACACCTGTTAAATATCTCATCTATTACTTTGTGTGGTAAGTATACAAGCCAATACCACACAACTTGCAATCAAGGTCTTATTTTACCACTTCCGCATGATACCACGCAACTTGTAATGAAGGTCATATTTTACTAAATATTCAAACCTTCATCATAATAATTTAATTTTATGACACAATTTAAGGGGCATATCATCAAGGACCGGCGATAATTATCGTTCAGCGCGCTTAGCACGAAGATAATTATCGCTGGCTGACGCTAAATTTTATCGCTGAGACAGCGTGCTATCAGCAAAGCTTATCTCAACAGTGATAAAATTCAAGGAGCAAGCTGCCAAATGTGCGATGATCGCTGGAAATCCAGCGATCATCGCACAACGTTTGGCAATTGCTTGCTGATAGGGCAGGGCAGACTTAGCCATGATATCCATCTTCCATAGGATATCATGGCTAAGTGAGACTGAAAGGAGGCGTAAGGAAAGAAGCGATAACCGAGGTTAGCGCTACTTTTCTTGTCGCTCTGCATGTTAGCGTGAGGCTAGATAATAAGAGAAATGTTGGTTAGCGACACTTCTCCCATTATTTTGGGGTGGAACGCCCACTTTGCATCTGATTAGAGATGCAAAGCTGGGCATAAAGGGAAAGGGTGCTGAGGCAAGGATTGACGCGATAGCGTGACCTTGCTAATAGTGCGATACAATTATCGCCGCTTCCTGGCCGTAAATGGCCGCTAAAGCTGCGATAATTGTCTTGATGATATGCCCCTAAGAAAGGCAAGAGCATTATCTGATTAACAGCTTGCATCTATGAGTGATGATCTAATCAAGGATTTGAAAAAGTCATGTTTTGGCATCTTTTCTTCAACTGGGGGCAGATTTACTAACACATGCACCAAGGCTGTAAAACAAACTGCCGCAAAATATTTATTTTGTAAACTATTTTCCAGCGTAAAACTTTATTTGCAATGGAAAGTTGCCTTAAAGTCATGGAAAGTAGTGCTTTTTGCTTCTTTGTGCTACTTTACATCAAGGGGGTGTACCATTGCTGGTACATTGGCATTCCCATGCAACCATCCATGTTTTTTTACTCAAAGTCATATCTACTACGATTTGTAGACAGGGTTTGAACCAAAAATAATGCAACTTTGTAGCTGCAAAAGAGAAAAAAGAGAAATGTTTTTATTACTTCATACTTCTGTCTTTGCACGTGTGATGCATTGTGCAGCACACATCCAATGTGGGAAAAGTTTGAACGTTTTGTACTGGAGGGGTACCCTGACAGGACAAAACCGTTGCTGGGCATCATGCAAACCACTTGTGCAAAGATGCACGTATGGCACTAGGCAGCCTACTTGTACACCAGCGATAAGAAAGAGAAGAAGAGTGCCATATCTTAGCCTCTTCCATGCTGCCGTCGGCCATTGGCCGACGGCAGTACTACCTCCCCAGTGCTGCCGTCGGCCAATGGCCGACGCGGCCCCGCCCGTTTTGCGGAAGTGCCGCACTGCTGCGAAATCGCGGCAGCGTGGAAGGGGTTAATGGATATGGAGATATCCTGCTCTCTCCGTGTAACATGATTAAGTGCATCAACTTTGCTTGCTGCTGTGTGTTGCGTGACACCTTTGTAAACCTGCCCTCAAGTTTCTATCACAGCTCACCGTCTGTGCCATTAGGATGCATGCTTTTATACTCTAATCTAGTAGTTCCAGAATGTTGTTAAATATGTACATACTCATATCACATCAAACTTTACCATAGATGCATCCTCTACTTTTCTCTGAAGAAATTCTATTCAGTCAAACAAAGGTTAACAATAATATGGGTTATGAAATTATCCTTTTGCCTGTATTTCATTGAAAAGTTTAGATTTTTGATTTGGAACAGCTAGTATTTTGACATTTGAAGCAGTTGTGATTGCTAAACAGTCCACGATATCTGTCCTTTCCTAAATCATAAAACTAATTTTTAGTTTAAATTCACATTTTTGGATCCTGTGGGAAGTAATTTGTAAAGTGTGCACAGGTATGTCAAAGGTTGTACAAAGGTCAAATCTTAGGTTTCTGTTGCAAATGAAGTGGTCCATAGTCACATCACGGACCAGCAGCTTAGAAACAACCATGTGCACCACAAGCCATGGGCCCGCATTATTCAGGTTTGAACGCCTCCAGAAGAAGCTCAATCAGAGCTCGCGTGGAAACTCGCTTTCCTTCCAGCAAGACACGTTTCAGCCATCAGGGCGGCCTTGTGGCCTTGATCACATGTACAAGTACAGCAATTCACAGTGCTTAAGTACACCACAATGGTAGAGACAAACAGTAGACTTGTGAAATTAACATGGAAAAAATCATGAGGAACATATAGTGTCATTGTATGTCGTTCTGCACCGTAAGTATGCATCATAAATTCATTGTTGTAATAATTCACCCATGCAAATACAATCTAAAAAAAATTTGACGTGAAATATAAAATGAAATATATCAAAGTGCAAGATCACAAAATAATGTTCTGCACTCAGTCATGCAGTGAATGTATATTGGTAAGAGGCAAGAAAATAGTGAACGCATTCCTAAGACCAATGTCTCTGACAGTGGCGTCAGGGTAGTGGGGGCTTTGGTTTGTTGCCTGAGACGACCCATGGGGGGCGTGAACCTATCAAAACAGGGTCCAATGCATTGTGGTTAATGTAGTACAACCACAGCACAGTGGGTTCAGGTGAAGTGGGGTGCATCTATAGTAGAGGGATTCACCTAACAGATAGGTAATAGACTGCATGGTGCCCAGTGGGTGGATAAGGAAGAACCAGAGGTAGTATGTGGCACACCATAATAATTTGTATGGGGACCGGGAGAAAAGGTCATGGACGGCTCAAAGAGGAAAGATGTAGCCCAGAAAAATTGTGGCCTACACTCAAGGGCAAGTACACTGAATAACTCTGCAATACTGGTGTCAAATGATAATGACAAGCTACTAAAAACTCCAGGTAAAGCGGAAACAACCCAACGGTATAGCTATGCCCCAGTGAGGATGCAATGTAAGTGTAAAGGCTATTCTATGGCCAAGCATGTCGTGGTTGTGGGTAAAAAGCAAGCAGCAAAATGCATGGGCAGAGTGCCCTGGGTCTAATCTGCATGGTCATAGACAGTGAATACCATCCAGTGGGTCATGGTAAACTATCATCAAGTTGAGGTCAACTTGAACAGAGGAGTACCAAAGCGGACATGTGGACTACTGTGGGCATTAAACATTAGACTCATTTGCCAGTTACAAAAATATCACCAGCCAGCCCTCAGACAAGTGGGGTGGGGGGGGGGGACAACATTGTACTCCTGGACAGAAACACTTCCATAAAGGAGGCAATGAGACAATTAAACGATGAAACCATTTAGGAGATCATCAACAAATCCATCTACGCTGACAGCATTCTTGCCATTTGGGACAAATTGATTGATTTCGAGACTGTGTTCTCATCGATTGGGACGAGTGCTGTTTTTTAAGGAAAGAATATAAATTGCACATATTGTATCTTCTACCAATGTGCATAAGAGCAACACTAACCCTCCGGGCAGACTGATTGTCTCCTCAAGGGGCAGCCTCCTTGAGAACCTATCCAGATATGTTAGTTGCCTACTGTGAGATTTTGTTATCACCCTATGTCAAAGACATCAAGGTCTTTCAATGCAAAATCTAGGTTTGGTTTGGGAACAAGTTTTTCTTTTAATGACCGTAGATATGGGCTCCTTATACATCGTCATTGGTGAAAAGTAAGTGATCTCTCTGTGTGGTGTTGACATGTGTGACTGCACTCTTCAAAGCCCACTCCAGATACCCCCTCCCTCTGAATCTGTTGAGCATGATGTTCTGTTCTGCTTGATATGCCTCATCTGTGCTGTGACCGTATACAATGTTTAATGATGGCCGTTACAGGGATGGTGGCCTGCTAGGGTCAATGGACCACCATGCCTATGATGGCTTTTTAATAAGTCAATCTTTTTGGCTTGAAATGCAGCCCGTTCTCCTTAAAGGAAAACAGAATGTGTTTGAATAAAAAAAATGAAATAATAGTTAAACTTTTTAACAACAGGCAGTGGCTCCATGTTTATTTTTTAACATTCTCAAAGGGGAAGGAGACCCACGGGGTCCCCTTTCCATTTACAAATGGGTTACCACCTCCTCTGAGTTGTAGGCAAAATATTAATGCTTTGCAACAGGAATTTGGTTGCAAAACATGAATACATCCCATTCCTACTTGGAAGGGACATCCTAAACACACCCCTTCCAAATACCAAATCAGTATGTATTTTCAATTCCAAATTGAGATTGGACAATATTACTGAATGACAATTTGGGATTCATACATACTAAAAAGCTTTTTTGTGTTTGCATACAGGCAGATTTTGGGATAGGGCTTAGGTGTCACCACAAAAAGGTTTTGTGCATCTAGCTCCAAATTCTGTGACTCTCTGGTGACACAAATAGACATCTGCAGCATTCTCTTCAACCACCTGAAATGTTATAAATAAAGAATGCATTTCCCACCAATTAGTTTCATTTGCATTTATTTTTCATTAGGTGAGTGTGCATTATTTAATATGCAGTTGCTGAGAAGGTCTAAAAACATCAAAATACTTAGAGACTATTGTGTTGGTTTTAGCCATGTCTTTGATCCTGCCACCACAAGGCTCAGGATCACAAATGCCATACCTTTGTTATGCACTTCACCTACTTCATATAAATGAAGACAGCCTGGATATGAGAAAAATAAACAATCACACTTCCAAGCCATCCTCATTTAAAAGTACTTACTGAGGCATGTGTGCCCCCTGGAAACAGCCACTACAAACCTCCTGAGGGGCACCCGCCCCAGTTTAAACACCTCTAGTCTAGAACAATAAATCGCATTGAAGGAGGTCGTTCCTAAAGCTCCAAATAAATAGGGCAACAGAGAACCTGAAATACTAAGTTTTACAAATGTTACAAATCGTTCTGAGATGCCCTGGCCCGTATCCTATTGTGTCTTTTCAATTCCTCATTGGAGAAGGGGTGGGTTTCTTCATCTAAGCTTCTGGCCATGAACACCGTCATCCCTAAACTACTGGGTAAGTACAATGGAGTCTGTGGTTATTATATCTATCGCCCTGTTAATTGTTGATGTAACTCTATTTGCTGGTATCCTGGCACCTAGACTAGCCCTACTTTATTTTAGCCTGGTGTGTCTGGATCAATCAAGCTTTATCCCTGGAAGGAGTTGCAGAGAAAACACGAAGAAGAGCTTTCGTATAGTTGACGATGCGGATCACTACTGTCATTGGATGCTAAAAAGTCATTTGATCAAGTAGAATGGCAGATCCTCTCGATTACTCTAGTTAATTTCAGATGTTCTCAACGTTTGGGAAATGGATTATCACCAGGTAGAGGAATGGATTATCGCCAGGTAGAGGAATAGATTATCACCAGGTAGAGGAATGGATTATCACCAGGTAGAGGAATGTATTATCACAAGGTAGAGGAATGGATTATAGTCAGGTAGAGGAATGGACTATCAAAAGGTAGAGGAATGGATTATAACCAGGTAGAGGAATGGATTATCACAAGCTAGAGGAATTGATTATAGTCAGGTAGAGGAATGGCCTATCAACAGGTAGAGGAATGGATTATCTTCAGGTAGAGGAATGGACTATCAACAGGTAGAGGAATGGATTATCACCAGGTAGAGGAATGGATTATCACAAGGTAGAGGAATGGATTATAGTCAGGAAGAGGAATGGATTATCTCCAGGTAGAGGAAGGGATTATAGTCAGGTAGAGGAATGGACTATCAACAGGTAGAGGAATGGATTATCACCAGGTAGAGAAACCCAAAAGCATTTGTACGGCTCAATGGTTCCTTGTTGCCTGTTTGTTTGCATATAGGAACGAAACAGGGGTACCTTCTCTCAGCACTCGTGTTTGCACTTAGCATAGAGTTTCCTCATATATAGGATGGCACCATCAGACTTCTTGCTTAGCTGGAAGGAAGAGTTCTCTCTGGGACATACCTTCTGAGTGTCTCTCTCAGGTACGCCGGACCTAATCCCTGAAGTGCTTTGTATGTAATACAAAGAGATTTGAATACTATGCGCTTTTGTATAGGTAAATGTAAATGTAGTATACTTGTAAAGCGCACAGCTGCGGGGCGCCCCGGTGCTGTATAACGCTGTAGAACCCTTCCTGGCTCTCCCTGTGAGATGCCCCTCCTGGGCACCCCCAAGGTGAAGCCAGGCCTCTCAGCACTGCAGGGGCCGTTGTGGAGATCAAGCAAGCTATTGCCCAGAGTTGCAGAGTGTGAACCCATGATTAGAGTAGGCGCCGAGGCGAGAGAATTATCGAGTCCGCGGACATTAAGCCATAGACCCTGCCGCGTCGGGAATTGAACCCTGGTCCCGGGCCTGATCTCTGCTTCAGGGTCTGCCGCTTCTAACCAGTGAGCCACACTTCTCCACTATAGGGAGCCAATGTAGGCTCGATAAGGCGTGAGAGGCAGGCTGAAATCTTTATACTTATAATATAACCTTAAAAATCTTCCGAACACACCACACTTTAATATGCCTGTGATAAATGTTTTGATTTGATTCTAGTTTAACCACACATTCCCTCGCTCCAGGGAACCTTTGGACCTCTTGCTTATGTCAGCCAAGAGAGACATGGATAAGTAGGGGTAAACAGCCCTTACTATGAATCCGTCACCCTGCATGTTGTTACAACGCGGTTGTTACAACAACTGCGTTGTAACAACGCATACTATTACCACGCAAGGCGTAACAACAAATTGGGGAGGGGGGAGCAGGTGTTGGATTTAAAATCCAAAACCTTCTCTACTGTCCGAACGGACTGGAATTGGAATAGTAAATTATACTAACTACTAATGGTATGCATTGTTACAACGTGGTCGTTGTAACAACCACGTTGTAACAACATGCAGGGTGACAGCAAGCGTAATAAAGAAGTATATTCATAAGTAAGTGACCCCCATTTTCTGCTGCTGACTGACGCCCGCGAGACCTTGCTAGAGTTGGGGACTCTGGCCTCTCTTTTATTTAGAGAGTTAGTGACCCCTGTAATTACTGGATTTGGGGAAACCTGTCTTCAAATTAGGCACGGGTTTTCACTTTGCCTCTCTAGTGAAAGTTATGCTTTTCTCATGCACGCCAATTAACACATGCCTACCACTATTCAAGTCCAACCCAAGATGACTTTAATTAAAGCAACCACACAAACAAAGTAAAGCATGTATGCCTGATCAATTTATCTGCATGATTTTAATCACAGCGCTGGGACTTTCACCACAGTTTATACATACGAAAACGGGGATTTAACACCTGTGAGCTACTGAAACATACTTATTATTTTTCGAGACAAAAAATATATTTGCAGCGCATCAAACATATAAGGATAAAGTCAAATACACAGTCTAGAGGCGGGAAAAATCTATTTTTCCTTCCTGGTGCGTTTTTAAGTAGCACAGTGCTGGCAGGGGCACTTTTAAATGGAGAATTATTTATCAAAGTGATATCACCATGTGTGCTCACTGGCATCAAGGCAGCTTTATTGAAAAGCTGTGCCAATTTCCAGACACACTAGGGGGCAAAGAAAAGTACAGGCCTCAGGCTCCAGTGGTGTTCAAAAAGAAGGTACTTCTCTGTACCAGCTGTAAATGTGGGGTTTCACAATAGAGCGGATGGCAATCTTAGATCTGGCCACATCTTTCTTTACCAGGGTAGCTTTTAGCAAAGGTCATCACTTTTCTATTTATATCGTTGCTTCTGATGTCAGAAATGGAGTTGCCTTACGAAAAATGTGGCATTTCTTTTGTTAGAAATATTACAGATGTAATCATATCCCTGAGAAGGTTTGCCAACCAAACATCGAGTTCTTGGTTCCTTTGCAGACGGTATCTGAGCAGCAGAATCAGCACTTATCGACAATAATCACTCGATAATTGCCCTCGCATTGCGATGGTGAAATGTCATTGGTGGTTCATATTTCCGGTGTTGAAGGGAGGGTGGGTCATTGTGATACTTTACAATAGAATTTAATTGGTATCTACTTTTCTCGCATTGGCCGCCGCCTTATCTCGCTGGCCTTTTCAGGCTGCGCTGACAATCTCCACCATCAAAGAAACTCTATGATCCGCTGTTTTCCCTTGATCCTCTGCCCGAACAATGCCTCTCTAGGCTCCTTTTAGCCTTGTGTTCTGTGGGCCTCTCACCCACGATCAGGTGCGCTTTCTTCAAGTCTAAGGAATTATCAAGATTTTAAAGCCCTTTCAATATGAAGTTTTATAGTGATATTAGACACTGGTTATGGGAGTAACTTTCTTAAACTGTTTGATCTTATTGTCCTCTTTCATTTTTGGAACACAATCTCTTCTAAAGAGCCATTTGTCATTGTCTTATAAAGGGTCTGGATCAGTAGCTTTATTTTTTTCTTTATCACGATTTCTATCCGTTCAGTGTTAATACCTATTTCTATTCTGTGTATTTCAAAAACTGCCCTATGGCCATGCACTTGGAAGCTGTTACGTTCATAGAAATTCCAGTTGGTCAGTTGCTATTTGATGCACCTGTTCCAAATAGTTTTTGGGACGTTCCATTATGTGTAACAAGCAAACGACTCAATATACTGGCTTTTCATTCCTTTTTTATATAGTAGAGAATGATCACATAAAAAATATACAATTCATTACAACTTCTCATCAATACAATTTCATCAATATCTCGCCAGCAAATGTAAAACACATTTTTAACAAGTGCTTAGAGAAAACATAAATACATAAGAAAAAATATAACATATTAAATTAAATATATTCTCTAATCACAACGAAAATAATGGGGCCCATATGCCCAGTGTCGCCTTTAAGGGTCAAGATTGATCTCTCCATTTCATAGATATGATAAAACAGCTCCCACCATTCACACGCCCTGGGAGGGTCCCTACTAATCCATTCCCTAGCCACATATAAGCAGGCGACTACAAGTGTAAAATTAATAATTATAGCCTACTGAGGACTGACATCAGGTTTACAGGCCAACATTATATCTTTTGTGGAACACTGGGCTATGAACCCCAAATGCTAAGATAGCAGCAAAGCTGTGTCTGATCAGTACTCGCTTAGGAGAGGGCAGCTGGCAAACACATGCAGAATGTCTGCGGCTAATAACGCACACTTTGGGCAACTGCATTTAGCGCTACACCTATTTCCCACACACCTATTGATCTGCTCTGGTGTGTAATATAGCATGCAGAGGGTTTTATAATGCTAGAGCTGTACACTAACTGATATTGTCAAAGTATTTATTAAATCAAACGCATTTGAGATGTTGTCAGCCAGGATAGCCTGACCTATCTTAGAGCTCCACTTACAAGCAAATTCACCACATCATCCTCTCTATAACTATTCCTAGTTCTATTTAATTTGCTGATAGTAAGCTTGCTCTCAGTGGTACATTAATATACCAAGTCCTTCAGGAAGAAGCTCAAGACCTGGCTGTTCGAGCAGTAACGGCACCCCCCCCCCCAAGCGCCTTGAGACCCTACGGGTAGGTAGTGCGCTCTATAAATGTCATTGATTGATTGATTGAAGTTGTCTTATTCAATATCTGCATAATCATAATTATATTTATGTGTAAAATAATCATGGATTTGCAGATATTTAAAAAGTGACTTTTGTGGGAGGTCATATCATTTATGCAACACCTCAAATGCACATTGGTCATTATTTGCAATGCCTCAAACGCTCATTGTGCATGCTCGCCATACAGCTACCCAACTGTTTTAAATCCATGGTCATGCCATAGCCTGCTATAGTTTCATGGAATATAGGAGGAAAATTTGGATCCCCCTAGAGTGGTGTGAAATAATGGGCTGTTGGCAAACGGAATTCCTTACACATCTCAGCCCATATTTTATGTATAACCTTTGAAAACGTACCTGCTTGAAATAATTCATGCCTGCAGATCTACACCACAGGTACTCCCAATCAGGCCCCATGGCGTCGGAAAAGTGAATGAGTGAAATCTTGTAGATTTCACTCAGGCACTTTTCCGAGGAGTTCCTGCGCCGGAACGCCCACATGAAACCTGACACAGGTTTCATGTGGCACAGGGCTTTACAACATGATGCATCTCCCTAGATGCCTCACGTTGTAAATCCATCGCAGCATGGCGCTAGCTTTACGCCGCCGCTGCGTCTCAGAAGTGACGCAACGGCGGCGCAGAAGTGGCAGCCCCTAAGTATTCTATCTTTACAGCAAGCCAGGAAGTCATAATCTTCACATACACTGTAGCGCCAGCATTATTAAGGAAATGGCTCGGTATAACACTCTTTTCTCAGGAGGTGTCTTCTTATGTTAGAATTACTGTGATGTTAGCGTAATTTTAGGATTCTGGTGTATCACCACCCTGATCAATGCCTTCAACCACAAGCATAAATATGGGAGGAAGTAATCCTGTAAATGTTTTTTATCAATCTAGCAGTATAGCATCATCACCAGCTGCCTTCCCCAACAGAAAAAATGTAATGTCCTTCTCAACTTCTAACAGAGTGATATCTTCCCCTAAACTCTGTTTTTTTGATAAACCCAAATGAGGTATTCCTTCACTCTGCTGATATTCATCTATATCATAAAGCTGGGCCGTACCAAGCACGACCATATATATTTTCTTATAAAAATCCCCAAACTGATCCAGTATAGCGTGTGTGTCAGAATGCTATTTCCCTTCCTTATCCCGGAACAACCAAATTCTGATGTTTCCTTTCTGTGATCTTGTATACCAAAACTCTCCTAACCTGCTCACCCTACTCATATTGAAGCTCCCTGTTGGTCCTAAATTAAGCCACTACTTTCTTTCTGTGAGCTTGATCAAGTCTACCACAGCACTTCATCAGTTCCTGATGTATCTCTTGCTCTCCTATACCTCTATTTAAAATTGCTTGAATGTACCGTTGCTCCCACTTTTTTTAATTTTAAATCACCTGATGATCTAACTCTCAGTGGTTTATTGCTAACAAATGTACTGTTTGGTAACTCCTTGTATCTGTTTCCCCTGTACAAATTCCAGTACACTCAGATTGTTGCTGCATTGTCGATTCTCTAAATCCTTCCATTTTGATGGAACTAGCAGCAGCTGGGTTTCATGCTCTCTGACTGCATTTGACGCAGCCATAGCCACTTATTCCACTTCAACCACCCTTTGTTGAAGCTCCAGCATCTGAGCAGTCAGAGTAGAAACTTTCCGGGTCATTGCTGATGGTGCATGCTGTAAATGCATTTTATCATTCTTCTGGTGTCTAATTGTGGCACCTGCCATCCAGAACCTGTCTTTGGAGTAACAGTGCCATTAAGAGAGCACCATTCTTCCTACCTTTTGCTTTCATTGTCAATTGTTCATTAGGACAGACTCCATGCATTCTACTATTGTTCAGACTTTTCTGTGCTATAGGTTTATCAATACGGCAGTCAGAAATGGTTAAACCACGATATGTTCTGCACAGCCTACTAACCCGTTGGATACATGCCATGTTATGTTGATTTGTATAGTGCACTAATCACCTGAGAGTGTATCCAGGTGTTACATGAGCCCCCACAAGCTCCCTCTCTATCCGGAGTAAGTTTATTACTGGAAATACTGAGATTTATTACATTTGAACTCAAGATTACATTACTAGCCTCCGATGAAAATGCAATTTTACTCTCAGCGAAACCCATTTTCCCTGAGGCCTGCACCTCCATATCAGCCTTTATTATCTGTTGCATAGACTAGAATGCCTATGTAGAAAAATCTGTGCATCTGCTAATCTTGGTATTAAACGCACAACCGTACCAGAAATAGACTCCATGTTGCTTATTACAGGGTTACTCTGAATAACAATGAAATCACTTTATTCACAGACCTCAATTACACTGTTAAGCTGATGTTGGTTGTCCTCCCTTGAAAAGCCACCTAATCCGCTCCCACTCCATTTCACCACCTCCAGGAGCATCTTAGCTACTTTTGAGATCACACCCTGAGAAGACAGAAGATCTGTGGCATGGCCTGATCTGCCATAAACTTCAGACTGTGTAGCAAGGAGTCTTAAGACTGTGCAGCCAATCTACCAAGTCAGGCACGTATCCTCGATCACCTGCCGGCCTGCCAAATTAGTGTGGTCCATGGCCAATGTGTGGCCTCCTCGATGGCCGGCTCGATACACTGCAGTCTTTGTCGGTGCCCTTTCAACCAAGCAGGCAGGATGCACAGCATTTGTCCTCTAAAGCACAAACTCTGCAGTGCAGGCCTGGTGGATCAGCAGCCTCATTAGGTACCTTGCCTGCCGATCCCTATCAGCGGTGTAGTAGAGAAGTGCGAGTAGGGAAGGAGCGGAGGAGGAGTATGTACACACCTATGGCAGCCTCAGCTTGCCGCCATCTTTCTTCCCTCCCCAGTTGGATTGTGGGACTTCTGTAGGGCTTTTCATTCCATATGTTCCCTCAATCACAGCTAGTAAGGTTGAGATTTTGGAATGATATGGAATTTTAATTAGCAAACTTCATGGTTGATAATTAGCCACCAGATCTTGGATGTGTTGTAATCAGCAGACACTAATCTGGAGTAAAACTAACGTTTTTCACCAATTAATGAGACCACGCATAGGTGCCACCAGTTTTAGCTAAGTCCAATGGCCCCTTCCCTGCTCCAGTTTCAGTTATGAGAGCAGAGGAATACAAATATTGACTTCATCTCTCTCTATATTCCTAGATGCCCAGATTAATAAATATTGAGTTTTTTTCTTGAGGTGAGTGATTGTACTATGAGAATATCTACACAAATCAGTCATCATCAATGTTTTCGTCTCTTCCTGATAGGATTACTCCAACTCTATATACTGCTGTATACAAGTAGCAAATAATTGAGGATGCGGTTGAAACTTTGAAGATATGACCACATTTTCCTTCCCTGGACTCACTGCATCGAAAATCACTGCATCGGTTTCAATCCCAGGCAAGCAACACATTTAAGGCTTTATGTCTCATTCACAAACAGGTTTGCAGCCACAAGTCCTCTCCACTTTCAAAGTGGTTCGCGTTTGATTGCCTGGGTCATAATCTCAGATCCTTAGATCTGTTAGCACTGAAAGTCTTCAAAGTAAACATATCTCACCTAAGATGTAAAGCATTCTCAATTGCATCAACAAATTTCTGTAATTACATTTCTCCAGTCTTTCAGAAGTTACCACAGCTGTTAAAATTTCACAAATTTAGTAAAGCATGGCTCCTACACATTTGTGGTTTCAGTGCCTATTGGATGTTTGCCCTTTGAATATTCCAGGGAAATAGAAAATTAACCTGAAGTATGTAAATGGAATTCACTGGAGTGCGCCCCACAGTAAAAGCCAATTCTTACCAACCACATCCAATAAAAGACATGGGTGGTTCTTCAACTAAAATTTGCAACAGGGTAAACTGCTGCACAAACACAACTTTTTCATATTGGTTACACAAACTTCTCAGTTTCATCATATTTACTTCATACGGACTGCCTTCTATTATTTGCTATTATTATTAAAGAATTTATGTATGTCTAATTCTGTTAAGTAAATGTACAAGATCACTGTCATTCATTACTTATTTGATATTGGGATATGCAATGATCAGTCACCATAAGCTTATTTTAACAAAGTGGGACACAAGCAGTACAAATATTACATAACCATGAGCAAGATCTCGGCAAATACATCCAATCCATACCTTCCTTGTCTTGGAGTAATCATTATATAGCATGCATGTATAGATGTTCTCATGTTTTGACACACTTCTACACTGAATGGAGATTTATTCCTGGATGTAGACTTAAGAGTCTCCATCCTCTCAAATGAGGAGGCAAAGACTGCTCTGACTGAATTTACAGAGAGCACACTAAAGAAAAATATAGGTAAGTTTCATAAAAAAATATAATTTTACAAAAAATCGATTAAATTATTAAATGAAAGATAAACGTGTACAATGTTTTAAACAAATTATTATTAATATATCACTACTTAAACCAAATAAACAATACATCACCCCATAAAATTATCTTGATATGAAATTGTGACGAATAACACTTTAAAATGAAAATCAGCCACCCTCGCTAAATTTTTATTTAGTTTTTAACAAACTTGCTGATAAGCTATGGTTTTAATTAATTTTACTAATGCTTAGCCTTTAAACAACTAAGGTAAATAGTAAAAAATGCATTTACTCTCTTTTACATTAAAATGCATTATTACATAAAAATGTATAAACTGCAACATTAATGTATTATATATATATATATATATATATATATATATATATATATATATATATATATATATATATAAATATGTATATATATATATTTAGATAGATATACACACATACATACATACATATATATATATATATATAGATATACATATACATACACACACATAAATATATAGATATATATAGATATACATAATGCATGTATCATACCTTATCTTCATTGTTTTCTAATGAAGTATGCTGCACTATCAACACTTGGCCAAGTGCGATACTTCACTTTCCCCTAAGCTGGCCTGCAGTGCTTTTATGCCTGTTTTATCACAATTAGGGTTTTTTACTGAATTTGAAGTATATTTTGGGATTCTGCGAACAACGGTCTCTCAATTTAATGCTATTCATATATTGACTATGAAAAGATGGACGGCAGACTTGGCCTTGCTGGGATTCTACCATGTGGCTAACAGATCACTGTATATCTCAGCAGTAAATATTTATGTAAATGAGCCATCCTCTGAGCAATACATTGATACCCTAATCAATTCAGCCTTTTTCTATTCTAATGCACATATCAAACCTTACCCAAATCACCAACTGCTACTTTATTCACAACAAGACCATTATGAACTAGGTTATAAAATGATTTCATCAAGTAACTACATGCTTACATTATTTTGAACCATTTGAACATCTCTGAAGGTCAGCTAGCAGTCAAAGTGATCACCATACCAGGCACTAACACATTAATCAATTGCAAAAGAGCTCACTATTTTTTGCAAAAACTGACAATGATGACCCCAAGCAACTGCAGAAAAATCAATTTTCCCTCCATCATAAGTGCCAGAGACAAAATCCACTTTAATGCTGTATCTAGTCATATCGACAATCCAAAAAGTGATCAACCACAAGACCGTAGTAGCAGTCTCACCTTTGGGACCATTAAACTTGTTCCAACTAAATGTTTTGTCAGCCTAAAAGGATGCGCCTCATGGTACCCAAATTCAGCAATTAGACAAGATTACACATATGAGCTTTAGTAAATGGATCTGCCACTTACTATGGTGCATAAAACCTTCAAACCTCCCTATTTTAATATCTCCTTCACCGATTTAGATTCCACACTCTTACCATCTTTTCTCAACTTTGGATCCCTCTGTCTTTCTGTGATATACAGGTTTACAAATAAATAAATGCAATAAAATCATCAGTAAATAATTAAATATATATCGCAAAACACAAAGCAAGGGCAATTTGACCACCTGTGAGCTAGGTTCCAGCTAGAAAGACATGAATGAAGTGACCAATCATGGTTTTGATGGACGCTGGCGTTGTATAAGGCAGAAGTGCATACCCATACACATCCAAGATGACAAAAGTAAAACATGAACAAACAAAAAATCAAATCTCATCAAACACTATCACTAGCTTAAGAGAAACACTCAGGGCTTGATGTTCAAAGAGCCTCCGCACTCGTGACGGGACCTCCACATTGCAGTTCTCATGTGGGACTTCCACCACAACTGCGTGGCCTCCGCTACCAGTGTGGAGGCCCTTTGCGAATTGAGCCCTAAATTTCCTGAGGGATGCATGTTTGAATTCGAATATTTTGTAAGATTGGAATTTTGGCAGCGCCATTAAAAACTTTAGTGAGGGAAATGGACAATAATGTGTGGTTTACACCTTTCAGTGCTTGTGTTTCTTTTTCTTCTTGTGTGAATTAGAACATCCTACCCTCAGTGAGCCAATTGTCCTAGCAAAATGATCCGCCTATGCCTCAGTCTGTAACAGTTGTTTAATGGTGCTTCCCTCATAATAGGCTATCTCCTTTGGCACAGGCCCTGGTAACGTTTCTATTGATAGGCAGAATCTGCCAAAAAGTACTGTATTGATTGTAAATAGTTTAAAGTGCTTGCTTGATATTCTGCACTAAACTGGATTATTCTACAGATAACATGGTTAGGTTTGTAACACCAAATTATTTTGTGCTAGGGCCGGCATTACTAATACATGGAAATAGTCTAGAGCAGTGTTTCCCAAACTGTGGTCCGCGGACCCCCAGGGGTCCGTGACACATTCCCAGGAGGTCCTTAGGCAACAGTTTTAAAAGCACAGAAACGTTTCTTGTATAATTAGCAGCTTTCCAGCAACAATAAAAGTGTCAAGAGAATCCCAGTGATTAATGTACCTGCTGGAGAGCAAGGAAAGTTTTGTTCAGTGGCAGCTATGATTTAACTAATGTAGCACAGAGGGTTAATGTGCCTACTGCAAAGAATGTGTAACATGCATCTTAAAAAGCAGTATTTTATGTGCCTAGGTTCGTGGTTACTGCTTTTGTCACAGAGATTCTTTTGTTACTGTGCACTTCATATAGAGACCTATAAACTGTCTTCAAAGAGCTGCTTGCAAACTGCATGGTACCAGTTAGTAACGTATATTTGGTCCCAGTTATTCATTATCCTGATGCTGCTAAAAAGATATATTTGGGTGGAAATACATTTTTAATGTTCAAGTCAATGCTAGCCACTGTGTTATGTTCTGAATACTGAGTTTGTGCTTTTCCAGACCAAGCACTCGTTAAACATTTTATATACACACTGATTTACATGTATGATTCTATGTCTCTATATGTGAGTGATGTAAAGTGCTCTGAAATCCTACAATGGTATGAGAGATGCTATAAAACAAATGAAATACATGTGACAGAGGGGCTATTTCTTCAATATAAAATACTAAGGGCCAGATGTATGATCTGTTTTTATATGCGCGAATGGGTTTGCGAACCCGTTTGCGCATGCAAAAACCTATTGGGCCATATACATAGCCTATTTCGCGAGTCGCAATTTGTTTGCGAGTCTCTAAATAGGTTTTGCAACTTGCTATTTGGAAAGGGGTATTCCATTCCAAATAGCGAGTCTCAAAACCATGTACAAATGTTTTGCGGTCGCAAAACAGTCACAATTACCACCTACTTCAAGTAGATGGTAATGCATTCGCAAATGGGAAGGGGTCCCCAGGGGACCCCTTCTCCTTTGCTAAAGCATGCAAAAATATTTTTTAAGGGCAGGCTCTGGTCCCAGGGACCTCAGCCTGCCCTTAGAAAATGAAACGAAAACGTTTCATTTTCTTTTTTTTTTAAATGCATGGTAAACAGGCTGCATTTTTTTTTTTTAAACTGCTTTATTTAAAAGCAGTCCGAGACATGGTGGCCTGCAGAGCCCAGCAGGCCACCATCGCTGGGAGGGCTGGCATTCCCAATGGACTCGCAAATTGCGAGAGGCTCATTAATATTATTAAACCTCGCAATTTGCGACCCCATTGGGAATCCCAAACAGTGTTAAACACACTGTTGTACATTTCATTTAGCAACTCGCAATTTGCCACTCGCAATGTGTCGCCAATTGCGAGGCGCTAAATTAAATGGTGGTACATCTGGCCCCAAAATCCTTAGTACTTTGAGTATTTGTTTTGTGTGCACACGTGTATTTTTTTCGAATTACTGTTTTAATGTTTGAAATTTAACTCATACAAATTGCTTGGGAGTCCCCAGCTTCCAGTGGTGACTCAATGGGGGTCCTCAGGAGTCAAAAGTTTGGGAACCACTGGTCTAGAGTAATTGCAAGTAGAACAGCTTAAGTCAAGAATTTCTATCCAGCACCATTTTTGCCCTCTGAGTCACCCTAAGTGCTATGGGCATATCCACATTCAGGTTCCTTGCTTACTGTGCTACATAAAGCTACACCTCACTGATGACAAACAAGAAGGCTGAAACAGTTCAAGGTTGCTTGAGTCTCATTCAACTGGTACATGGGCAGGCAATTTGAGATAGACTCTCTGTATTGGAGTAGAGCCAAGCCTGCTTTACTTAGGGGCTTTCCTTTTCTGTAGTGGCACAGATGAGCTAAAAAGGAGATGGTATGAAATACATTGTGGAATTACCAGTGTTTCAGAACAATTCAAGAGCTTACATACATTGTATTTATTGCTGCATAGTTGCTCTGGTGTAGTCATCTTGTTTTCGTCATCCATCTATGCAGTACTTTCCATCCAGGACACCTATTCTTTCAACAGTCCGAGCTGTTAACATTTAACTGGGCTGATTCTGGGGTTTTTGCAGTAGGAAGATTGCCTATTTTATGTCTGGATTTTGACAACACATCTGTCAAACAGACTTATCGCAATTGCAATATACATAGAAACTCTTATTTATGAAGGGCATGTGCTGCCGTTCCGTAACTTTTTTGTGACCCTATGGCTGAGTAATTAATGCGCCACACTACGCTCTAGGCGGATGCATCACTTTGAAAAAGCTTGCGCTACAATATACCTGCGTCAGGTACAATGTATGCAAGGTGGGTATTACCATGAAAAAAAGCCTTGTAGAAGTGGCGTAGTGACATAAGATTTCACAAAGCCACTTCTACGACATGATTGCATCAAAATCCTTACACCTGTTTCAAACAGGAGTAAGAATTGATGGCGGTCTATTCACACGGGGCTTGCCCCATGTGAAAGGACACATTGCTGGAGTTGCATCAGTTTTCCGACACACTCCAGCAATGTGTCATTTTTGCACCACCAGCTCCGTCCGAATTCCTGACGTATCTGTAAATCCTCGAGCCACGGAGCACCGTTCTGTAAATACAGCACATCCTTGGTGTCGTAAGGATGGCGCTACAAAAAGAGACGCATCACTGTTTTCGCCCAGCGATGCGTCACTTTTCATACATGAGGCCTGGAGTCGTCTCCCCATTTCTTCAACCATCCTCTTTGAGCCATTGATTTGAGAGTTTGTCAATCACAGCTTTCCTCAGCCCAGTGGAATATAAATCTCTCACCTAACTCTATTGTGCTCCCGATGTACCTTTGTACCACCACTTAAGTGCTTTCTCTGAACTGCATTAAGGCTGCTTTACAACTGTAGCCCTCTCTGCCTGTTCCTGCTGGCTCTCTCTCTCTGCCTCTTGCTCTAATGTGCTAACGCTACATTAATTCCAGATGCCAATGATTGTTTTATATTTCTGGGATTAATTTAATTAATACAGATAAAAGGAAGACCGCTTGATTTAGGATAGTCACACTCAGGAGGATTATTTTAGCTATCTACAAATATCCTAAAAACATGTGCTACTTTATTTAAATAAAACACTGATGAAAGATGTTTGCCAAAAAGAGCAGACAGATGAAACAGACATCTTTCGACAACATCTGCTAAATAACACATAAAGAACCACATTTCAAATGAGAAAGAAGGCAGCTCAAACGCACCAAAACAAGATATTTGTTGAAATATTAACTTAGAAAAAGAATTAATATTGAGGTAAGCAAAACAATTAAAGTTTCTTTCCTTCTAAGGTAGCACTAAAACACAGAAAGCTTCTTAATTGCACCCTGTTTTTTGTTTTTGATTATTAAATCCACTAAACTGCATTTAGGCACATTTCTGTATATAAAAAAAAGGACAGGAAAAAGAAGAAAAACAAAGGGATGCTTGCTGGGCAGTTCTGCAGCAAGTGAGCTTGAGTTTTGTGAACGGGTGATTGCATTCATTATGGTAAGCAAGGCTCGGCTATAATTGGCACACTTACTGCTGCAGTCTGTGTTATTTCAACCAGCTGGAAATCATGCGTTCTTAAATTACAAAGTCCTCCAAATTAGGTTTTCATCCTTGTTTCCTGCTTCGACATTTTTACTATAGATATGCTTCAACAAATGTGCCCAGTGCCGTATAAGAGCAGCTCAGTGTGCAGCATCATGGGCTATTATCTAATGAAAGAGGCACTGGAACTGTGATAATTTTGCTGATTAGTCAAAGCATTTTGTACCAAACATAATCCATTTTTAGCTCCGTGTTTGGAGGCTGATTACCTTTTGAAAGGGCCATTATCAGTGCCAAATGTACGAAACGAGTTGTGCATAATCCTAAATGTGTTCTCTCCATAACAAGGGCCTCGATGGCCATGTTTCCTTACTCGCCCTGAGCAAACTGCAAATGTTCTTCTGTCAGCCCATCATTCACTTTGGTATCCAAATAAGTATATATACAGGGCCGGACAGGCATAGCGGGCACTGGGCATTTCCCTTGTGGGCTGCCAGTGTGGGGGGTGGTTTTGGATCCCTGGGGGGGGGGGTGCGTGTTTGTTTTTCCGGGGGACGGTTTTGTTGCATAACTGCAATATGAGCCCCCTGTAACAAAAACAGCTGCAGTGTTTTCCACGAGCACCCCCCCCCCCCCTAACTCCACCCCGCAGCCGGCCGGACTCAATTGCCAGGGTCGGTTTGGTTCCCAGTCCGGCCCTGTATATATGAGCTGGTGACTGTAAAGATGTATGGGTGGATTCCATCAAGACACTTCATCACCAAGTTATATACATTGGCAACTACCTCACATTGAAGGATGCATGAAGGCAAATTCAGAAATACAAAGAAATGAACAAAACCAGATGCTACAGATATATAAACCTTCGGTATGATTTTCATTTTAAGGGAGTTCACAAACTTCAAATATGCATGGAAATCTATCAAAATGGTACTTTCATATCATTTCTACTATCGCCTATTTCCTTGTTTACTTATACCATGGTACTGTATGGTAGGTTCTGTTATCAGCTACTGCATAACATATTTCTACACCTACATGGATTTGTAGCGCCTTTGAAAACAGATAGCTTTTCCACATGCTGTGGGCATTTTTAGTTGACCAAAATCATGGTGGTCGGGATTTAAGATGTTTTACCAGTGACAAAATCAGACTCTTCAATGTATCGCTTAAAGATCATGGATGTGTGCATCATAACATGAAGCAGTTTGATTCATAGCTTGAGGGTGAATGTTTGTACTTTGGCTGAACTGAACTGACCACCTGATGCTGTTGAGCAGCAGTACTCGCTCATTACCTAGGTTTAGACGACCTGTGGCAGTGGATATCTTCTGATTTAGCTTGGTTTTGTCTTATTGTTGCTTGAATAAAGAAAAGCTTTTGAGATAACAAAGCTTTGCCAACTAGATGGCTTTCATGCCATGTTGTGCATGTGCCGCTGCAAAGTAATCTGGTCAATATATTCCACTGCTTCTTTCAGGCAAGAATGTGCGAGTAAGAGATACTTTTTGAGGTCACAACTTAGTCAACATAATGCATTTATAGGTTTTAAGAGTACAATTGAAGGCATGCCCGTTGGCAAGCAAAGCCGTGTTGAATGAGATATCCCATTGTGGGCCATCCTGCTGCTGCATTTAGACTGGTCATCTACTGTGCCGTCAATAAACTGTGTATTTTTGAAGAGCAGAATGCCACCATCAGGACCATCTTCAGCAGTGCGGGGTGAAGACCAGCATGCCACCAACAGGACCATCTTCAGCAGTGCAGGGTGAAGGGCAGCATGCCACCATTAGGACTATCTTCAGCAGTGGAGGGTGAGTAGCAGCATGCCACCATCAGGACCATCTTCAGCATTGTAGTGTGAAGAGCAGCATGCCACCATCAGGACCATCTTTGCAGCGCGCGTTGAAGAGCAGCATGCCACCATCAGGACCATCTTTGCAGCACGCGGTGAAGAGCAGCATGTCACCATCAGGACCATCTTCAGCAGTGCGGGGTGAGGAGCAGCATGCCACCATCAGGACCATCTTCAGCAGTGCGAGGTGAAGAGCAGCATGCCACCATCAGGACCATCTTCAGCAGTGCCGGGTGAAGAGCAGCATGCCACCATCAGGACCATCTTTGCAGCGCGCGGTGAAGAGCAGCCTGCCACCATCAGGACCATCTTCAGCAGTGCGGGGTGAAGAGCAGCATGCCACCATCAGGACAATCTTCAGCAGTGCGGGGTGAAGAGCAGCATGCTACCTTCAGGACCATCTTTAGCACTGCAGGGTGGAGAGCAGCATACCACCAACACGACCATCTTCAGCAGTGCGGGGTTCAAGTCAAGTCAAGTCAAGAAATTTGTATAGCGCACTACATACCCAGAGGGTTTCAAGGCGCTTAGGAAGGGGAGGAAGATTATTTGTCAAATATCCATGTTTTGAGCTGCTTTCTGAACGCTAGGTGGTTCTGGGTGAGGCGAAGGTAAGCGGGGAGTGAGTTCCATGTTTTAGCAGCCAGGTAAGAAAAGGATCTGCCTCCCATGGTGGTCTTGTTGATGCGAGGAACAGTGGCGAGGGCTTGGCTGGAAGAACGTAGTTGGCGGGAGGGAGTGTAGAAGGATAGTCGAGAGTTGAGGCAATCTGGTCCGATGTTGTAGAGTGATTTGTGTGCGTGGGTAAGCAGTCGGAAAGTGATCCTTTTATTGACGGGTAGCCAGTGGAGGTCTTTAAGGTGACCAGAAATGTGTTCGTTGCGTGGGATGTCTAATATGAGCCTGGCTGAGGCATTTTGGATTCGTTGGAGTTTCTTCTGGAGTTTAGCGGTGGTACCTGCGTAGAGGGTGTTTCCGTAATCCAGTCGGCTCGTGACCAGATCGTGGGTGACTGTTTTCCTTGTTTCGGAGGGGATCCAGCGAAATGTTTTTCTGAGCATGCGAAGAATGTTGAAGCAGGAAGAGGATACGGCGCTGACTTGTCTGTTCATTGAGAGTGAAGAATCCAGGATGACGCCAAGGTTCCGTGCGTGGTCTGTCGGGATGGGAGCTTTTCCGAGGGCTTCCGGCCACCAGGAGTCGTCCCAAGCAGAGGGGGATGTTCCTAAGATGAGGACTTCTGTTTTATCTGAGTTCAGTTTCAGACGGCTGTCTTTCATCCATTCGGCTACTTCTTTCATTCCTTCGTGTAGGTTAGTTTTGGCGGTGCTGGGGTCATTGGTGAGAGAAAGGATCAGTTGAGTGTCGTCCGCGTAAGAGATGATGTTGAGGTTGTGTTGGCGTGCGATGGCCGCGAGGGGGCTCATGTATACGTTGAAAAGGGTGGGGCTGAGTGAGGATCCTTGAGGTACTCCGCAGATGAGTTCAGAGGCTTCGGACTTGAATGGAGGAAGGCGGACTCTCTGGGTTCTTCCGGTGAGGAACGAGGTGATCCATTCTAGTGCTTTTCCTTGAATTCCGATGTTATTGAGGCGTTGTAGAAGGGTGCTGTGGCAGACTGTATCGAATGCTGCAGAGATGTCGAGGAGGATGAGGGCGACTGTGTCTCCATTGTCCAATAGAGTTCGAATGTCGTCTGTTGCTGCGATGAGGGCGGTCTCAGTGCTGTGTTTTGCTCGGAAGCCAGATTGTGAGGGGTCGAGGGATTTGTTGGCTTCGAGGAAGGCGGCGAGCTGGTTGTTGACGGCTTTCTCGATGACTTTGGCCGGGAATGGAAGAAGCGAGATGGGGCGGTAGTTTTTGAGTTCGGTGGGGTCGGCTGTTGGTTTTTTCAGAAGGGCGGTGAGTTCAGCGTGTTTCCAGTCTTCTGGGAAGGTAGCGGAGTTGAAGGAACAGTTGATGACGTCTCTGAGGTGCGGTGCTATGACGGAGTCTGCTTTGTTGAAGATGTGGTGAGGGCATGGGTCTGTGGGGGATCCTGAGTGGATGGAGTTCATCAGGCGGATGGTGTCCTCAGTGGAGATTGGGTTCCAGTCGTTAAGGGTGTTCACGGGGGGAAGATGGTCAGCAGATGGTAGGGTGGGTTGGTATCCGGGCTGGTTGTTAAAGCTGTTGTGGATGTCTGCAATCTTGTTGTGGAAGAATGAGGCTAGGGAGTCGCAGAGGGTTTGAGAGGGGGTGATGTCGTTGGAGTTGGCTGAGGGATTGGAAAATTCCTTGACGATGTTGAAAAGTTCCTTGCTGTTGTGGGTGTTGTTGTCAAGTCGATCCTTGAATGCTGTTTTCTTGGCTTTTCGGATCAGTTGGTGGTGAGTGCGGGTGGCGCTTTTGAAGGCGTCCTTTGTGCTGGTGGTTGGGTCTTTTTTCCAGGCCTTTTCAAGGGAGCGGCAGAGTTTCTTGGACTTCTTGAGATCAACGTTGAACCATGAGGCTTTCTTGCTGCCAGGTTTGTTTTGACGTTTTTTCAGTGGGGCTAATGAGTCGGCGGTGTTGGATAGCCATAGGGTGAGGTTGGCGGTGGCTTCGTTGGCGTCAGAAGAGAGGGCTGGGGAGTTTTGAAGGAGCGATGCGGAGATTTGGTCCGTGGTGATTTTGTTCCAGTTTCTTTGCAGGGTAGGTTGGGAGTGGTTGATGGGTTTCGGCTTGTTGTAGGTGAAGTGAACGCAGCTGTGGTCGGTCCATAGGAGATCCGTAGTGTGGCTGAAGGAGACATGATTGCTGGAGGTGAAGATGGGGTCGAGTGTGTGACCTGCGATGTGGGTGGGGGAAGTGACTAGTTGTTTAAGTCCGAGGTTGGCGAGGTTGTCCACGAGGGTGGCGGTGTTGTGGTCGTTTATCTTTTCAAGGTGAAAGTTGAGGTCTCCTATAAGAATGTATTCTTTGGAGGGGAGCGCATGTGGAGAGATGAAGTCCGTGATGTCTTCACTGAATTTTGCGCGAGGTCCTGGTGGTCTGTAGAGGAGAGTGCCTCTGAGTGTTGTTTTGGGGTCGATGTGGATCTGGAAGTGAAGGTGTTCCGAGTTGGCGAGGTTGGCGTCAGAGCTAGTAGAGATGCGGATAGATTTCTTATGGACGATAGCGATTCCTCCTCCTGTGTGGCTGGTACGGTCTTTGCGGGTGATCTTATAGTCTTCAGGGATGGCAATGGTGATGTCTGGAGCGGAGGAAGCGTTCATCCATGTTTCTGTTAGGAAGGCGACGTCTGGAGAGAAGGAGTCTAGTAGGTTCCATAGGTCAATGGCGTGCCTGTGCACCGATCGGGTGTTGAGAAGGATGCATTGTATGTGGTTGGGGTCGAGAATCTGTGGTGTGATCGTAGCGGAGATGTTGTCGGTGCCGATGAATTTGCAGGAGTAGCAGGAGAAAGGTCCATGGGTGTGTCCAGGAGCGGCTTTGACGCAGGTGGGGGAGCGGCCGGGGTTGAGGGCTAGGAGGGTGGCGGCATCATAGGTAATGCGGGAGGGCTGGGGGGCGCGAGGGGCAGGGGGTCTGGCGCTGGGCGCGGTCCAGGCGCGGACGGGCGTAGACGGGCTTACCTTTGGCGCACCTTCGGCGCGAATTGGGCGCGGTCGCTGCGCGTGAACGCTGCGCGCGGGAACTACTGTCATATGTGGATAGTGGAGGGGGAGGGGCGAGGGCGTCACAGCTAGGAGGCGGGGCGGGCACACGAGGACAACAACAAACAAAATGGAGGCGGAGGGGGGGCACAGCGTAGCGCTACAATCAAACGCGCTAACAGGACAAAGCAGTGTGGAAACAAATAATAAAGCGCTTGCGAAGCAAAGCGGCAATAAGCAACACAGCAGATGAAGAGTCTACAATTAAAGCAGTTTAGGCAAGGCAGCGCTATTAATACAGCAGGCGGAATGTAACAAATCAGTTCAAACAAGGCAGCGCTAACAAATAATTAATGCAGCAGGCGAAACCAAATGAGAGACGCTTTTTAAATCAAGGTTCTAGCAATGCAGCGCGATAAAACCAGATGCCTGCAAGAGACACTGGGAGCGACCACTCAGCTTGTAGGCGAGGAGCGGCATGCCACCATCAGGACCATCTTCAGCAGTGCGGGGTGAAAAGCAGCATGCCACCATCAGGACCATCTTCAGCAGTGCAGGGTGGAGAGCTGCATGCCAACATCAGGACCATCTTCAGCAGTGCAGGGTGAAGAGCAGCATGCCACCATCAGGACCATCTTCAGCAGTGCAGGGTGGAGAGCTGCATACCAACATCAGGACCATCTTCAGCAGTGGAGGGTGAAGAGCAGCATGCCACCATCAGGACCATTTTCAGCAGTGCGGGGTGAAGAGCAGAATGCCACCATCAGGACCATCTTCAGCAGTGCGGGGTGAAGAGCAGCATGCTACCTTCAGGACCATCTTTAGCACTGCAGGGTGGAGAGCAGCATACCACCAACACGACCAACTTCAGCAGTGCGGGGTGAAGAGCAGCATGCCACCATCAGGACCATCTTCAGCAGTGCGGGGTGAAGAGCAGCATGCCACCATCAGGATCATCTTCAGCAGTGCAGGGTGGAGAGCTGCATACCAACATCAGGACCATCTTCAGCAGTGGAGGGTGAAGAGCAGCATGCCACCATCAGGACCATCTTCAGCAGTGCAGGGTGAAGAGCAGCATGCCAACATCAGGACCATCTTCAGCAGTGCAGGGTGAAGAGCAGCATGCCACCATCAGGACCATCTTCAGCAGTGTGGGTGAAGAGCAGCATGCCACCATCAGGACCATCTTCAGCAGTGCAGGGTGGAGAGCTGCATGCCACCATTAGGACCATCTTCAGCAGTGCGGGTTTAAGCGCAGCATGCCACCATCAGGACCATCTTCAGCAGTGCGGGTGAGTAGCAGCATGCCACCATCAGGACCATCTTCAGCAGTGCTGGGTGGAGAGCAGCATGCCACCATCAGGACCATCTTTAGCACTGCAGGGTGAAGAGCAGAATGACACTATCAGGACAATCTTCAGCAGTGGAGGCTGAAGAGCAAAATGCCACGTTCACCATCGTCAGCAGTGCAGGATGAAGAGCAGCATGACACTATCTGTACCCTCTTCAGCAGTGCAGGGTGGAGAGCTGCATACCAACATCAGGACCATCTTCAGCAGTGCGGGTGAGTAGCAGCATGCCACCATCAGGATCATCTTCAGCAGTGCGGGGTAAAAAGCAGCATGACACTATCAGGATCATCTTCAGCAGTGCAGGGTGGAGAGCTGCATGCCAACATCAGGACCATCTTCATCAGTGCGGGTAAAGATCAGCATGGCACCATCAGGACCATCTTCAGCAATGCTGGGTGAAGAGCAGCATGCCACCATCAGGACCATCTTCAGCAGTGCAGGGTGAAGAACAGCATGGCACCATCAGGACCATCTTCAGCAGTGCCGGATGAAGAGCAGCATGGCACCATCAGGACCATCTTCAGCAGTGCGGGGTAAAAAGCAGCATGACACTATCAGGACAGTCTTCAGCAGTGCGGGTTGAAGAGCAGCATGACACTATCGGGACAATCTTCAGCAGTGCGGACCATCTTCAGCAGTGCCGGGTGAAGAGCAGCATGGCACCATCAGGACCATCTTCAGCAGTGCGGGGTAAAAAGCAGCATGACACTATCAGGACAGTCTTCAGCAGTTCGGGCTAGAGAGCAGCATGACACCATCAGGACCATCTTTAGCAGTGCAGAGTGAAGAGCCTCATGCCACCATCAGGATCATCTTCAGCAGTGTGGGGTGAAGAGCAGCATGCCACGTTCACCATCGTCAGCAGTGCAGGATGAAGAGCAGCATGCCACCATCAGGACCATCTTTAGCACTGCAGGGTGGAGAACAGCATGCCACCATCAGGACCATCTTCAGCAGTGCCGGGTGAAGAGCAGCATGCCACCATCAGGACCATCTTCAGCAGTCGCGGGTGAAGAGCAGCATGCTACCTTCAGGACCATCTTTAGCACTGCAGGGTGGAGAGCAGCATGCCACCATCAGGACCATCTTCAGCAGTGCCGGGTGAAGAGCAGCATGCCACCTTCAGGACCATCTTTAGCACTGCAGGGTGGAGAGCAGCATGCTGCCATCAGGACCATCTTCAGCAGTGCCGGATGAAGAGCAGCATGACACCATCAGGACCATCTTCAGCAGTGCCGGGTGAAGAGCAGCATGACACTATCAGGACAATCGTCAGCAGTGTGGGGTGAAGAGCAGCATGCTACGTTCACCATCGTCAGCAGTGCAGGATGAAGAGCAGCATGCCACCATCAGGACCATCTTCAGCAGTGCCGGGTGAAGAGCAGCATGCCACCATCAGGATCATCTTTAGCAGTGCAGTGTGAAGAGCAGCATGCCACCATCAGGACCATCTTCAGCAGTGCCGGGTGAAGAGCAGCATGCCACCTTCAGGACCATCTTTAGCACTGCAGGGTGGAGAGCAGCATGGTGCCATCAGGACCATCTTCAGCAGTGCCGGGTGAAGAGCAGCATGGCACCATCAGGACCATCTTCAGCAGTGCGGGGTGAAAAGCAGCATGCCACCATCAGGACCAGCCAAACTACAGAAAAAACTCCAACGCATTCAGAACGCCTCCGCCCGATTCATCCTAGACATACCCCGCCACAATCACATTTCCGGCCACCTGAGAGACCTTCACTGGCTCCCCGTCAACAAGAGAATAACATTCCGTCTCCTCACTCACGCACACAAAGCCCTCTACGACCTAGGGCCCGAATACCTCAACACACGCCTGACCTTTTACATCCCGACCCGCCAATTACGATCGTCCAATCAAGCCCTCACCGCAATTCCACGCATCTGAAGAGCCACTATGGGAGGAAGATCTTTCTCCTACTTAGCGGCCAAAACCTGGAACTCTCTCCCCACCCACCTCCGCCTTACACAGAACCACCTCTCCTTCAGAAAACAACTCAAAACTTGGCTATTTGACAAGTACCCAACCCCCCCCCTCTCAAGCGCCTTGAGACCCTCTGGGTGAGTAGTGCGCTATACAAATCTCAACTTGACTTGACTTGACTTGAAGAGCAGCATGCCACGTTCACCATCGTCAGCAGTGCAGGATGAAGAGCAGCATGACACCATCAGGACCATCTTCAGCAGTGTGGGGTGAAGAGCAGCATGCCACGTTCACCATCGTCAGCAGTGCAGGATGAAGAGCAGCATGCGACCATCAGGATCATCTTCTGCAGTGCGGGCTGAAGAGCAGCATGCCACGTTCACCATCGTCAGCAGTGCAGGATGAAGAGCAGCATGCCACCATCAGGATCATCTTCAGCAGTGCGGGGTAAAAAGCAACATGGAACTATCAGGATCATCTTCAGCAGTGCGGAGTGAAGAGCAGCATGCCACGTTCACCATCGTCAGCAGTGCTGGGTGAAGAGCAGCATGCCACCATCAGGACCATCTTTAGCACTGCAGGGTGGAGAGCAGCATGCCACCATTAGGACTATCTTCAGCAGTGGAGGGTGAGTAGCAGCATGCCACCATAAGGACCATCTTCAGCAATGCGGGGTGAAGAGCAGCATGCCACCATCAGGACCATCTTTAGCACTGCAGGGTGGAGAGCAGCATGCCACCATCAGGGCCATCTTCAGCAGTGCCGGGTGAAGAGCCGCATGCCACCATCAGGACCATCTACAGCAGTGCCGGTGAAGAGCAGCATGCCACCATCAGGACCATCTTTAGCAGTGCAGGGTGAAGAGCAGCATGCCACCATCAGGACCATCTTCAGCAGTGCCGGGTGAAGAGCAGCATGCCACCTTCAGGACCATCTGTAGCACTGCAGGGTGGAGAGCAGCATGCTGCCATCAGGACCATCTTCAGCAGTGCCGGGTGAAGAGCAGCATGGCACCATCAGGACCATCTTCAGCAGTGCGGGGTGAAAAGCAGCATGCCACCATCAGGACCATCTTCAGCAGTGCTGGGTGAAGAGCAGAATGACACTATCAGGACAATCTTCAGCAGTGGAGGGTGAAGAGCAGCATGCCACGTTCACCATCGTCAGCAGTGCAGAGTGAAGAGCAGCATGCCACCATCAGGACTATCTTCAGCAGAGCCGGGTGAAGAGTAGCATGCCACCATCAGGATCATCTTCAGCAGTGCGGGCTGAAGAGCAGCATGCCACGTTCACCATCGTCAGCAGTGCAGGATGAAGAGCAGCATGCCACCATCAGGATCATCTTCAGCAGTGCGGGGTAAAAAGCAACATGACACTATCAGGATCATCTTCAGCAGTGCGGGGTGAAGAGCAGCATGCCACGTTCACCATCGTCAGCAGTGCTGGGTGAAGAGTAGCATGCCACCATCAGGACCATCTTTAGCACTGCAGGGTGGAGAGCAGCATGCCACCATTAGGACTATCTTCAGCAGTGGAGGGTGAGTAGCAGCATGCCACCATCAGGACCATCTTCAGCAGTGCGGGGTGAAGAGCAGCATGCCACCATCAGGACCATCTTTAGCACTGCAGGGTGGAGAGCAGCATGCCACCATCAGGACCATCTTCAGCAGTGCCGGGTGAAGAGCAGCATGCCACCATCAGGACCATCTTCAGCAGTGCGGGGTGAAGAGCAGCAAGCCACCATCAGGACCATCTTTAGCACTGCAGGGTGGAGAGCAGCATGGCACCTTCAGGACCATCTTTAGCACTGCAGGGTGGAGAGCAGCATGCCACCATCAGCACCATTTTCAGCAGTGCGGGGTGAAAAGCAGCATGCCACCATCAGGACCATCTTCAGCAGTGCCGGGTGAAGAGCAGCATGACACCATCAGGACCATCTTTAGCAGTGCAGGGTGAAGAGCATCATGCCACCATCAGGACCAGCTTCAGCAGTGCCGGGTGAAGAGCAGCATGACACCATCAGGACCATCTTTAGCAGTGCAGGATGAAGGGCAGCATGCCACCATCAGGACAATCTTCAGCAGTGGAGGGTGAAGAGCAGCATGCCACGTTCACCATTGTCAGCAGTGCAGGATGAAGAGCAGCATGACACTATCAGGATCATCTTCAGCAGTGCCGGGTGAAGAGCAGCATGCCACGTTCACCATCGTCAGCAGTGCTGGGTGAAGAGCAGCATGCCACCATCAGGACCATCTTTAGCAGTGCGGGGTGAAGAGCAGCATGCCACCATCAGGACCATCTTCAGCAGTGCTGTGTGAAGAGCAGCATGCCACCATCAGGACCATCTTCAGCAGTGCGGGGTGAAGACCAGCATGCCACCATCAGGATCATCTTCAGCAGTGCGGGGTATAAAGCAGCATGACACTATCAGGATCATCTTCAGCAGTGCTGGGTGAAAAGCAGCATACCACGTTCACCATCGTCAGCAGTGCTGGGTGAAGAGCAGCATGCCACCACCAGGACCATCTTTAGCAGTGCGGGGTGAAGAGCAGCATGCCACCATCAGGACCATCTTCAGCAGTGCAGTGTGAAGAGCAGCATGCCACCATCAGGACCATCTTCAGCAGTGCGGGGTGAAGACCAGCATGCCACCATCAGGACCACCTTTAGCACTGCAGGGCGGAGAGCAGCATACCACCAACACGACCATCTTCAGCAGTGCGGGGTGAAGACCAGCATGCCACCATCAGGACCATCTTTAGCACTGCAGGGTGGAGAGCAGCATGCCACCATTAGGACTATCTTCATCAGTCCGGGGTGGAGAGCTGCATGCCACCATCAGGACCATCTTCAGCAGTGCAGGGTGGAGAGCTGCATGCCACCATCAGGACCATCTTCAGCAGTGCCGGGTGAAGAGCAGCATGCCACCATCAGGACCATCTTCAGCAGTGCGGGGTGAAGAGCAGCATGCTGCCATCAGGACCATCTTCAGCAGTACGGGGTGAAGAGCAGAATGACACTATCAGGATCATCTTCAGCAGTGGAGGGTGAAGAGCAGCATGCCACCATCAGGACCATCTTCAGCAGTGCCGGGTGAAGAGCAGCACGCCACCATCAGGACCATCTTCAGCAGTGCCGGGTGAAGAGCAGCATGCCACCATCAGGACCATCTTCAGCAGTGCCGGGTGAAGAGCAGCACGCCACCATCAGGACCATCTTCAGCAGTGCCGGGTGAAGAGCAGCATGCTGCCATCAGGACCATCTTCAGCAGTGGAGGGTGAAGAGCAGCATGCCACCTTCAGGACCATCTACAGCAGTGCGGGGTGAAGAGCAGCATGCTGCCATCAGGACCATCTTCAGCAGTGCAGGATGAAGAGCAGCATGCTGCCACCAGGACCATCTTCAGCAGTGCCGGGTGAAGAGCAGCATGACACTATCAGGACAGTCTTCACCAGTGCGGGGTGAAGAACAGCATGCCACCATTAGGACCATCTTCAGCAGTGGAGGATGAAGAGCTGCATGCCACCATCAGGATCATCTTCAGCAGTGCGGGGTAAAAAGCAGCATGACACTATCAGGACCATCTTCAGCAGTGCGGGGTGAAGAACAGCATTCCACCATCAGGACCATCTTCAGTGATGTAGGGTGAAGAGCCGCATGCCACCATCAGGACCATCTTCAGTGATGTAGGTCGAAGAGCCGCATGCCACCATCAGGACAATCTTCAGCAGTGTGGGGTGAATAGCAGCATGCCACCATAAGGAGAATCTTCAGCATTGTAGGGTTTCACAAAACAGCTGAATAGCTGAATTTAAGTTCTACTGCTGTGTTCTTTCTTCTAGTTGTGAATCTGTTGCCATCTGTTCAATGGCATTCTTTAGAGTTTATTTAGCACCTGGACATCTGATCACCCAACTCTAGCATCTATATAGAGCAAACCTAATTGGAGAGAAAACAGATCCAAAGGCTTTGTGCATTCTCACTGAAAGTAGACCAGTAGGCCAATTCGTGCAGATGGTAATATAACTCAATGCAACTTTTTTAAAGGCAGAGATAGTTACTACTGTTGTACTTGTGTGCCCGATGAGTGCCATAGCTCCTGAAGCATAACATTTGGTGATGTGTTCAAATCAAGTCAGATCATTTAGAAGCAGGAGCACTGGCTAGTGTTGCATATTTGCAGATGAAACGCAAAATAACAAATGCATTCAAAGTAGAGTATGAACAGAAGCCATACACCCTTTTGAAGTCACAAATGTGCTCACCTCTACTAAGTTGAGAGAATACTATCTAGATCTTGGATTGATGACCCACACCCTTTGCTAGCTCCCAAAAGAAGGTGAAACATACATACAATTTTAGCTAGACTGACGGTTGTCTGACAGAATATTGTTTAAAAAAATATTGTGTTGATCCAATATTATGTCAAAAATATCAAGGAACAAAAAATCGAGAAGGTAAGTATGAATAGGTAAGTATAGATCTACTTTTTTAAATTCCTCATCTATGTACCTTAAATTTATATCTTCAAGGTAAATCTATGTGGAGTAAAGCATAGTAAAACTTTTCTTACTCATAGAAACTTACCTTCACAACCTCGATATTCTTGACACATTATTTTGTCCACTCTAAATTTGTTCTATGATAATTTTTCCAAAACCAGACTGGCCCCCTTTACATGTCAGAATGAGACAAGAAATGGCGCACAGGCTGCTTCCCTGACAGTGCAAAACTGGTAATGCCCACCTTATTTTACCCCTATGTATGTACCACTTCTTTAGTTTAGGTCCTTCGCCTGTGGAACCATAGGAGAACGGATAGCAAAAAAGCAGCTGGGAAAGCTGTGCCACTGTTCTGATATTCAACTTTTTCTACCTTTCTTTAAAATTTCCTGCTACTGGTAGACTCAGGAAATAACCATTAACCCATTAAATGTGACTAAAGTGCAAAAGTATGAACTTCAGTACTCAATACCAAAAACTTCAATAGTCACATAACCTAATAATATACTAATATAGGACTCAATTTAAATCTCTAAATTTGCATACCGTGATGATTGTCGAAATCTCAATGAATGACATGATTATTGAAGGTCATTGGAAATAATAGCGTATGCCGTTACCTAACTATAAACAACAAAATCCTAAAAATATGTTGATATGTTGGAAATAAAAAGTAAAAATTAGCTCTTATCAAATGTATGTACAATACTTTCTCTGGAAAACACTCTGCCACAGGAAGAAGCCATTTCAGTTGTCCCGTTTTCTCCTCCCAATAGTCTCACACACCTCTAATGGCAAAATGCGATAAAAAATAGCCCATTGTTATGTGAATGTACGTGCAATCTGTATTGCCTTTCTCAGCCTGGGTACACACCAATGATCACACCACACACGGAGCTTAATATTACACTTCTTTATTTGTCTGTGTGCAACTAAAAACTCAACATTCTAAAACAAGTTTCATTACATACCACTCTGACACCTACATCACAGCTTTACGGAGTCCATTAAGAGCGAAAAGGGTGGCGTCATAAAGCTTACAAGACACTACTCTCCTCCTCTGTTAAATAAAAATTAAACATTTTCACAAATTAATATATATATATATATTATATACATTATATATATATATATATATATATATATATATATATATATATAATATGTGTACAATTTACATCTCTTCACTCAGCCTTCTTGGTGCTTTAATTATTAGACCAGATCTGGTTACTGGAAGCTGGGAGCTGTCATCTTCAGTGTCAGAGATTTTCCAAGGTGCAAAATGCTTATAACAAAGGACATACTGCACATCGAATAAAACCTATGTGCATAAAAATACCTCAAAGGTGAACATAGGATTACATTTATCATAGCTTAGAGAAAATCGTACAGGTTGCATAAAAGTGGCACGTGCTTATAGCAGAGGACATACTGCTATTCAATGAAAACCTATATGCAAAAACATTCAGCAATGTTAAAAATAGAGCTGCCCGCAAGAAGCCATAGAGTGCTTCAAAGTGCCAAGTGCTTATGAACAAATAGCCCTGCTTTTAACCTAACTCAACGTGAACCATACTAGGAAACTCAAAGTGCTATGTGCTTTAATACAATATATAACAGTAATTGACCAATCATATGACACATTGAGGCAAAAGCAAAGAAAGTGCCAGGTGCATAAACATGAGAGAGTAAAACAACCTGAACCGTATAGATGGAAAATATAAATGGATATAGCACTTATCTTAAATTATTTTTTAAAAGCATACTTTAGCTATAGTTTCAGTCTACTCAACAAAATGGGAGAAATAAATAGAGCTTATGCTACAGATACAAGCATTCCTTCTGCAAATGGTCAAAAATGTTATCAACTGACAAGTTAGTGAAATTGAACCACCTGGGGCATATGTATGAAAATATTTTTTATTCGCAAATGCTGCGATTCGCAAAAAAACAGCGTTTGCAAATAAAAAATCACAAAACGTAATGTATGCGACATTTTCGCATCACATTATTAAGGAATCGCTAATTTTGTGATTCCCAATTTTGCGTAAGCATTTAAGGAATCGCAAATTGCGATTCCTTAAATGCTATGTAACAAGCACCCAAGTTATGCGATTTCTCCTTAAGAAATCGCAAATTACCACCAACTTCAAGTTTGTGATAATTTGCTATTTCTTTCAAAAATGCACTTTTTGGCATTTTTCAAGGTGCTCTGTGGCGCACATACATGCCCTTAGGGAATGTATGTGCACCATTTGCGCACATATGCTCATTTCAGGGGTGCATCAGGGTGTCCTTATGACACCCTTGAAATTATTCTCAATTTGCGA
This sequence comes from Lissotriton vulgaris, assembly GCF_964263255.1. Lineage (NCBI taxonomy): Eukaryota > Metazoa > Chordata > Amphibia > Caudata > Salamandridae > Lissotriton > Lissotriton vulgaris. Next base: position 312,902,363 of record NC_141690.1, read on the forward strand.
TTCTCAAAGTGCGAATCGCAAATTGAGAATGACTTCCCATTCATAGGAATAAATGGGAAGGTATTCCTTAATTGCGATTTCACAATTTGCTAATCGCCATTAAGGAATACCATGAAATCACAAAATATTTGTGAATTTTTAAATACGTCCCGTTTTGCGATTCTCAAATAGAGATTCTCAAAAAATCGCTATTTGAGAATCGTAATAACGGATTTTGATACATTTGCCCCTTGCTCAGCATAAAATGAGGGCCTGGTGAACAGATCTCACCCATGCATCGAGAAATTAGGTTTTTAAAAATATGCGATGTGCATTAGGCAGCTCAGGGCAGACACATACAATATGCAATAGAGTTTCTTGTGAAAACCTGCACAGTCTACAATCTCGCTGACCAGTGCTGGATCCATTTTGGAGTGCAGTTCTTGGTAGAATATATGCCAAGTCACAATTTTGAAAATTTGGTCATTATACGCGATGGAAAGTAGGTTGTCAAATAAGGCTGAATTACCAGTGTCTGATGAGAATTAATCTCTGTCCAGGCATGCTACTTTGCAGCTAAGCATCCTTATCCGCAATAAACAAATTAACTTTGTTGCATTCCGCTCTATCATTTACATCATGGCTCCACCGAGTCCATCAAGAGTCAATAGGGTTCCTTAATTGCTAACTCCGAAGACACTAGAAGTATGACTACCTTAACTTGAGGATGTTTAACGTGTTGTGGGCAAAACTAAAAACTGTTTAAAACAAAGCTTATTCATTTCAGAAAACCCCAATTGTAAATCAAAGATTTGGTAACACGTTGAAAGGTAGGATCTCCAGGATCCAGCATATTCAGAATTATTTATTTTGTACCAGCTATTATTTCCTAAGGAGCAGGGTACTGATAGAGACAGTGAATGAATGCATTTTAAAGATGACCAATGAGTCAATAAAGACTGTTTTCGGAGACCAAACTCCAAGTGAATTTCAGCTTGGCCAATTGATTTTGAAATTGCAAAAACAGACTTACACCTCTAAATTAATAATAAATCCAATAATTTAGCATCCTTTCCCTAAATAATAGGTTTGCCATAGGCAACAGTAAATGAAACTGATATAGGCTTCAGCCATCTTTGATGGAGTACTGTGACCTTGTATAGGCACTCTGGAAATGTAGTCAGCAGGGTTCTGATCCTTCCATGGACGATGCACAGTGTCATATTTGTACTCTTGTAATCGTAGTCCCCATCCTTCAATGCGAGGAGGCATCATGGCTTTTTGAGTGCCAAATATAGCTAGCAAACCAGTTACCAGCAACTGTGGCTTTCCATACATGAACATTTTCACAAGCCCATGCCATGACTACACTTTGTTTTTCAGCTTGTGAATTAGCACATTCTGTTTGGGACAAACTCCTACTTGCATAAGCCACAATATGCCTTTGAGCATTCAGGCTTGCAATTACCTTGACTGTGTTAGCCTCAACCACATCCTCTGTATGAAGCTTCGGATGGGAATATGCCATTTCAATAGCATTTTCGATGGCTTTATCACATTCTTGTGATAGTTGAAAGGAAACATTACATTTCGTCAAATCTCTCAATGGAGCACTTACAGTGGCAAAGTCTGGTATATATCTGGAACAGTACCTGGCCACACCAAGAAAAGAACGCACCATAGGAATATCTTGTGGGGGATAAGCATTTTACAGCGCTTGTACTTTAGTGGGATTGGGTATCATAGCCCCCTCAGGAAAAATACATAGGCAAAATATTTCAAGTTTGTCGTCTGGAACCCACATTTATCTGCATTCAAAGTCAAAGCTGCATCAGCAAGTAAATGGCATACTTGTGTTAGAGCTTTAGTGTGCTCTTTTAGTGTAGCTACGACCAATATGTCATCACTATAATTAAACACATTCATGACAGGCTATATGATACATCGAATGATGTCTTGAAAAAGGTCTGCAGCCAATGACACACCAAATTGTGTTCTTTTGTATTGAAACAGACCAACATGTGTAGAAAAGGTTGTAATGTAATTGCAATTTTTTTTAATTCCAACTGATGATAACCTTTTTTCAAATCAAGGCAAGAGAATACCTTTGCACCATTTGATTGCATTATGTTAGCAATGTGTGGACCTAGATATCGTTCTCATTCAATTGTCTTGTTTGCCTGACGCATGTCAATGCTTATGCCTACAGCTCTTTCACTGCCTGTTTTGGGCACTACCGCTATGTTGGACCAGTAGAACGCTCAAAGATAACATGTTTAGGAAATTATTCAAGCTTTCTTTAAACAGCATCATGTAAATGAAAAGCAATTTGTCTATGTCTTTGAGCAACAGGACAGGTGTCCTCATTATTATGCAGCTTTACTTTCATAATCTTAAGCTTTCCTAAACTGGGAAACAATGAGGGGAATGGACTTACGATTTTGTGGTGAGCATTCATGTTGTGGTTTAACACCTTGGCTGCTGCCCCGATTCCCCTCCGGTGCTGGACATCCCCTAACTGGGTGTGGTCATGACGGAACCATTCCGTCATCAGCACAGCTCAACCGTGACTGATGATGGAATGGGTAAACAACCTTTACAACGAATCTTTTACCACGCACTACCATTACAACGCAGTCATTACAACGCAAACCATTACAACGCATTGCGCTGGGGGGCGCTCTAGGATAGGGAATGAGTTTAATGTACTATCCAACACCTTCCCTAGTGTCCACGGGGACTGGAGTTGGAATAGTAAATTAAACTATTCACTATCCAGCACCCCAAAGCGCTATGCGTTGTAATGGTATGCGTTGTAAAAACCGCGTTGTAAAGGTATGCGTGGTAAAAGTATGCGTTGTAACGTCATACATCCGACGGAATGGTTCCGTCACCAGCATCGAAGGGGTTAAGGAAAGCAGTCACATATCAGCAGCTGTGCTGACACTGAGTAGACAGGCACTTGACGCTGTACCCTGAAACACATGGATGAGTACTTGCGCCTTGGTTTTCTTGTGTATAACAAATTAACCTTGATTTCTTAAGGCCGTCAATGTAACCCATATATACACTTTGGTTTTCAATGGCATAAGTTGCAGTAATGGAGGCAATTCATTCTATATCTCCTCAGGCATAATGCTTATCGAAGAACCCCTGCTGATGATAAAAGGTATCGAACAACCATTTACTTTCAGAAAAATCTTCGGAGAATGTTTGAATAACTTTGGTGCTTTGGCATGTCAACTTTTCTCTGACCGACATTTTTCTTCACATGCAGTCAATCCGACATACGCACCCTTTTCTGAGGTAAAATTGACATGGCACAACCATCTTCACCACTTTCACTTGATACTGATACAGAAGAACTGTTTGACAATGATTTAGATGACAATAAACTTCATTCAGAGTCAATTTATTTTAGCTGATGTCACCGATTGGCCTTGTGGGTATGCGGCGAATGTTGATTCTGGACTGGTCTTGTGGCCATTTTGGTTCACTCCATGCCACACTTACTTTTTCCTTTGCTTTGCAAACCTTCACAAAATGGTTCTCCTTCCCACAACATTAACATATCTGTCCAATGGCAGATCATTTGCCTTCATGTGGAAGCAAAAATCCACATCTAAAACACAACTTCTTTTTACGTGTACACATCACTGTGCCCTTCAGTCTTTAGCTTTGGCTTACTTTTCACACTCATGACTGATTCATTCTGGGCACCTTGGGCCTCCACGTCAGTGGCTTTTCTTTCAGCATGCTCCTAATATCTGGCAGCTATTAACACTCGCTCCACACTAAGAATTTCTCTCAGCATTCGTAGTCTAAATGAATCTAACGGCATCTATCAATTCCTCTAAGACATGTAGCTTCTTGATAATTAAATTAATTTAATGTACAATGTTTGATGAGTGTGTTGAGTCTCTCCACAAATTCATCAATGGTTATCCAACTTTCTGTCATTCTTGACTAAAAATGTACCTTTCATAATCAACATTGGCCAATGGATTATATTTAAGATTCAAACCTTCTTTAATCTGAAGGTATTTGACTTCTTCAGCAGTTTGCAGCATTTTCTTTATGCCTTTTTTGTCACCATCACCAGCAAGATTTTTAAGATACTTGATTATCTTTTTGTTATCAGTCTCTTCAAGTGTATCAAAAAAAGTATTAAATGTTTCTATCCAAACAATCCATCTATCGCTAATATTCTGCTTTTTGGCAGTATCAAAGGGTGGTGGTGGTTTCAAGAATGCAGCAGTATTGTAGACCAGTGTAGAACTTAATGACACTGCTTGTGGATCACTGTGACTTGGTTTATGCAAATAATCTTTGAGGCCTTGTGAAGTGCTGACCTTTGGATCATCTTTAATGATAACTGCAAGTATAACTTTCTTAATTGCCACCTGAAAAGTTTCACTTTTCCTAAGTCACTCTTAGCTCTTTATTCTTTGAAGACCTGTTGTTAGACCTGGCATCTTTGGCGTGGTTTCCCCTATCTTTTTTGCCTCTACCTCCTGTATTTTTGATGCTGTGCTGGTTTTCATTTTTGCTGGTTTAGATGCTTTGGACACTCTGCCACTGCTGATCAGTGCCAGAGTGTAAGTGCTCCCTATGTAAATTGCTATTCTGATTGGATATACATGTTTGGCATATTTGTATCACCATGAAGTCCCTAGTAAAGTGCACCGGGTGTGCCAGGGCTGGTGATGACAAATGCTACTAGTGGGCTTGCAGCACTGATTGTGCCACCCACAGGAGTAGCTCAAAAATGGTGTCTCAGGCCTGCCACTGCAGCACCTATGGGCAGTTTAGAAACTGCCATGTCCTGCTGGTCAGTGTCCCCACTGACCAAGCCTAACACTTCCCTTTGTGTGCACATCAGTCACCTCTATGGAAGGCCCAAGGTACCCCCCTGGGCAGGGTGCAGTGTATGTGAAATGTATAGCATTTACTGGTGCAGGTGACATGCTCTGGTAGTGAATTACAGCCATTTTCGTTTTTCACTACTGTAAGGCTATCTTGCTCCGTAGATTAACATGGGGGATGCTGGCTACAGTGGCTTCCAGCATTTCTTCTCATAGGAACAAGATAGGACATAAGTATCTAGTATCCCTGAACTCTGAATTTAATAACACATCTTTTAGGAAAGGTTGTTTTTAAATCCTGTGTTTGAGAACAGCACATTTAGAAAGTTGCTGTTCTCTTGTATGACCCTTCTGTGTGACTTGGCCTGTTTGTGGATTGACTGTCTGGTTTGAGAGTGACAGGGGCTGGGGATTCCCCAGGAGGCTGGCTGAGTCAGCCCTAGGCTGAATGACTGCATTTGAAACTGGAGTGGTGGGAGGAGTTAGCACCTGGGCCTGAATAGGGCTGTGCCTGCCTTCCACAATGCTGGCTCCGCCCCCTGCTGGGCGGCTGACGACCCTGCCCCTCACTCTGAAAGGAAAGGAGCAGCCAGAAAAACAAAGTATCAGGAGACACCCAGAAATGGTTCAGACCGGGCTCAGGGCCCACTTGCACAAAGAGAACAAAGACTTTTAGGGGTATAAGAACAGGACCCCTGACAACAGAAGATTAGATCATCCTGGAATTAAGAAGGAACCTCTGCCAAGGAGAAAGCTGAATCTGAAGAAGGAAGACTGTCCTGCTGTTGCTCTGCTGGACTGACTTGTTGCTTTGCTGCCAAGGGGAGGGGAAGGACTTTGCTGTTGTGCTGTGTCCCCTGTCTTGAAGGAATCTCCAAGGGCCTGAGAAGAGCTGGCTCCCTGTTCTCAAGTCCCAGGAACAAAAGGACTTCACCCCCAACTTCCCTGAAATCTGCTGAGAGAGTTCTGTCCTTCCTAGAGTGCTTGATCCAGTTGTGGGGCCTCTGGAAGTTGTACCTGTGCTGGGAAGCTTGAAACTAAGCTTGAGAGACTTTTGCAATTTAAAAGCGTCGCATCGCTCGCTTGCGGAGCGCATCCCCGACAGTGCAAGAAGTTTCCCGGCCTCTACGAAGGTCGAGATCGTCGCAGCGCCTGTTGCCACTGTCAGAGCCGTCGCATCCTTCGTTTGCGGGACACACCCGATCGGTGCGAGAAGCCTAGCATCGCTGCGAGTGTCGTCGCAGAGCCTGTCGTCGCTGGGTGAGATCGCCGCACTGCTTGCTTGCGGACCGCATCACGTCGCTGCGAGTGTCGTCGCAGAAGCCATCGCGTCGAGGAGCTGCGAGAGAGCAGATCACCGCTGGTCCGCGCATTGTCGCCCCGGAGATCATCGCACCTCCAAAGATCGTCGCATCGTGCCTTTGCAAGAACAAACTTCCTACGGAACCTATGCACCGGAATCCATACAAGTGGCCTTCCTCCCCATACAGACCGGATAAGTCAGCCCTAGGCTGAATGACTGCATTTGCAACTGGAGTGGTGGGAGGAGTTAGCACCTGGGCCTGAATAGGGCTGTGCCTGCCTTCCACAATGCTTGCTCCACCTCCTGCTGGGCGGCTGACGACCCTGCCCCTCACTCTGAAAGGAAAGGAGCAGCCAGAAAAACAAAGTACTCAGGAGACACCCAGAACTGGTTCAGACCGGGCTCAGGAAGACTGTCCTGCTGTTGCTCTGCTGGACTGACCTGTTGCTTTGCTGCCAAGGGGAGGGGAAGGCTTTGCTGTTATGCTGTGTCCCCTGTCTTGAAGGAATCTCCAAGGGCCTGAGAAGAGCTGGCTCCCTGTTCTGAAGTCCCAGGAACAAAAGGACTTCACCCCAACTTCCCCGAACTCTGCTGAGAGAGATATGTCCTTCCTAGAGTGCTCGATCCAGTTGTGGGGCCTCTGGAAGTTGTACCTGTGCTGGAAAGCTTGAAAATAAGCTTGAGAGACTTTTGCAATTGAAAAGTGTTGCATCGCTCGCTTGCGGAGCGCATCCCCGACAGTGCAAGAAGTTTCCCGGCCTCTACGAAGGTCGAGATCGTCGCAGCGCCTGTTGCCGCTGTCAGAGCCGTCGCATCCTTCGTTTGCGGGACGCACCCGATCGGTGCGAGAAGCCTAACATCGCTGTGAGTGTCGTCGCAGAGCCTGTCGTCGCTGGGTGAGATCGCCGCACTGCTTGCTTGCGGACCGCATCACGTCGCTGCGAGTGTCATCGCAGAAGCCATCGCGTTGAGGAGCTGCGAGAGAGCAGATCACCGCTGGTCTGCGCATCGTCGCCCCGGAGATCGTGGCACCTCCAAAGATTGTCGCATCGTGCCTTTGCGAGAACAAACTTCCTACGGAACCTACGCACCGGAATCCATACAAGTGGCCTTCCTCCCCATACAGACCGGATTCATCGCAACACGCCCGCTGCTGCAGCGGGGCTGTCGCATCGCCTCCCTAGGGTCTCAGGAGCAACGCATCGCTTGTTTTCCACTGCACCAGCTTCTGTTTTTGGAACTTTGTCGCAACTAAAGGTACTGTGTCTGAAACGTGACGCAACTGTGAACTTTTCACGCAACTGTGGATTATTTTATCGCAATTTAAAGAACTTTTATTGCAACCTTAAGAACTCTTTTGAAACCATATTCTTGAACTGTGTATGTTGGATTTTTGTCGTTTTGGTCTCGTGTAGTTTAGATTAAAAAACCTTTATTTTTCTAAACTGTTGTGGAGTCAGTTTGTGGTGTTTTCACTGTGTTACTGTGAGTGTTGGTACAAATACTTTACACATTGCCTCCTGAATAGCCTTGACTGCTTGTGCCAAGCTACCTAGAGGGTGAGCAGGGGTTATCTCAGAGGGTTTCCTCCTTACCCTGACTAGAATCAAGGGTCCCTATTTGGACAGTTGTACCTACCTCTGCCAACTAGAGACCCCCAGTTCTAACACCTGTGAAGTTGTTGGAGCCAACTCAGCAGTTTTAGCCACTTCGGGTATGGACAACTATGTAAGAACAACCTTGGGCATGTTTCCTTGAGCCACTTCACCGAGTGTAGTGGAACAATGACTCTTTAATTGGGTTTGGTAAGTCAATTAATTCTTCTTAAATGTCAATTTGCACTTCCTGGCATCTGGTTTATGTCTGCCTTGCCGCGCTTCTGTTTGCAGTGTTATTTTTCAATTTTAGATTCTCAATGGCTGCTCTTTGAAAACCTGTTTGTATCTGCACTCAGCATTAATATTCCATGTATAATCTGACTTTATGTTGCGTGGCAGTGTGGTACCTTTATGTATGGCCTGACTAGAAGGTTCTCGGACAGTTATGTGTATATACTCTGCAATGCTTTTGTTATTTTCATCTGCGTCACAGAGGTTGGAGCTGTGTTTGACTCCACATGCTTTAAGTGTTGATATCTACCTCGACTACGGCACATGTGGCACACATGAGCAGTTTGCTTGGACCACAGCAAACTCTCTAGGAGAGCATTGTCAATCTTCGGGATTACTTATCCCTTATCTCATTGCCAATTGTCGCATCCTCCCCAGCCTGGGTACCCGCCAATGACTAGGTCAAAGATAGAGCCTAGTACTACATGTCTTTTTTCGACTGTGTGTAACTGCAAACCAACCTTCTAAACCTGCCTTCGTTGCATTCTGCTCTAACATTTACATCATGGCTCCACGGAGTCCATCAGGAGTCAATAGGATTCCTTAATTGCTAACTCCAAAGTCACTAAAGGTATGACTACCTTAACTTGAGGAAATTTAACGGGCTGCGGGCAACAGAAGCTCTGTGTCTGTTATCGGGTGATGAATATTCTCACAAAGGGCATGGTAAATAAAGAATGAAACAACAAAAGATGCTGCAGGAAGGGAGCCTGCTCACCAGACCCAGTCAGCTCTAAGCACACTAGCAGTTTTCAAAGAAGTGTCTGAAATAGCCCTCCTCCAACAGTGTTGGCTGCTCGTAGGAAGCATCAGTGGGGTGGGGTGGGGAGGGGGAAAGAGGGAGAGGAGGGTTAAAATCAATCACTTACTTGCCGGCCGGCCCCCACCGCCTCACCTCCATCCTCTTCCTGCCTTCTTCTATGTAAATAAGAAGAACCCGAGCTCCCAGGCTTCCCAAAGACAATCGCAACACTGCAATGCAGTGTTGTTTTTGGTCTGATTGCCGTGGTTCGGTGCTCAGCCAGGGACTGGGAGCCTCAGCATGTTCTCCATGTAGGCTGTAATGCAGCCTGCATGGAGAACATGCAAAGTGTGCATGAATGTTTGGCTGGCCCAAAAGGGCCACTCAAACATTCATGCACACTTACATAGTGCCCACCACTCCTACCCCTACTCTGAGAGCAGTGCAGATCCGCCTGCCCTGCTCTGAACAGATGCCGCAGCGGGAACAAATAAAATGATAATGTGATTTATTTTCATTTTCTTTTTTCTTTTTTTCACTTCAAGAAGCAGTGGGGTGATGCTCCTCCGGCATAGTGGAGGAGCCGCCACTGTCCTCCAATAGCTGGTAGAAGAGGGCTTAAGAGAATGGTGTTTTTCTCTGGATAGTTGGAATCATCTAAGCAGGCCAGCAAGGACTCAGTAGTCCTGTTCCCTACCAAGAGCTATTGCACAGGGTTCAAGTCCTCTTTGGGCAGAAAGGTCCCTCATAGTGTTTAGAAGTTCGTACTTATTTTTCAATGCCCTTTCAACTGGGCAGAAGCACAATGCCAATCAGGGGTCATGTGTTCAATTTAAAAATCCAACCATTTAGTTATCCGCAGATTTCCCCTCCTCAAAAAGGTTTTCATGTAAGACGCCCCCTTGCATCTTTTACAGAATTCATTCTGATGGCCACTGCTTATTTGCAACTGGCCAAGTACAAAAGACCAGTCTCCTGCTCAACTCACCTCCAAATAGTGGCCAGCAATAAGTAGGACATACAAGATGCAGGAATCCTGCCACCACTAGAGACATTTTCGACCAGGTGTTTCTTTTAAGTGCCAGGCAAATATAACCAAGCTGGCAAAATACTGCACATGTAGCCCTTTCTCCACCTACCCAGGTGGAAAGAGGTTTCTTTATTTAATGTCTCCTTAGCCAGGAATTACTGCCTAGCAAAGTAATATTCCTGTCGACTCGTTTTGTACTGTAAACTACAAAAAGATTTCGAGATATCCATTTTTGACAAGCAGAGTGAAAATTCAATAAAATATCCCACATTACCTCTCTCATATCTTCTCCAGACACAGTCTAATGAAAGACTGGCCAATTGTCACCTGCACATAGTGTAAACATGCTCTTGTGCTCATTGCCACTTTAACCCATTGTACCTACATGGCCACCACAAGTGGAACATGCCTCCCAGCGGGTTTAGGATTACTCCTTTAAACATGCTTTCGAGATTGCCTTAAACCAGGAATCCAGCTGACATCACTTAAAATACACTTCTTCGTAACCAACTCACCAAATATCCATAACAACTGTGTCAACTTGTATACATGTTTTGCTATTACACTTAACTTCTGGTTACAGTGGCATGACAAAGGACAATTGACCTGGCATGCAATGGACCCGGATTAAATATGAAAGGTGATGTCCTAGTCTACCTGCTATAAAAAGGTAATATTTAAAGTGCAGAGTGCTCTAACAGCCCTAGACCACACATTTTCGATGTATATACAAACACCAAAATTAACTGTTCTCCTCTAAACGAAAGTGTACGTTTGTACAGTATACTTTAAAAAAAAACATAAATACTTTCAATTCCAAATTCGAGGAAATGTGGGACTGCTATTTTTTAGGGTGACCAGCACTGTCGACAGGCGGAGTTATTTGTCTGTTTCTAAACTTGTGGCTGGGAGTGAAAAGGAAATGGGAAAATTGAAATCTCAACTGCAAAGTCAAAAAGAATATAAATCAATGAAAGCTTAAAAGAAACTGGTACTGGTTAATCAAAAAGAACAAAGTAAAGTGAGTGATCGGTGGCTCGACGGAAGAAGAATGACAAAGGTAGCATAGAAACAGAGTTATCACCATCAGCCACACATGAAGTTGGCAAGAAAGGGAAGCAGGCAGTCAAAATAAAGCAAAATATGCTCTCTCCTCTGAACATCACTAAAGAATAATGTCATGATATTTCCTGAAATCCTTTGAGAGATGGATTGAAACAAAATACAGACGGTCTTTACTTCTCGGGCACATATGACAATTAGTCAACACCATCCACATAATCATTTTATGGAATATAAAATATATATTGCTAAAATAAAGGAGGCCTGGAGAACCAGTGTACATAAATCCTGCATGCTCATCACTGTAGAACAATGTCCTTTTTCTATGATGAGTGTTCCATTTATGGTGCCATAGGAAATTACTGTAACATGGTTACAGCTGATAGAAGGAGGTTTTCTCTCTCAGGAGAAGGCTAATGACAAAAAGCCATTAAAGAAAATGGGATTCCTGATGTATTAATGAAAGAGCATGCAATGTCATTGAAAAATAGAGTGTATTATTAACAAAAAAGAAAACAATATCTGTCCATCAATCACTTAGTGCTGTTGGAAGGAGATAACATGTTTAATGACTGGTGCAGAAAACACGGCGGTGCAACACACACAACACACATGCCTGCACACGCACAAAAACACAGAAAACACAGGTTTCAATGGATAGGAAATGCAGAAATACAGCTTCCCTTTAATTTCATGTCTTGAATTGCCCAAATTGAACCAATTTGCATTAAACCGTACTGCATATCTGTTATGAAACGTGTTAAAAATGGTGTCAGGTGAATAATCTATTTTGAACTATGAAAACATTTGATTAACTCTGTTATTCAAAAATGTAAAATATTAAGATATCTTCTGTAACCATTTTAAAAACAAATAGTATATATAATGTATTGCAAGCACGTAGATATATTTAATTTGTTTTGATTCACGGATATACAGTGCTTGTGCGAGGCGGGAAGCGGTATAGGATGGTAGATGTTCATTGATTCTTCGAAGTGGCTCTATCCATTAAGTACAAAAAGAGTGAGCTGCCGACTGCAACTCAATGAAACGTGATAAAGAATGGGTGCGGAACCGTGAGACTATAAAAAGGTGGGGCTATGCTTGATATTATCCTGATCTTAATTAAACGCATCGGATTTACCTCTCTTGCCTTGTGCCCGCCATTTTGTATTCGCACACTTCTCAGGTGAGAACTTTATCACTTCACTCCACTTATAAAGGTATATTTATCAGAGAAATGCCTTACAATGCATTTAATTGGAATCTTTACTTCTAGTAATAGTTCATAAACACACATTATAAATAAGTGCTTTCTTGTGTCTGCCATTTTGTTGTTTCGCACTTGAAAAAGTTGATTTGAAGGATATTTCCCTTTATTAAGGCTCATATGGAGAATGTTAATACTCTCTCAGTAGGCTAATATGATGCATATGCAATATTAATGGTCCTATTACTAATTTAATCATCACAAGCTCAAAACTTGTTTGTGCAAATATTGTTATGCTCTTCTTATTCCTTGTTTCTATGCACTTGTTTTTACTTCCCTTGTTAATTCACTATTTGCTCCAACCAAATAACTTTTTACATATCTTAAGTGTCTACGTGACTACTAAGGTTTAGGTGCTATTCTCGTGCTATACTAGAAAATCATGGAAGAAGAAGAGCTTTAATGAAGCAAAATAACTCTCAATTGAATCATCCAACTTAATTCTACATAAAAAACCTATTGTCTTGAGTAGTTCAGAACAGTGAGCTGAATGTGAGAATAATGCAATGGAAGGTAGTGAAGCTCAAGGATTGCACAACATCCTCAAATGCCTCCAGAACAATTTCTTACCAAACTTTTTAAAAGGCCCTATAAAAGATGTGGATTTTTGTCCCAAGTCTCCACCCTCACTGATGTTGGATGATCTCATGGAGGAAATTAGAACTCTCAAACCTTTTGTTATGCAGCCAGGGTCACCTTACAAAGAATTAAAGGGAACTGGTCTAGTCTTGAAAAAATAATTTATGCCATTGAACAAAGGATAAGTAACATTAAAGATTCTGTTCCCGATGTTATCAGCATGACCAAACAAACAAATCAATTCAAAAGAACCACTGATAACTTGGAAAATAGCAATAGGAGAAATAACCTAAGAATATATGGTACATCAAAGGGCTCAGATCTTAGAGAAAGCTACATGGTACACAGAATTTTCGTTATGCAGAAAACTATTCTTATTTATCAGCCTGTCTGGGCATTACCATTTTCCATGTGCTCTACAGAAACTACTTGAGCCACTTTTAAGGGATTTCACAAAAATTTTCTCGATGAAAGAGACCAAATAGTGCTATATAACGCCTGTTACTATGACACAAAATGTTCCTGTTAAGATGTGTCTTCCAGCCATTTAACTGTATACACACCCTTTGTGCTAAATCATGAAACCCAGACCTGACTGCCAGCACAGCAACATTAAAAGTCTTATTGTGAAGATGAAATGCATTACTACTTTGTCATCCTTCCTCACATGAAGAGTAGTAATTCACTTGGTCACATTTTTTTAAGGGTACTTTAAAGCCCCTCTCCTACTCTTGGCTATACCTTTATCGCTGTCAGCAGCACATCCTCTTCTCACTGCCAGGTACAAAAACTGAGCCTCAATATGCTCCCTTTGCCATTAAGTCTCTCAGCTTGTTCTGCTGTGTTTTCATTTGTTTGTACGTGCTTGCTCTGTGTCCAGGTGCCTTTACTTTGACTCCATGTTTCATTTAACCTGGATCCTCGGATGCACCTCGGTGCGGGCCTCTAAAAAACTTGGGGCTGGAATTATACTACAACAACGCATCCGGTACAACACATAATAATTTCATCACAGTTATGATAAAAGACTTAGGGCCATATGTATCAAGCAAAATTGGGATTGCAAATGCCGAAATTCCCAGGATTTCGGCATTTGCAATCGCAATTTTGCTTAGTGGTATGTATGAGGCAAATTTGCGATTCCTTATTTTGCGATTCCGTTTAAGGAATCACAAATTTTGCAATTCCTTAAATGCAATGTAAGAAAAGTGCTATTTGGCCTTAAGGAATCGCAAATTATCACCAACTTCAAGTTGGTGGTAAATTGCGATTTCTTTGAAAAATACACTTTTTTTGCATTTTTCAAGGTGCAATGTGAAGCACTTACATGCCCTTAGGGCATGTATGTGCGCCACATGTGCACCAATGCTTATTTCAGGGGTGCAACAGGGTGTCCTTTTGACACACTTGCACCCTTGAAATTGCATTCTCAATTAGCGATTCTCTAATTGCTAATCGCAAATTGAGAATGTCATCCCATTCATTCCTATGGGCCTTCAGGCCCATAGGAATGAATGGGGAGGTATTCCTTAATTGGGAATCACATTTTGAGATTCGCAATTAAGGAATATGTAGGATTCACAAAATGTATTGCAAATCCTACATACATAGCATTTTGCGATTCTCAAATAGCGATTCGCAAAAAATCAATATTTAAGAATAGCAAATGAGGATTTTGATACCTATGGCCCTTAGCACTACAAAGAGGTAAGTTGAGACAAGGTAAGCTAAAATACATCATAATACCAATGTATTTTTAGTGTATGGGATTAGTAAGGAATGTATAGGGGAAGTAAGGGGTTTTTATGGCTCAAGAAAGAATACCGTTAAGGCGTAGTGGGATTTTAAGATTCAGGAATGTGTAGTGCAAGACATTTTAGGGTTCATGGATGGTTAGCATTAAGGGATGGTATGGGATTTTTAGGATTCAGGGATGTGTAGCTTTAAAGGGAATTCAGGCGTTTTAGGTTCAGGGAAGACATAGGTTAGTGGTAGTAAGGGTATTTTTATGGCTCAGAAAAGGGGAGTGTTAAGGGGTAGCAATGACGTTTTATGTTTCCTGTAAGGATATTGTTAAGAGGTGGCAATGATTTAATAGGATTCAGGGAAGGATAGCATTAAGCAGTACTAAGGGTTTTTTGGGGTTCAGCACAGCTAACATTAAGGGGTAATAATAGAGTGGCAAGGCATCCTGGATTTGCCAGGACAGTCTTAGTTTTTCATCAGCTGCCCTGGCAGATTTCGGTAAATTTGGCATGTGTCCTGGTTTTTAGAGAGGGTCGAATGAAAACAGGTGAATGCAGATTTTTATGTGTACCAAACGAAAGCTAGATATTACATGTTATAAGAAAGAAATGTATTTAACATGTATGATATTGACTTTAATTTTTTAATTTTATGTTATTTCTTAGTATCTGTTCTGCATTTCTATGTTGATGAGAACTGGCATCCTGTGGCACTCGAATAATGTAAAACTGCAGTCCTTCTTCTATTTTTGATTTTGGGAAATGTCCTGTTTTTTGTTTTTGAAATCTGGTCACCCTCTGAGTTTTTAGAGTTCAGGGAATAGAAGAAAAGAGTACTAAGTGATTTTTAGGGCTAAGTGAAGGGCTAATATTAAAGAGTAGTAATGATATCTTAGGATTTAGGGATTTGCAGATGTGTAGGGTTCAAGATAGTGCATATATATATATTTACACCAAATTTGGCAGGATGTTATATCTTGGGCCAGGAAGCACGCTTTTTGTGATCTGGTGTAAATCCATTCAGTAGCTTCTGAGAAATTAAGGTTCAATCAATTTGAATGTGGATCTTCCTGATGCTTTTTGCCTGTGGATCCAGCCTGCCCTTTGTGTGTTTTGTCTCTTCCATTTTTGAAGCCTGTTCTGAATATGTAGATTTGCCTGATTGGTCCAGAAATTGTCAGTGATGATACTGACAGGTTGCTTGAGCCATGCTGCATACATGGAAAATTACCCCTCATCCCTTGTCTAAGTAGTGTGAATTTAACATATTTTGGATTGCAGTGGTTTCACTTGCTCCTGAGGCCAGGTGCCTATATGCCTGCTCTTCAATTGGCTACAACCCTGCCTGCTAGTTTGGGAACCCAGGGGCATATTATCAAGGAACGGTTTAGCGGCAGGAAACTGCAGTTAAAGCAGCGATAATGGGCTTGATAATATGCCCTTGAGAATTCCAATAGAAGCCCATGTTCTGGTGTTAACATGGGCTTCTATTGGAAATCTCTATGGCATATTATCAAGCCCGTTATCGCCACTTTAGCGGCAGCTTCCTGCAGCTAAAGCGGCGATAATTTTAATGCCCTTCCTTGACAATATGCCCCTCAGTAACTAGTGGGTTTCTCACTGTTTGCTTTGTCCTTAAGGGTCTATTCAAACGTGGTGTTTAGAAGATCACTCTTGTATATGAAAGGTTACTCAGTTTTCATATCATTCTCTGAAAAATTGTCTGCCTACTGAGAGGGTGGACAAGCTCAGGTATCCTTATTTTGCTGCTTCACGGATAGCTTAGTGATTTCACTGCTCATCTTTGTTGTGGGCTATTTGTGGGTCACAGCATGTCTCTTCGTTGCTTATACCATTCCTTGGTGCTGTCTTCTACTTGGACAACGTTAGCTTGTGCAGCATTGTTTGGGGTGGCTTGTTACTTCTTTACCATGGGCGCCCTCTCTCTTGCTGGCCATATTAATCCACTTTCAGTGGGGCAAGGCTAGTGGTTGTACTGACTGTGTTTGACTGTGATCCCACTCTGTGGCATATTTACAGGCTCCTATCACCACCACAACATCACTTTTTCAGACGTTGTGGTGGCAATAGGCGCTTTGCCTTTAATTACAAGGCAGTGTTAAGCCACTCAACGTGGCTTAACGTGCCTTGTAAATAAGGCACCCTTTCACGCTACACTCAGCATGACACTGCCCCCTATTTACAAGGATGCCGTAAATAGGAGGCCGCACCAAAAGTAAGACCAGGGAAAACCTGGTCTTAAACAGGCGAAACGAGGAGAAATGCTTTATTTCTCCTCGTTTTTGCCGTTTCCATGCATGCTGCATTGTGCAACACACATAGAAATAGCAAAACGCCATTGCTTGTTTATGTGCAGGAAAGTATTACTTCCTGCACATAAACAATAATTGAAAAAAATTACGTTTTTCAGCTTCTATGTAACAGAAGTTACAAAGCGCCATTACTGATTGTTCGTGTGCAGGAAGGCACACCTTCCTGCACATAAAGAATCATTCCCCTACAACGCACTATGGTACAAGTATGCCTGCATTGGCGTTAGGCAGCTAAATTTGTGTAACCGCAGGGGGAAACGCAGGGCTGCACCGTATTCTTGTAAATACGGTGCTGCCCTGCGTTTCGGATGTGGCGTTAAGCCAAGGAGGCTAACACCACACTCCGCCATTTCTCTTGTAAATCTGCCCCACTGTCTCATAGCCTAAGAACCAATACGTTGAGCAGTTATATTCTGTTCTCTGCCATTAGCACCAGGTAAATTCCTGGGGTGAGAGTCCAGCATCCTTCAACGTTTCAAGGATTTAATGTTACACTTGGAAGGGCTGATTTACACAGCAGCCGTAAAAGAATATGAGTTAGGTAAAACATGATGTACTTTTATGAATAATAAAAATAAAAGAACACAATCTTCTCCAAAGAAAACACCTAAAGAGGTTTTAATTCAGTCTCCCTGAAGCCAGCAAATCTACATTGACCAAAATACCTCTGCTGCAGTATCAAAAAGACATGCAATAAATGGCTATTTTAAACAACTCAATTACCTTTCCAAAAATGTAGGGGTTTATTTGACTATTGTCTATTTTACAAAAAAAAGATGCTTGTCAACTCCTTGTCTAACTTGCAATATTATGTGAGATAAAGACTCCTGACCATAAGAAACAGTCAGAGGATATTTGCAACACCATGCACGTAGAGCAGCTCATAATTTAATCAAACACCAAAGTTAGGGATGCTCTGATTTAAAGTAGTTTTACAAAATAAACGGAGAATTGGTCCCGAATTTGTTAAGCTGCTCTTTAATTTTTGTGGCAGACTTGGAACCTCGATTTATTAATTCTGAGGCTCCTATGTATTTAATCATATAACTGCTTCCATATTCGTTTTTGAAAAGTTACAATTTTATGGCATTTCATATGTATAGAAAACACAATACAAATTTACGAACAAAATCAAATCATAAACAATGAATTATAGGCATTCAATACTGTGACGTACATCAGAATCAATTATGACTGGTTATTCATCTTTTAAAACAATACATACACTAGTACACCAGAACAATTTGAACATATATTTAAGGTAGAGCCCCGACCAGTGTTCGGTGCTTGTCATGCAATAAACAGAATAGGGTCCCTAGACAATATTATGGCGCCATACCATTGCACGATCATTATTACCCCAGTAAATGCAGTTCAAAGCAACATGCAAAATCCACAATTGTTTCTGGTTAATAGACCTTACATGCAAACATGTCAAATAAATGGAACTGGTGCCATCAACAATAGCACCTGGAAAACATATAACGGGAACCAATATTTGTCCTTTGCCTGACAAATTACATTAAATTATCCCAACAATGAACTCCTGTAGTTAGGTGAGCCACTTAATTTGTGCCTGTAGCGCGTCTAGACGCTCAATATCCTCCCGCTGTTTTCTAACCAGACATTTCCGAGAGGCGCGCTTGTGTTTGGTGCTAAAACAAGACAACATATGTCTTAAAAATCTCTTTTAGTCGCGGATGTTTATCACTCAGCGAAGATTCATGCCCCTTCATGGCTCTGAAAGAGCCTTTACGAGTGGCATTGATTGTTCTCCTAAAAGCGATGACCCCGGATAAGGCGCGGCACTGCTAGTGCCGGAGCGATCCGCCATCTTTTAAAGGAAGGACATTGGTATTTTATGGTCCAGACCGAAGGCAGCCACAAAATAAACGGAAGGATCAATGACTAGAGCTGGTCGCTTCGAGACCTCCACACAGCAGACTTCGATGGCAAGAGACCAGCAAAACGCCGGTGCAAATTTGGAACCTGTTCAATGAGGCCCATATTACAAGCATTGCAGAATGTGTTGTGGAGAGGGTCCGGCAGCTGGGATGACCGACACCGGCCTGAATCTCCACACAGAATTTCTGCAGATATCAGTTTAATCCAATGGCGTCAATGTGCCAAAATGTCAGGGATAGTGGCAGTGAAATTACACATGCCATTTGACCCTTACTTTGAGTCACACCAACACACACACACATACACACACATTTACACACTCTCAGATAAACACTCTCACCTACAATGTACAACATACATTTAAAAGCACTTTTTACTTACCTTAGCTGTCAGGGTTATATTCCAGCTAATTATACTCAATTTTTTATTACACTAATAGTGAATATTAATATTCACTATTTGTGTAATAGAAATTTGACAGAAAACCATGAAAATGGATCTCCAAACGCCATCCAGTGTGAGTTGCTCATGTGTTCCGTGCCCTGATTATGCCACCTCTGAGGCCAGGGGTCCCAAAGGCAGTGCCAGGGGTAGCAAGGGGCAAGCGAGGGGGACAGCTGTGACCCCTGTTGACCCCTAAACTCTACAAAACTGGCAATACCTGGGCAGAGCAGTTTTGTCTTCCCTCCTGGTATGCCACGCGGAATTATTTATTCAGTGGGGTTTAACACAAACACTTACCACCTTCTCTGAGTAGGAGATACATGTCAGCGAAGGTTCCTTGCCGGTAGTTGTGAGCGAAGAGGGCAACGTCATCTGGCGGGCGGCCAATGACCAGTAGCGGCTCCTGGAGGGAGTGCTGCTGGGCAATGACGCAGGACCGGGGAGGGGCAGGGTGGGGAGAAGTAAACTCCGGATTAAGGCCGAACGGAGGTACGTATACGAATAAATGAATAAAACTAATTTTGTTGCCTGCGCTGCATCGCCAAATGCGATGCAGCGCGCGCAATGAAATTCCCTCCAGGTGCAGCTACTGCCAACGACGTGTACTCCTGGTTTTGGGTGAGTTTCAGCATTGGCTAGTAGATGTCTCAATGCAGCCCTCTTCCAAAGGGATCACACTGCCAGGAATTTTTGAACAGTAAAATCAGGCTTTGTGTTCCTGCACCTGAGCAATCTGGGAACCCAGTTGATTGGTCAAATCAAAAGTCCAGACTGTAATTCCAATGCAAACCCGGGGCCGGACTGACTACCGGGCGTTTTGGAATGCTGCCAGGCTGGGGGCTGATTTCACTGTGGTGGGGGCTGATTTTGTTCATAGAGACCTGCGTGTGCTTCGAAATAATGAAAGCAAAACGAATTTCGTTCGGTACACGCTGGTCCCCAGCAACGAAATCAGCCCCCAGCTCAGCAGCATTCCAAAACGCCCCGTAGCCAGTCCGACCCTGTGCATACCACTCATAATCGGGGCTTTACTGTTAGTTAAAGGGATTGCTAATTATCGGGTGCATCAAACTGAGAGTTGGGTACCACGAAATATGGAATAACACGACAATGGGGAACATCCCACGTCCCTCTGAGATTGTGCTCAAAAACTGTATATGCTACATTGGCTCATTCTTTGCTGCACAGTTCACCTGCTGCAAACAGCCTGCTGGGCCGTGATTTGTGCTTGTAATGTTGTTTTGGATGAAAGCAGGTATTTGTGCCCAGGAAGTGATTTGTAATCAGGCCGTTTGCAGTGATGCTGATTGCATCTGCTTAGCTGCCTGGCAACACAGTCTGCGGGAGTTGAAACACGTCTCTACCACCTACATCACCTCATTGCTTAACATGCATTCATGGCTGTGCGAAACCTCACTGGGCAACAGGACATTTCATCATGGACGTCAATTCACCAAAATGCCAGGGGTAGCGGAAGTGACTTCACATGCCCCTTGACCTTCACTTTCACTCACACTTAGATATGCTTATACATACATACCCATTCACACATGCACACACACTCACACAAACGCAACCTCTGCCTACACATGCACACGCATTCACACACACACACACACCCTATTACATAAACACACGCAAAACGGCAAGCACACACACAGCATACGCACATTTAAGAGCATGTTTTACTTACCTCAGCTGCCCGGGAAAGACATTTTCCAGTTATTTGTACTCCATTTTTTTTTTACTAAACTCCTATTGAATAATGTAATATTATTTACTATTAGTATAATTTAAAAAAAAATCAAAAAACGAGGTGTGAACTCCTCTCACGGACGTCCATAAGGACGAGCTGCTTCTGTTCCTGCCACTGATTTTGCCACTGCTGATGCTAGGAGTCACAAAGGAAGTGCCAGGGGTCACAAGGGGCATGCCAGAGGTCACAAGGGGCATGCCAGGGGTCACAACAGCGACCCCAGGCGACCCCTAAATGCCTTACATGCCTTTCATCTCACCAGTGCAGTAGAGATGGACACGTGTATGTCAGTCTTCTAAGTGTACATAACAGAATTCGCTTCCCAGCAGATAACTTCATGCAGTAGGTAAACACCTGAGAGGTGTAGGACAGACAATCTATGGAGTTTTCATCCAATCGAACAACGGCAATGACCCAGATATGTGCACAGGTTTACACCGGGAGTGGTCCATGGCTATCATATTAAATCGCTACTGCCAATGTCATTTTTTTGTAAATATTAAGCTAGCAGCTTCTAAATGATTAGTTGCAAAATGCTACTACCTGTGGTCGTCAGCATTACATCTCAACCATTCTATAACATATCCCTCAAATTGGAGTAACTAAGTGAACTGGATAAATCATGATGGCTTCTCCGAGTATTTGGTTGGGCAGGTCAGTACACTCAGGTTTCCGCATCCGGCAGTAAAATATGAGGAGAAAGAATGCAGCCGCTGAATGATGATTTACTTCAGCAGCTCAGCAGGCTTAGTCTGAATATCTCAGTTGCATGCCTGCGTCTTCCAAAGTTTGCTCACCGGTTCAGGACATGCACCTTTGCCATGTACCAGTGTCAAGTCAATCTTATAGTACAGCAGACCATGGCATTGTCTGCCTCATTTACAGTAAAACATACATCAGTTTCGTACAACAAAGTCTGAGACTCATATTTGGTGCAGAATTAAGAGGGATATAATCTTAGGTGCTAATGTACTATCAGGTGATGATTTATTCAGAATATATCACATTCATATATTTTTTTTGGTGTTAGATCTAAGAAGGTTGGTTATTAGTTGGAAAATGTGAGTCTTCCTAAAGGAATTAGTCCACATCTTTCTGTCTACTGGGAACCAAGAACCCTGTTGTGGTACTGGACTCTCTCAGGGTGGCGTGGCAGAGCAACCCAAGCCATACGATGGGGAGGTGGTGTGGGTTAGTAGCCCAGTCCGCAAGAGCACCTGACTATTACCACCTAATATATCATTGTCCAGTCAGTGCTTTTATTTATAAAAAGGAAGCACACTTTATTATGCATAAACTACTTAATACTTGCCTTAATTTACGAATAAATATACGTGATGGCAGGTGGAAATACCTATGGTGACAGGGTTCTAACAATTCACACCCTTAGAGAGCCCTTAAACCTATATTCACAATAACCCTCACTTATACTAGACACAATGCAATGTGGTGTAGTTATCAAAATACAGACCCGTTGGATTTGTCAGGGGGTCACCACATTAATAAAACCAGTAATACATCACAGCAAACCAACACAACATCATTAAAATCCTTTAAAGATGGCACGATCTCCCAATGACATTTATTAGCTCACGTAACGACTCGGTATTAACTATGTGATTGTCAATAATGCCTTTCAATGACCTCCAATGACACATATAATGATTCGTTGTTAACTTGTCATTATCAATATGGCATGTCCGAAACCTTCATTAAAACATATTGTATTTATTCACTGTTAAGTTTGCCATTAAAACATTTTCATTTCAATAAGCTGTGTGCATGAGTCTTTTTCCACTTTTACCATGCTGCAGCATAGCCTTAAGGCCCACCAACAGGGGTCCCCACACCCCAGAGTCTATGGACAAAAGCCCAAGCTCCAAAGGTTCCTAAAAACTTGGCAAACTTCACCCGTGGTCATCAATGGAACCCCCTGGGAGACCTAGGCTTATATTTGGAAAACCGTTCAGGAGGCTCCTAGGGAGGGCAGCTGCACTACTGACATCCCCAGAAACACTTAGGGGAACATTGATGGTCCCCCTGCCATCTCTGGGATACCACATGAGAGAATAAGTCAGTTGTTGAGTGCCATAAAGGCTTGTGGGGTATTCCTTCTCCCAGTGCACTTGGGGCTTATTGTGCAATCCTCCACACCACAGCTGCTTTTTTTTCTCGTTTTTTGAATGGACCCCTTGTGCCACAAGAATCCTTCCTTTCCTTTTTTATGTCTGGGTACTCCCCTCTGAAAGGGCACCTGGCATCTGCACAGGCCACTCAGGGAGCTCAATCCCACATGACTTGGCCGGCTTGCAATGCCGACTCAGCAGTCATGTGCAGGAGCAGGGTTGGTATTTTCTTTCAATGCTCACCAACCAACCTTCTTCCCCATGTGGGTAGGAGCACACAATCTTTTCCACACCACAGACAGCTCTGGCTGGGTGCATCAGTCCCTCCCAGACATGGGCATGGGAGATAGGAGAAGCACCCGGCAGTGAGGTCTTCTATCCTCAGCTACATGTGGGGGTGGGAGGGGGGGCACCCGGTACATGGTAGAAACTTATGTGGTGTAATCATCTGGTTCTCTTTTTTCACAAAAATAAACAAACATTGTTTGTGTCTGTCTCCAGGGTAGCAAGTGTCCCCTGCACAAACCTGAAGAAAAAGTGGGGATGCTGAGCATACCGTCTTGGTGGGTCAGCAGGAGTCCTTGAAGAAATGTACCCACTCTTGGATCATCAAGAAAGATTCCACCCAGACACAAGGACAGATTATAGCATGGCCACTTTCTGGTGTGTTTAGGGCAGAGGCAGATGCCCTGCAGTGTAGACCACACATTGAGAAAGATTTCTGTGATTATTTGAGGCTATAGTGACCATACCTGGTATGCACTTCAGGTGATGGCAGATGGCCCCTGATTTTGACCACTTCTACGAACAGCCCAGAATTGATCGTATTTTCTATGACAATACGCACTGTTTTCATGTACTATATTTTCAGTAAGGGGATTATGGCATTGGGGGTTCTCACTGTCAGCAATTATTTTCCATTTGACAAATGGCTGTATCAAACTATTAGTATCAAGGACCAAGTATCGCTAGAACTATCATACAAAATGTTAAGATAGGGCCCCCAAACTTTCATTGTTCATTTATGTTGCTACACTTTGCCATATTTGGTGATTTTAAAGGTATTATATGTGTATAATAAGTGTTGGACCCAGCCCTTCCTGTAGGGTCTTACCAGATTCTTGCCTTCCACTGCAGTATGTAGTGCAGTTTTAACCTGTCATTTTGACCTGACAAAATACACCTTTTGCCAGACCCAAACTTTCCCTTTTAATACGTATAACTCACTCCTAAGTTATACCTTAAAGGCTCATATTAAAAAAGTAGGATATGTGTGTTTAAGTTTTAAATATCCTGACAGTGAGAAACTCCTGAAGTAGTTTTTTAATGTGGTAAGGCCTCTTCCTCTTTCTTCCATAGGTTGCATTACTGCATTTAATAAGTGATTGGTTGCAAGCAGATAGAGACATCATGTTTACACTCAAATGAATTGTCATTTAAAATCCTCTTTTCTCGTAATTTAGCATTTTATGTCACAATTTTGAAAATGGCATTTTAGAAAATGTTCATGACTGTTAACAGGCCCGTTCGCGCCACACAGCATTTGCCCTCGACGACTGGCAATATGAGACCCGCTGTTCATGCCGACAGCAACTGTGCACGATGATCAACCATTATGATCCTGGAGCAATGACCGGCTGTTTAAGCACTTAACAACAACAAATGGAACAGTTTGCTGTACCGATACTCTACCTACTCTTGGAGGCTGGGAGGGGGGTGAAAAGGGCTCCAGATGGCTAGGGCTGGCCCCCAGGAGCAAGAATAGGCCAAGATTGTGAAAATCAGCTGCGTAGGGCTGAGATATGCCCCCCCCAGATGGTATGCGACATTTAACCTCTGAGCAGACTGATGACGTAAGGCATGGGGCTCTGGCTCTGGTCTTGGGTGTGCCCCCAGGGTGGGTCAGGTCCCAGGGCTGCCCCCAGAAGGAGATGCCGGGGAGCACCATCCCGACCCTGGAAAGGTGCCTTCGGGGCCCAGGCTCTCCATACTGGACCCCCAAGAAGTAAAGTCGGGGAGCGCCATTGCGATCCAGATGAAATCGCCCCAGGCGGGGTTGTCAGGAGCCCTCCCTGGCCCCTGACAACAATGGAAGTCAGGGAATGGCAGTGCGTCCCCCGTGAACTGGAGCCAGGGGCCTTGGACCCCCAACTCTGGACCCACAGAATTTGGGGAGCGCCATTGCGCCCCCGTGAAGAGAAAAGCCAGGGAGCACCATCAAACTCCCCATGAAGAAATCCCTGGGGCCCGGAACCCCCAACTCTGGGCTCTGGTGTCAGTGGAGAAGAGGGGAAAGGGCAGCCCCATTTCCCCGCGGCAAGAAGAAGTAGGGGGGAGTGCCACCGCACTCCCCCGAGCCCCAGACCACCGGGCGGCATCATCTGTGTCTGCCCACAGATGTGGGCAAACCAGAATAAAGAGCTGGCACCTGCAGCAGCACGAGAGGGTGCTGGCCAGTCGGGTAGCTGGTGAGAGCAGCCTGGGATGAGCTCCCCGAGCTGCTCTCCAACATACCTGTAATGCATTGTGTCCAGGTGGTACTGGGACCCCGCAAAAGTGGAAATATGGCGTTAGACTGCCACCACAGACAGCGGGAGAGACACTGCTATAATATGCACAAAGTGGGGGAAAATCGCCCCATAATGCCTTGAAAGCCTGCAAAAAAACCTGCTTGTTTTGGCGCGTGGTGGCTCCAGGAGGAGGGGGTCATTGCCAGTTGTGTGCAAAGGTGCAGGGCGAGCTGTAGGAGGATCACAGACTCCCCCAGCACAAGAGAGGAAAGTCCCACCCTAAGTCTCTGGGAACTTAAAGGAAACAACCCCTTAAGGGTTCAGCCATGTTTCAAAGCCAACCTATGGCTAGAAATGTTATTCTGCAGCCAGGTGCTGATGTGTAAAACTGCACTGAGGTGTGAGAGGCTGAACTTGGGCTATCTTTGGAGAGTAATCCCCTAAAGATGAAGAGGTACAATTGCACAAGTGGTGCATTTACATGATGTTGTTCCTACTGGGGACTGGAAATCACATGTAATATGTGAAATGATATGTAAATTGGAAATATGATGCTAGGCATTCCTGCCAGGGTGCCTGGTTGTAATTGCAAATGCACATCATTATAAACGTGATGCCTTTTAGAGGCTTTGATTGACTTGTATTATACCTGTTATCAGATGTGATAAGTACCTGTCATTCTAAGTGATGCTCAGACATGTATTCTTGCTACTGAACAACCTGACTTTCAGCCACTGTATTTTAAGTGTGCATACTGTATGGTCAGTATGAGGTGCTCAGTCAGGTTTACTTACGTAAATTTGTAAACTGAAGCATAGTATTGAGTAGTGTGTGTGTAATAAATGTACTCTTCCTTTTTATAAAGCAAAGTGCAAACTGGACAATCAATTATTGAGTGGTATTTCTGCATACCTGTACATGGCGATTACTAGCCCACACCACCTCCCTTGAGTAAGCCTTAAACTGCTCTGCAATGCCACCCTCTGAGAGTCGAGAACTACAATGGGGTGTTTGGATACCGGTGAAGGACATATGTGGACATATTGTTTGTGCAGACCTCCCAAATAATGCCTCGCTTTCCAACAGCAAGGTTGCAAAGTTGTCTTTTATAAAGGTCAGTATAGTTTGTGGTTTCACTGAAGAAAGGCGTCTGTCTCAATATGTAGCATTGACAGAGGTAGACTACTTTGATTACATACATGTTAGAGTCTGCACATTGCACGTGACCTTTCACGTAGCATAGGTAAGACATCTTGTGAAAAGCAAGTCGTGCAAGCGTCACTTCTTCTACACTTCGGTGTTCTCTTGTGCCAGCATGCCATTGTGCCACTGGGCATCACCCTCTCTTGGCATTGTTTACTTGGCACGTGAGGGGCTGACTGAAAACAATGTGCTTTAGAAACGCTCCTACGAGGTACCAAAGGTTTAATATGAACGTTTACAATACTTATATTGCCTTTATCTGCAATTTCATTTCATTATTTAAAATCTGGCATCTAAGAGTTAAGGTTGAGTAAAGAAAATGTGTTCCGTTTTCAGATTTTAAGAGCCGATTGACAATGTGAAGAATAGGGAAGGCTGACACATGGCGAGGTATTTATTTATTTTCAACATTAAAGACTGAGTAATTGCCCAAATGATAACATATCATTTAGACACACAAAAGATACTTTCGCAGGAATTAGACATGTTAATTAGGTATCGTCAAAGGCATTGGCACAGTAAATAGTATCAGCTGCATTTTAGGTGAATTCAAAAACAAACAGGAATATGTTGTGGTAAGGATTTAAATATCTGAATAATACAGCAGGATTCCAGAAATAGGAAGAAAGCTGCCATAGGTTGATGGTTTGCAAGGTATGCACCTGTTACAACGCATTTTTTACTCCGCACTACCACTACAACGCAGGCATTACAACGCATACCATTACAACGCATTGCGCTGGGGGGCGCTCTAGGATAAGAGGTAAGTTTAATTTACTATCCAACACCTTCCCTAGGGTCCACGGGGACTGGAGTTAGAATAGTAAATTATACTTACCACTATCCAGCACCCCAAAGCGCTATGCGTTGTAACGGTATGCGTTGTAAATACCGCGTTGTAATGGTATGCGGAGTAAAAGTATGCGTTGTAACATCATATATCCGGTTTGCAAGTATAGAGCAAAAAAATGAGTAGAGCTCTAGCATATTGGGATTTCTGAGCCATCTTCCAGTGGCTTTAGGATCGAGTGTGCAGAGCGCTCAAGCGGGAGGTAGATAACACAGCCGGACTGGGCACCGGGCAATCCCCCGGTGAGCCGCACGGGTGGGGGCCGGTTTGGGGCCCCAGGGCAAAATCTGCCTGTAACAAAATCAGCCGAAAACCGGCCCTGGCAAAGAGCTCGGCGACACCCCCAACCACTCCCCTCCGGGGGGAAGGAGCCGTGCACTTTGCCAGGCCCAGTATTGTTTCCCAGTCCGACCCTGGTAGATAACACTGAAAGATGAACTGGCGGAGATTTATTCCACGTTATTCTGCAGAGCTACATAAAAACTCTGGGAGATTCCGTGGAATTCTGCAAGTGGCAGTATTTCGGCACGCCACCCTACTTCTGCTGATTTTTAGCACCTGGAGCTTGTTCTGCACTGTAAAATCACAGCAAACTGCACCACGCACTATGCCAGAGGACGCTGTTTCTTCCTGCTGCTCGAATAGATTTCCTACTTGAGCAGCAGCTTTCTCAATGTGAAAGGTTGCAACCTACTGCGACTGCCCGCTTTGAGAAATCATGCTGGAACATGTTCTAGCGCTTGAGTTTTTCGCTCGTCAATTTAATGCTGGCAAGCCCTAGGGCAAGGAAAACTCTGCAATGTGGCGGTTCGCAGAGTTTTCCTGGAACTCCGCACTCCAGGCAGAGTGGAAAAACTCCTCGAACTCCATCAGCAGAGTGGAGTTTTCCACCCCTCCTAGATTAAATCTTAGTGATTCACTTGCCACTTGCTATGTTTATTGATTCCAATTAATGTTTGTGGTTGCAACTCTTTTATTTATATATATATATACATGACATGATGCATTTCTGCGTGTAATCGCCTTCCTCAAATGCCATTGAAATCCCGGCACTGCTCCACCCACACCTTTAAATGCTGTAAAGAACTCCCATTGGTTGCAGCGTTCACACCCACAATCACATGATGACACACCCTCTGTAGTTGCTGTGATCGACTACAGTTCCCAGAGTTCATCATAACGAGAGGGTTGTTGCGCGGGGGAAACTAAAGGTGTGTCCAGACTAAAATGACATCTGCTAACCTGGGAGGGTGTGACAAGTCCAGATGGATGGCCATGGATTAAAATTGTAGTCCTCAGGCTTCCTCGAGTCCCCTTTGACGTCCCATCCCCTCATGCAGATGACGGGCGGGCTGTGAGTCGAGATACAGTGATTCTCAGCCTCTTGTACAGTGGCGAGCTGCTCCAGGCAGCAGCCCTTTCCTTGATCTGCACTCCGAGGTGGGCCGAATCTACCAATGCCTTGGTGAAAGACAAACGCTGCAGCAGCTGACCCAGCAATGCTCTGTATGTATATATATATATATATATATATATATATATATATATACATACACAAGTACGTGTTTGTGTGTGTGTGTGTATAAATATATATATACACACATACATTCTCATACATTTCTTCTACCCAACTGATGATGCCAAAGGATAAGGCTTAAAGTCAATGTACTGGTGGAAAAGCACCAGGTAATTTATTCAAAGTGCGAACACATAAAGCAAATAATGGTGACTGAAGTGTTTTGGCTTCACGCCTTCAACTGGGCCTCACAGTGACTCTTTTGAGCCATTTCGTCCTCCATTTTCCCATAAAGAAAATGTTATCACCATTATTGTACAATCAATGCCACATTTCAAAATCACATACATTTCACACTTTCTCTTTTATTAAATTTACAATCGATTCCTCAATTATCTGGTGCATTTCTCCACCACTAGCGTCCCAAATACATTTTTCTCTTCATGGAGGTATGGAAAAAGAACCCATATCACATTCACATAAATGCCACAGTAATTGCCTGTGTGTCTTTTCCAGTAATTGCCACAGCAAAAGCATCCAGCCCCTTAGGTATTTTTAAACGTTTTGGGCAACACACCATAAGCGTGTAGGTATCAATGTCACCAATGTTTCTAAGGTTCTAGTTCTAGAGATGGTCATAAATGTAGTGGTCGATGGTTCGAGCAACGTGGCCAGTGCTGCCAATGGCTTAAATTGGGAAAGTTTACTTGTGCATCTTTATAATTGTTAAAACATTAATGAAATATATATGATCGATTGTATCTAAACTACCATTGAAGTCGGAATACAGATAGAATTTTATGCTGGGAAGATTCATGCACTAAATCTGAATGTTGCTAGCTAGATTTATACATTTTAATTGTAGAATTTTATATATATATATATATATATATATATATATATTATATTTTTTCTTTATAGTCAACAGTTTAGGCAAATACATATAATATCTATCTATCTATCTATCTATCTATCTATCTATCTATCTATACATATATATGTATATGTATAGATAGATAGATAGATAGATAGATAGATAGATAGATAGATAGATAGATAGATAGATAGATAGATATTATATGTATTTGCCTAAACTGTTGACTATAAAGAAAAAACATTTAAAAATGTAAATTAAGACCAACTGCGGAAGCTGTCCTAAATTGTTTTAGAATCAGAAGCGTCATTCAGACCGTCAATTAATACAGGTTGCAATGGTAACAAACATAGGACTTCTCCTCAATTCAGTTTGCATAGGAACTTCCGCGCCATCTTGGAAATCCACAAAGCAGTGCGAATCATAAAAAGCAAACATCAGCTTTAAGACGACCCACTTCATCATCACAATTCATATAGTTTTCATGAGAAAGAATAATAATCATGATCATCCCACTAATGGGTCTTTTGGGAACATCCAAAGTTCCTAAGCTTGCAAAAGTCATAAAGCCCTGAATGGGCTAATATACATTCTAGAAAACGACAGTCTGTGAAGTTGACCAGCAACAATGCAATAAATCATAAAATTGCAAAAAGCAAACAAAATTGCAAAATACCAACATTGCATAATAACAACATACTTAATGGATGCAGGGACCTGTGGGGGATAAATCGTCAAGAGGAAAACAGTTAAAAAGACCCCCAAGGCCAGAAGTTCATAATCAGAAAAAATCAGAAAAATAAATCATGGCAGTACATTCTCATATTAAATATAGATATCATTTCCCCAAGATGGACCGATAACTCTTCATACATATTAAGGCCCATCGGTACTTTAGTCTGCATATCGATAATGTACCTCGATTCAAGTCTACGTAATTGTGTCAAGCGGTCTCCCCCTCTAGGATTGAGCGGGACATGATCCAGGCCAAAGTAACTGAGAAGATCTCTATTCCGATGATGGACTCTATCGAAATGGTGCTCCACAGGGTACGCCTCGTCAACTTTGGCAATGGCACGCATGTGTTCAAGAATCCTAATTTTCAAAGGATTCACAGTGCTACCGATATAACGTAGACCGCAAGGACAGGTAAGGCAATAGACAGTATACTGCGTCATGCAAGTCAAAAATTTCTTGATCTTCTTATGGACTCCTACTTTCGGTATATCATAGGCCAAGACCCTTTTACTGAACTTACCGGCCTTGCATTTCCCACATGGGAAAAACCCTTGCAGTGGGCCGAAAGCAGATTTGGGAATGTCCGTCATATAGCTGCACACTAGCTCATTTTTATTGATCGCGCATTTCTAAATGTAATCAAAGGGTTAGACGGAAGATCATTACACAACACATCATCCGTGCGGAGAATATGCCAGCTTTTCTTCAGGATCTTTTTGAGTAAGGGAGCGTTTTTGGAGTATGTGGTGATAAGGCAAAACCGCCCTCCAGCAGCAGTGAAGGATTGCTTCTCCTTTTTCTTAAATAAATCCTTCCTCTTGATGGAATTGGCCCTCTCATAAGCCTTACTCAAAATTTCAGGGCTGTACCGTCTGACCCTGAAACGTTCAATGCTCTGTTTGGCAGCACTCTGAAACTCCCTGTCATCTGTGCAATTGCGTTTTATTCTAAGGAGTTCCCCATAGGTGATACTCCTCACAAGATTGAAAGGATGACTGCTTGTGGCTTCAAAAACACTATTTCCCGCAGAGGATTTGTGGAATAGTCTACTTTTCAGTTGGCCAGAATCAATATAGATATTCACATCCAAATAGTTAACAGATGTCTCACTGACCTCTCCTGAAAATTCCAGATTCACATTGTTCTTATTGAGCACTTCTATGTACTCTTTGGCTGTATCAGGGGTGCCGTTCCAGACAATAAATACATCTTCAATGAAACAATGCCAACTTATCACCATGTTCGTCCAGGTGGCATTACATGCTCCCCAGGCCACCTGCTCCTCCCACCAGCCTACGAACAAGTTCGCGTAGCTGGGGGAGAAGCAGGTGCCCATTGCTGTGCCCGACATCTGTCTATACAGCTGTGACTGGAAAAGAAAAATATTGTTAGACAAGCAAAACAGTGCAAACTCCAGCACCATGATGCTGTGCTGTGAATGTTTCAAAGGTCTTTGATTCAGGAAATATTTCATTGCCTCTGAACCATCCACATGTTTTATAGATGTGTAGAGGCTTGTGATGTCCAATACCATCATGGTATAGCCCTCTTTCCATTCCAATGACATAAGTTTCTCCAGAAAATCGGTAGTGTCCCGAATGTATGATTTCAAAGTTTGAAAAAAGGTAAAAAAAAGTAGTCCACATAAATAGACAGATGCTCTGTTAGACTTCCTTGAGATGCCACGATCGGTCTCCCTGGCGGTGCTTCCTGATTCTTAGGCAGGTGATAGAACGTAGGGATGGTAGGATTCAGGCGCCTGAGAAACATAAATTCATCCATTTCCAACAGACCCAAGTTATGCCATTTCATTATAACCGAGTGATATTCAATAATAATCGATTGATATTCCATGTTGGTGATAGGCAGGTACGTGTCCATTCTGGTCAATTGGCGTAGTGCTTCTTGATTATAGTTCTCCCGGTTTGGAAGCACAATGTTACCGCCTTTATCTGCGGGTTTATAAATAATCTCCTTTTCTTGGCTCAAGCTCACAAGTGCCAGATGTTGTTCTTTAGAGAAATTATTAGTCCCAGATTTGGTGAATTTTTGTTTACTTCTGAATCGTGTCAAATCCCTTATCACAGCCTCTGAGAAGACATCTATGGCATCTTTGGTTAATTGGGGATTAAATGTGGAAATAGGCTTAAAAGGCGTTAAGCCACCTTCTTGTTCTATGCCAGTCACTGCCAACTGTTGTGACCTACTAATAGAAGTCAAACTCATTTCCTGATCCCCATGGTGCAGATCTTCAAGTACCATATTCGCATTAAAGTCTTTGCCTATCAAAACATCCGTTTCAATCATTCTGACGCGTTTCTTCCTTTGTGTTGTAGACTGCACTTTTGTCTTAAAAAACTTATGAAGTTTTAATTTGCGAGTAAATTTGTACAGGTCAATACGGGTTTGCGTAAACTCTAAATCTCGTTGTGGGCAGAAATTGAATCCCAACTTCAGTACTGACTCCTCAGTTTAGTTTAGTTGTTTGTTGGTTAGGTTAATGATGGTCAGGTTATCCCCCATCATTATTTCCTCTTGTGGTATCCTCTCTTGCTCCTTGTGGCAGGTGGCGAGGTATTTGTTCTTGCGGCCCCTCTGCCCCTCCTGGTTTTCCTCTTCCTACCTTCTCGGGTGGCTTGCCTGCCCCCCGCTCTGCCACGACTGGCGAATCGGTTTGAATTCCTTGCGAAAAGTAGTAATGATACGTCTTGACCTCAATCGCCCTCTCATATCATCCTCGGAGGATTAGTTCTCTGTGACCTCCGATTCTGACGTCACCGGCGTCTCCGTCGCTCCCACTTGCGTTGTCATCGATTTCTTCTTATTCAACAGTTCATCCCGTGGTGCGTCGTATTTTTGGGCGAAAGTGAGGATCCTCCCTAGGGCATAATCCTCTTTGTCCCTGTCAAACTTACTTTGTTTACGAATTTTGATTTTCTCTTCATCAGCTTTTAGGTATTTTTTCATTTGTTCTCTGAAATCGGCGATTCTAGTCTGATCCTCCTCTTTAGACAATTCATCCTCCAACTGCTTAATATCCTGGAGTGCCTTCTCACGATCACTCCACGCAAATTTTACCAGTAAGCGCAGATTCCCTTGACAGGCTGCTGCTGTGTGTTCCGCCCACGCATCTAAAAGCAGTGGATCCGGTGATTCGTAGGCTGGCACAGTATAAATTCAGAGGCCTCTCGGAACCCTATTAGCATCAATATAGTTCTGTAATGAGGTCCCTTTCCACCACTTTCTCACTTCTTGCTCGTACAGCCGTTTGAGCGCATTACATTTGGTAGTTATGCTGTTACCACTTGGCCCTCCTCCGGATCGTTGAGTGGCCCCTCTTTTGTCCCTGCCTTTAAACATGTTGCTGGCCGCTTCATGTCGTTCCGTTTCGCAAAACATGCTGTATGACCAATTCCTTTTCGCTGTGTGTAGACCACAAATCGTGTCCTTGCCCCCTCGCTTTATTCTGAATCAGCTGTCAATCTGGTAAATATGTAAGTCCGCCAGCCGGCGTCTTACCGGGACTCGCCGTCGTGATGGATACTTCGGCTCTCCGTACTTCTCCGTCACCGATGGTCCCCCAATATCATCTTACAGATTCAGAACGGTGCCACGCTGAATTCAATTACAACTCACGGAACACCAATGCGCGGCACTCCCAGGCGGGTGCTCTCAATGGGAGGGTGCACTCGCATATCCATTACAGCTCCATTCCCCCAATGTAGACTCTAATCCACGGGAAAAAGCACTCACGGGGGCAGTTTTGAATAGATTTATTCACAGCAAACAAACAGACGCGTTTCGGTCGTAACCTTTCTCTATGTTTACCGAAGCGTCATTCCGACCGTCAATTAATACAGGTTACAATGGTAACAAACATAGGATTTCTCTTCAATTCATTTTGCATAGGAACTTGCGCGCCATCTTGGAAATCCACAAAGCAGCGCGAATCATAAAAAGCAAACATCAGCTTTAAGACGACCCACTTCATCATCACAATTCATATGGTTTTCATGAGAAATAATAATAATCATGATCATTCCACTAATGGGTCTTTTGGGAACGTCCAAAGTTCCTAAGCTTGCTGTGAATAAATCTTACTTTCCAGTTTTTATGGGGTCTTCATGCTGAAAAGCCATGGAACAAAATCAAAGTATCCAAATCAAAGTAATGTATGTCCTGATAGGCTCAGTGGGGAGCAGCAACAGAGTCTGCAAAGGAATATGGATATTACTGTCATGATTTAGGAGGGGGAGGAGCGGTGGTGTAATGCAAAAGGATGAGGCCCCATGCAAAATGTAATTAGGGAATTGAATAACTTTGGCCTGAATGAGGCCTCCCTGAAGGGTTGAGGGGATACTGAAGGGATAGGAGTCCCCCCTGCGCTGCATGGGCGTGGGTGCACCCCTGCCGCGCTGCAGGGGCGTGTGTGCGCCCCTGGGGATGAGCGCGGGCAGACAGGTAGCAGGTTTGTTCAATGATATCACTGATGAAGCGCTTACTTTCTCACTGTAAACATTTATGAATACAAACAAATTACTTCATTGTGTGCCCTGACTTGTGTTTTCCTCCGCCCCTAGTTACAGCCAACTGGTGGCCCGGGTGCCCTTCTTGTGGGGGGGAGAGCGAAAAGAACAAGAGACTGTTCTGCTCCCCACACCCCCTTTTAACACCTTAAGAGTGTCGAACGTTCAGCGCCCAGTGCTGAACGTTCGACGAACGAATGCTGGCCCGTCGGCCAACGGTCGTGCACAGCACTGGCAAGGTAGTGCTCGCGTCGACCGTTGGCCGACGGCAGCACTTAAGGTGTTAAAGGGGGGAGCACATGGCAGGCCTGCCCCAACGTCAGCTGCGCGTGTGTCCGGTTCATGCTCTGACGACGTCCCCCATTGGTAATTCAGGGGACTAGGGAGTGCTGCGTCATCAGCTGGTGCAGCGACCCCCTCCCCTGCTCCCGGGGACCGGTGCGACTGCCATAATCGCGGCGCGTGCTACTTTAGCGCTCGGCCTTGCTCAGAACTCAGCTAATGTCATGCACTTATCTTCTTAATGTGCTATGAAATACATCTAGCGTTTTAGGGTGTTGTCATTTAAAGAGACTTATAGATATCCAGACTTCAAACTTAGGTTATTATGAGATCAAAAAGAAGATACTCTCAACACTATTTAAAAACGTATCCTCCCCCAGATGTGCCCACACGGGTGGGTAAAAAACATATTTATTACATTTGGAAGTTTGCAAAGAAGCGCCATGCACAGAATGAAATGTACGCGGATTGCTTTGCACAGGCCACAATGTACATACGACAATGCATTTTAAGGGTGCTACATAATTCTGTTTGTTAATTCACTCGATCTTTCTGCTTACACAAACTTGCCTTGCGTTCGTTCTGGTCGCATTGCTGCCAGATCACAAAACACTGGCTGTTTACGTATTCTTGGCGCTAGCTCTTCCAGTCACACGTAGGCATAAGTATTTGCAGCTGAATTTTGCATCCTGTAAAAATGTTCAAACGCCATCTCTCTAAAAGAGAAAATGAACAGGAGAAAAGCAAAGCCCTGTCCACCACTGCAGCAAATGCCGCGCAGAGATCGAGTCCCACGTTTTAGTAGCCAAATATAGGACAAATATTTAAAGGTCAATTTGTTTTACCTTCCTAATATACATACTCGTGTCTCAAACGGAAGCAAAGTGGGAGCTGCTTGGATTGCCAAAAACTGGGATTTATACAGTTATCAGGGTCAGTGATCGTGTAACGCAGA
This sequence comes from Lissotriton vulgaris, assembly GCF_964263255.1. Classification (NCBI taxonomy): domain Eukaryota; kingdom Metazoa; phylum Chordata; class Amphibia; order Caudata; family Salamandridae; genus Lissotriton; species Lissotriton vulgaris. The sequence continues at coordinate 312,938,845 of NC_141690.1, forward strand.
GTATAAACTGATACTGAACAGGAAGAAACTGCATTAGAATGAACTCTGAATATCAATAAGGCAGACACCGGCTGAGCGCCTCTTGCTCTCGATGCTGCTGTCCAGTCTGAGCTCACATTTTAGTCAGACTAATGGATCTAATGTATCTAATAACTTCATCGCACGCTGCAATACTCAGAAACTCTTCAAAGAGAGGGGCGTGTTGGCAAAATCTATGCTAAACTCCAGTTTTATATTTTCCATTGTGTATTTCGGATTTTTTGGAAACTGATGACAGCGCAAGAGGTGAGACCGCTGTCTGATAAGGTGACACGTTAGAGTTTAAAAACCCCTATCCAGGTTCTTTTTTGCTGATAAAAAATCACCTCTCTGTCTACCCAGTCAGTCACTCAAGCATACGTATACGTACAGTCACGACGCTCACGCACGTGTGCGCGCGCGTACACGTAGACTCACGTAAATTACGTTTACTCTGTCACTCATTCCATTGAGTTGCTTAGCTGTCCGTGCACGGGAGGGGCAACGGTAAGTGAATATCGAATAATAGCCTATTCACACTAATTTTTCTGTTTTGAGAAAGGATTACCCTCAGTCATTTTTCATAGCTGCCAGAGCAGGATATGTATCATAAATTTTAATGCATGCTCTCGCAACACCAAGAGTTACCATACATACCTCATTTAGACGGGGGCAGCAGTCATGTTTCCCCCTGTGAAGCATCAGCTGGATCTACTGTTGGAAGAAACTTTCGCCAGACTGGCATGGTGTGAAAATGTTCCAACTGTGTCGACTATCAGTAAAAACAAAATGGCGGGCGGCCGTCAGTGAGGCAGGGCTTCCGCTTAATAACAGTTTAGCAGCCCGCCTGCCTAACTTTAAAACCCCTTCTTTCAGCTGATAAAGGAATCAATCAGCGTGCAGTCTGAGTCAGACACAAGGGATCTGTCTCATCAATAGTGTTCCTCGCCTATAACTTGCGGTCCCCAAGCAGATGTTCTAAATATCCACATAGGATAAATTTGCAATAATTTTAACAGGAAGATATCATTTAGTTATTCTCAAAAGGTGGCAGTTTTCTGCCTCATCAAGACCTCTATTGCAATTTTATTTATGAAAGTGTCCAACCAATATTGGCCCTTGATTTTATCTCATTGGATCAATTAGGTGTCGTGGAGTGCAGAACTTTTATTAATTGCCTTCATTGATCAGACAAGCGATTATATTCTGAGCCCTTCAACTAAATGCAGCGCATAATTAGGAAGCTATAGAAGGCACCAGACAAATGCACTAATGCAGTACTTAATCTGTAAAAAAATAAAAATAAGTGCCAGGGCCTTTGTCAGGAGAGCACTGCTGCTTGGCTACCCATTTCACCTTAAACTGGTGCCAATGAAAGTACCAAACACACCTACTAACCATCAAACCCCTACAAGTAGGATGAATCGGACTATTTCAGGAACCTAGAACTATAAGAATGATATGGGCGGTAGGCATTAGTAATTTTTTTTGTACATTGAAATAGTACACAACTGTTGTTGTGCTCATCTCTAAAGCAAAGAGCACCACCATGTGGCAGACCTATAAGAGCTGGTGTTGACAATTAGGTGCCAATGCACAGTCCCGGAAATGACCGGCTCAAATTTAGCATTGCGTTAAGAACAATAAGACAACCTAAACAAGTGACTTTATTATTGGGACTGATCAGGGCCAGGGTGCCCTTCTATGACATTCAAAAAAATGATGAGGCTCTGTTATAACACGTGTGATGGAAAGTTAGTTCAAACTTATAACAGGTATTTTGTTGTAGTAGCTTTCAAGAATAGCTACTTAAAAATATGGAGGTCCAAAATTTCCAAAAGTCATGTATCGCAGCATTGTCTGAAAATTGCAGCACAGTTACATAAAGAGTAAACAAACACTAAAGCACTGCGCTTGTGCCAGTGATGTCTTCAGCTGTGCTAGTGCAAACACATTGCACTTTAGTGTGATGCTGAGGATTGCACCACTGTGCAAAGGCGAGATAGCGGCCCTTGCTTGATTTATGTATTCAAGGTATACCTTCCAGCAAACATTTCTGTGAGATGACAACCCATAATAAGGGCAAGGTATGTAAAGTGTGCGATTTGGCAGAGATTTCACTTTGCACATGAGAATAGTAGGCCATATTCCACTTTTCAGTTACCAGGTTTCATTTGCAGTAGGTTTTAATACAAAGCCAGGTTGGGATTTTTTTGTATATCTGGCTGTTGTGAAAGCCGCCCTGTGACTGTTCCTTTGCATTCATTATCACAAGTTTGGGATTACTTGATGTAAAACTATTTTTTGCTTACTTATCCTTCAATCTTCCAGTGCACCGTATATATTTTGCATGGTAAGGTTGACAGGCACTGGAATCTGTGCCACATTGCGGGAGCTCCTGTGCAAATGCATAGTACATCTGAGCCCCAGCTTTGAGTGTTACAGACGCTAATGGCAATAACTCAAATGGTATTCAAATGAGCTCTTCTGTGTAATGTATGCGTAATATGGAAATCAAGGATGAATAATCTAATCAGTTTTATTAATGGCATTGGATAGAAGTTAAATGAAATTAGAAATTATGCATAGTTCTGTAGGGCACCACGTTTTTCTGCGAATTAATTGAATATAACATACAACTGTTTCAACCAAGCATACAAAACTTCATCATAAAAAGAAGAAATCAACATGTATTATTGAGATTAGTTCAATCAATCAGAAGTCTTAAAAATACTAGCACTAGCTACTGTTGTTGACCTGCGTTGTAGGCCCATTAAGAATTTGAAACAAAGCAAACATTTATATTTGGCATGTTTGGCATGTGTGGAGAAGTGTGGCTCAGGGGTTAGAGGCGGCAGACCCGGAAGCTGAGATCGGCCCTGGACCAGGGTTCAATTCCCCGCCTCGGCGGGTCTTGGGCTCAAAAATTCCACGGACTCGATAATTCTCGCTCCGGTGCCTTCTCAACTCACGGGTTCACACTCTGCGACTCTGGGCAATAGCTTGCTTAATCTCCACAACGGCCCCTCGTGGCGGGATGCCTGGCTTTCACCTTGTGGATACCCTGCCGGGGTTATCTCACAGGGGAATACCAGGACGGGTTCCCTAAGCAAGCGCCGGGAAACCCTTTGTGGGTAGCTGTGCGCTATATAAGCTCAAATACATTTACACATTTACACATTGTGTACATATGTAGGAAGAGAGAAGGGTAAGCAGGTGCTACTAAACCACTTTTCCCAAATACTCTTGTTTGATTGCAACTCTTAATTAGACTTACCCTCATAGTGAGACTTTTGCTACAGCCTCTAATTTTTGGGCAGGTAATTAACATTGGTTCAAGCTCTCTGTAGTGCACAATGCCATGAATGCCTTGAGTAATGGACAATAACGCCTAATTGTTTGACCTGATATTTTGCTGCGGTTTTCCTCTAAAGTTTTTGCCTTCATTCCTCCTGTTTTGTTGAATTCGTTTTTGTTGGCATTAGGGCTTTGTACAGTTTCTACTGCTAACCAGAGCTAAAGTGCGTGTGCTCACCTGCAAACATGATACATTTGGCTTACACCCAATTGAAATGTAGGTTCTTCCTCGAAAAATTTTACATTTCAATAAATAAGCAAGCAGCATTTAGGTGGTAGACACACATTAGGTGGAGAACCCTCATGTCTAAAAAGGCATTATTCTCGTTTGTTTCAGACATTCCCCTGATGAAGGCTCAATGCCGAAATGCATAGGGAGAAGGTTTAATTGAAATAACCCACTATGCAGAAATGATGCATTGTGGAACATGAGGTTTCACCTTAAACATTCTTGAAAATATATGTGAAACGAACATATTTGAACACAAAAGAAACACAGAAGAATAACTCTGAAGAGTGTTTATTTCAGTTTGGCTGTAGTTACAGCATTATATTACCTGTGCCCAGAGAGACACCCCACGTCGGTGGGGTTGCAACCCAATCATTGAATACTTACGCTCCTGGGCCTGGAGTGATTCTCAGGAGCACATGCAGTCATTCATCAAACTACGTTAAAATAATGCGGTGCTCGATCTAATATCCATTGGTAATTGACACATTTAGTTTACCTATAACTTCTTAGTAAAGACCAACTACATGTTCCCAGTGCCTGTAAATTAAGTGCTACTGCTGGACCTGGAGCATGTCTACGGTCTGCCATTTTTACCTGTTCGCAGTTTTACACTGCCATTTCTACCTGCGAAATAAACCTTTTGCTGGGCCTAAACCTCAATTTCAATACATATGCCACCCCTATGCTAGGCCCTTCACAGCCCATATCGCAATATGCATTGTATTAAAAAAGTTGGACGCGTATTTTTAAGTTATACATGTCCTATTAGTGAAAAAATGTTAAATACATTTTTCACTACTGCAAGACCTACCTCTCCAATAGGATACATTTGTTTTACTTAAGTACATTTCATAAGTGTTAATCGTTTGATTGGAAACAGGTAGAAATGTCAAGTTTGGTTTCAATAGAATTGTGATTTAAAATCATCTTTAATGGCAAAGTCAGGTTTTAAGTTCACAATTCTGAAAATGCTGCTTTTAGAAAGTTTGTATGTATAAGAAAAGGGGCAACTCAGTAACCCTGGAACCTAGGTAATCTAGTTATAAAGCCAAACAATGGTCCCTTAAGGGGTAAGTGTGAACCTCTACTTCCTTGGAGAGAGTAATTTAGACCATCAGGAGATTGGTTCCTTTTCTCATTTGGACAGTTTTATTTGAATTCTAATTAAAAAAATCATTATAGTGTTATATTTAAATCGATTTGCAAGCAAGAAAGTGATCCCAAACAGTGCAACAACGCTGTACTGGCAAAAATAAGTCAATGTAAAGTGCATTGGTGCTATACATGTTATAGAAAGTTGGCATTTTTTTGACCATTTAGTGCCTGCAGTCTGTTTCATCGGTCACATGACTAGGTGTAGTTGGCAGTTGGCCCTTGTGTATTCCTTCCATATGGTTTCACAAAGAAGGAATGGATGTTGAAATGATGGGACATTCAGACATGATGGGAGGGGAAGAGCGGTCACTTACCCAGGTGCGCTTCAAAAGGTGCTGCCTCAGCACACACACAGAGAACTTCATGCTAGCCTTTTGTGACCCCAGGCATCCTGGGACAAGGGCAGGGGGAGGAAGGAAATTCTAGAATGAGATTGGTGGGAAGTCTCAACATTTCTCCCAATTCAAAGCTGGCATAAGTATAAATATTGGACCCTCAGACCAACTCTTCACTACACTCTTGGCCTTTGAATGCTTTGTATGAAGGTCTGCCCTGCTGCCAGATGCCTTCCTCCTGCCTGAGACAGAAGACTGGACCTGCTTCCTTAATCCCAGGCTACCTGAAGTGACTCGGGGGGTCAACTGAGTGACCTCCTCTTCAGTGCGGCAAGGACATAACAAGCTCCAGAGGCATCCCTGCAACTGCTTAGCGGAGTTGCTGCCCTGGACCTGTCTGAGCCCTGCTGCCATCTGCTGGCAGGAGATCCTGATCCCAAAGAGATGACTCCCATGTCCTGGACCCTTGGTTTGGCATCAGTTAAACTCCTCCTGGATAATATGGAGAAATCCTGAAGTTTTGTCTCTTCTTGTCTTGCGTTTTCACTGTGTTGTGTAATTTCTGTGTAAGTACTGCATAAATACTTTATTCATTGCCCTTAAGCTAAGCTTAACTACTTTTGTACCATGCTATCAGAGGGTTACACACAGGTTAATTTACTGACTTTTGAGGTTCACCCTTATGAAGATTTTGTCTGTTGCTTGAGAAGGGCTCACAACCCCTCAACCAATAACCCAATTTCTCGCATTACTTATACGCAATAGCAGTGGTGCCTCCTGACATGTTCATGGGCTATGCCCCAATGTTTTCCGGGCCATTTGCATCATACCAAGAGTAAATAATAATTTATTATTCACTCTGGGTGTAATTAAAATGCCCATCTACTTGGCCCGGGAATAGACCAGTCTCTATCATAGCTGACGCAGGCACACAAAGGAGCCTGCACCAACCTAGAGAGGGATATCACCATGGCCGGAGACATGCCGTGCCAGGCATTGGGGCCCTAGCGCGCACTGTGCTTCACCCATTTGTAATGTGCTAAGTAAGCATCACAGCTAAAGGTAGACCGGGATGCTGCAGACTTGAGCCCTGCAGTGCCTATGGCTACATGCCAATCAGCGTGTCACTCCAACATTTCCCAACTTGTTACAGATTTTGGAAAGGGTGGGGTGAAAGAGCAGAGACTAAAACCTCAAATCTTTGACTGCACAGGTTTGAGGTTTAAGTTTCATGCCCCAGCACAGGAAGCTGAAAGAAGTAAGATTCCAAACAAGGGTACATAGAAAAACTAAGGGCCATATGCATGAAAACATTTTCCTATAGAGACAGAATAGGCAAAACCCTTTGATGCATCTGGCCCTAAAGGTTTTAAATGTTGTGTGATTTCATTTCAGTATACGTGTGTGTTTGTAGATAAGAATGTTTCTGTGAGAGAGAGTATGTGCATATGGGTTGTGTTTAAGTGAAAGTGAGAGAATCAGTGGAGGGAGTCAGTAACAATGAGTGATAGAAAGAGTGAGTATGAGAGTGCATGAATGATAGTGAGTGAGGAAGAATGACAGTGAGAGAGAATGACAGTGAGTGCTACTGTGAAGGAGAATGTCTGAGTGTAATTGAGGGAAAATGATTGGGTGTTACTTTGAGGGTGAATGTTTGTAAGAGTGAGTCCCAGTCTGAGTGAGTCAGAATGAGTGATACAGAGTAGGAATGAGTGGGCATTATTGAGAATAGGTGAGTCAGTGAGATTGAATGAATCAGAGTAAGATTAATTGGCTAAGAATGAGTCCAATGAATGGGACTGAGTGAGATTGAATGAGAATGAGTGAGACTGAGTGAGTCAGTGAATGAGCGAGTCAGAGAATGAGTAAGCCAGATGAGTTGGAATGAATGAGACTAAGTGGAAACAAGTGAGGCTGAGTGAGATAAAGGGAATCAGATTGAAACTGAGTGATAGGCGAGTCAGTGAAATTGAATTAGAGTGAGTGAGACTGAGTGAGAATGATTGAGATAAACGAACTGATTTTGAGTGATACTACATGAGTGAGTTAGAGTTGGAATGAGACTATGAGAGGGAGTGAGTCTGAGTTGGACTGAGTGAGCCCCCAACCAGTCGGATTCACTCATTGGAATTCAAGCCAAAGATTATGCCCCAACACTTTTAAAGGTCGCAAGCCACCACTGCGCAATAGGTGTATAGAATGACTGGGAAATACATGAGACATTTTGTGTATTCATCTGTTGCAACAATCCCAATCGTTTCGATTGCCTAATCACTTGTGTTTCCATGTCAAAATCCACCGGCCTGCATTCTCTCACCTTGGGCCTTTGGCCACCCTGGTAACCATCCCCTCCACCATTTTGGACTGCTGGAAATGGAAATAATTAATTCTACGAACCCATAAAATGATGGTCCAGTTGTGGTAGCAGAAGCGGGAGGAGTCAAGAGGGATGAGGCCATCAAAAACAGAGTCTGAAAGTCAACTTATTTATTTGTTCTTTAAAAACTCTTCGATCACAAGTGAAAATATGACACTATATCTGTTCTTGCTCACATAAATGGCTACAAAGAGACCACATTTTAAAATATCTAACAAGGTTAAGGGACTTGCTGCAGAGGTCATTGTGTGCCGAGCAAATTTCTGGGGCTAATAATAACAGAGTGAAATAACGCTTGTGTTTACTCCATTTCCTGAAGTGATGTGCGTTTTGCCAAGTCACAGTTTTGACTCATAAATAAGCACAGAGAGTTAATGTACCTGCTGCAGCACACACTATTTAACATGCAGATCAAAGATTGGTATGTATTGCTAGGCATATGGGTTTCTGCTTTTGACCCAAAGATCCCTTTGTTATTTGCAGTACATGAGATGCAATCCTTCTAATATAGTACAGTGAGTTATTAACTAGTTTCAAAGAGCTGCATGCAAATTGCATGACATGGGTTTAGAATCTGAGGTATTCTTTACAATGGCGGTCCAATGGAGTGTCCGACCACCATTGCCTCGGGCAGGTGTCCGACCAACTATATGTCGTGATCCCACCTGCTCGATTACAATTCGACCGCCATGCTTTTGGGCAAAAAACTGCTAGTTTCCATTGTGGTGGTGCTTATTGCCCCAAAAATGGGCCGCAGCACAAGCCGCAGTGGAATAGGGCAGTTTTCAAATACCCATGCACCGTGTGCCAGGCACCAAGTGGTGCCTGGCACACAGTGCTTGGAAGTTTTGGGGGGGGCACCACATATTTCCCCTAGGCCACATTCCAGTGACCTATGTGGAATAGGGGCCCTGTTTGGGGCCCCCAAGGTTCCTTTCCATCTGCCTTTACATGGTGGTGGGACTGCCAACGAAAGACAGGGGGAAAGGGACATCCTAATCCCTACAGCTGTGACTCTGCAGCCACCACCCCCATTGTAGAGATTAGGCTCTGGCCATAGCCTTGACAGGCTCTTTGAGCCTGTCAGAGGTGGCCATCATTACCCCCGCCCAAATTGCTCAGACTGCCGGGATTGTAATCCGATGGTCTAACCGATGATATTCTAGATGTCGGATGGACTGTCACGGACGGCTTGTCTGTGGTGGTCTGCCCAATATCAGAAGGAAACCCTTAGTATTTTTTCTCAATTTGGACTTATTCTAAGGTTGCTAAAAGTATTAAATTGAGTAGTATTAAATTCATGTTAGTACAGACAACCGCAACCACTGTGTTATCTCTTAAATCCTGAATTTGTTTCTCCCAACCAGGCACTCCTACCAATGTGGAGGATGTGTGACTTCAACACTTTATAACTCTCATTGTTTATATATCATTTGCTGTACAATGATTTACACACTTGTATGATGTATTGTCTCTGTACAATGTATGTTTTGGAGGTAAAGCCCTCTGACTTTCTACATTCGGATGAGTAGTGCTATAATAGATTAGATAAAAATATAGTGGTAAATCTATTTGCTTAAATTCTTATGCATACAGATACATCTGACATACTTACTGAGCATGGATATTTATTGCATTCAGGGGTTAAATATAGTGAAAAACCTGCCTCCAAATCATTGTTTCTCTTTTTTACAACTTTTTTCTGTTTTGAAACCACCAATACAGTACATGTACAGTTACATTTGCCCATCACCCACACAATGTAAACAGCCATAAACTACTCATATCCCCAGTCCAAAATAAACTCACTACCTGCCCTATATCTTAACATGCTTCCGCATGCATCCTCGGGCAATGTAGATAGATTTTCCACCACTGTCGGGGCATTCGGTAATTTAATCTCCAAGCAAAGTCCTTCTTAGCCACCACTGTAGCGACCCCTACAAATATGTAGTTAGCTCGGGAGCCGCCCGCCTCATCAGTCATGCCCAACAGGGCCACCTTAGGAGTCAGATCAAGACCCCGTTCTTAGATCCCCAAGAGTTCACTGCACAATCGCTGTCAATACACGGTGATTACCGAGCATGCCCAGACAACATGATGGAAATCAGTTGAGGCCCTGGAACAACAAAAGTAAGCCAGATGGGGGATCCTGTCAGTCCAGTGCAAGTGGCTTGAGGTCAGATAGGTCATGTGCAGATAATTGAATTGAATCCGCCACAGGTGTGTTGAAATAGCCGATCTGCGCGGGCCATCCTGGCCTCCGTCCAATCAGTTTCATCCAGCTCACACACCTAACCCTTCCTGTAGAGTCGGAGCTCGGGAAAACCATGTGGGGATTTCGCAATGAGTGATTGATAAGCCTAGGAAATGGTGCTTTGGCCGATTTGACCCTTCAGCAGCTTGGCCTCCAGGAGACTAAATTTGGGTATTTCAATGTCCGAGGAATGTTAGCCAAGAGTGCATGATTAAGCTGCAGGTATTTATGAAATTGTGTTCAATTTAGCCTGTAGAAATCCTGCAGGTAACGGAGGGGCAAAGTATGCTTTCCTGCTCAGACATCCAGAGGAGCTTGTAACAGATCATGTCCTATTTATAAATGACCTCCTGGCCAGCAAAGTGATGAAGCCAGTGCCCCGCCACAGGTAAGTCATTCCTGTCATTGTACCACTCCAACCCATAGAGCGCAACACGGAACTCCAATAAAGATACATTACGCGAGTGACATCCAGCGGGCTGCTGGGTATTGAAGCACCATATAACATGTCCAAAATGGAGTCAAAACCCAAAAAGGATAGTTCCCCTCTGTACGTTGGATCGCCCCACCCACCTCTAAGTCAGTCATTAACCACAATCAACTGAGACGTTAAATAATTACAATGGAGATCCACCATCATATGGAGTCAGCCACTCGTTATGAAATGCTAGTCGGTAATGACTGCCCTACCAAAGAAAGGAGGGATCAGATGTGGAAAATGCTGAAATATGTACACAAATCGAGGGAGAATAATTTTGAAAAGGGCAATGCAGCCCATTACATGCAGAGGAAACCTCGACCACCTCTGGATATCGCTTTTCATTTAGGACACTAGCAGGGTCAGATTGAGGTGTCGAGTAAAGTCAGGAATATATGAAACCCCAGGTATTTAAAGGAAAGGTGTTGCACCAGGATATTAGATTGCTCCTATTAAGTGCCTCGCCTTCGATCGTAAGCAATAAAGATTGGATGTGGAGGCCGGAGGCCTCACCGAATAAGGTCAGGAGTTTGAGATAACGGGGCCCCAAGATGTGGGGTTCTTCCCGGAACAGTAGAATGTCGTCTGCATAGAGAGCAATCCTCTCCTGCAGCCCTCTATTCCACGACCACCTGCTAAACTGAGTGTTGCAGCAGCTGAGCCGTACCAGGTGTTCACATTTGATAGAGGGGACAACCCTGATGCATACCTCGCCGAATAGGGAAACACTCCAACATGAAATGGCCCTGACCTGAGGCTGGTGATATAAGGCACCAATAAGGCACCTCATGTTGTCTCCCAGGCCAGAGCACTTAAGGATAGCGTCAAGAAAGCACCAATCCACCCTGTTGAATGCCTTCCCAAATTATAAAAGGAGAAGCAACGCTGGGGGATGGGAGGCACCCAGCCTAGATAGTGAAACCTGAACCCTTCGGATGCAGTGTTGCATGCTGCACCCGGGCATAAAGCTGCACTGGTCACAGTGAATCAAGTATGGCAGGACAGGTCAGGACAGGTAGCCCAGAATTTAAGCATATAGCTTAATTTTGCTATTTATCAAGGAGATTAGCTTGTGCATGGAGCATATCTGGGGAGGGTGTCCCGGTTTGGGGATAACAACTATTGAAACTAGGTTAAACGGGGGGGGGATGCGTCCGCTTGGCCACCTCTGCGTATAGTTTAAGCAGGAACCGTGTCAACTTAATGCAAAACCATCAAAAAAACTTGCTGAGGAGATCGTCAGGTCTGGGTGTCTTTCCGGCCAGCATGTCAGATAAAGCAGAGGAAATCTCCACTGCGATGATGGGCTTCTCAAAGTCATGGGCGAGGAAGGAGGAAATAGTAGGCAGTGAAATGTCACGCATCAATGGATTGTCAGTCTCCTGCGGGGCAGGCCTGCAAGCATAAAGGTCTTGATAGAAGGTCACACAAGTCCAGAAAATATTTGGAGTCTGGGACAGAGTCCGACCATTTGCGTCTAGATCGGCCTCAAGGTTATGAACTTGCGCCTCGCGGGCTCTGATCTGTGGCACTTTATCCCGTACACGCCTATACACAAATACCTTCACTACGCCCCAGATCACCGACTTACCGACCTCCTAAAGGGTGATCGGTGACTTGACCAGTCCCTGGTTGAGTTCAAAGTATGCCGGTATCTCAGGGGCCAAGAAGGCCTCAAATTGACGATCCGTGAGATATCAGGCATTGAGACACCAGACAGGCCACATGGTCCGATCAGCTGCGCCAAAGGTCCTGGTAAGGCGAGCATGAGCCTATATTCCCCACAGGAGGACAGGTAGACAGTCCACCTGGCACACATCCATTGCCAAGAGCAGGAAGAGATCAATACGAGAGTCTGTTTTATGTGCAGCCAAAGTCTGGGTATACACCTGACCTGAGGATGTCAGACTCTCTAGATGTCACAAATAGCCAATGCGTCTACCCAGGTTGAGAGTTGGCATGCACGGAAGGCATGCCCATGGGTAAGTCAGGGTTATGTACCTCATTAAAGTCGCTGCCAAGGATAGAGACACCCATCGGCAAACCTGCAAGCAGGGCAGTCAAGGATGAGAATGTCCTTGCGGACACATGATTAGGTTAATCGGGCTCATGCAGCCAATCGCTGGTTCACCTCAGATTTAAAAGTAAAGAAATTAGCTGCTAGGAGAGCCGAGCGAGCCTGGAGAAGAACATATAGTCCCGAGCTAAAGACTACCTACCTGTCTGTTTTACAGACCTATAAAAAAGGCATTCTCGAGGCTAAAACCGAGTTCTATACGAACAGGATATTGGCAGCGGAGTCCCACTCAAGGGAAATTTTTTCTACTGTCCACGAACTGGAATCATCCAACAGAACCACGGCCACCATTCCCCCCTCCCAGACTCTCTGCAACTCGCTCAATGATTTTTTCATTGACAAAGTTGCTAATATCAAACTCAACATTGCCCTGCCCTCCCCTACATTTGTCAATCCCCCCCCCCCCCCCCCCAACGGCTGTTAAACTGACCACCTTCCCGCTGTTAACCAATGTTACACTCTCCCCGCTGCTCTGTCGGGTAAAATCAGGTTCTCCCCTGGACTTTGCCCCTGCTCATATCCTTAGGGAAATCTACCTGGCTTCTCCAAACCCGCCCTTGACCCTTCTCAATGACTCGCTCAAACACGGTACCGTTCCCAGTTTTCACAAATCGACGGTTGTCATTCCCATCATAAAAAAACCTGACGCCGACCAATCTTCCCCCTCCAATTATCGTCCCATTTCCCTTCTGCCCTACCTATCAAAAATCCTTGAAACTCATATCACGACCACTCTGAGCACTCATGTAGAGGCAAATCATTGCCTCTCCCCTCGTCAAGCCGGTTTCCGTCCCCTGCACTCTACAGAGAAGGTGGTGATCTCAGTAATGGACACGCTGCGAGAAGGCATTGACATCAACCTCCCGCAAGCCCTGATACTCCTGGATTTGTCCGCCGCTTTTGACACGGTGGACCACTCCATCCTCCTCAACCGTGTCATGGCGGCGGGCATAGAGGGCTTGACCTTCTCATGGCTCGAGTCCTTCCTAGCTGAGAGAGCTCAAGCGGTCCACTTGGCTGGTTTCGCCGCGACCTCCCGTAAGGTAGAGTGCGGGGTCCCCCAAGGATCGTCACTTTCCCCTCTTTTGTTCAACTTATACATTTACCCCCTCATTTTTATGTTACAGCAGTTGGAGGTCACGGTGTTTAATTACGCCGATGACCTCCAGCTAATTTTTAACCTCTCCCATTCACCTTCATCAGCTCAAAATGTCCAGACAATCATGAAGCTCATCCAGGACTGGATGAACTGCAACCACCTCAAACTCAACCCGGACAAGACCGAGCTGGTCTTGACCGGAGGTGGTTGCAGTCCGTGGTCCCCTTCCTTTTGGCCCCCGTCCCTTGGTGTCCCTCCACTCCCGGTACCCAAAGTTAAAACCCTTGGAATCTTCCTAAACCCTCAACTCTCCGTCCATTCACAAGTTAGGTCAGTGGTTTCCTCTTGTTTTTTCTCCCTTAGAGTAATTAGGAAAGTTTCTCGTTTCTTTCTTCCCTCTGCTCTAAAAATAATCACACTGGCCATGGTACTGTCCCGTATTGATTATGGCAACATAATCTATAATGGGGCCCCTGCCTATGCGATCCACCACCTGCAGCGGGTGCAGAATCAGGCCGCTCGCCTGATTTATGGCCTACCTAAATTCCATCGGGCCACTCCATTACTTAAAGCACTGCACTGGCTGCCGGTGAAAGAGCGCGCCCTTTTTAAACTTGGCTGCCTCACTTTTCAGGCAAGGTCGGGTACTGCCTCCGAGTTCATATGCTCTGCTATAAAACCTTATCTCCCAGGCAGAGAACTTCGCTCCACCCATTTGGCCCTCCTAACTACTCCTCGGTTTAAAAAACAGAGGGCGGGTGGAGCAAAGCTCGCTGTCCTTGCTCCAGCTTTTTGGAACTCCCTCCCTGTTGCCCTCCGAACATCTCCCTCCTACCTGCAGTTCCGGAGGGACCTTAAAACCTTCCTATTCGCGAAAGCTTATACCACTTAAACCTCTCCCAGGTGCTGCCATCCACTGTATTACACATAGCGCCATGAAACCGCTGGGTAAAAGTGCGCTGAACAAATAATTTTAAATTCAAATTCAAATTAATAAACTGAGAGGAGATTGTAATGACAGCCCTGAAGAAGGACCTCCATCACCCCGTAACGCCCTTGAGGGTCAATGTGTGAATTAGAGACTTTCAATGAGAAGCCCGTGTGACGAACAGCCACACCCGTGATCCCCTACTAAACCCTGAATGGAGCACTGTCATACCCATAATTCCAGGGAAAGGGACATTAAGATCCCAACAGGTGAGTTTCTTGAAGCATGAGAACTGCTGGTTGAAAACGTTTGGCAAAGCACATTGCGGAAGTGCATTTGTTGCATTCCAGAAGTCCATTCCCATTCCATGACATCAAGTTGAAGGAGGACATGGGGGTCTGTGGTGGACATTTAAGACGGCACCGAGAGGGCACTAGGTTTGGTGCAGATACACAGAGAAGTGAAGAGGGGAAAGCGCAAGACTGAGTGAGTCACGTGTAACGTGTGGTGTAGGTGCAAAGAAATTTGATGAAAAATATAATGTAAAACAGCATCCACCCCAAACAGCCAACAATTCCCCCTATTCCCTCCAACTCCTCCATCCCCAAAATTCCACTGCCAAAACATCTGTCTCACAAAGTGGACCTCACCGGATGTTAAAAAAACAAATCAAAAATAAATTAAAAACAGAAATGGAAGCATACAGTGAGTGCTGGAAGCTCAGTAGACCGACTACTAGAAGGACACTATGCTGGAGAAGGCCATGGTTGGTGCAATGAAGAAGCAACGTGAAATCAGTATCAGCTCAGCAGTGCACAGGTGCTGATTTGTTCAGTTTCTCAATCATGAAGGCAGGCCTAAACAGGGTAAGTCTGAGAGATTTCTGTCTCAGGCATGTGCGGTGGCGAAGCCTCATTCAATCGCCCATCATTCCTTACTGTTCTGGATACAGGGGGCTTCGATTCAGAACCTGAAGAACACCTCTGGCCAACTGCACGGTCATGAGGCTTGAAGGAATGGGTTTGCCTCCCCGGAGGCCTCAGCGAGTGGCCGGCAGGAGCCCGGCGCGGTCCTCCACTGGGTCCCAGCCGCTCTGGAGAGATGCGTAGATCTCTTCTATCGTCATCCCTCCCAAGCCCTCTCAAGGTTGTTAAAGAAGAAGAACGTGTAGATCAAAAGTACTTTAATCTTTGCCAGGAAGCGGAGTATATACTTGAGTTTTAACACCCAGAGCTTTTGCTTGACTTCTGTAAAGGAGCAAGAGTGCTGCTGAACATCTTTGTAAAGTCAGGAGATAATATAAATTGTGCATCTTGAAAACACAGTTCAGGCTGCATGCCCATGGGCCTCTGTAATGATCACGTCTCTGTCGCGAAAGTTAAGGATCCAGGATATCAAGGCCTGTACCAAGACCCAACGGGAGAGGGGCACTGAGCAAGTGATCTAAGGGCCCATTCCACCGTAAACCAAGGTTAAAGGGCCAAGTCCGGAACCCACGAGTGAAACCTATCCTCCATAAACTTTGCTGCATCAGGTACCTCGAAACCCTCCGGGAAGCCCACTTTTTGCAGATTGCTGCGGCTAGAGCTGTTCGCTGCGTCTTCTGTCCGCTTCTCCAGGGCAGCCATCAAGGTCAAAAGTCCGTCCACCTGCCACTTCAGGGTGGACACATCTTCTACTGAGGACACCCAGCACTAGGCATCACGGACTCTTGCAGCTACATAGCAGAAATCTTGGCGAAGGAACGCCATGCCCATCTGAACTTTGCCAACCATGTTCTCCAGGGTTTTCGAGTCTTGAACAGCTGTAAGGATAGTGGCCTGATCAGATTGGGCATTCCCTCAAGAGTCTGCCACACATAGAGCCTCCTACACCCAATCGGAGTTGTAGTGAAGGAGTCCATTTTGGTCTGGGCCGGGGCAGGTGGTGGGGCCTTATCTTTGTCCATGGCAAGTAGGAAGAGGAAAGTCCAGAGGGCCATGGAGAAGAAGGAGCTCTCACCCAGCTCACTTACCAAGAGGCAGTATGAGCAGTCAGTGGTACCACAGGTCTCTAGGCATGCTGTATGCAGTTTCTGATGAAGTAAGGATGAGGTATAGAGATGTCCCATCTGACCTGCTTGCTTCATGGCAGCACGAGCAGCCAGGTCACCAGCATAAATGGAGCAGTGGCATAACAAGCCAGTTGCCAGAGTCAAGGAACCAAATATAGCAAGGCTAAAAATTGGGGGGCCGGCCTCGCACAGACATGGAGTTGTCAAGGCCAAGTACAACCACCAACCAAGAGGCTCAGGCAGAATCAAACCAAGAGAGGACTCCCTACACCATGGGAAATCGCCAGGCTTCCGACCTCCTGACTGAAACGACTTTTCAAATCAATAGTTCACCAAGCCCCAGAACCAAAGTCGGGCCCCAGGATGTTTCACTGGGGGCATCTGAAGCCACGGCAGTAAGAAATAACTTCTTTCTCCTGGATACCCGAGCTGTAATACTCACAGCACCCCACAAACTGAGCTTGGTTTCATATCCTCTCACAGGGCATATAAAGTGATATGCACCAGGGACAGTCCAGGTTTCTTGAGGGCCTCATGTGTGGGCTCTGTGGGCTTCCAGGAATCAACCCCCAAGTGGGGAGCAGGGAGGGCCCAGCCAGGCCTACACTCTCTCCCACGGGAGAGAGCAGCAACTCACCTGTTAAGGACCGATCTCATCAGAGCGGCCCCCAGTTCTCTCAGCGGTTGCTACCCCCTAGTCCTCTTAGCAGTTGCATGCAAAATCAGTCACCATAAGGTTGCAGTGTCCAAGACCACTCTTCGGGGCCAAGCCGAAAGCTGTGGCACCATGGAGCCCAATCACAGCTCCCTGGCTCCACCAGCAGCACAGAGCCAATCGGGCCACAAGGGAAGGCACCGATTTACCCGTCAAGGCGGGGGCCCGAAGGAGTGACCTCCATACCTCCGCTGTACAGCTGTTTCATACTAACATGTCGGCTCTCACTCCCAGGCTTTAGGTCCGCAGGCTGCCGGTTTGCCGCAGCTCCCGAGGTTACACCCAAGCCTGCTGCATGTGGTCTGCAGTCCCTCTGAATCTTCAATCACAACAATTCTAGTCTTCAATACTGCAGCTGCAGTATCACAGGAGAGAGTGGCTGGTCCCCGGGTGCACTCCTCTGGTAGTACAAAGTCGGATTACAGAAAGCGGTCAGGAGCAGCCTCAAGCTACAACATCCATCTTGGCCTCCTTTGCCACACACCCCATTATAGTTTCTCTTAAGTACATGCGAAGTGATAACAAGCAGAAAATGTGCAGGTGTGAGTGGGTCCCCCTCCACTGGCCAATTTCAGCTCCGGGAACCACATCCCCCCGAGCCTGCCACAATTCAATTGGGGAGGGGGCCTACCTTGGCCATATTGGGCACAGGGGGCCCCATCCCCTGGCCATGTCTCCTGAGTGCACTGGAGCGCACCCATGGTAAAGGATGAGGACCACAGGGGAGCCTCAAGGCCCCTGCAGTCCCAGTCGGCTCCCCTCCTCCTGCGAGAGCCGGCATTCTTATTGCACAAAGGGAGATGGGGGAAATGCAGCTCCCTGTGTGCAAGAGTAATATTTTCATATTTTTCCCAGCCCGCATGTCTGCAAGCGGGAGCACTTTGACAGCTTCCATCTACTGGATATGGAGTGTTTGCTTCTGCTTGGTGGGAGCTGTCCGCTCCCGCCAAGCACAAGCAAACAGCTATGTCACAGGGATGCACACCAGGGGACATACCAGGAGCTGGCCCTGGGAAAGTGGCTGTCCACAGTGCAATTAATCGCTCCGAGAGGGAGCCGCATGACCACCCTCCTGTGTTGAAGTGGGTGTCCATGCAGCCCCGCAAATAGTTTTCATTGCCCCAGAGACATGGTGGTTCCCAGGGCTTCTAAAAGGCCAGGAGGGGGATGGCAAAGCCCCCCTCCATTATTATAAACAAAGCCCAGAGGAGGTGGTTGCCAAAGAGCCCTTCGAGAGAGGTACATGCTGCCCCCCTCCGTTGTTTAATAAAAGCCCCGGGGAGGTGTTGGTCCCTGGGGCTTCCATCAGCCCTAGGAAGAGGCCCCATGCACTCCCCCCATTATAGTTGTTTAATGCCTGCTGTATCTGGCCCACCTGAGAGCTATAATGTAAAAAAGAATGGAAGCTCGCACATTTTTTTGGGGGGGTGGGGGGGAGTTTCATCAGAGTCGTTCTTCAGCCGTGATTTTCAGTAAAAATTTGAAAAAAAATGTTTTTTGCCCCAGGGGGTTTCTCTGGGACCTCTACACTAGAGCTAGGGGTCAAGATATTCCTACCTTGAAAAAAAAAATCTAGGGACTCGGTTGAAGCTGAGTCCCTAGATGGCTGCCTACACTCCCTGGTTGAAGTGTTTTTAGCCAATCAGTTCTCGGCACGAGATCGGGAGAGTTTGCTGAGTCTTCATGTCTCTAGATATACAAATTAGAATTTCTTTAAATATCTCTAAAGCTGAACAGATTCATACCAAATAGCAAAAAGCACTCTTTCTGGACCAAGAGCTAGCTTTCTGCCATACTTGGTGCAAATTCGTCCAGTGGTTCATGCTGTAGTCGCGTTCAAAATCCCTATTGGAATTAACATGGGAAACACACTTTTGTTGACCCCCCCCCTTTTTCTCGGCCCCCACTTAATGGATCATCCTGAAACTCTCTATGCACAGCTAGTACGGCACACGTTTTTTGGAAACATTTGTGAAGATTCGTCAAACAGCGGCAAAGTTATATGCAAGTGAAAAAACACTTATCCTATGGAGACATGGTCCAAACTATCAGTAGGTAGTATGTATGCATATATAAATGTATGGGACATAGGTGTGGAATTAGGTATATATTTGCTTACCATTTGATATTTTGGATTTGATATTTTTGATACTTAATATTTAGTATATTTGTATACCTCAATGTTCTTGCTTCAATATTAAGAGGGCATACCATTGTGTAGGTATAAAATCTACCATATCGAAAACCCTCCTGTAAAATAATTGATAAGAAAACCTAAATTTCAGGATTTGTATTTCTAGCTTGCATGGAGCTACCACATATCCAAAGAAGTCTGTGACACTTTTGAAGCCGGCTTTCCAACGGTGGAGTTTTGCAGTTCGTTGCACGGTTGTACTACCTTTAAAGACTTTGTGACCTTTAATGCATGATAATCCTTCACACGATATCTAATAGACTGTCAGCCCGAGAACAATTCTTTTTATAGTAGCCTTGGCCAACAAAATGTAGTCCCTAGACAAATTGCTACAGCGGTTCCAATGCCCTGGGGAGGACTTCTCAAGCAGGCCAGTTCATGTGGGATTTAATAGACAAGGAGCGCACCTCTGTGGCTATGATAAATACTTATATTTGTTACCTAAGGAAAAGAATCAGTTTGCTGAACCATATTTAAAAGTGCAGTGAAGGCGTGACGCAAGTTTATTGCATTTTGTCACAGACATTACACCTGAGAGTTGCTATGTTTTGCATATTGTATACAGGGGCGGCTCTAGGCTCATGGCGGCACTGGGCAGGGAGCGTAGGTAGGAGGCCCCGGAAGAGGGGGTCCGGGCAGGGCGGAGCGCGGAGGCCAGTGAAGAAGGGGGGCAGGGTGTTTGGAAGTGGAACAGAGCCGGAGGCCGCTAAATCCCTGCTAGGGGCCGCCATGCAAATATGTATCCATCCTCAGGGGATTATTATATTAAGGACATATATATTGACGTGGTGGCCCCTGGGGTTTGGTGGCCCTGTGCAGGTGCACAGCTTGCACATGCCTAAGGCCGCCCCTGATTGTATAGGGTTGCGGCCCGGCTTTGCTAGTGTCGCAACAAAGTGCTCCTTCATCTCCATATTCTGACTGTGCAGTTTGTGATTGAATGAGCCGCCAGACTGAACAGCTCTAATTAGGAGACTTAGAAATTAATGATTTGTTGTGTCTGCAGCGCATAATATCAAAAGTTTAAAAAAATCTTCATACGAAAGTACGTGAGTGTAGATAACATAATCACACTTGTCCAGATGCATAAAGCCCATGCACTTACAGTAAATGGACAGCCATGATTAAAGACTATTGAGATACACAAGGCTTGACATGACCATTTTGCATTTTTTTGTTTTTTCTTTATTTCTTTATTTTGATAAAGCCAAAGATGTAAATGTTTGCTTTATAGTCGGCAGGGCAGGGAGGCAGTATGAGGTGGCGAAAGACCTGTCTCTCCCCCTTTCCCTTGAGTTTGTATGAACCAGTAAATGAGAGCGAAGATGATGGGACACAATGCTGATGAACCCTCCTGAGTGAACCCTCCTCATCTCCCACGGACATCCTTTAGAGGTCACTGCTGTGACCCCTGCATTGTTCCTTGTAACCACTGGCCCAGAGGGTGCAAAATCTGTACCAGGACCACAGTGGCAGCTCATACTTATAGAAGTCGGCTGGAGCTCCCCTCTTTTTGTCTTCCCTCAATTTTTTTATTACCATAACAGAGAATAATATTTAATTATTCCCTATTCGGGTAATAAAAAATGGAGTACAGTTAGCTAGACATGACCTTCCCTGGCAGATGAAGTAAGTAAAAAATGCCTATAAAAGGCTAGGGGAAGGGTATTGACCCCTAGATGGAAGTATACCAGCCCCTCTTGCCGGATACTAGGCCGCATGCGGCCAAAGCCCCGCTTAGTCTGGGTCCTTGGGAAGCAGGTGGGGAAATGTAGCAAGATTTAATTAGGAGATAGACATAAGCAAGGGGTGTTTAGCAGCCTCTCTGGAAGTTCACCGGCAGGTCTCAAAATACAGTGGAGTCACGCAGTCAATTGGCCCACTTCCGACTGTCTCAGAAGTGTTCCTTCAACCCAGTCAATCTCTCTCACTACTATACATGGTGCTAAGTTGTCTTCGGGAGAGGCCAGGTGTGGAGATGGCAGTTGTTCCGCCACAATGAGGGTCAAATGGGAACATACGATGAATGGTGAGTAACTCAGTGGAGCCTCTAGGTAGGAGGAGGCACCCTGTCTGATACACGTTGATCAGGGTTGTGCCCAGGAAAGCCGGGCACAGAATCTGGTGCGCAGTCCGCTCCAGGTCAATGATTTTAGATTCATTTTTTTAAAACATCTTTTTATAGACTTTTAGATTAATTTGATTATAGTGATGAATTAGTACTATACTCTGCTTTAATCTAAATTTTGTTCATCCCATCCTGTTTTTAGCCAGATTGTTGGTCATAAAATCCCAAACCTGATGATTTTACATATTTTGCGTGCGTGTTTTTAAGTAACTTGTGTATTCTATTGCTATTTTTGCACATGTCGTGCATGCTTTAAAGGATGTTCAAAGCTTCAGGTCTTATATGCGGGCAAGGTTTATGGGGCTCTGCACTAGACAATCTGGTCTCCAGGCACACATCTTTGTTCCACGCTCACACCGTGCTACCTGTTGAGATTGAGTAGCCGTTGTTGCCACTAGAGAGAGCACCACTCTCTAGATATCAAAGGTAGATGGTGTGCTCACATACAGCGGCCTGCAATGGCAGGCTGCTCATGAGTTTAATCATGAAAGGTGCCAGTGTGCACAGACCGATCTGCAAAGATAAGCTGGCACATGGGCTTAACCAGGCCCTAGCCTGTTAGGTACGAGTGCGTGCCCACCACCCTTTCGCGGGTCAGCCAGACATGATATGGCTACCTTATGGGTACAATTACGCACTCCCAGCCTGCAATGGCTGACCAGGCACCTTGCTACTAGCACCATGGGTGCAAGCGCATGGACATAAGTCTGCAACGGCAGGTCTGACACTGATGTAAGAACCCCAGGGATGGAGGTATGCACTCCCCTTCCCACGATGACTGGTCGGGCACCTATATAAAATACCCTAGCTACTAGGGCTCATCCTCAAGCCTGCGACGGTAGGCTGGACAAGTATTCAAAACAGCATAAGGACTGGTGCACACACCCGAGCCTGTAATGGAAGGCTGGGTGCATAGTTAGCACCCTACAGGTACAAGTGCGCACTCCCAGGTCTGCGTTGGCAGGTCGGTCTGTGTTTCAGAGCAGAGTGTCAGTGCCTCTTCACAGCCTGTGTAGGAAGGCACACATACTACCACACTGCCTTGACAGTGAGGATGTGCTCCAAGCACTGAGGCCACACGAGAATAAGAAAAACATAGGCGGAAAAAGAAAAAAGTTTAGAGAAAGGCAACTTGACTACTGTCGGGCCCAACATCTAGTAACTGCAAAATATTGGTATGTTGCATAACATGTAGAAAAAGGATTCCCCATGTACCATTCTTAACTTTCAGGACTCAATCTCAAATGTTCTACAATTTGATGCACGTTAAAAAGCTCTTACCACATATCTTTCTAACTTGTGTATTCTGTTAGAGGCACTAGAAATGGATATATGTTATAAACAACAAAAAAACACTTTGAACTGTCTGTTGTTCCAGTGGTAGAAAAATAACAAAATTCATGTGAGCAACTTTCAAAGGCATTTTTGCATCTTGTACCTTAGTTGTTCTTTTTCTGCCCAGTGAAAATCAACAATGTTCTAGTGCATTAGCTATGAATAACAAATGCCAAGTGAGATGTAATAAAAAATGCATTTATCTATGAATGTTTCTGTCTCTGAAAGGCAGTACTTTGAGGGACTGGTGTATAAACTGCTTCCACGTAGTTGAAGTTTTAATGGTGCAAAGTTGCTCGCTTTATCGTGGTGGAACCACAGTCTGAAATCCACAGCATGCTGTTTGTGGTGCAATGTAACATGTCTTTGAGGTCCGCTGCAGACCATTAGCTAATGTGGATTCATCCCCATGGATAATGAATGGGGCATAAAGCACAGCTGAAGCTGTTTGCAACTGCTCGCGGATCGGTAACCACAGCAGTGGCAGGCATTTGTGGTTAGTACGCGCCCTACCTTCACTAAGAGTAAGCGGTCCAGGGAAGGGTTACTTACTATTTATGTAAAAAAAATAAGAAACCTAAATAAATCAAGTAAGATTATATTTGCGATTTTGTACGAATGACAGTTCTAACCTTGCAATGTTGTCATGATTTACTCACCTGATGCCTTACATTTTGATTTGTTTGTTTTTATTTAATAAAAAGATAATTAAAAAAAAGTGCATTGTATTAGGTATAATTTCAATTGGTACTGACAACTGTAAGTCCATAGTATAAGGTAAGGCATGTCGGTTTAGAGGCTCAGTGGATTTAATGTACTTAAGCCAGCTCTACTGTGGTGTCTACTGTCCTTTTAAAAACCTGACCTGCATACCGCTTTTAAAATAAAATTGATGCCAATTCAACTTTGAAATTTAAGGTACTTCCAATGTCTCAAACTACCTTTCATTTTACATATAAGTCACCCCTAAGGTCTCCCCTAAGTGTCCCATGGGTATGGTGCCTTGTAGCTGTAAGCAGGGCCATTATAAAATAAACTGACAATTTTGTTTTTCCCCATTGTAACACAATGGCCCCATAAGTAAACATGGGAATACTTTATTAAAGTATAACTATTAAAAGACTGGAGCAAAAAAACTACTTCAAGAGACAAAGGATTTCCTGTGGGAGAAGAACTGCAAGCCGCAGAGCACAAGGCAGGATGGGGTGGAGTAACCAAACTGGTCTTCAAAGGGGGAATTACAGTTTAGGGCAGCACAGACTCATCCCCACATACTGCACTCCCAGCCAGACGGGAGCCGTAGAAATTAGATTAGTGAAGGGGCTGGAAGGGGGTATTAGGGAATATTAGCCACACCAGTGGGTTGGATTATCTAGACCTAACCATCCAGGAGAGAGTGTCCCCATTTTGGATTTTGGAAGAATAGTGCTATCGAGGACAACCATATGCCACACTTTAAAGGAAGTGGTCATACGTGCGGGTAGCATCATGCATCCCAATGGTCTGTGATTACCTCCTGCTTGATGCCCAGGATCACTGAATACATATGGGAGAGCTGCATGGCAACTCCGATCTACTGCCTGAAACAACAAGGAGAAGAAGGACCGCCCTGCTTGAACCCTGATCTGCAACCAAAGCTCTGCAACAGCTGCACAATCTGTTACTACAGCCCTATTTCAGGTTCATCCTGATAAAAGCTCCAACCCTCAAGACCTCAAGGAGTTATTCAGGAGCTCCTGCTGGACCATGCCAATGAAACTGTTGCAATTCTGGCCTGTTGGAGGGCCCGTTCGACATCGAGAGAAAATCCTCTAGAAAAAGTTTCTAAATGCGAAGGTAAAATTTTGACCGAAGCCTCCGACCAGGGCTCCATCGCGATCATCCTCAAACATTGACTTTGTCCCACTCAAGTGCGACCAGATGGCTGTTGGATTTTAAGCACTAAAAAGTGTTTGTTCTATAAAAAAGTATATCTCCAGTTCCCTACATTTGATTTTTTGTTGTTTTGGTGTCATTTTAAAGATACAAATATTTCCTATTGCTATAAATTGGTGTTGGATTTCTATTGTATGTTGTGCCTTACTTAATGCATTGGTGTTTTTAAATGCTTTACACACCTGTCTCCTAAGTTAACCCTGACTGCTCATTGCCAGCTACCAAGGGTTGAGCAAGGGATTAATTTATTGAGGCCCTAACTGAACTTTTTATTGTGTTTGTGCCTTATCACTAGTGATAAGTCATGTCTAAACCACTTTCCAACACCATTATAACTACAATTATTTTGCATGTATTACTGCAAAGGACAAATTCCAGTTTTTCACCTTAAAAAGTACAACTGACATGAGACATACACCTTTTACTGCCTCCAGATTACAAATAGCAAGTATCTTCATGCAAACGAATCAAATTGTCACAAGTTTTCCTCAAAGTGATTTTACCATATTGTGTGAAATGAATACTGGTGAGGGTTAAATGCCTTTTGTTAAACCAAGTACACATGAAAAAGTACAATTTCATACTCCACACATGCAGATGTGACAAGTAAAATCTATTTATTACCATTGTTGAGAGTGGGGAGGGGATTCATGACTCACTCAAGCCTTCGCCTCTATTGAGTCATGATCTCCTATAGACACATTCAACTATGTGTGTTTCCTTGCACTGTAAAATTGACATAACATGTGCGGGTAAACAGTGTGAATTCTAACTTTGCTCTCTTTGGCACGGTTACAAACACAAGCATTTTCTGGTTATCCTCCATTCTATTGTCCAAATCACAGAATTATTTGCAAATATAAACTTGATACACACCTTGTAAATAACATACCTCACAGCATCAAATGTAAATGAGTGCCCAATAAGCACCTACAATTGTCCAGAATCATAATAAGGACTATAGATGAAATTAGTGTGGTAGATGATAAGCGGTGACAATAACCAGAGCGCACAGACGTTTGTCATCTGTATATATACACTTAAGCAAAATTGCTGATGGGAGTTATCAGTAGGGAAGACAGGTGATGGTAAGTATGTCTTCTACTTCTACTTAAAGAGGTGAAAGTGCTGCTGCATCAAATGCAAGCCTGTTCCTCATTAGATGCAAACACTTCACAAAAACATGAAACTAGTCAAAGTTGTATTCATTTTTGAAGGTTTTCTAAAAGTAAGTCATGGATAACACCCTTTGCAAAGCACAAACCTTTGAAAGTGCTCTTGCTCGTTATGCTGATGGAAAGAGGACATTAAAACATAATTAAAAAATGACAAGACCAGGAATAAAATAGGTTAGTCTTCCGTGCCTTTTTCTCTTTAGTTATATTACCTGGCCAAAATGGGGGAAATCACTTGAGTGAATACATTTACGCTTCTTGCCTAATTGGATAAATCGTCTTCTGTCCATTAGAGTGCACAAAAGCCATTGCACAA
Organism: Lissotriton vulgaris; assembly: GCF_964263255.1. Taxonomy (NCBI): domain Eukaryota; kingdom Metazoa; phylum Chordata; class Amphibia; order Caudata; family Salamandridae; genus Lissotriton; species Lissotriton vulgaris. The sequence goes on from NC_141690.1 coordinate 312,965,009, forward strand.
AGCACTCCACTTATAATGAACATGCTTCAGTGGACAATCAGTTTCGCGCGGCACAAACTGATAGTAAACCCAATTTCTTTTTCTTTAACTTCAATTGCCATAAATGTACATTTTTACAAAAGATGTGCAATCATTCTGATTACACTCGCAAGTCTGCTGCTCATTTAAAAAATCCATTGTCAATGTCGACGTTCTTCAGAGAGCGTATTTGGACCTAGTACACTTTTTGTTTCTGAGCATAAGCTGTTACAAAATAATTTATGGTCATTTAATAAATCAATTTGTGAGAGAAGTGGAGATGAGGAAGGGATACGCAGCCCATGGAAAAAAGGTTAGGTCTATCTATAATTGATTATGATCTGTATAGAAAATATAAATGTGAACACACAAAACCACCGTAAATGCCTGCTTCTGTTTTGCCCCTTTTCCACACAGAAAACAAGTCACATAGGACCAGATGTAGTAAGCCAAGTAGCGACCACAAATGCCGGAATTCACAGAATTTCAGCCTTTAAGATCGCTTTGAGCAATGTAGGTAAGATTAAACCTACTTGCAAAATAAGGAATCGCAAAAATTGCGATTCCTTATTTTGCTATTGCATATAAGGAGTCGCAAATTGCGATTCCTTAAATGCAATGTAAGTAGCACAAAGGAAGGTGTACTTTAGCCTTAAGGAATCACTAATTACCACCAACTTCAAGTTGGTAGTAATTAGCGATTTTCTTTAAAAAAAGCACTTTTTAGCTTTTTTAAAAGTGCCATGTGACACACATTCATGCCCTTAGGGCATGTTTGTGCTCCACGTATGCACACATGCACATTTTAGGGGTGCAACAGGGTGTCCTTTTGGAACCCTGGCACCCTTGAAATTGCGGCCGGAATTTGCGAGTGCCACTTGGTTACTCGCAAATTGCGGACACAAATCCTATTCATTGCTATGGGTGTCTTGGCCCATAGGAATGAATGGGATGGTATTCCTTGATTGCGAATCTTAATTTGCGATTCACAGTTAACAAATATTAATGAATCGAAAATATTTTTGCGATTCCTATCTGCATTTGATTTAGCGAGTCTTTAATAGCGGCTCGGTAACAATCGCTAATAAGGACTCGCTAAAAAGAATTTACCTAAATCTGGCCCATAATGTTGAATCTCTTTTTCCTCAACATCAACCAAATTTGGAAGTATATCCATTGCTCTTACCCTGGAATTTGATATACAACTTTTCTTTGAAAAAATATACTCTTTGAACTATTCCAGGGAAAAAATGGGATGGAAAAGAGTTTGTGAATACCCACATCATGTAAGTTAATACATGTTTACAAACCAGACCTGTGTTAATTATACTCTCACTTGGTTGTTTTCATCTTACCAGCTCTGCTATATTGCGCCTACATGTTAACTACATACAATGTATCCAATCTCGACTAGTTATATTTTATTTATTTGTGTATAATATTGCTGGATGATCCCTTTGCCAATGTGTGAGTGTTTGTGAAATGCTCATGTATTCTTGCCTAGCCCACTAGCTTTGTATTTCACAAAATACATAGAAGCCCGAATTATTATCAGTAATACAGATTTTTGGGCCCACGATGCTTGTGGTGTGATATGTGACATGTGTTGATTAAAAATATTAGAAAAAGAAAACACATTTGAGAGCACAAGCAATGTGAGTCATAATAATAATACTGATATTTATAGAGCGCGAACAGCTACCTCGCAGGGAGGTGTCCCGGCGCTAAGTGAGCATTTCTTAGGCAGAGCAGGAAAGGGGGGGAGTGCTTAGCTTTTCTGGGTGAAGAGCCAAGTCTTTAGTTGCTTCTTGAAGCTAGATTCTGTCGTAGCAGATTGGATGGTGGCAGGCAGGGCGTTCCAGAGTATCGCCGTGCCAGCAGAGAAGGACCTGCCTCCAAGTCTAGCTTTCCTGGCGCGGGGGACACGTAGCTGGTGCAGGGAGTTAGATCGCAGGCACCTCTCCTGATGATATCGGGGGAGTCTGAGTTTTAAGTAATTGGGACAGGTCCCCTTTTGTGCTCTAAAGCATAAAGTGATGTGCGTTAAGGGGAACTCTAGGACACAGATTTAGAATGTGTGTACGTTGGCTTTCATGCAATGCAGTGACACCTTGCAACACAAAGCAGCGTAAAAAGCAGTGTCGCCTAACGTTCCTGCACATATATATAAATTTGTGATCAAGGCAGGGGAAACCTTGCTGAAACGCGTCATGTTGTGGAATGGCTAAATAAACTGCACTATTAAAATTCCAACCTTTCGTGGTGGTCCGTTCCTGGTGTGTGGCAGTATGCAGTTCGAGCAATAGGACTGTGCTCTCCTTTCCAGGATTTGGCTTTCATATATATATATATATATATATAAATAAAGAACCTCCCCCCACAAAGAAGAAAGCAGAGGCCAGAGGGGAATCCTTTGGGAAGCATTTATTGCAGCAGAACAGCAAACAGTGGCGGCGAATGCATTTCGGCGTTCGGTGTGCCTTCCTCAGCGCCCTGCACCGAATGGAGTCCAATACTTTGTAATAGTCCTGCTTCTCTTTTCAATACCAGAGTCCTGTGAGCTCCTCCCCCAAGCATCAAAAAGCTCACTTGTTGGAGGTTGCATCCATAAGCTAACTCCAACTCCCAGAATGCATAATGTCACTGCACCCGGGTCGGCAGTGTGTGGGATTCTCATCAAATATGAAACGAGCTACAGAGTTCTTGCAGGCTGTGTTTAAAAGTGACCCCATGCACAGTTCTGATAACATCAAATGCCACCTCGGGTCCCCTCGTACTGCTCAGCCCTTCAGTCCAAGGAAGCAAAATAAGTGGGGGCAGCCACGTAGCTACATATATTATTATTATTATTATTATTATTATTATTATTGTTAATTTTTTTATCAATGTGGACCCTTGCACAGTGCCAACAGCATTTGCACTGTGTATTGCCTTTTCCTGTTAATGAATGCAGAGTAAACATAAAAGACTGGATACAGTGCAAACACCCATAGGGCAAAATCAGACCTACCAAAGTGGCATGGCCTACCATTGAGAAAATCCTAGAGCCAAAGGAAATAAGGCATAAACAATGATCAAGCATTTATCACATGGTATTCCCAGGTTTTTAATATTTAACATTCTCAAACTAACATACTTTATGCTTCTGTGGAGGTTAAGAACTTAACTTCGCTGGAAGAGGGTAATCCACCGTTTTAGTGACTCTCATCAAACAAGGAGGGATCTCTGTGCCTTCAGTGGAGCCCCTACTGTGGCAGCTTCATTCAAGGCATTAAAGATTAGCGGAGCCGATGCCATGCTAGATGCATGTGCTCAGCAATTGTTTTTGTTTTTCAATGAATATTCTCCCAAAGTAAGGATTTGTCACTGAAAAATAAAAAATAAATGGCCCTCCCATTGAATTGTGGTCATTTTATGCTTCTTGTTTGGGACGACCAACCTTTTCCATTGGTTCTGAGCAAGAAAACTGTATGTCGGACGAACTGCCATAAAGAGGGTCAACATCAGCCCCGGTCCGTGCATATAACAGTGGTGGGGCCGGGTAAGGTGGGATTTCGAGGGATGATGCCAAGAGAAAATGTATTATTTATTTTTTCCCTCTGCATCATCCCTCGAAATCCCCCCTTACCCTGCCTAACCGCCCTAAAGCTGATACCTACACAGACCGCGGCTAGTCAACATTCTAATGCATGTTGACAAGCAGCCCTTTGACAGACCGGTTGTGGATGTGTCGGCGGAAACCTGGTGCTTCATCTTCCTATAAATGGAACTGGGTTCCGTAAGTTTGGCAGGCAGCATCCTCCACTTTTAGTCAGATGCCCTGAATCCACCAAACTCTAAATGACCTCCCACTTTGCTAAAGTTCTCTATACCCTATTAAAGAGTACACCACTAGCGGCAAGATTCAGTATATCCTTACTCAAGGATCACAAATTTAAAATGTCAAGTGAATCTAGTGAAAGATATTGAACTGTCTACGAACAAAAAAGGGTCAACATTGTCCAAAGATGTTCACTTGTGCAAAACAAAATCTCATCAGTATAATGCATGTATTAGTTGGGAAGTATATGGTGATGGATAGGTTAATATCTTCTGACTTGTAGAGATTTCCAATTTGAATCATGTTCAGAAGTACAAGCTAGCTTGCATAGTCCATCAATCTAAATCAGATTTTAGCTTTTCAGAGATTATTACATTGAAGCTGAAATTTTGCATTTAATAGAAATTTACCAAACTCAACATTTATAATAACACTTAAATTACTTTCTTTTTTAAATGAGACAGGGTTGTGCAGGAAAGCCTTTATAATTAAGGCAGCATCTTAACGGAAGGAACAATGGGGCATATTTAAAAAAAGAAGTGGCGTAGCACGGTATTAGACTCCTTGGCTTAATGCCACCCTCTGCCACTTCTGAAACGCAGGACTGCACCATATTTACAACAATATGGTGCAGCCCTGTATTTCCCTCTGCACTGGTGCTAAATTTAGTAGCCTAGCGCGAACGCAGGCTCCATTGCACAATAATGCAAAGGTGTCTGCGTTGAGGGGAAGATTGTCTTCCTTCCTGCACATAAACAATCTTTAGATGGCGTTTTGTAACTTCTATGTGTGCTGCTTAATGTGGCGGCGTTAATTACGTTATATAATTAGTTGTTCATATTTTTGCCCCATTTCTATAGGAGTACATCCTTAAATATTTCTTCTGTTGTGAAAGGTTAGGGGCAGTGAGCCCAGTGTACAAACACCTAAATCTGCAAAACCGAATCAGTGAGATGTCATCAAATCACCATTATCAATTACCAAATTTCTGTGTGTGTACCATTCTAAGATTCAAGAAGCAATTTCTTAAAAATCATAATTTAAAATAGTGATCTCCTAATAACAAATCGGTACAAGTTGCTATTAAGCTATTAGCAATTAGGAAAGCCCTTTTTTAGCAACCATGGTGTAGGCATAAATCAGTGATATTATAACTAGGAAGTGAGCACCCTCCACACCTTACAACAGCACAGATTAGAGGAAGGGTCAGGGCAGAGGCTGAGGCACATTGACCTGTAGAAGAGAGTGAATATGACCAGCGAGGAGTCTGAAGGAGTGGAGGGTACCCGGAAGGGAAAAATAATGTTTTCGGAAATGGAGCTTAAGATGTCCCTAGAGATAAAACATTAACACGCTTGTTTCAATGCCATTCTTGTCTGTCCTGGAGGCCGCAAAGCATCACATATGGCAAAGTACTCAGCAGTGAATAAATTACATTGGAGTCGCCTCCTGGTGCACAGAGGAAATTCGCAAAAGGCGGTGTGATATGCATTCCAGAACAAATAAGAAAGGGCCAGATGTACGACTCAATTTGCGAGTCGCAAATTGCGTCGTTTTTCGACTCGCAATCTGCAACTCACAAAATGTAATTTACAACAGTGTCTCAGACACTGTTTTCGATTCCTAATGGGGTAGCAATTTGCATGCCTCATTAATATTCATGAGGCAGGTGCAATTTGCGAATCCATTTGGAATGGCTAGCACTCCCAGGGATGGTGACCTGCTGGGGTCAGCACACCACCATGTCTGTGACTGCGAATAAAATAAGCAGTTTTTTTAAAAATGCAGCTTGTTTTCCTTGAAGAATTGCAGTTGCAAAACAATCACACACTAAAGTGCAACTCAATAATAGGAAGGGACACCTTTGGCGCACCCCTTCCTAATAGCGAGCCGCAAACTCTCTTTTGTGAGTTGGTAATAGGTTACCGACTCGCAAAATAGGGGTTGTACATAGGGCAGACCTATTTTGCAGTTGCAAACAGGCACATTTCCTCTGGCCCCTTGTCTCCAGCAGAATATACAGGCATCTAGCAGTGAAGAAAAGCCAGTGGCACAGTCCCCAACCCATGCCACTGGAGAAGGTCATAAAATCCATCCTGGCACTAGAGGCAGACACTGGAATGAATGACATTGATACATCTGCCACGCCACCAGCAGGTCAGCCTTATAATGGTGTGTATTTTGCTTCTTGTGTGTGTCTCTGGGGTTATCGAACATTCCCAATGAGCATGTAAACTGTGCAGTGGCAAAACATTCCATGCCACGAGTCCTTAAAACAAATTAAATGCATTCTAGGAATTATAAAACTGTATACATACCAGCAATCATTACGAAGTCATAAACGTATGTCCATACATATGTCCTACATCCCAGTATCCAAAGTGGCTAGTGAACAACAGTAATGCCCATGACCTAAAAGACTCCATCAAACATGAACTGCTCATCCACATTCCATCGGTTTCTAACACTTCAACAAATAATGCACCACTACAAGCTGAGGAAGCTGGGCAACAATAAAATGTATTATTTGACGGGCACAGTGCAGCTGAGAGTGGAGAAACACCACCAACTCAGTGTCACAAAAACAATCAAACGAACACCAGAAAGCATCCTAAGGGCCTAATTACAATGTCTGACTGACACATCCTGGTCCTGGGACCGATTGACCTCTGGTTGGCGGTCCCGACCGTCTTATTAGGAAGCGAACACTATTCAGTTGCATTCCTACATTTCCCTATGGGAGCATCATTACGGACGCAAAACGGCCATAATGCATGCTCTCATAGGGAATGGGAGGTGTTGTCCCTAAACCCTATGGCAGCCACCTTGAGGTGACTGTCACAGAGTGCAGGGATAAACAGGCGAACACTATAGATGTCCCCTAGGCCCCCAACCGGAGGCCGCACACACAAGGGGGCCCTGCTTGATTCCCCTAAACACGCTTTCCAACATGGTTTCCATGTCGGACTGGCCGGCATGGAAACCATACCGCAAACTGTGCATCCTAATCCCAGGGGCAGAAAGGCCTGCCCTTTAGGAATATGAGCCGGTTCCGCCTGGCCAAAGGTTCCTTGAGCCCGTTGGGAGCCAGCCGGATTGACCAGCCGGATTGACCAGCCGGTTTAGTTTCCGACTGCCAGCATTGTAATGCGGCAGTCGGAAACTAGAGCGAGGGGCCGATTACGATGCGGCCCGGAACCATTGGTCGGAGCCTTTCTGGGCTGCATCGTAGTGTCTCCTATAGTGCCCGGTAATTCGGATCACCATCCCTTAGCTTACCAATGGCGAGGATCCTAGTAACTACAAGGTAGAGTTGCCTGAGCACTACAACCAGGATATCAAGGTCAGAGCCGGACTGGCCGTAGTGGGCACCGGGCGTTTCCAGGGGAACTGCCAAGGTGGAGTGCCGGTTTTGGGCCCCCGGGGGGCTGTTTTTGTTACCGGGGCACGGCAAAATCGGCCCCCAGTAACAAAATCGTCCAAAACCGCCCCTAGTAAACAACTGGGCCACACCCCGCCCCCCCTGCCCGGGGGCCAGCCGAGCAGTTTGCCAGGGCCGGTTTCGGTTCCCAGTCCGGCCCTGATCAAGGTCCCTTTAGGAAGGAGGAATGTATGGGGAAATGAGTCATTCTGAGTCCCTTCCAAACAGTAATTGATCATTTTTCCATGGAGTTTCATACTGAGATTTTGGCTGATTGACTCAATCCATCATTCCAGAAAGTTACATATGAGGAAACAAAAATGATATATGCCCTGTTCCTCTCTGAGGTAATTTAGAAGTCATTAATGAAAATATCTGCCCTTGTTTTTGCACTAGGGGCCTCATTTATGAGAAATTACGCATCGCTGCGTGAAAGCAGCGATGCGTCACTTCTCAGTGCGCACTCCTTGCGACATTCCTGATGCGTCATATTTAATGTATGATGCATCATGTCGCAAGGAGTTACAGATACGTCAGTATTTCTGACGTATCTGTAAGCGCAAAAGTGACGCATTGCTGGAGTGTGTCGCAAAAGTGAACCAACTCCAGCAATGCGTCCTTTCACATGGGGCAAGTCCCATGTAAAAGGGCCTGCGTCAGTCTTATGCCTGCTGTGAGGCAGGCGCAAGATTTTTTACGCAACGGCGTCCTAAAAGTGATGCAGTGAAATCTCATAGATTTCACTGCGTCACTTCTACGACCCTTCCTTGCGTCAATACGCCCCCCTTGCATACATTATACCTGGCGTAAGTATAATGTGGCGCAGGGGTTTACAAAGTAACGCATCTACCTAGATGCTTCACTTTGTAAATATGGCGTAACAAGGCGCATGTTTTACGCCACTAGTGCATCACAAAAAGTGACGCACCGGCGGTGTAAAAGTGACGCACGGCCTCATAAATTAGGCCCTAGGTTTTTTGCTGTTGAAGCATACTGAGGAAATATAATTTTTGGTCAAGTTGTGTTCCCCAGCGAGAACCCCACCGTCTCCATGTACTAGCTTGCAGTGCATGTAATTTCCCTCCTGTGCCAGCTACGAAGACGCAAATACATTTGCGTCCATCTTTAACTTGTCCTCTTTCAGATCCGCCATGAACGGATTGAATATTCAGTTCCTATCTATGCCGTGCCACCGTCTTTTTGTGGTACACTTTGCACGTTTTTCAGCTCTGGCGAAAGTAGGCCCAGATTCTGCCATGAAGCCTTTTTCGAGTTCTCTCCTGTTTCCTGACTCCGAGGGCCGCAGCCCAGGCTACCTCTGTGCCAGTGGCCCCCACCTTACTTCTTGCGCGACTCCGGTGCATAGCCTAACCTCTGCCTGCCAAGACTGTATTCAACCTTCGAATTATCTGCTCCACTCCTCGAAAACACATTCCTGTCTCGTAGCTCAAGTAAACATCCTCCCAGCTACAGGAGCAGAGGGCCAGGCTCTTCTGTCTCCGTGCAAGTAATTCATAGACTCCGTTGCCATGGTAGGCCCATGCCCCCTCACCCCGCATGCCGACATGTAGACACATGTACACGCATTCATATTCAGAATAGGGTAGTCTATGTCTAGAGACCTTTTCCCTTCCAGATACTACTGTTCCTTAAACATATGATATCAGATACGATTTGGGACTAGGTTGATCTGACATCCCAGACTTATGTCTCCACTTATGTCTACACTTGTAGTGCTAAAAGTCAAGTCCCCTTCGCCCTCCAGTTACACGTCAGATCCACGTCAAACAGCTGCGCGCGCATCTCTGCCATATAATTATGCTGACACTGCAGGATTCTCTAGTGGTTCCGCCTACTTGTGACATCATGTTAAATGACGTATCCGGTGTACACCTTCATGCACGCCTATTGCCATGCCTCTTTTGTGACGTTTTCATGTTTTATCTCTCCTTTTTCAGCAGTCACGCCTACTATTACGCCTACTGTATGCTCATACATTGTAATGCATTGACTATATATATGCACTTTTGTAAACAATATGTGTTCTGTCTTCCCTTCCTGAACCCTGTGTGGTGAATGGAATGGTTATGCCACCTTGGCTCGAGCCAATAACCCAATTCCTTTTACAGGAATAAAACCCTTTTGAGTTAACCTCAATATCTCGGATTCTGCCTCTCATTTTTCTGAGTTATTCTTATTGATTATTGATAGCAAATTAAGTATAGGTAATCGATATTACCACAGTTCTGGCGCCCGAATAGGGACCCCTCCCCCACCCCACGCGCCGGTGGTGTGTTGCAGGCCTAGCCCCCTGCCCACAGCCGGACGGACACTTACGCGTACCCGCAGGATTTCCTGTATCTCCCTCAGGCCAACGGAGGTGACTGAGGCTGCGATCAACACCCAGACGAGGCGGTGAGGCGTGCGGAGGATCCCGACCTGAGCCTAGCTGAGAGAGCAAGATCCGTGGTATACCGAGGCCCGCCAGGTTCCGAAGTTTCCGAAGTATCTGCGTCGAGTCCGAATCCAGTCCGAGTCGAGTCCAGTCCAGAGTTTTCCGAGGCCTTCTGTTTCCGTGCTTCCTGGTGAGTACCGTTGCTAGGGACGCATCCTGACGTGCGCATTAGTTTGTGCCGGTCAAGTCGGGTTCGGGTACACGAACCTGTTCTGCACTGTTCAGCAGTGTATCTGTACTGTATAGCAGTACATCTAGTTTGCACCTGTAAAAGGTGTATCTGTGCCGTTTAGCGGTACATCCTGTTGCACTTGTCACTGTTATCGATTAATGTGGTTTGTTTTTGAAATGTTTTAATGTGTCATTCAAATGTCGTGGTATGAGTGAATGTTCGATTTTCATTGTTGTGCTTAAACGTGTCTTATGTATAGCATGTTAGTGTCCACATCTGAGTAAGAACCTAGTAGCCAGATTTCAGAATGCCGTTGTTTTCCAAATTAAGACAAATAAAAACCCGTAAGGGGGTTCTAGAAGAAGCTGTTCCCATTCCACCTAGGGACACTCCAGGGTACTTTATGTACCATAAGCATGGCTTAGATGCTGTTTTATTTCTTGACTTATGGGTAGACTACACTAAAGAACTGTCAGAGAATCAGAGATGGCCCGCTGCTGGGACATGGGATGCGGATTGCATCATGAGAGTAGAGGAAGCGTTATGGAAAAAGAAAGCTAGACAGTCACAGAAAGATGCCATCGAGTTATGGCGTAAAGAGTCGCACAGGCGCACAGAAAAAGCTCATAGATTAGAAGAGAAGAGTAAGGAGGACCCCGAAAAGGTCCGAGAAAACGCATTAGTTGAGGAAGGTATCAGAGTGAAGTTAGAACAAGTAGACAGACAGCGAAATACGCTTATGAATGGCATGTTCCCCATCTTGTCAAAGGGCCTGCCCAAGGCCTCTCCAGAAATACCGAAGGACCTACCACCCCCATTGCTCCCGACTAAAACACATCCGAGGACAGCAAAGGACGTTTTCCTTTCTTCCTACTTAGACGATGTTGTTCCCACCTATGTTAATACCCCAGCTCCATTGCCCCCCGCGCCTGCGCCTAACGGTCTGAATCCTTATGGCCTTTCTCCCCGACAAGCTACTCCTCCCCCGAATCCTCCTGCTCCTGGTCTTCCAGTTCTCCCTCCACCTCCTCCTACTTCCCTTGATACAGACCCTTTCGGAGCCGGTGCCTCAGGAGGCGCGTCCGGAGGGGCAGGTTACCGGACCCCACCACCAAACCCTCGCCTGAGTCTTAGAGAGGTGTCACAACAGCGTACACCCAAAACAGATATTACAATTTATGGAGATCGCCTTGAAGATTGTAGATATGACCCGGTACCTGGTAAAAAGAATGACATAGAAATGTTACTCGCATCAGTACGTTTACGTCGAGTCACGAACTTCCTAATGACACTACCTGGAATGACAGAACATATGGATCAAATATATAAGTTTGTGCAGACAGGAGTAGGGCCTGAATGCATTAAGGAGGCCATGGCCCATCAGAAAGTGGAAACTAAAGCCAAGTTATTACGGTTTCTTATAAACTGTTTTATTCGAGAAGCAGATAGGCCGGGTGCGAACCCGGCTGACCTGAAAGCACTCCATAGGTGGGGCCGACATATAGCCGATGGACAGCATGACAAGGAAGCCAGTATAGATAACATGTACCGAAGGATCAGAACTTCGATAACTAAGATGCATGAGCAAAGAAAGACCGAACCAGCAGTAGATTCAGACAAACAAGAATCCGACGAGGAGGAGGCAGAGGAAGAACCAGAAACACCAGTACAGGCACAAACACTAGTTCAAGAACAAATGCCAGTTAGAGACATGATAGCGTATGTAGGTAAAGGAAGACCGTTTAAAGATCCGGTGCGTCTAGTGCGCCCGGAATGTAAAAGAATATATCAGGAAGCCATGTGTAATCCTAAAACTCCCGAACACTTATTCCAAGCCACCGACCGAGTACTTCAAGAGCGCATGGGGTATCATGAACTTGATTCCATGGATGAACAAGAATTAGCCAGGTCAGCCGTGCAATGGGCTGACAGTTCTGAGAAATATGGTGATGATGTGCTAGCGCACACGTTTCTGAATTTGACACCGAGTGAACAGCGTTTAGCTGGTATGTACATGATACAGCATCTGCTCTTATTGTATAAAAGTCAACATTCTGATCCAGGACCCCTGCGCGATATACTAATTGAACTGGTCACGAACAGATGGAGAGGTCTAAGTACTGACCTGATTAAAGTAATTCTAGAACACCGCCACAAGTATAATACATTCTTAAATCCGCAGGTTACCCCAGTACCCGTTATGGAGCGAAAGACCATGTATTACATGGATAGACAGAATCCGTTGCGAGAAGTGCACCCCGTGCAGAACGCAGACCACACGCTCAGACGCGTGTTTGTGTATACTCCTGTAACTAAAATCGAATTATTGGAAATGAAGAAACTAGTACCCAGTCACGATAAAGATCCTGCAGGTTTCCACCGTGAAATAAAGGATATGTTATTAATGGGCGATTACACTTATCCCGACCTTATGAAAATATTGAAAGTATTGTTGCCTCCAGGCATATACGAGAAACTGAAAGAAAAAGAATGGGAGGTGGGTAATGCAAAGATTGATTGGGCTGCATTACAAGATGAAGAGAATACCCGAGTGCCAGGCCTAGGGCTTGGGGATAAAGTTAAAGCATTACCAGGTTTATTAATACAGGTGTTGCCACGTTTATTGAGTACGAAAAAGGAAGATTGGGGTGCAATTTCAGCATGCAAACAGAAACCTGATGAAGACACTAGTGATTTTTACACACGATTTGAGAAATGTTTTGGTATTAACAGTGGTTTGAAACCGAGTAGCGAGTCATATCCACATCTTTTTTGTAACGAAATTAGTCGAGAATTCTCTACCCCAGGTTAAGAATAGAGTACTGAAAGTAGAAAGCACTTGGCAAGCTAATACTCCTTCGCAAATGTTACAAATGTTACAGTATCACCAGAATAGACTCAGAGAAGAACAAGAACATGAACAGAGACGTATGAAAGATACGAAAATGAAAATGTTAGTTGCTCAGTCAGTTCCTGCTGATGGTCAGAAAAAGGGTGCGAACCAAGCTAGTAATGCGTCAGTTCCTGTAAAGGGTGTATGTAATTATTGTAAGCAGCCAGGTCATTATATAAATGAATGTCCCGTTCTGAAACATAATATTGCCACGGGCAAGACAAAAGAGAGACCGCGTCCTCCTAGACAAGATCAGACTTCACAACAAGTACCCCAGAATACACAGCAGATCGCACCAATGTCGGCTCCTTCACAGACAGTAGCGATACCTCAGCAACAGCCCATCACTGCAACACAAACCACGACACAGCAAATGTATCAGTATGCACAGAACGATTACCCTGATTACCAACGTTACACATGAGACAGCCTAGAGAGTGAATTCCGCTTGCCTCTTATTGAAGTTCCTGTAGATCAGAATGGTCCTTATGTACACAGTCAAGTTTTAGGGAAAGACAGAAAGTTTCTCATTGATACAGGGGCAAGCAGAACCACGATCAGTCACGATGAAGTACCAGGGGCACCCCTCTCAGGCTCACAGAACGTGTCCCTCGGATTTTCAGGAAAACCCATTATTAACGAAGTATCACAACCCCTCCCTCTTGCAGTAGGTCCTCTGACACGGACTACAGATTTATTGCTCACGAAATCATGTCCAGAAAATCTTTTAGGCATAAAAACACTGAAAGCTTTAGGAGCTATTATCTGTTGTTCTCCTGAGGGAGTACGATTATTTTTGCGAGATTTCAAAGGCCATTATGTATTGAGAGATATGGATCCCAGACTACAGAAAGTCCCTGCCCACCTGTGGGCGCAGGGCCCCACTGATGTAGGTTGCATGCACATAACCCCATATCGAGTCACACTCAAAGCAGGAGTGGTATTACCACGAATTCGACAATACAAGTTACCCCCGGATGCTGTAGTGGCTTTACTGAGAATCATTGACGAGCTCATCGCACAAGGAGTGGTCGTGGAAACGGACTCTAATGTGTGTAATTCTCCTATCATTCCTGTTCTTAAACGTACTGACCCAAATGCTCCCCCTGTTTATCGATTGGTTATTGATCTGCGCGAATTGAACAAATGCATTGTACCACAGTACCCTGTGGTCCCAGATATCTCTTCATTATTGACAGCTATTGATTCCGAAGCAGCGTTCTTTACTGTAATAGATCTCAAGAATGCTTTCTTCAGTGTTCCTATAGACCCGGAAAGCCAATTTTTGTTCGGATTCAGTTTAAATGGCCGATCTTTTAAATTTGCCCGTGCACCTCAAGGATTCACAGAAAGCCCCAGTATCTATAGTCAAGCACTGAAAAAACAACTCGACAGCATCCATATGCCAGTTCACACTGCTCTGCTTCAATATGTCGATGATCTGCTGATCACCGCTCGAAGCGAACCCGAATGCGAAAATGCATCCCTGATTGTTCTGAATTTCCTGGCCGACAAGGGGCACAAGGTGTCTCCTTCGAAGCTGCAATTCTGTGTTCAGCAAGTTGTGTACCTGGGTCACTTGCTGTCCAAAGTGGGGAGACAGCTCACACCTGATCGCATTCAGTTAATTGTAAACATGTCACCGCCCAGAACACTAAAGGAGGTACGGGCCTTTATAGGCCTCACCTCATACTGTAGACAATGGATTCCCCAATATGCATTTCTAGCCAAGCCACTCATTCAGTTAACGACACAGGGGGCAGCGACTACGTCTGTCCTCCCTTGGACTCAGGAACATACACAAGCTTTTGAAGACTTAAAGAAAGCCTTATGTCAAGCACCTGTTTTAGCAACACCATGTTACAGTAAGCCTTTTACACTTTTTGTCACAGAACGTGAAGGTACTGCTTTGTCAGTCCTCACTCAGGAACAAGCAGGTTCACACAAGCCTTGTGCTTATTTTTCCAGTACACTAGACCCAGTAGCACAAGCCCTTCCAGCATGTTTGAAATCAGTTGCAGCAACAGCTTTAGCAATTAGACAGAGTGATTCTATCGTGTTAGGACATCCATTGACAGTACAGGTTCCACATTCTGTAGAAGTCCTCTTGAATCGGACTCAAACCCAGCACCTGACTATCGCAAGATTGACAGGTTATGAATTGACATTGTTTCAGCCACACATTGAAATCAGACGCTGCAGTACATTGAATCCAGCCACGTTATTGCCATTAAATGGAGTAGATCCATTAGCACATGATTGCATTGAAGTTATCACTATCACAACAAAGCCTAGACAAGACTTAACAGATGTTCCGTTACCAGATCCAGACCTGACACTTTATGTGGATGGTTCATGTATGAGAACAAAGACAGGTGAATTAGTGGCAGCCTACGCCGTCACGACAGACACAGAAGTCATTGAAACAAACTGTATTGACACTTTATCAGCTCAAGCTGCAGAGCTTATTGCTCTGACACAAGCATGTATTCAAGCTAAGAATAAGAGAGTCAACATATATACTGATTCACGTTATGCATTCGGAGTCGTACACGACTTCGGAGTCCTCTGGCGAGAGAGAGGTTACTTAACTTCTCACGGTGCCAACATCCAACATGGTCCCCTCATTCAAGCTCTGTTAGATGCAATACATCTACCCACTGCAATCTCTATCATGAAATGTAAGGCACATACTAAGGTTACTGATGCCATTTCCCAGGGTAACGACCTGGCAGACCGAACAGCAAAGCAAACTGCTCAGAACCGAACTCATGTAACTGATCAGACACAAATAAGGGTTCCAGCACACTGCATGACAGTTAGGGATCCCGCACATGATGTAATCGACATACAGTCACATGCAACACCGGATGAAATTAAGGAATGGACTAAACTAGGAGGGGTCCAAACAGACCAGGGATGGATGACGAAGGGAAAATCTACATGGTTTCTCCCCGATTCTATGGTACAAGTCATCATTAATACAATACATAGTCCCGCACACCTTGGAGAGAAAGCTATGCTAGATAGTATTCAACACATATGGTCCAATAAAAACTTACGGGCAGCAGCCAAACAGAAAGTGCGTACTTGCATGATCTGTGGTCAGTTCAATCCAGGTAAAAGCATCCCCGTAGAGCAAGGTGGATTTCAGCCTCCCGATCACCCTTTTGAAGTCCTCCAGATGGATTATATCCAGATGGAACGCTGCCGAGGTTTTAAATATGTCCTCGTAGTCGTGTGTGCTCTTTCCCGATGGATAGAGGCATACCCAGTTCCCGATTATACTGCTCCGACTACTGCCAAGCAGTTAGTCCGTGAATACTTCCCGCGGTATGGTTTGCCCCGTATCGTGTACTCAGATAATGGTCAGCCGTTCTCATCCGCACTTGTAGAAAATATTACACTCCTGTTAGGTTACAAGTGGAAGTTCCATTGTGTCCGGCATCCCGAGGCAGCAGGTCTCGTGGAGCGTCATAATCAAACATTGAAAATCCGACTTTCCAAGATCTGTAGAGACAAAGGTATAGACTGGATAGTTGCCTTGCCGGTCGCCCTCTTCTATATGAGGATGGTGGCCCATTCCCGTTCTGGGCTATCTCCGTATGAAGTGGTCTTCGGTAGGCCACCGAATATGTGGGGGACGCCCATTCCACGTAAAATAACTGATGTTGATTGTCTTATGCTGACAGATTACCTTGCCTCCTTGATGTCTGCACTACAATCTTGTCGTTCACAGGTAGCTGCAGCCTTTCCCGATAACACCGAGACGAAGCCCCATGAGGTGGTACCTGGTGACTTTGTGTACGTCAGAAATTTCGACCGGAAGAGTCCGCTGGAGCCCCGCTGGCAGTCGCCGAAGTTGGTTCTGCTTACGACGAGGACCGCTGTAAAAATCGAGGGCAGGAAGGGGTGGCTGCATTCCAGCCACGTAAAGAAATACTTTGGACTTCCTTCGGACTTGGACACTAAGCCCTGCCCTCCTTCACAAACTGACACAAAACTCCCTTTGGTCGAGAAAACTGCTTCAGAACTTTACAGACAAAAATTACGATCTAGCAAGTCAGACAGTTTAATTGTTTAAGTCCTCCCCTAGGTGAATCGGTTAAATTAGTTTCTGACATGTATCCCCTAGATCGAGATAGAGAGAGAGATAGACAAAGACAACATAAGAAAAATGCGTATTGCAAATCACTCCGTAGTCGCTGCATAGTGACACTACTTGTTATGTTTTTCCTATGTTTGCTGGTTATCACTGCTGGTATTCTTCTGCATATATACTACCCTATATTCAAGCATGCTACTTATAATGCTACTACTGAACATTCTTTTAGTGAATTACCGCCTCATGAATTGTCTTATAGACTTGCGCTGCGCAACAACACTTTCATTAGTATGTTACATCACTCTCACCAGACTACCAATGCTACTAATTGTTGGATATGTGGTCGACTCCCTCCTTACCAAGACAACAAGGGTGTTTTGCCCCTTTTCCCGTACCCGTTCACCCACAATGGTACATGCGCTGCATGGTTCAAAATGCTTAATTCTCTAGTATCTACTGCTGCTATTTATGAAGGTAACTGGGTTTGGGGAAACCTGAACATAGTCTTGCTTAAGGTATGCTACCCTGACAAGGAGGGACTCCCCGTTGCTACTGGAACTGATATAGAAAATGAAGTATATGGATTAGGTAATTACACAGTCACTTTCATGATTTTATCTGTTGAATCCGATGCTGCTCCTGTCCTGCCTGCTATGGCAGTCTTGCCTGTCACTGGTGAACTATGTGTTCGCAAGAATGGTTCTGTACACGTAGGTCATAGTAAATGCACCACTATAGTCGAATTTACTGATCATGGTAGATCCACGTTTAGGGCTTTACGTCATTCCTATTTTGTTTGCGGTCGTACTGCATATGTCCGTCTGCCTTTAGACTGGGATGGTACCTGTTATATTGCATTCCTTCTGCCACCCGTATTCCTAGCCCCTCCTGATTATCATAGAAACACCAATCTAGTAAAACATAGATACCAGAGAGATCTCCCGCTTGTCGATTATACTGAAACTGCCTGGGAGAAATATACAGATTTCAATAAAGGTTTCTTCCCCTACTTAGGTGCTGTCTTTAACAGTAAACTGATACGAAAATTAACTAGAACCCTCGAAGCAGTAGTGAATGAAACCACTTCAGCACTAGGTAACTTAACGGAGGAGCAGTCCGCTATGCGGGTTGTTGTTCTTCAAAATCGTCTTGTTATTGACGTCATCTTGGCAGATAGGGGTGGAGCTTGTAAGGTCATCGGGTCAAGCTGCTGTATTTTTATACCTAATAACGCGCCAACGGTGTACAAAGCTATTACACGTCTTCATAAAATCGCAAGTTTAATTCATCAGAATCCAGGCACCTGGACTTGGTCCGGTTGGTTCTGGACAACGTTGTCAGCCTGGGGGTGGAAGATCCTATCCCTCCTAGGTATTGGTTTTCTCGTAGTATTCAGTTGTTGCCTGTGTCTCCAATGCGGACCGGCAATTTGTGGTTTGTGTGCCACTTCATGTGTTCCACATTCAAGTTCCCATTCAAAGCGCATAAAGCAAGAAGAGCAAATAATGTTAAGTGAACAAGTCGATCAATTGATGAATATCGATGTATCATGAAGGGTCCGTGGGGAACAAGGAGGGAATGAGGAAATATAATTTTTGGTCAAGTTGTGTTCCCCAGCGAGAACCCCACCGTCTCCATGTACTAGCTTGCAGTGCATGTAATTTCCCTCCTGTGCCAGCTACGAAGACGCAAATACATTTGCGTCCATCTTTAACTTGTCCTCTTTCAGATCCGCCATGAACGGATTGAATATTCAGTTCCTATCTATGCCGTGCCACCGTCTTTTTGTGGTACACTTTGCACGTTTTTCAGCTCTGGCGAAAGTAGGCCCAGATTCTGCCATGAAGCCTTTTTCGAGTTCTCTCCTGTTTCCTGACTCCGAGGGCCGCAGCCCAGGCTACCTCTGTGCCAGTGGCCCCCACCTTACTTCTTGCGCGACTCCGGTGCATAGCCTAACCTCTGCCTGCCAAGACTGTATTCAACCTTCGAATTATCTGCTCCACTCCTCGAAAACACATTCCTGTCTCGTAGCTCAAGTAAACATCCTCCCAGCTACAGGAGCAGAGGGCCAGGCTCTTCTGTCTCCGTGCAAGTAATTCATAGACTCCGTTGCCATGGTAGGCCCATGCCCCCTCACCCCGCATGCCGACATGTAGACACATGTACACGCATTCATATTCAGAATAGGGTAGTCTATGTCTAGAGACCTTTTCCCTTCCAGATACTACTGTTCCTTAAACATATGATATCAGATACGATTTGGGACTAGGTTGATCTGACATCCCAGACTTATGTCTCCACTTATGTCTACACTTGTAGTGCTAAAAGTCAAGTCCCCTTCGCCCTCCAGTTACACGTCAGATCCACGTCAAACAGCTGCGCGCGCATCTCTGCCATATAATTATGCTGACACTGCAGGATTCTCTAGTGGTTCCGCCTACTTGTGACATCATGTTAAATGACGTATCCGGTGTACACCTTCATGCACGCCTATTGCCATGCCTCTTTTGTGACGTTTTCATGTTTTATCTCTCCTTTTTCAGCAGTCACGCCTACTATTACGCCTACTGTATGCTCATACATTGTAATGCATTGACTATATATATGCACTTTTGTAAACAATATGTGTTCTGTCTTCCCTTCCTGAACCCTGTGTGGTGAATGGAATGGTTATGCCACCTTGGCTCGAGCCAATAACCCAATTCCTTTTACAGGAATAAAACCCTTTTGAGTTAACCTCAATATCTCGGATTCTGCCTCTCATTTTTCTGAGTTATTCTTATTGATTATTGATAGCAAATTAAGTATAGGTAATCGATATTACCACAATACGAGCAATAATATTTAACATGACAGAGCAGGGGGTTCAAAATGTGTGGGGGGTAACAAAAGATTCGCCTAATGCCAACAATTAGAGACACAAAAATCTCGAACAGTAAGCGAACAAAAACAACAGGAAATTAGGAATGCTAAAAATCTCTAGTTCTCTAAGAAGTGGCCTGGATCAGTTTGAGCTCACATTTTTGTGCTTTAATGTTATGTGCTAACAATATGTTTGTGTGTGTCTGTGAATAATTGTTGGCTGGACCTTCGGCTCCAGGATACAGCATAATGACATTTATTTGTGAAAAGATATGTCCTTCTTGGATGCTTGATTCTCGGAAAGCGCTTGAACATTCACCCTTTCAGAGCGTTGGTTTACAAGACAGAATCCTGAAAGGCAAGTTGTGCTAATACGAGGCACACAATTGATTAAAACGATGTGCAAAGGCCAATAAAAGTCGTTTTTCGCAGTCATTTTTTTACTAGTTCCTGTTGTGCCCACGCAGTGTGACTTTGAACTCCGGTTCCCGCACTCGAATACACTTTCAGCTTTGTTGTTTAAGGGGAAAGATGAAAACACGCAAGTGGCTGTGTTGACTGATGTACAGATGCAAGAGCGTCCCAAAGATGTGTTTCAAGTCTTAGAATGAAACTCGTTCTCTGGGCAAGGAGCCTGCCATGTCGTTCTGAAGATAACCGTGTTTATTTATCATTACCTGCACATAAAGACGCTGCCGCGGTACACCGTGCTGATCAGCACTCACCGAACACTCAAGCAGAGAAGCGTCTTTGGTACCATTGTGCTCTCGGATTTATATTCTCGTTGTCTGGCGATTCATCTCGGCGCGGTGATACCTTCTACCCGGCCGCGCGCACACACTCAAAGCCTCAGAGATGCTGCGATCATTCCACAATCTCTTCCTCAACGTGATGCATCTGCCTTCCCAGGCATCTCTGCCAGCGCGCTCACACTGCAGCAGGATTGTGACAAGCATCAGGCCTACTGGGACGAATACACTCTCCAAATAGGAAATATTAATAGAAAAAAATAGCGATTCTATTTGAGAGAATTGCATTCCTATGTTGCTGTACCCAGACGTGTATCTGTAATTGTTCATCGAGTAGCAAATAATCCGGTACTTGTGTCTATATATAAAGACATTCAACTGTGAGTGTTATATTCATTGTAGGCATCTACAGCATGATTGTATCAGAGACAAGGGCTCTCATTCTGATGGCTGTGGCGATCCAGATTCAAAGCGCCTCAATAGGATTACAATTTGCGGCATATTGCACTGATCAAGCAGTTTCCCCCCTGCAGTTTCAGATGACACCTCGTGGAATATGTGCGGCGAAACACTGCAATATTCTGTATATAGCAAATCAGGTTGCATGTGTGTGTGTGTATGTATATACATATATATATATATTTACTTCAAAGAACCAGCGCTTCGAAGCGCACTCGAATTTCAATCTTAATCACGGCTCAGCGGTTTTCCTTCCTGCGGGTAAATTAGTTCAGCCTTACGCATTTCGGAGCTGTGATGCTCCTTGTTCACAGGCAAACACGGGAGGCACAGGAAATGAAAGAAGGCACACTTCCAGCACGTCTTTTTTTTTGTCGTCATTTTGCATTTGGTTACAATGTTGCATGCTGGTACTTCAAGTCTTTAGTAATTTCCTATAGTAGGTTTTGATGCCTTCGTTGCATTTTAACACCACAGTGGGTCCTGCGCATTCCTATGCGATGATTAGTTTATATTTAAGATTAAGATTAAGATTGAAATTCGAGTGCGCTTCGAAGCGCTGGTTCTTTGAAGTAAAAATGTTATGCGGCAGTCCATTGTCGCGAAGCTGCACCGCCCGGACTGTGGGCCAGGGAGACGCTTGAACTGTACCAAGTCTCCAGCTGGGAAATTCAATCTGCCTCATCGTCAGAAGACCTTCGCCCTGGGGGCCCACTGAAGGGCTGTCAAAAATATAAACTAATCATCCCATAGGAATGCGCAGGACCCACTCTGGTGTTAAAATGCAACGAAGGCATCAAAACCTACTATAGGAAATTACTAAAGACTTGAAGTACCAGCATGCAACATTGTAACCAAATGCAAAATGACGACAAAATAAAAGACGTGCTGGAAGTGTGCCTTCTTTGATTTCCTGTGCCTCCCGTGTTTGCCTGTGAACAAGGAGCATCACAGCTCCGCAACGCGTAAGGCTGAACTAATTTACCCGCGGGAAGGAAAGCCGCTGAGCCGTGATTAAGATTGAAATTCGAGTGCGCTTCGAAGCGCTGGTTCTTTGAAGTAAAAATGTTATGCGGCAGTCCATTGTCGCAAAGCTGCACCGCCCGGACTGTGGGCCAGGGAGACGCTTGAACTGTACCAAGTCTCCAGCTGGGAAATTCAATCTGCCTCATCGTCAGAAGACTTCGCCCTGGGGGCCCACTGAAGGGCTGTCAAAAATATAAACTAATCATCCCATAGGAATGCGCAGGACCCACTCTGGTGTTAAAATGCAACGAAGGCATCAAAACCTACTATAGGAAATTACTAAAGACTTGAAGTACCAGCATGCAACATTGTAACCAAATGCAAAATGACGACAAAATAAAAGACGTGCTGGAAGTGTGCCTTCTTTGATTTCCTGTGCCTCCCGTGTTTGCCTGTGAACAAGGAGCATCACAGCTCCGCAACGCGTAAGGCTGAACTAATTTACCCGCGGGAAGGAAAGCCGCTGAGCCGTGATTAAGATTGAAATTCGAGTGCGCTTCGAAGCGCTGGTTCTTTGAAGTAAAAATGTTATGCGGCAGTCCATTGTCGCAAAGCTGCACCGCCCGGACTGGGGGCCAGGGAGACGCTTGAACTGTACCAAGTCTCCAGCTGGGAAATTCAATCTGCCTCATCGTCGGAAGACCTTCGCCCTGGGGGCCCACTGAAGGGCTGTCAAAAATATAAACTAATCATCGCATAGGAATGCGCAGGACCCACTGTGGTGTTAAAATGCAACGAAGGCATCAAAACCTACTATAGGAAATTACTAAAGACTTGAAGTACCAGCATGCAACATTGTAACCAAATGCAAAATGACGACAAAATAAATGACGTGCTGGAAGTGTGCCTTCTTTGATTTCCTGTGCCTCCCGTGTTTGCCTGTGAACAAGGAGCATCACAGCTCCGAAACGCGTAAGGCTGAACTAATTTACCCGCGGGAAGGAAAGCCGCTGAGCCGTGATTAAGATTGAAATTCGAGTGCGCTTCGAAGCGCTGGTTCTTTGAAGTAAAAATATATATATATATATATATATATATATATATATATATTAGCAGCCCGCCCCAGCGTTGCTGGGGGCAGCATTTCAGGCTTGCGTGCACTCCCGCTCCGGCCCCCGCCCGCCACGACATTGTCTGTGTCCCGGACAATGTCGTGGCGGGCGGGGGCCGGGGCGGGAGTGCACGCAAGCCTGAAATGCTGCCCCCAGACCCTGAGCCTTACCGCAGTTGTTCCGGGCCAACCTCCCACACCGGCTCCCTCCCGTCTCATGTCCCAGAGCCTTACCTGTGCTGCCTCTCCTCCCCGAGCTCCTCACTTCACCGCCGCTCCTCCTCGTCATCACGTACGTTTTGGCCAGCTCTATGTCGTGGCCGTCAGCGTCGCGGCTGGCGCTAATTTCAGGGCACTACTTTTTTTTTTTTAAGTTATATTTTTAAATTTACATTTTTTTTATTTTCAATAGCCTATGCCCATCTGCACACCCTGAGGATTACAACAATGTATTGGGTGTGTGGATTGGCGCTGTGGTTCCCGAGTTTACCTTGCCAAAAGGTTTGTGTTCTCTCCTTATAATAGTTATATATATATATATATATATCTATATATATAGATATATATATATATATATATTCACTGAAAAAAACACAGTTTTCAGGGATGTTATAGTTAGTTGGACATTTCACTCTAACAAAACCAGAGAAATTCAGCCGTTAAAGTTAGTTGAACTAAATATAACTCACGTTCCCGCAATGCACTGCTGATGATGTCACATATTACATCACTCATGACATGGTCAGTGATATCACTCATAACATCATCCAGCGACCGAGTGTTTCGAAAAAGTTTAAATATGTTTTATATGTATATGCCAAGGTGTATTGAAGAATGAGTGGGTGGATGAGTGTCTGTACAGATGATTTAGTAGGTGCGTGGGACTGTATAAGTGAGTGATTAAACATGTCTTACTGAATGCATGAGTTAGTGACTAAATTGTGTGTATGTCTGTATCAGTCTATCAGTTGGTGTGTAAGCGGCTGCATGGGTTGGTGAGTAGCTACATGAGTGTCTATTTGGGTTATTGATTGGTTGCCTGAATATCTGCATGGGTGCCTGAGTGTGTGTGTGGAAGGGTGGGGGGTGTGACTTTGTGCATAGATGTGTGAGTGGGTGATTCACTGGGTGTATGGGTTCAAGAGTGTGCGAAGGGCTGTATGGGTGGGTGAGTGTGTGTATGGGTGTGTTGGTGAGTGTTTAGATGTCTCAGTGGTACATGTGTGAGTAACTACATATGTGAAAGGGAGTATATGTGAGTATTGGACTATATAAATGACAATATGTGAGAGTGAGTGATTGTGAGAGTGGCTGAATGGATGAGTGTGCTTGTGTCAGTGATTGTATAAGAGAGTAAGTATGTGTTAGTATCTGTATAAATAAGTGAGGTGTATAATTGTGGAGGTGAGTAGATGGGAGTGTGATTGATTCTTTGCATGACTGACTATGTGTGTGAGTAACTCTATTGGTGAATGGCGGTGTGTGAGTGTCTGTATAGGTGTATGAGTGCATATGATAGTGATGTATTGATGAGTGACTACATGTATGAGTGACTGTATGGATGCATGAGTAGATGTGTGTGTGTAGACCTAGGAATCAGTGAGTGGGTATGTAGTAGCTGGTATTGGTGTGTCTATGGTTACGAAAATGATAGTCTGTATTTTAGAGTGGGTGTATAAAAGGTTATATTAGGATGTGAGGAGGTGCATCAGATTATCACGTGGATGGTGACATCAGTGATGTTATTTGAGATGTTATCAGTGATGTCACTGACCATGTCATGAGTGATGTAATATGTGACATCATCAGCAGTTCGAGTTCGGGCATTTGTATAGCGCACTGCTCACCCAGAGGTTCTCAAGGCCTTTGGGGAAGGGGTTCATTATTTGTCGAATAGCCAGGTTTTAAGTTAAGTTCTTTTCTGAAGGAGATGTGGTTTTGAGTAAGTCGGAGGTGAGTGGGGAGTGAGTTCCAGGTCTTGGCAGCAAGGAAGGAGAAGGATCTGCCACCCATGGTGGATTTTCGGATGCGCGGGACAGCGGCGAGGGCTTGATTGAATGATCTTAGTTGTCGGGTGGGTTTGTAGAAGGACAGTCGAGTGTTGAGGCATTCGGGTCCTATATTGTAAAGGGCCTTGTGTGCGTGGGTGAGAAGGCAGAATGTAATTCTTTTGTTGACGGGAAGCCAGTGGAGGTCTTTTAGGTGTCCGGTGATGTGGTCTTGGTGAGGAATGTCTAATATGAGTCTCGCTGATGCGTTTTGGATGCGTTGTAGTTTTTTCTGTAATTTTGCTGTGATTCCGGAGTATAGTGTGTTACCATAATCCATCCGACTCGTGACCAGTGCGTGGGTGACAGTTTTTCTTGTCTCGAGGGGGATCCAACGGAAGATCTTATTGAGAATGCGAAGTACGTTGAAGCAGGAGGATGAGACTGCGTTGACTTGTCTGGACATCGAGAGAGATGAGTCTAGGATAAAGCCAAGGTTACGTGCATGGTCTGTGGGAGTGGGTGCTGTGCCCAGGGCGGAAGGCCACCAAGAGTCGTCCCAGGCAGAGGGGGAAGATCCCAGGATGAGCACCTCCGTTTTGTCTGAGTTGAGTTTTAGGCGGCTATGTTTCATCCATTCGGCTACTTCTTTCATGCCTTCGTGGAGATTGTTCTTGGCGGTGTTAGGGTCTTTGGTGAGGGAAAGGATAAGCTGGGTGTCGTTGGCGTAGGAGATGATGTTAAGGTTGTGATGACGCGCAATGGAGGCGAGTGGACTCATGTAAACGTTGAAGAGGGTGGGACTGAGTGAAGATCCTTGTGGTACGCCACAGATGGCCTCAGAGTTGAATGGGGGAAGTCGGACTCTTTGAGTTCTTCCAGCGAGGAATGAGGTGATCCAGTCCAAGGCTTTTCCTTGTATGCCGATGCTGCTGAGGCGTTGTATGAGGGTGCTGTGGCAGACTGTGTCGAAAGCGGCGGAGAGGTCGAGTAGAATGAGGGCCACTGTTTCACCGTTGTCCAGTAGTGTTCGGATGTCGTCAGTCGCTGCAATGAGGGCGGTTTCGGTGCTGTGTTTGGCTCGAAAGCCGGATTGAGATAGATCGAGGGAGTTGTTGGATTCAAGGAAGGCGGCGAGCTGGTTGTTGACGGCTTTCTCGATGACTTTGGCCGGGAATGGGAGGAGGGATATGGGTCGGTAGTTTTTGAGTTCCGAGGGGTCTGCTGTCGGTTTCTTCAGAAGGGCGCTGAGTTCGGCGTGTTTCCAACTTTCTGGAAAGGTGGCAGAGTTGAACGAGCAGTTGAGGACATCTCGGAGATGGGGTGCGATGATGGAGTCCGCTTTGTTAAAGATGTGATGGGGGCAGGGGTCGGTTGGCGAGCCAGAGTGGATGGAGTTCATTAGGCGGATGGTGTCTTCAGTGGTGATTGGGTTCCAGGCGCTAAGGTTGTTAGTTGGTGGAGTAGGATCTGAGGGGGGTGGGGAGGGATGAACGCTGGGAGTATTCTCGAAGCTGTTGTGAATGTCAGCAATTTTGTTGTAGAAGAAGGAGGATAACGCATTGCAGAGGTCTTGGGAAGGAGTGATGTCGTTAGATGCTGCGATGGGGTTGGTGAATTCTTTGACGATGTTGAAAAGTTCCTTGCTGTTGTGATTGTTGTTGTCGAGACGATCCTTGAATGCAGATTTCTTGGCAGATCGAATCAGTTGGTGGTGTTTGCGGGTGGCTGCTTTGAGGGTGGACATGTTGTCGGTGGTTGGGTTTTTTCTCCATGTTTTCTCCAGGGCGCGGCATAGCTTCTTGGATTTTTTAAGGTCATCATTGAACCAGGGAGCCTTTTTGCTGGCTGATTTGATCTGGTGCTTTTTCAAGGGCACTAATTCGTCAGCACAGAGGGCGATCCATTGCTTGAGATTGGTGGCCGCTTGGTTTGGGTCCGATGAGAGGGTAGGAGGGTTTTGGTTGAGTGAAGTGAGGAGTTGTTCGGAGGTGATTTTGTTCCAGTTTCTTCGAGGAATAGGTTGTGAGCGGTTGTGGGTCAGGGTGGTTTTGTAGCTGAAGTGGACACAGCTGTGGTCCGTCCAGTGGAGAGATGTGGTGCGATCGAAGGAGATGTGCTTGCTGGAGGTGAAGATGGGGTCAAGCGTGTGTCCGGCTACGTGGGTGGGGGTGTCAACAAGTTGTTTGAGTCCAAGATTGGCCAAGTTGTCCAGAAGGGTGGTGGTGTTGCTGTCGTGTTTGTTTTCAAGGTGGTAGTTGAAGTCTCCTAAAAGGATGTAGTTTTCGGAGGCGAGGGCATGTGGGCTGACGAAGTCCGTGATGTCATCGCTGAATTGAGTGCAGGTACTTGGAGGCCTGTAGATGAGGGTGCCTCTAAGTGTGGTCCTAGGGTCGGTGTGAATCTGAAAGTGGAGATGTTCGGCGGTAGCAAGATTATCGTCGGAGCTGGTCGTGATTTTGATGGTGTTCTTATGAATGATGGCGATGCCACCTCCTGTTTGATTGGTGCGGTCTTTACGGGTAATCTTGTAAGCGTCCGATATGGCTATGGCGATGTCGGGTGCTGATGATGTGTTCATCCATGTTTCTGTAAGGAAGGCGATGTCCGGTGATGCAGTGTCGAGTAGGTCCCAGAGTTTCGTGGCCTGTCTGTGGACCGAGCGGGTGTTAAGCAGGATGCATTTCAGGTGGTTAGAGTCGGAGCTGTGTCTGGAGGAAGTGGATTTGGTGAGGGTCCTGAAGCTGTTGAACTTGCAGGAGAGGCAGGCGAATGGGCCGTGAGTACTTCCTGGGGTGGCATTGCAGCATTGTGGTTCGCGTCCGGGGTTGAGGGTGAGGAGAGATGCTGCATCATATGTGATTCTAG
Organism: Lissotriton vulgaris; assembly: GCF_964263255.1. Taxonomy (NCBI): domain Eukaryota; kingdom Metazoa; phylum Chordata; class Amphibia; order Caudata; family Salamandridae; genus Lissotriton; species Lissotriton vulgaris. The sequence goes on from NC_141690.1 coordinate 312,992,896, forward strand.
AGGGCTGGGTGCGGCGGGGACCAGGGGGACAGGCGCTGGGCGCGGTCCAGGCACGGACGGGCGTAGACGGGCTTACCTTTGGCGGACCTTCGGCGCGGCGGCAGCGCGTGGACGCTGCACGTTTGTTCATCTGCTTTAAATGACGCCTGACAGAGCTCCGAGCAGTATTTTAAATAGAGAACGTTTTAAAAATCGGAATTGGCAAAAAATTGTACTTGCTCTTTTTAAATTGATATTTACCTGCTGCACACGACCGAAATCATAACAATTTGTTTGGAACATATAGCTTGCTGCACTCCTGGTATTATTGTTGGGGGAACACTGGGTCGCGTTTCAACGGGACTACACCACTTCCGCTTTCTGCATTAGCGGAGTGGTTAGCGCTCTAGACTATTGTTAGGAGGGGCTACTTAGCCCTTTCGTCACCCTGAGCGCGCAGCGATCGCGCGCAGGGAAGCGCCAGAGAACGCGCCTGAGACAAGCCAGAGAGAGGCCCGTCTGTGCCCGTCCGGGCCTGGACGGGGCCAGGGGCAGGAGACCATGGCTGTCCCAACTACCATCACGAGTACCCCTGATACAGGCCATCTAACATACTCATCACAGGTACTATGGGATCTACGTCCCAGTATAGGTTCCACTTGTGATGTTACTTTCCATTCTAATCTTGAAGGTCCTTTTACATGCTCTTACTGTAATACACATTTTGGCCTCGAGGCAGTGGATAACATTCCATTGCGAGTTCCTATCAAACCGCTATGCTCCACACATAAAACCGGCCCCGTAAAAACTATCAAGGATCCCACCCCCATAGGAAGCAAACATCTATTATGTAATGTGCGCTCATTACCAAAGCACACATCACAGGTGTGGGACCTGATATCTACAGAGAAGCCTGATCTCTGCTTTTTAACAGAGACCTGGCTCAAGCCCCATTCAATCTCAGCTATCACTCTGGGCATTCCGATGGGCTATAAGGTCTCTAGACTGGATCGTCCACAAAAAATAGGTGGTGGAATAGCCATTGTTTATAGGGAGGAACTAATTGTCACAATATTGGAGGAAATCAGCACCCCTCTGATGGAACTAATGATTTTTAAACTCAGTTCCGCCTCTGGGGAGAATAGAAGGGGTGCGGTTTTATATCGACCCCCAGGTTCAAGCGTGGATTTCTCAATCTCACTTATGGAGGTTCTTGCGCCGTTTATCCTAAATGACCAGAACTTCCTATTAGTGGGAGACTTCAACTTCCACAGTGAATTAGAGACATGCTTGGAGGCCAGAACACTTCTTATGGATATGGAACACATTGGTCTAAAAAAGATGAATCAGGGACCCACACATGAGGCAGGTCACACGTTGGATCTGGTGTTCTCCAACTCACCTTTATATATGTGTACACCCTCCACTCAAGTAGAATGGACAGATCATTTCATTTTAACATTCTACACTAAGCCCATGGGTAAATCTAAAGTAACGACCACCTTAGCCACCAAGAGAAGACCTTGGCACAAACTAACACAGGACACTTTTCAAGAAGCTTACCAAGCCCCTATGATTAATGAGCATGAGGGAATGATGTCAACTGAGCTCAATCGGTTTGTAAATGCTGTCAATGAAACAATTGATGGCATTATTCCGCTGAAAGTGTATAAACCCCGTCAAGCAGCCAGACAAGAAGTCTGGTACTCTGAAGACCTGAGACATATGAAACAAAAGTCCAGAAAGCTGGAAAAAGTGTGGAGACAATCCCGGAGTCAGGAGGACAAACAATGTTATCTAACATCCCTTAGATCTTATCATAAAGCCATAAGGATGGCCCGGAAAAGTCACATTGCTATGCAACTTGCAGAGGCTGGGAAGGACTCTAAAGTTCTTTTTCAAATCCTGCAAACTTTCACCAAGCCTGTAGCATGCGAGACGGTGGAGGTTGCTTCACAAGAACTATGTGATGGGATCTCACACTTCTTCATGAACAAAATCGATTCAATTTATGCAAAGATACTGGCCGCAAAATCGATTAAAGTTGCCGATCCTAATACCCCCTCTCACAAAAGTCCGCAGCGGGACACACAGGCCAATCAATTAAAAAACTTTCCCCCTATTTCCTTGGAGGAAGTCATCGCCCTTACAAAAGTGATTAAGAGCGGCAGTCCGCAGGACTCTGTTCCCGCCCGTATCATGCCCATGTTAGCTGAAACTCTTGGTCCTGATATCCAGAAACTAATTAATCTATCATTAAGTACGGGAGAAGTTCCGAGAGATTGGAAACGGGCTCTGGTAAGACCGCTAAGGAAAAATACCACCATTCCTTGGACGGATCTTGCCAACCTACGCCCCATCTCTCTTCTCCCTTTTATGGGTAAAATAATAGAGAAATATGTTAACAGACATCTGTCCAGGTTCGTTGAGGATACACATGGCCTGGACCCCTCTCAATCGGGCTTCAGGCCAAGCCACAGCACCGAGACCACCTTGCTGTCAGTCGCAGACGACCTACATATGTACCAGGATGGGGGCTACTCCGTCATCCTGGTTCTATTGGATCTGTCTGCGGCGTTTGACACCGTGTCACATGACATCATGACCACCAGACTTGTGAACATCGGTCTGGAAGGTGGAGCTCTGGCATGGTTAAGGAGTTTTCTGACTGACCGCACCCAGACAGTCATCCTGGGTCCCCACCGGTCAGAGGAGTTGGAGATCTCAAAGGGGGTGCCACAGGGTTCTTGCTTAAGCCCGACCCTCTTTAATATCTATGTGGCCCCCCTGGCAAACATCATGAGATCTCATGGGTTCATCCCTATGTCATACGCGGATGACACCCAACTCCTCTTTCCGTTCAAACATCTCACTGAGACGGTCAGGAACTCTTTCTCCTCGGGGATGAAGGCAGTGGCCCACTGGATGGCATCTAACTTCTTGCAATGCAACGTTGCAAAAACGGAAGTGATGCTGTTCGGTGAGGCAAAGCTCCTATGGTCCCCAGACTGGTGGCCGCAAAATCTAGGCCCAGTCCCAGAGCCAAAGCAGGTGGTAAAAAATCTTGGCGTGCGCCTGGATCAGGAGCTCTCCCTGAAACAAAACAGCAACCAAGTGGTGAGCTCATGCTTCCATGTGATCGCCATGCTGAGGAAAGTTTTTCCTATACTCCCTGACTCAACTAGGAGAACATTAGTGCAGGCCCTAATACTGAGTCGTCTGGACTACTGCAACGGGATGCTCCTATCAGCAAATGAGGGAGTTATTGCGAGATTGCAAGTAGTCCAGAACACAGCGGCCCGTCTTGTACTAAATCAGCCACCCCGTACACCATCGAAGCCTCTTTTGAACACCTTACATTGGCTACCCATTAAACAAAGGGTGAAGTACAAGATTGGATGTACTATATATAAGAGCCTCCAGAACAGAGGGCCTGAGTATCTAAACAGCAGATTCTCCCTCTATAAACCTGTACGGTCCCTGAGATCTAGTGACCAAGCCTTACTACAGGTCCCAAGAGCTAGAAAGACCAGGCAAGGTGGAAGGGCGCTATCCATAGCCGGACCAAGGTTGTGGAACAGCCTCCCTCTCTCTCTGAGACTATGCCAGGACTATCTCCCGTTCAGAAAACTGTTAAAAACCTTCCTATTTTCCAACTAGTGATATCTGTGTACTTACTGCCACAAGCTGTAAAGGTGTTCAAGGCGCGGAGATACTCCTTCGGGAGGTGATCCTAGCGCGGTATAAACCCGTAAATAAATAAATGGAGAGTGGAAGGGGGCGGAGCGTGGGAGGGGCAGCTGGGAGGCGGGAGCTGGGAGGAGACACGGGCTCACACAAGTAACCACTCCACAAAATGGCAGCACAGTACCTGAATCGAAACTGGGGCACAGCCGGAGTGCGAGTCAAGGTACAGAAATTGCCAAAAACACTATTCAGACTCGATTCAATCCCCCACAATGCAAGGCCAATGTGCAAATATATAATAACACAAGCAAATGATACCAGGCGCTGAATGCGCTCTATCAGGGCAAGCAGGCAGCAGGCAAAGAAATAAATGCACAACGATACCAGGCGCTGCGTGCACTTCAAATGCGCTCAGTCAGGGCAAGCAGGCAGCAGGGAGCAAAGCGTCTGTTGGGAGGCAGAGAGTAGGGGAAGCGATCGTTATGGACGGAGTCCAGACGGTCACAGATTGCGAGAGGACGGGGCGCGTTTGCTGTACTTGTGGGTGGGCGGGGCAGCTGGGAGGCGGGAGCTGGGAGGAGACACGGGCTCACACAAGTAAACACTCCACAAAATGGCAGCCCGGTACCTGAATCGAAACTGGGGCACAGCCGGAGTGCGAGTCAAGGTACAGAAATTGCCAAAAACACTATTCAGGCTCGATTCAATTCCCCACAATGCAAGGCCAATGTGCAAATATATAATAACACAAGCAAATGATACCAGGCGCTGAATGCGCTCTATCAGGGCAAGCAGGCAGCAGGCAAAGAAATAAATGCACAACGATACCAGGCGCTGCGTGCACTTCAAATGCGCTCAGTCAGGGCAAGCAGGCAGCAGGGAGCAAAGCGTCTGTTGGGAGGCAGAGAGTAGGGGGAGCGATCGTTATGGACGAAGTCCAGACGGTCACAGCAGTGCATTGGGGGGGCGCTAGTAATAGTTACCTTTACTAACTATAATGGCTGAATTTCTCTGGTTTTGTACGAGTGAAATATCCAACTAACTATAACGTCCCTAAAACCTGTGTTTTTTTCAGTGAATTTCTAAGGTTTTTTAAATGCTAATGTGTACAACAAGGGGGGAAGAGGGATCTATATGGATCCAGAGGGCCGAATTACCACTCAAGGGGAGAGTGGAAGGTCCAGACGGCAGCAATAGGCCCTCAGATAACTGGTACCAAGGAGGGGGCTGGCTTGTTCCTGGTTTAGAAAATACAGGTCAAAGGAGAGTGGATCTGTGTAAGGGGTTAAAGGGTAACCCGCCTATGGGTATCCATTTTGTTGTATATATGGCCTCACACACCCTTGCATGTGTCATGCTTCATCATGGGCAATGCTCCTTGTTGGGTGGGCGGTGCAATACCCAACGGGCAACACCTCAAAGAGGGGCTTTTTAACGGAGATCTTTTAATCCAACTGCCCTTAGGGTGAAGTGCGGGTGAGGGGCCAGAAGTGATTGTAGACGGTATGTGAACTTAAAATAGCGCAGGGGTACCAGAAGGAACTTTATTCAGGTGGTCCCATGTGCTAACTAAAAACAACAATTGGCCTAGGAGACTTAGAAAGTAATGTTTTCCGTGCTCAAGACTGTGCTAATAGGTGAGAATTGTGGTCGACATGTTTCTCGCAAGGGTTAATTTACCTGCGATTCTTCAGGACCTATACAGAACAATACTCATTGTCTACAGTATGGCTGATCTTTCTAAGTATCAGTGCTTATGTGTATATATGAGAATTAAAGTACCTGCATCTACATTGTTCCATGCCTAGAGGTCACAAGTTAAATGTAGCAGCAGTGTCTGGCGGGATGAACATCGGTGAGTCAAGCCTCTAAAGCTAAGGTTCATGCTCCCGTGTTCTGCTTTTGACGCCTACCCCTCTCCGCCAGTAATGCTAATGTCTAACTATAACGTCCCTGAAACCTATGGTTTTTTCAGTGAGTTTTGATGGGTTTTTTTAAATGACAATTTCTAACTATAAAGTCCCTAAAACCTATGGATTTTTCTGTGAATTTCAAAGGTCTTGTAAATGCTAATTTCTAACTATAATGTCCCTGAAACCTATTTTTTTCAGTGAATTTCAAAGGTGTTTTAAATGCTAATTTCTAACAATAACTTCCTTGAAACCTATGTTTTTTTCAGTAAATTTCAAAGTTTTTTTTAAATGCTAACTTCTAACCATTCCTACATAGGTAGGACATGTGCAGAAAGAGGAAGAAAAGTGCAGAAAGAAGCAAGAGAAATGCAGAAAGAGCAACAGAAGTCCAGAAAGAGGAAGAAAGGTGCAGAAAGAAGCAAGAGATGTGCAGAAAGAAACAACAGAGGTGCAGAAAGAGGCCTTGTTGCAAAGTCATCATGTGCCCTCGCCCCCCCCCCCCCAACTTTTTCTGACTGGTACTGGTGGTAACTGACTCTGACTGATCCTGGGCTCTGCCTAACCAGGCTCGGCTAGTGCTATGCTGAAAGCACTTAGAATACAGACAAACCACCTACATACACTAGGTTACACTATGGGTTGGGGTAGCCCTGTGATTGGCATGACCTCCCCTGTCAGGCCCTAGTACATAATAGGGCAGGGGATTAACACTACCTCTAAGTCCCTAGCATATAATAGGGCATGGCAAATTAGAGGCCAACAGCCCTTTTCTGCACTTGCATGTGAGCACTGCAGAAAGAAGCAACAGAGGTGCAGAAAGAGGCAAGAGGGGTGCAGAAAGAAGAAAAATAGGTGCTGAAAGAGGCAAGAGGGGTGCAGAGCATGACCATCCAGCGTAACTGTGTGCTACAGATAGCATGTTAACTGCATGAGGCACGCCCAACCACAGCACGTTGCTCCACGAAAGACGTAGCAGGAGTAAGATCTCTCCAGCCACAGGGCACACATTGACACCACCTGACAGTGCATGATTAGAACAAGACCGTTGCTCTGATATACCACGAAAGCAATCTAAATCAGAGCATACCCATACACTTAATTTGCAATAGGTGCATGACTTTGTTACCACACTGTATTCAATCTCACAAGTAAGCACCACCATTCATAACACAAGCCGCCTCAATTAAAAGATACGTTACCCATAAAGAAATCACCGAGCAATAGGGTTTTGAATGTATGACACGGTCTATAACCATTGGGCACACCGAACTGTCACAAGCATGAATCAGTTAACCCATTGTGAAATTCACTTTAAGACAGCAATGCTCATCCTCCCCATGTACACAAATATAGGTTAAAGAAGCCACTTGAAATGGCTCTCAGCCATCAGAACCTGGCATGATAGACATCCTTCCATGCAAGGACCTGTCCACAATATAAGGCTCCAACCCATTTACCAACCAGGAAAACAGTATGTCCTAAAAATAGAGTGTTGATATACGTATCAGAGTACACCATGTACTTAAACAGAAAAGTAATTGGAATATCCTTTAATGCACCCACAGCGTCCTACAAGAACATTTGCCCTGAAGAAGACCTTCCACACAACAGCCAAGGTCCACCCCAGAAGGTCGAAACGCATCGGCGTAACCAACATTGAGGCCAAGAGCTAGCAATTACTGCTATAGTCAGTGCACAAGCGGCACTGCATCATGGAAATCGTAATTTGGAATGATACCCCAGCCTAACACCAAATGCAGTGATCTCTATAGGGCCACAGAACAGTATCGATATATAAATAATATAGAGGACCTAAGGGAATTAGGTCTCCAGTATAACCACCCTAAGGACACTGTTCATAACACTTGATGCGTTGTTACACACAGGATGCATTCTCAAAAGATTTGAGGTGTGAGGAGTTTGTAAAAGTGTGTAGCATATAAGTAATCTGGAACCGAACCGTCAGTCATCTTCATGTTTCTGTAAATGTAACATTTGTGTAATTTAAAATGTTGTACGTTGTCTAAAATAATGTTAAAAACCAACTGTCTTGTAATGTCATGGTGTAATATGTATATAGTCTGTCTATATGTGAAAATGTGTGTATATAATTTAAAAAAAGAAAAAATATAAACATATAATTGGCAAACAGTCGGCAAAAAATTCTTTCGAATTAAAAATCAACTACAGGGTAATATTTTTTATTTAGAAAAACTAACGAAAGATAAAAAGTCAATTTCTGGACTTAAATAGGAAGACTCATTTAGATTCTTATTCAAGAAATGCATGTAAATTTATGGTCTTGGAGGCACACTTCTGTTGACAATCTATTTTGATTCCAGCCTCCACAGCCCTTAACGGAATCACTCCCCCAATAGGAGATTCCTAACTCATTGGTGGCGTTGATCAAGGCAGTCTCACAGCTGTGACCGGGACAGAATCCAAACTCTGTAGGGTCCAGCAGCTGGTTAAAATGAGACAGTTGAAGATTCATACATTTCTCCACAATCTTAGCATAAAACAGCAGTCTGGAGATGCGTCGTAAGTTGGCAAGGGAGAGAATTTACATTTTTTCCCAAAAGTTGCAAAAAGTCCAGTGTCAAACATAGCAGTGAATATCCTAGTCAGGTTTAGTACTATGGGCTCAGGAATACATTTTAGCACTGATGGTGGTCAGGGATCGTAAGGGAAACCTCATTTAGTAGAATGTATAAACTCAGCAACCTGTTTGGGTGTAACCGAAAGAAATTCAGTCAAGCCATTTTGATCTGATTCAGTTCGTATTTTGGAATAGTTTTAAAATTCAGCCCAATTGGGCAAATTGTTACTAGTAGTGAAAAGCTTGTAGTTTTGATAAACCTTAATGCATAAGAATTGGTCATAAGAGTCACAGAATGTTTGACTACTATTGGCTCCTACCTTGTCAGGAGGTTCAGTAAGAGTGTTCATGATTTGAACGAGTTTTGCAGAAGAATTTTTCTCAAATTCAATCTGCTGCTGTGAAAAAAATTATTTTTTTCTTTTATGATACACTTTTTATTTTAGTTAAAGTAAGTTTATAGATTTCTTTCTCAGGGGGCTTGTAGTTAGACCTCCTTTTTCTTTCAAGTCTTCTACAGTTTTGTCTTTCTAGTTGCAAAGCCTCTGTAAACCATGGTGCCAATGGTTTCTTTCTAACTACTTTGGATGTTTGTGAAGGAACAAATTCAGATGTGGCTGAATTTAACCCGTTAGTATTCCATGGAGGCTGACTCTGGGTCCAGGGAAAAAAGTGGACTTGAGAGTGTGCTAGTTGTTGAAAAAGTTTTTTACTGTCCAATTTATTCCAGGCTTGATAGCTGATGGGAGTACTATGAGTTAGAATGGTTTGAGCCAGGTCAGAAGTATAAAGTAAAAAAATAATGTCAGAGTGGTCAGACCAAGCTAGGAGCTTGTGTATTACCTTAGACAGCCACACACAATGGAAGCTTAGATGTGACTTGATAGGCCATCCTAGCAAGATGGGAGGGAGCAGCTGGGCCCAGCCTCACTTACACCTGAGTAGGATGTGTACTGTCCCTAAAGAAAATGACTGCGGACCACCCTTTAGTGAGTCTGGAACCAGGGCAGAAATATGAAGACCTTTGCGTACTTCAAAGGATGTCTTTGAAGCCTCCCCCATTTCAAAGGCACAACTGGGTATAAGTACTGGACCTCTAACACCACTACTCCAGTATACTTCTGCACTTGTAAAGACTCTGTCAAGGACAAGGACTGCTGAGCTGCTTAATGGACTGCCACTCTGTTGGACTGCAGTTTTGCTAGACTCCTATCTTGTTGTGCTTATGTGCTGCCTGCTGCCCTCTTTTCTGGGTGAGGAGACTGGACCTGCATCACTTCAACCCAGAGTGATTCCAAGGGCTAACTGGCTGGCCTCCTGATCTGAAGTCTTAGGGACATAAAAGACTTTCAACCAACCTGCTTCTCCACCTACACTTTGCTATCTGTGAGCCTTACCTACCAAGTGGTGCTACCCCAGTCCTGCATCCATTGATGTGGGCCTAAGGTGCTTCTCCACTGGAAATGATGCATACTCTGCTGAGCGCCGCATCCCTGAGCAGAACCAATGCATCTCCTCAGTTGAGTGGTGCTTCTTCGGGCAGAACCAGTGCATATCCGCTGTTGCATGGATTGGACCAGTCGCAAAAGACTCACATTGCCGCAGCGTCCCATATCTGGGTCTGACACATCGCCTTCTGAACCACCACTGCAAAACGATTTACCCTGAGCAAGCTACTCACATCGCTCATCAACGGCAGCCTCAGTGATGAAGCCAGACCTCCGCATCGCAGCTTTACTGTTCATCATATCGGACACATCGCCCCTGCTGTGCCTCACAAGCCCTGTCGACAAGATCTTCAACGTCAATGCATCAGGACCTCACACCGCAGCCTTGCTGCACCTCGGAAGTGATGCATTGCCTCGACTGTCCATTGCAGGTTCAACACAGATCAGCGCAAATGCTCCACAACCTGGATTATGGTACTTTTGTTCAGCGGGCCTAAGTTGGTCCCTGTAACCAGCCCATGCTCCATTGCAGTTGGCCTAACATTTGACTTTGTCCTGGCCTAGGTCGACCAGATATCCCTGGTTTGCGCTTCCTGTTTCTAAGCACTATTTTATAGTTTATTCTTTAAAAATTAATAACTCAAATTCTACTCATTATATTTTTTTTGTTTTGGTCATGTTTATAAAATCAATCTCTTTTTTTCTTACCTGAGGTGGAATTTTCTTGTGTGGTATTTTCACTGTATACTGCTTAAAGTGTTATACAAATACTTTACACATTGCCTTTTAGTTAAGTCTGACTGATCTATGCCAAACTATCGGGGGAGGGGCACAGGTTCATTTAGGGTTGGCCTGCTTCATACCCTGATTGGGATTATGGTTGCTGCTTGACTAGAGCTCAGGGTTTTTGTTTGGCTCGTAGGGCACAATTTGATTTTATGACCCAAAGAGCATGTGTTCGGAATTGGGTTGCTCTGTGACTTGGTAGTCACAGTGCAACCCAGTTTCTAACACATGCTCTTTGGCTCACAAAATAAAATGGTGCCCAACAAGCCAAACAAAAAACATCTTCCTTCTCCACTCTTGTGCAACAAAATGGAAAAGTAACCTAGCAGTGAGCTACACAAACTACCACTATTTAGAGGACATGCTAGTTGGCCACTAGGAAAAATATCTAATCTCAATTTTTCTAATAGCAATGATTAGCTTTCATTCACTTTGGGTATCCAATGCAGCTCAATCCTACTAATAGTAGCAAGGAAGCCCAAAACATATACTAGACTGCATATATAAAGTTTCAGAACTACTACATGAACAACTAAAAGATATATTTATTGTCACATGAATAGGTAAACTAATAAACAAATAGATAACAAATACAACATTTAAAAAGAAAGAAACCTCAGTACTTATGCAGAATTTTACGAAATTTCGTGCAACTACCATAGTATATGGCATTGACTTGTCATTATCTGATTGGATCCAATGCCCTCAGGAACTCCACTGGCTTCTCATGGAACAGATATTCATTTTCAAGTCTATGTGTATCGTGTTCAGGGCCCTCCAGAATAAAGGCCCTGTGCGGTTGCAACATAGACTGAAAATATATTTTCCAAGGAGGTCTTTCTGTTCTGCCACCGCTAATCTCATTCAGGAAAACAGGTTCCTAAAGGTTCAACAAGGTGGATGTGCCATTTCAGTTAAAGCCACTCAGTTGTGTAACAAGCGTGTTCCCACTCTGAGAGCACACACAGACCTGTTGAAATTCAGGAAAGCCTTGAAGACCTGGGTATTCTCAAAGCTGTTGATGCTCATCGTTGGGTATGATCTCTGTCTTTCTCTCCTAAACAACTTTATGCCTCTGTGCCAGGATTCCAGTTTGGTCACAGTGCGCTTTACAAATACCATAAATAAATGATAACTGCCTGTACAAATGTTGAAGGCAGCCACATTGTTTTAAGGCCACTTTGACAGTTTTCTGGTTTAGGGACTTAGATATAGGTAAGTATTAGGTTTTATATTTTTCTACCTTTTACCATTTTAGTAGAATGATAATAGGTCAGGAAAAATAATTATTAGTATCTAAATTTTAAAGGAACTCTGCGGTACTACCTGGGAAGTACTGTGGTACCTATAAATAAATACCTTAAAAAATAAATAAAAAATACTGTAATACAATATATTTCAGAAATACAGTGTAGTATGGTGTATTTACAATCTTTAGCATATTTAATTCAGTCATAAAAGAGTACAGAGCACCATGGAAAGATATAAATAATTTCCTAAAAATGTCAGTACTTACAAGGTACTAGTGCAGTACTCTGAAAGCCTATTTAAAAATATGTAAAAAATATATATAAATGCATTTCCATTCCTATTACCACTTAAAGAAAGTAGTAACAGGTAAGTAATTACAGTACAATCTACTACTTACCTATATCTAAGGCCCTAACACATAACACAGCCAAGGTGTATTAAAAACAACATGTCTTCCTCTATAAAAAAGCCTTTACCCAATTATGTGCTGGCTTGTCATCTACATGTACTATGGTTTACGTAAATGTTACTGTGGTATACAGTGGCCCAAAATATAACTAAGGCCTAGCTGTATTATTGTATTGCAAAACCCTTGGGCCATACATGGTGTCACATGAGAAACGCAACACAAAGGCACCATGCATGGCCCTGCATTGATTGGTGAATCTGGAGAAACGTAAGTCAGCACAATTCGCTGTTTGCGTTACTCTGCACACCATAATCTAAATCGCAGCTAAATTTCACATACATCCGTGTGTCACTCAACTATACGATATGCCACTCTACGCCTCTCCACCCTACGGTATTCCAGTATGCGCCACTCTAATGTACTCCTCTCCAATCTATGTCACTCCACTCAACGCCACTGTACGCAACTCCACTATATGCTATTCCACTGTACGCTACTTCCCTCTATGCCTCTCCACTGTATGAAACTCCACTCTACACCACTTTGTTCGATGTTATTACACTGTATGCAACTCCACTGTATGCCTTTTCACTCTATGCTCTTACACCGTATGCACCTCCACTCTACACCACTCCACTGTAAGCCGATCCACAGGACACTACCCCAATAAACACTTTCCACTCTATGCAATTCCACTCTATGTAACTCCATTCTGTGCTAGTCCATTTGATGCCGTTCCACTCTTCATTACTCAACTTTATGCTATTCCACTCTACCCCACTTCACTATGCATTGCAGTGTCGTACAGTGGAGTTTCATTATTTATGAGAACACAGTGCATGGTAGGGTAGTTAGTGTTGTCTGGTTACCGAGCTGAAAAGAGTGCGTAATGAGGTGCACTATTTATAATGATTTTAAGGTGGTGGACAAATTGTAAATGAAAGCTATAACTATACTTTAGAACTTTTTTCATTTGTGTAGTTAAGCTTGGTTTGAGTAGAAAAAAGCGTTTTTCCAACTATAGGTTTTAACCTTTAGTTTTTTTAATTGAATATATAGATATATGTAAAGCTAGATAGATAGATAAATAGATCTACCTTTGCAGTTGTATGTAGATAGCATTTATTTTTTGATGTTTCTATATTGTTATAAAATGTATAAGGTGCTTACTTTTTTATTGGATTAAGAAGGTAATGAAATATCCGTATTTTTATTAATGTATCTGTAATGGCCTGTTGGCAGAATAACGATTATTTGACTGATAAACTATTGCCCCAAAACACCCAGTCATCGTCACATTCTATCAGAACATAAGTATTCCTACATTTACAAGTGCTTCCTCTGCAAGCCATATTTGCACTTGCTATTAACAAATGGTAAACCCTGGAAAAATGTCTCCCTTTCAACATTATAATACATCAGTCACAAAATAGTGTGCATCAAAACATCACTTGGGATGTTGTTTCCAATGTGCACCTCTATGCTTGTGTTTGGCAGCAAAACAATAATCTAACAAGAACAAAATGTTATATTGAATTAGGGCAATACAATATGCAGATGTAGGCCCCCTGGCAAGTGTACGTGCCTCAGGCTATGCAATCAATAATGGATCAGCGGAGTGCAATGTTTCGTTTTATCTCACTCAAAGTAACCAGTCTGGAAAAACAGAATGACAGGTCTAGCAAATATGTGCATACAGGATAAAGAAGGGAAAAGGAAACATTGTAAAAAGATCTAAAGTGTGGACAATTTGCTGATTTCACTGTTTGTCTACACTAACCCCCTAACTCTTCATGTTTTTAATGATTTTATTTTGACTATTCTAGAAATGACTTACTATTTGTATGAAAGCACTTTATGCATTTATGTAGCCCAATCCTAACAGAGCATTGACAGAACCGTTAGACCACTATGGTATATGGGGAGGTCACATTATGTATGGAGACGATGGGTACATAACGAGTGAGGTTGTAATGTTCTGTTAACCTTTTGTGCTTTGTTTTCTTATTTACTCACTGCTTGTTCAGCACCCTGCTGCTTGCTGGCTTCAGTGGTGCATTACTGATGTAAAAATAACAAAATAAAATCATAAATGCATAGATTGAGGAACTAATGTAGACACTTTGCTTTATGGCCCAAATTTGTAAGCGTTGGACATCATTTATTCAGTTTATAAAGGATCTAGAAATCTTGCACTGAAATAACGTTGAAATAAAAACAAAAGAAAATTGCAAATTAAAGAGTATTTTGCCCTAATCGTTCTTTTGCAACACTTATACTCCATTTTTAAAATATCAAAGACTTCCAAGCCAAAAAAAAAATTCAAGTAATTAGACTTTATTACTCAAATGGATCATCTAAAGGAAATCCATTTACTAAAGAATAGAAAGTATACCTTTTGTAATATTTCACTTGAAGTGATATCATTAGCAATATTATCATACATTCAAAAAAATCACACGCAACATATGTAGCTGCAAATTATCATAGAATGTGTTTATACCTACATAGTTCTCTTATGAAAATTATTTTACCACCTGTGTAGATGACCCTTACTAGATATTCATGAGAAAGGGAAACTATTGATCACTGCAGTTCTCCATCAAAATACATTGCTTCTATTCGACAGCTGCAAATACCTATCCTATAGCGTTGAGTAATGTGCTACATTGAGCTGGAAAGATTGTCTATTCCATAAGAATCTATAGGGTTTTTCTATTTAGAAATGAAAGATGGTGGAGAAAAAAATATTTTGTCTGAACTAGCTGTCAGTCACTCAGAGTGGGAACATGTTAACAGAGTGGGAACATGTTAAAGTGTGATTTAGAGGTACTTAAATGACTAGCCAATATCCGGCATGAGGAAGTGAGCGCTCACCTGTTATTAACTCCCCTAGATTTTCTAACTTTAGGCCATGTGGTTTTTGGATCTCTGCTGTTGGTGAATCTCATTCACTGTAAGCTCTGATAAAATGGATTTGAGTGCTAACTGCAAAACGGGCTCATGAACTAAGGTCCGCTGCTCTCCTGCTATGGTACGAGGCTCATTGCTGGTTACACATGAACTCATATACACTAATTTGTCGACAGAGTGAATGAGACTGAAGCTGCACACAGTTAACCTATTGCATATTGAAGCGGAAATAAATTGGCTATGGGTTGTACAGGCCTGGTCATTTCAGTGGGCATCAATGCACCAAAATATCAAATTTGCATTAGCTTAACCTATTAAAAAGCAAAATTTAAGCCCGCCATAGTTAAAAATGTCCAAAGTACAAATTTTATAATAATTTTGCTATCCTACTGGGCCATGTTAATTACTCTCTTGGTCAGAAAGGTAGGCCAGAGCCCAGACAATAAGCTCATTTAGAGGGGATTAGCCTGCTCCAGGAAGAGCAAGATGGTGGGGGAAATTCTGCATAGGCTAATAAACCCACTCTCACTGACAAGCCTACGCATACCCTTTCTCACAGTCACAAAGTCAGCCAGTACTCTACCACTATTCACAGGATGGGATCCCTTTCGATGTTTTAGATGGAATGAGCATCCTGCTGTATCAGATGGAAAGCTATAGGCTCTGGAGGTGCTGGGGCTGACTAAATTCTTGAATTCTACACTTTGAAAAATTAAATAATTCTGTGGCCGTGAAACGGGGGTCAAAGCACAATATGGCATCTTTGCATTAGGCCAAGCCACCCATCTTCTAGAACTCTCCACTTCCTTTTTTAAACCTGTGCACAAAGGATAACTCTGAGAAGCATTCAGTGCTGCAGAAGCAATGAAGGACGGACCCTGCATAGATGGAGCCCAATCTGTTGGACATGTGTCTCAAGTCATTGTGGCACTTTCCTCACCACTGCGTCTGTGGAACAGAAAAGATGGACGTCCTTGGAAACCTGGAGGAGAGTTTTCTTGTGGACTGGTTATGGGAAGGTACTCTTGGAGTGGGACGTTTCGACTAGTGCTGGACACACAGGCCTGCTCTACTGCAAATGGCCAGGACAACAGGTGACCTGGAGCATGCAGACAGAAAGTGTAACCTGCATTGAGAGTCAGGGGTTGCTGCTGAAGAAGTCTCGAGGCTCTAGAGGTTGCTTTAGGGGAAACAAACAGAGGAAGAGAAAAAACTAAAATATTAATGGGCAACTCATTGAGTTGTTAAGACTGCCCTGATCCACCAGTGGTGGTATGCTTCATCATTGGGGTGCTACAACACCATGGCACAGACCCACGCTCATGGTGGAGTGCAATTGTTCAGAAACCATTTTTTTTCTATAAAGGGAGCCCTAATATAGAAGGAAAAGTAATTAAAACTGTATAAGTGGGTACCCCCATTATCTTTATCAATGGCCACACTTGGCAGAATTAAGATAAAACTGGTATATCAGAAGATCTATGTCTCTTTTACCCAATTTGTTTGTATCAACATGTTTCAGACAGTTCAATTGCCTCTGTGGGTCACACAGCCTTCTTCATGATACAGATTCTTTAAATTCAAGTCACTCCTAATTAATCATTAAACAGAAGGGAACATATGGCAAAACTCATCCTCCATATTAATTCTCCAAACATGGGAGGAGAGTGGGGACGTCACCCTGTAGTCACACGTTTGTCAAGGTGCAGTGTTGCCTCAATCAGCCCCTCTGTGTCCTTCACGCTCAATTGAAAATTACCTTATATAATGTAACAAGGTCATCCCAATGTTAACTTATGGGAGAGATAGGCCTTGCAGTAGTAGAAAACGAATTAAATCGTTTTTCACTTCCTTGACATGCAAAACTCAAAGCTATGTGTCCTACCTTTTAAATACACTGCAACCTGCCCATTAGGCTGACTAGAGCCTAACTTTGGGGTGACTTATATGCAATAAAAGGGTTTAGGTTTTGGGCTGGCAAGTAGCCTCGTTGAAATGGCAGTTTAAAACTGCACACACAGCCTCTGCAGGGGCAGGTCTGAGACATGTTTAAAGGGCTACTGAAGTTGGTGGCAAAATCAATGCAGCAGGCCCACTGGTAACATTTAATTTAAAGGCCCTGGGCACATATCGTGCACTGTACTAAGGACTTCTAAGTATTCAATACCACTTTTATATTCAAGCAAGTTTAAATGATCATAAAAGCACAGATAAATAAAGAAACACATAATTTCATAAAAAGAAGAGAAAGAATCCCCCCTCTTATTCATCCTAAATTCTCGAATAAAAAAGACAAAACCTAATCCCGTAAAATTATTTCATACGTTAAAAAGAATACTATACAGCTGAATAAATCATGAGGTAAGTTCACAAAACTTGACTTGGAAAACCACCCTTCCTCTTTCTTATGCAGGCCCATAGGAATGACGCTACCGAATAACAGATCAACGGATCAGATAATGCTTTTAAAAATATAGTGCCACTCGGCACTGTTTAAAATTCCTTTGTTTTAAAATTGGGATGATGTATTGATTCCTTTCTTTCTCATAGAGCCTGCAGAAAAGAACTAAGTGCAACTCTGTCTGTGGTGATAGGTTATCACATGGGCATACACTTAAGTCTGAGCAATTGTATATTTTTTCTGGGTACCCTAGCATTAAAGGCATCATGTTCAAGCGGAATCTCAGCAGTATAAATCTGTGCTGTGGCCAAGTAACATTTAATAAATATAAAAAACCCTCTTCTAATAAAGAGGGATTTTGGCGATATGAGCAGACAGCTTGTTTCTCTTTATGGTGCTCCTTTCGTTTGTACTCATACCTTAATAAAAACCTGTTTGTAACCTTTTGTTTAGAGACCTTTTGGCAAGCCAGTGGATTATAAATCTAATAAATACAAATCTCCTTTAAGGCAGATTCCATGTAACGTAACCGTCTGGAGGTTTTCCATTTATCCATGCTTAAACAACTCTTTATTATTGTTTGGGTGAGTGTCACTGTATCTCTCCGCCAGATTGAGTGCCAGACGAGAATTGAGGCTAGCTGTATAGAGTCTGAAATATCACATATAGCCAATTCTGAGTGGAGGATGTAATTTGAAGTCGATGGAGGAAGTCCTGGCACGCATCTAAGGAAACTATTTTCAGTGGATTGGAATGGTGTTGGTGTTGCCTTACCCCAGAAGCCCGCCCCAGAGGCCTTTACATTGGCCTGGTAGATGTTTTTCATAGGTAGGATAGGTTTAGCGCCCAGTTTCCGAGCCAAGGATTTAACAGCAGCAAATCCTCTATCCATTGCCAAGGTCCTTCCTTCTATCAATTTAGACCATGAGAGGTCTTTGTCAAAGAGGACCCCCAGATAGGGGAAAGAATCCATCACCTCTATTCTCTTGGCATCCGCATGGAGATAGGGTGTTTTAACTCTGTTTTTGGCCCCCGCTATTATTACAAAGGACTTGTTTTGATTTACATTCAACTTAAGTGAATCCATACGCATTTATCAAACGTTGTAGACCAAGTCCTGTTCGGGCGATTAACACTGCATCATCTGCGTAGGCCAATATTGGTAGTGGTTTTGAGTCAAAAAGAGGGAGGCCATAGTATGTGCTTTCTCTACTCCATTAGTGTATGAGGAGAAGAAGAGTGGGGCAAGGACAGAGCCCTGCCTTACCCCTCTTGCAATTTTAAAGGGGGGTGTACAGTTTCCGTCCTTGGTATAGCGGACTGTAGCCTCGGCATTTATATACAATTGTCTAATGAAGTCTAGTATTGATTGTTCAACCCCCATCGCCTCCATTATATTCCAAAGCTTAGCATGGACCACATAGTCGAATGCAGCCGTCAGGTCCATGAAAGCCATATGCATCTTTTCAACCTTCATTCTAGTGTATTTTTCGATGGTCAGTGCTAAGTTTAAGCACTGGTCTATGGTGCCCCTTCCTTGCTGAAACCCACAGTGGGCCTGGATCAAGATGTTGTTTTCCTTGGCCCACCCCTCTAACCTGGAGAGGAGGAGACGTCCCATCAATTTAGATGTTGTGTCCAATAAGGAGATTGGTCTATAATTCTTTGGATTGTCCCTATTTCCTTTTTTGTGAATTGGAACAATCACGCCTGTTGACCATGATGTGGGGGTCCTACCTGAGCTATGCTGTTCATTACGTTTGTCAGGAGGGGTGCCCATAGGTCCAGGTTTTTCTGGAAAAAATTGATTGGGACATCGTCTGGGCCTGTGGCCTTTCCCTTGCTACAGGATTCTAATCCGACTTTAACGTCATTAAGTGAAAATGCGAGGGGGGCATGAGACTTTTGCTCTACAGTCGTGGGGCGGGTTGGGGAATTAAATTTTAAAGCAAAGATGTTTTGAAAGTGTGAGACCCGCTTTCCTCATCCACATTTGTATCTGCTGTGGGCTCACTATGATTTTTAGAATATGGTGCATTTCCCAATTTCCTAAAATCTTTGCTTTTTCCTGTGCTAGCCACCTTATCAAGACCTGCCCATTAATCCTCCTTGATGGTCCTTTCTTGATTTTTCCATGCCAGTTTGTATGATTCACGTAATGTTTTTATCTCTTCCGGAGCTCTGGGCCTGGTTTTCAAAGCTTGGGTTAATGCCTTCCTTGCTTTAGAGTATGGTGAATCAAACCAGCCCCTATCCTTTGCTTTGTTTGACTTTCTTTTTCGTGTAAGTGCCGATTTTACCCTCTCTAAAATAACACCAAAAGCCTGTACCACTCCCTCTGCATCAGCCTCTGGGTCTAGGCACAATAATATATTATCTTGTCTTTTTGTTATAATATCTGAGGACGTCTTTAATCTATCAATATGTGCCCATTTCAATTGAAATCCGTTTTTCCTTGCCACTACTGGGGTTCCGGCTTGCTTGTGATTATGTGAGTCCCATATAGATACTTTCATCTCTATAGATAAAATAGAGTGATCACTAAAGGTTGTAAAACAGTTTCCTACCCTGGAAACCCTTAATCTGAGAGGGGTCGTTAAAAGTATATAATCAATTGTTGACTCCTGCCCGTTTCGGTGGAAAGTTCCCTCTAAGTTTTCTATGGCAGGATCAATATCACAGACTATTAATCTGTTTAGGGAATTACCATACTCATTATGAGTGAAATGATCTATGGAGTTACCCCCCCATGTCCTCTAATCCGCAAACCAGGAGCGTGTTCTAACCACATGGGTGAATATTAAAATCACACATCCAAATATTATTTTCATTCACATCCTTAAGGTTATGGGTAATGTTTTCTACTGCTTTGAGGAGCTCGCCCACGATTAAATGCATGTTTGGGCCAAATCTATTATTAAAGAAATTTACTAGTATCGATATCCCTTCCTGTTGTATCTCTAACGTCAGGATGTGGAAATTTGGATTTGTACAAACACACCTATTCACATTGATATTTAGATCGTTTTTGATTAGTGTCAGAATGCTTCCCTTTGCCCTCCCGGAAATTGATGATATGGCTTTAGTCTGGAAGGAGCCGTAGCCATTGATATACACTGGCCCCACAGCCCACGTTTCCTGAGAACATACTATTTCATGCTTTTGCCATACACTTAGCCAAATATTATCACGCAGTTTGGCAACAATACCGGCTATATTCCAGGAAGCTAATTTTAAGGCCAATGTTTGTTTCCTCTGTAATCTTGTTGGTATGTGTTGTGTATCAACATTTGCGGGGGCCGACATGGGGTGGCTTTCATTACTCTCTAAATAACTCAATTCCACTGACTGTTGTCAGTCGCAGGCTTCTAGGTCGGAGAGGAGTGCAAATCTATTTTCAAGTCTCAAGGCTGACAGACTTGGGATCCCCCACAAGGCCCCCGTGTCCGTCTCTCCATCTGTTGGGGGCGGGTCCCTGTTGTTTTTCGAGGGTGTGGTCTATAAAAATTATCCAATGGTAACACTGTAATATTGGTGTTTCTATCAGCGTCATTGCCCATGGTGTCCAAAAGGAATCTGACAATAAAACCATTATTAAAGTTTAAAACCACAAAGTCTCCCCACATTTTTTTCCTAGCAGGCCCTACCCAGGTAACTCTTCTAGCCATAATTATTTGACTTTGTAGGTTCCTTCTGGCCCCCCTTCCCCTCCAGTATTTGGACCACCCGATGCATGGCTTTAGACATTAGTTGAGACGTTGATTCTGCCTGACCCTCGGCAGAGGTTGCACATTCCCAAAGACCACCACCAGGGGAGCCGCAGCTGGGGCAAATATAAAGACTGGGTTCCAGCTGTCAATAATCCACGGGCCAATCTTTCATTCTTGTTGGCTCCTGGACTGCCCTTCCCTGGAGATGCTACACTGTGCCCAGTTTTTGCACCATTAAGATTATCCAATGGTGAACTGGTTTTATCAGCCACTTCAATTGTGCAGGGTAGACTTGGTTTTGCAGTTGGTACTATTGTGCTTGCCTCTTGGGTGACTTGGGTAGTTTGGGTATCTCCATTTGAAGTTGGCCTGTTCCTTACTAGTAATGCCTCCAAAGCACGAAAGTTGTTTTTAGCCTGTGATTCCAGACCACTTATTTTTCCTTCTATCCGGCTCAATCTCAATGTAATGGGATTGAGCATGGTGGAGACCAGGGTTTCTAATCCCTGCCAAAAGGCCTCCTTCGATGTCGGACATGGGGCGGGGTTGGTCATCATCGTTTCCAGGTTGCTTAGGTCGCAACCCCACCATTTTTGTTTGGCCTTAAGGTCTTTGCAGGTTTCAGTCTCTGTGCCCCCCGCCCGCCCCCCTCTTTCTCTTTATAGCAGGGTCAAGCATGGATCCTGAAGGTTTTGACAGTACTGCTGACCTGGTGGCTTTTTGGGTATTTTGATTTGGTTCAGGAGCAGGAGATATCAGACCCATAGATATTTCTAGGTCTGGCTCTGATTCTATTTCAGTAGCTATGTCTGGGCTCAAATGTTGGCCAGGAGGAGTATGGAGTGCCAAGCCCCCCAGAGAGGATCATTTGTGGGCAAAAGGCTCCAGAGATATCTCAATCTTGTGCACAAGTACAGATGTTGCCCTAGTTAAACTCTGATTGAGTGTCCCCACAATGCTTCCTCCTAGTTGCGCACCTTTTCCCTTTCCCTCTCACAGATGTGCGAGCAGTCAGTGCCGGTGCCAATACCCCAGAATTAGTAAAGTCTGTAATTTGGTACCTTCAGTTAATGCAGATCCTTGGGGGAGCCAGCCCAGTCTCCTACTTGGCCCGCGCTTTGCCCCGGCTTTGCCCGGGCGCGTCCCGTGCTGCGGGCCAGAGTGCTGGTTAAATAGCGCAACCGTGCGCTTGTGCTCCTGGGACTTGTGGTCCTTCTGAGGGCAAACAGCAGAGTCCCAAACAGCAGGGTGCCAAATCGCAGCTACGAGCGGCCGCGGGCCAGCGTGCTGGTTAAATAGTGCGACCGCACGCTAGTGCTCCTGTGACTTGTGGTCCTTCTGGGGGCAAACAGCAGAGTCCCAAACAGCGGAGTCCCAAAATGCGGCTTATAAGTAATTTAAATACGCCGGTTGGGGTATAATACAATGTTACCATTTTTAGAGTACAGAGCACATGTACTTTAACACTGGTTAGCAATGGTAAAGTGCCAGAGTTATAAATCCACCAAAAATTAAGGTAGCAAAATAGGAAGTCAGAAGGCAAAAAGTCGGAGGAAACTACACCAAGTATGCCATGTGTAACACAAACACTCTGTCCAATTCCTGGGGAATCTTTAATCCAACTCTTATGGAACATTCCTTCCATTTGATTCCTCATCACTCTCAAATCAGGATTTACTAGACTTTTTTTGTGAAATTTACTTCAACACTTCACTAATTGGGTCAATTCTTATTTTGGATCGTGCCCTTGTTTTGACAGACATTGAAATCCTCAGTGACCATAACCATAAATCGCACTGGAGATTCAACAATGTATTACTTTTTGATAAATGATTTCTTGCTTTTCAAAAAACTTGGTATCTGAATTCTCTGACCAAAATGATACAGGTGACACTCCCTTTTATTTTGTATAGAACGCCTATAAAGCAACTTGTAGGGGCTTCATGATCATGTTGTCTATTGCAGAAGGAAACGTAGGACTAAATAATCTGTTGCAAATTTAACTAATATCAGACATCTTAAACATACATATTATGTATCTAAATACAGGTACAGAGGCAGAATATCGAGTCATAAATTTTGAGTTGCATAAATATCAAGGCATTAATATCATGGGTCAGGAATATCGACAGCAAGGATATCATAGTCAAGAATATCGATTTACGGTTAATAATATTGTTTTAAAAAATATCAAAATGTTTAATATCGTTTGCAAAAAATACAGTTGTTATCAATATTGTTTTTATTATTGTTATGTATTTTAGTATATATTTTATATGTATGTGATATGTATGTTTTTGTATAAGAATTGTGTGTATTTTTAATACATGTGTTACATTTTTGTCGCTGTTATTTATAATAGGCGGTCAAATGTTTGCCAAATTGTAAGGTGCCTGATACTGATGGCTTCACTGCTTAAATGTATCTTCAATTTTTTTCCCTTACTCTTCCCTAAACTATTTAAATTAAACAATTATTTTCTACTTTAAAAAACTCCCTTGGTTCATCTTCAGAGGCAATGATCATTGCATTTTTTATCATTGCGAAAAAAGGTTGCGATTTGACGCTTTAAACAAATGACCGCCCTATCTCTTTTATTAATACCGATTGCAAGATTTTTGCTAAGGCTATTGCCCTTCGTTAAATCCACCTTATCCCTGATCTTATGACCCCAGAACAATCCAGTTTTGTTAAACAGAGGAATATTGCTGATAACTCCCATATTATCCCTGATCTTATGACCCCAGAACAATCCAGTTTTGTTAAACAGAGGAATATTGCTGATAACTCCCATATTTTTCTAAATATTGTCACCAAAGCAAATAAACTCACTTCTTCTCTTGTTGTGTTAACCCTGGACATGTAGAAAGCTTTTGATAGAGTCAACTGGCAGTGTTTTATGAAGGCCCTGAAATGGTTGGTTTAGGTCTCAAATTTCTACAAATGATTTCCTTGACCTATTCATCTCCTCACTCCACTGTCCTAGTCAACGTATTACGATCACCTTGGTCATTTATCAACAACAGAACTCAGGTACTCTTTTATTACTTATTTTTGCTTAGAACCCTCCTTGCATCAATTACAGAATTCCGACACCCTTTCTAATTTTAAAATCTGAAAGAAACACGTTGGTGATAGATTCCTTACCTTAGAATAACCGCTAGGCGTCAGACTGGTTCCGGAAAGTGTTCGTCAGCAGTACCCCTGCGCGTCGGTTGGATTCATCGCGCGGCTCCGCATACGTCGTTTGTGTCATAGTCGCCGAGATGGCGTAGCTGGAGATACTTAGACGCGCACTGACGTCAGTTCTTTCTTTTCCAATCCAGCAAGCGCAGATCCGGAGAGATCGGTACCCCCAGTCACTGAGTTATTTTTGAGACTTTTTGTTTCTGAATTTCGAGTCTTCGACTCCTGGTGTATAGGGATAACTAGTTTTAAGTCTTGCGCGGCTTGTCCCAGCACGATGTCAGTGACGGGCCCACACTGTGAGTGTCTCTACTGCCTGGGGGACGACCACGACTCTGAGTCATGCCCCGAATATTGGGCCATGGCTCCGAAAACTGAGCTGGAGCGGTCCCGAAAGTTGCTGGAGGACTTGGAGTTTGCTCAGCGCCATTCAAGGTCCCGGTCCCATGGGAGGTCGAGGGACCTGTTGCGGAGCCGCCATCAACATTGTTCGATGAAGTCCTCACACTCGGAGTCAGGTAAGGCGAAGCACAAGAAGTCAAAGAAACATTGTCGTTCTTTGCCTTCCCCTAGCCTGTCACGTGAAATGGCTGTGGGTGCGGGTGGTACCACCCCCGCAGCTCCGGCAGAACCTAAGCAGTTGGCCTACACGCCCTTTTGGCTCCATCAGTGACTCCGGGCCAGGTGCAGGAATTCCTGTCACAAGTCTTTGGGCCGTTGGGCCCCGTCAGCACACCTTCGGGCACCGCAGGTCCGACTGGGGGTCCTCCTTTTCTGCGTCTTCCGCTCCATCCCGATGTCTTCGACGACTGCAGTCTCGACATCGAGAGACCCCTATGGATCCATGCATGGATCCCAGCCGATGACGGTTGGCCTCGTACGACCTCCATCGACGTCAACGGTGCCCCCGCCGGTGTCGGCCGGGTCCCAGGCTTCCACCCTGACGTGGAGAAGGTGCTGGACCGGTGTTGATCGATGCAGTTAGGGAATTTCTATCCCTTTCTCCATCCACCTCCCACTCGCTGGGCAAGGCGGTTTCCAGGACAGTTGTGCTATGCCGCCATAACTGGCTGAGGGCTACTGGCTTTCCAGGGGATGTCCAGAACAGTCTGATGGACATGCCCTTTGATGGCACTCGCCTTTTATGCGACAAGGCAGACAGTGCGTTGGAGCATTGTAAGGACTCACAGGCTACAGCCAAGTCCTTAGTCCTTTCGGCCATGCACACTCCTTCTGCTTCTGCTTTTTGCTCCTTTCGTGTCCAAGGAAGGGGTGCCGAAACACGTTCATTTCAGAGCCACAGGTCTGCGCAGCAACAGTCTCAGCGCAGCCGTGGACGTAGGACCAGAAGGGGTGCGTCACCGGGCCAGCAAGCGGGGCAGTCTACCACCTCCCCTGCCGCCATTGCCTCCAAACCTTCCTAGTCTGGTGTTTCCGGGCCACCAAATGCCAGTGGAAATGGAAATGGAAATAGATTTATTGAGCGCGATTGCTGCCCGGGGGCGTCCAAGCGCTAGGGGTAAGAATCGAGGGGACCGGTGACGTGACGCCTTAGAGCTCGGAGGCTTGGGTAAATAGTAACGTCTTCAGCTTTTTGCGGAATGACAGCAGGTCCGGGTTGGAACGGAGTGAGAGGGGGAGGGTGTTCCATAGTTTAGCGGTGTTCAATGAGAACAGCCTACCCCCGGATCTGGCTCTCTTTACTCGAGGGACCACTGCCAGGAGAGCCTCAGAGGAGCGGAGATTCCTGTTTGGGTGGTAGGGAATGATAAGCTTGCTGTTAATAGCGGGTCCTGTTTTCCAGAATGCCCGGTGTGCGATGCACAACGCCTTGAACGACACTCTGTGTTTAACTGGCAGCCAGTGAAGACTTTTCAGTGCAGGTCTGGCTGACTGGGCTCATGGGATCTTTAACAGGGTGCGTGCTGCGCAGTTTTGCACTATCTGGAGTTTCCGAAGAGTCATCTCGGGAGCCCCCACGTATAGAGCATTGTTTGAGTCAAGGCGGGACTGGATGAGGCCTTGGACTGCTACTTTCTTGGCTTCTGGAGGCAGAAGTGGAAGGACCTTCCTTAGAGTTTTGAGGATGCCGAAGCAGGTGGCGGACAGCTTGGTAGCCTGGGTGGAGAAGGACAGCTTGCTGTCCAGCCACACTCCTAGGCTCTTGACACTTTCCTTGGGGGTGGGAGGAGTGCCCAGGGCTTGGGGCCACAAGGAGATAAAAGATGTTGGTGAGGCTGGGCCTAGAAGCAGGAGCTCTGTTTTATCTCCATTTAATTTGAGGGAGGAGCTGGTCATCCACTCCTTGATATCCTCTAGGCAACTCCGCAGGCCTCCTTGGGGGTGACTGATGTTCTTTTGAGCCAGTGATACCACTAACTGCGTGTCGTCGGCGTACGACACAATTTTGATGCCGTACGGTTCGACGATTCCAGCCAGTGGTTTCATGTAGACATTGAATAACACAGGGCTCAAAGAGGAGCCCTGTGGTACTCCGCAGCTGAGGGGCTTGCTGGTTGATATTGTGTCACCATCGAAGATCTGAAAGGATCTATCGGACAAGAAGGAGCCGAACCACCTTAGAGCGTTGCCAGAGACTCCGATGTCCTGGAGACGGTTCAGCAAGGTGGCATGGCTGACCGTATCGAAGGCGGCGCTTAGATCAAGGAGGATCACTGCCACTGATCCTCCCTGATCCAGAACCCTTCGAGATTCCTCGGCGACCGCTAATAAGGCGGTTTTGGTGCCATGTTTCGGCCTGAACCCTGTCTGGGATGTATCCAGTAGGGAGTGATTTTCAATAAACTGGACCAGTTGGACGTTTATATATTTCTCCAACACCTTGCCAGCCCAAGGGAGAAGAGAGATGGGACGATAGTTGGAATAATCGTCGGGGTTCAAGTTTTTTTTTTTTAGCAGCGCCCGCACCATGGCTTGTTTCCATGTTGTGGGAACAACACATGAGGCTATGGATGTGTTAAGGAGTTCCAGGATAACAGGCATGGTGGCTTCGTGTGCTTGCATCAGAACTTCTGGTGGGGCTGGGTCGCGTGGAGAACCCGATTTGACTTGAGTGGGTGGCAGGATTCTCCATCACTTCCCCCACTGGCTCACCATCACTTCGGACAGGTGGGTGTTACAGATAGTCCGAAGGGGCTACTCCCTCCCCTTCAAGACTACCCCACCAGCCATGCCACCTCTGTATCTCTGCATGTCGGGATCACTTGGCACTGCTCCAGCAGGAAGTTGCGGCCCTCTTGGCCAAGGGGCCATCGAGCACGTTCCGACGCCAGAAGTAGGTTGTAGTTGTTACTCCCACTACTTCCTCGTTCCAAAGAAGGACACGGGCCTGCGTCCTGTCTTCGACCTTCGGGACGTCAATTGGAAGGAGAAATTCAAGATGCTCACACTTGCTCAGGTCTTGTCTGCCCTGGACCTGCAAGACTGGCTGGTAGCGTTGGACTTGCAGAACGCTTATTTTCATATCCACATCCTGCCGCCCACCGGCATTACCTGCGGTTCACGGTAGGCCATGAGCACTTTCAGTTCACAGTGCTCCCTTTTGGCCTTTCCAGCACCCCTCGGGCGTTCACAAAAGTGATGGCGGTGGTCTCACTCATCTGCCAGATCCGACTGCCTCTTTAAGAGGATTTTCTGGCACAGCAGCAGGGTACGGTCCTCCAACCGAACCTGTCCAGCCTCCACCTACATGCGTGGAGATTGAGCGGCGACAGCTGATTCCCTTTGACTTGCCTCCTGAAGTCTGTGATATCATTCTGGCAGCCAGGCATCCCTCCACTAAATCTGTGTACGTCTGCAGGTGTAACACATTGTTGGCATGGTGCACAGCAAAGGCGGTGAATCCCCTCTCTGCCCCTCTTTCAGAAGTCCTTTTGTTCCTTCTTTCTCTCACCCAGCAGGGCTCTGCTCTGGGCACTATTAAGGGCTACCTTTATGCAATGTCAGCCTTTCTCAGGCTCCCTCTCTTTTCAAGTCCCTGTTGTAAATAGATTTCACACCTTTTACCTCCTATTCCATTTGTAATGCCACAGTGGGACTTGAATCTGGTTCTTACTTATTTGAGGTGATCTCCTTTTGAGCCACTTCACAACTGTCCTCTGTATTTATTGACTTTGAAGACTGCTATCCTGGTTGCCATCACCTCCACTAGGCACATGAGTGAGCTCCAGGCTCTTTCCTGTAAGGCTCCCTTTCTGTCGGTCATCCGGATAAGGTTGTGCTTCGCACTCGTCCTTCCTTCTTGCCAAAGGTTGTCACTGCCTTCTGCATCGGGCAAACTATCACCTTGCACACTTTCTTTCCACCTCCGCACCCTTCCAGAGAGGAAGAGAGGATCCACCGTCAGGACCCAAAACGTGCGTTCTCATTCTACCTGAATCGCACACAACAGTTCCGTGTGAATGACCAGCTCTTTGTTGGCTACAGAGGCTCCAAGAAAGACCGGGCACAAGAGGACTATCTCCCGCTGGGTCGTCTTGTGTATCAAGGCCTGTTATTCTCTGGCTAAAAAGGAATCTCGGGAGGGGTTGCACGCCCATTCTACCAGTGCGACAGTAGCTTCAACTGCATTGGGACATGGAGTCCCCCTTCAAGACATCTGTCAGGCAGCCATGTGGGCCTCGCTGCACACTTTTACTAAGCATTATTTCCTTGACAGTCAAGTATGGAGAGAGAGCTTCCTTAGCCATTCTGTTCTCCGTGACTTTCTGGTGTGATCTTGGTTGCAGACCTACAACCAGGGTTGGTATTGCTGGGGTATCTATTCTAAGGTAAGGAATCTATCACTAACGTGTTTCTTTCAGTTGAACAAGCTACTTACCTTCGGTAACGATACATATGTAAGAACATTAGTTAGAGATAGATTCCTTACCGCCCCACCCATCCTCCACGTTCTGCGAACTGATTTCTAGGGTTAAGGTCATCCCTTTCAGGGCCCTAGTTTCAATGCACCATTTGGCAGTATCTTGCATGGCTCTACGTTCCTGGCATGGAAAGTCGTGTACAGAATTGACGTCGGCACGCATGGGTGCGTCTAAGTAGCTCCAGCGACGTCATCTCGGTGACTACAATGCCAACGACGTACTCGGAGCCGCACCACAATGCCTACCGATGCGCAGGGGTACTGCTGACAAGAACTTTCCGGATCCAGTCTGACGTCTGGGGATAATTTTAAGGTAAGGAATCTATCACTAACTAATGTTTCTTACAGATATATTGTTACCGAAGGTAAGTAACTTGTTCATTAAAGACAAGCCTTCCTTGGAATCCTATAAAATTCAAGAGGCTTGTTTACAAGCCCCTTGCGCCGCCGGTGCGTCACTTTTAATATGAGGAAAAGTGACATACCGGTGGCGTAAGGGGCTTGCAAATATGTCTTCATGTGTCTGGGGGGTTCTTCCTTCCAGCAAACATAGAGACATGTTAAAGATCAAGGTGAACAGTATGATTTCCAGGATAACCGCCCTTGGCCAGTGATGGTCACCTTTATTTGTGTCTTGGTGGGGTCTGTTGGATACTATAAAGATAATGTTACTACCAATTGTAAATTTCTTTCTACGCATGTTACCCATAAACATTTTAACACTCTTGATAAGATCCTATCTCATTGGTTTTGATTAGATAGATTGAAACTTCCTAAGTCTGTAGGTGTTGTTAATTTTCCAGACTTTTCTCTCTACCATACAGCATTTGGGATCAAGCAAGTTCAGAATTCCTTGTCTGACCCTAGTGATACTACTTGTACTTCCTTTCACATACACTGCACCCTGCCCAAATGGGTACCTTAGTGGGTGCACTTGCCAGGTCAACATGGCAGTTAACAACTGCGTCCGCAAACACTGCAGTGGCAGGTCTGAGATACATTTACAGCTACTAGTAGCATTTGATTTACAGGTCCTACACACTCAGTGCACTTTACTAGGGACTTACCAGTAAATTAAATGTGCCAATCATGACTAACCAATCATAATCATATTTTACACATGGAGCATATGCACTTTAGCACTTCTCAACAGTGGCAAAGTGCCCAGAGTCCTATAGAAAATTAATACAGGGTCAGAAAAATAGGAGGCAAAAGGCAAAAACTTTGGGGATAAACCTGCAAAAAGGACAAGGTCTAAAAACGATCTTTATCTTATTTTATTGACCTATACAAAATGTTTTTGTGCATTGCTTGATTATCACATGTACACTTGTGTTCTCAAATAAACATATTGAACTAAAAAAAAAGTTGCATATAGATTTAATTACATATAATTTTGTAATATTTTACTAAATTAATGTTACATTAATTTACAAATTAAATATCTTAAAATGTAATAATAAACATATTTTAATCATTAAATTTGTTTCAAATATCAAATTTTATTTATGGACATTTCCAACAATTTTAAATAATGTCGTTTATTCAAATTTAACATTATTTCCTATAAGATTTTATTTTTAGTCTCCATAAGATTTTACTTTTAGTCTCTACCTCTATTATTTTCTGTTGTATTGCCAGTGGTTGGTCTTCTGTGGTGCTTGACTTGCGTAAGTGCTGAGCTAGGGTAACTTACTACTGTGTTGGTTGTAGAAACTTTAGAGGTGCAGTTTGTGAATAGCAAGGGATTCTTTTTTTTCAGTGTGTGCACATCCCTCCCTAAACCCCTCTCTAACCTTTTGATAAAACACCCTTACTCTTACTTAGACACCTCTAATTTAGTTTTAAGTATATTCCTTAACCAGGCACTCCCCTTGATTCCTCCTACATTTAATACATGTGTGACGATATTTCCATAGAGAAGTTAGGAGAGGTGAACAAGTGGAACTTTAAACTTGTAGGTTTATAAACAGCATTTGTAGGACATTAGTAGTGCTATTGGAGTACTAATAAACATACTATAACATGTCATTTGTAAATAGAACCCTATCTGTCTGTGCCAACATATCCTTTTTTAAGGATTATTGTTTGATATGAATATTGCCAAATCATTCAATATTTTGTCATTTCAGATTGGAGAGCACCTGTTTCAATGCAATTTGCTTAGGAGAGAACATTTAATCAAGTCCCAAAAGGGCAGTGAATTCAGTCTGCTCACATAACCAGAGGTTGCCAACATAACCTCATTACATTTGTGTATAATCATCCACTTCTGACAAGGCCACAGAGACAGCTGTGGAGATGCATGTGATGAAAGGGAGAAACATGTCACCTGTCCGACTTAAACTTCCAGTCCCCTAGCTTTACACTCTTGACAACTCGACAAATCCAGAAGCACAAAACTACAGCAGCATGAAACAACCTCTGTCAGAAACTATCAGGACTATTCATTATTATGCAGCTCTACTGACATTAATAGGGGCATTTTTACAAGAGAATGGTGGAGCGCAGCATTAAGCCAAAACTGCTAACACTGCGCTCCGCCATTCAGAAAATGCAGGGATGCACCCCTGCATTTTCCCTAGTGCTGACATTAAATTTAGCTGCCTATCGCCAATGCAGGCACCCTTGCACCATGGTGTAAGGGTGTCTGCGTTGAGGGAATGATTGTTTATGTGCACATAAATAATCACTAATGGTGATTTGTAACTTCTATGTGTGCTGCATTGTGTAGCACACATAGAAGTTGCAAATCGTCATTTTTTTTAATGATTGTTTATGTGCTGGAAGGGACACTTTCCTGCATATAAACAATCATTCATGGAGATTTGCTGTTTCTATGTGTGCTGCACTCTGCAGCAGACAGAAACACCAAATACGAGGAGAAATGAATAATTTCTCCTTGCTTCGCCAGGTTAAGACCAGATTTTTTTGTCGCTCCCCCATATTTACGCCACTTTTGTAAATATGGGGGCAGCGTCAAACTGCAACACCCGTTGCCGGCCCTTTTCACGCTAAGTGCTGCATGAATGGGGGCAAATGAACTCTTTCAAATATCCCCTTCAGTTTCTAACAGTTATCCTTCTTTTTAACACGTAGTACTTGCATTTCTGGTAGTGTCTTGAGTGGTGATGTTTTGGTCCTAAATAGGAGTAATTTGGCATTGGCCTAAAAATCCCCATGCTGCACTACCAGTAAAAAACAAATGAGAAAAAAACTTCTCTGAAATGAATCGTCTCCTATGCTATAAATAAGGAACACTGTGTCCTGTTCCAGTGATCATGACTCTACTCACACTTAAGAATTCATTTAAGAAATATAACAGAGAAAGCAGGCCGGGTGGTACGGCAATGCTCTTAGCAAAGCGCAGCTTGTTGAAGAGGCTTGGTAGCGTCTTAATTGCACAGGACACAATGAAAATGCATCCCTGAAATTTAACAAAATGAAGATAGCTATTAGTGCAATGGAGAAGAAGAAATTACTGTGTAGGGCATTACAATGCATATCTTTACCACGCAAGCCTTTTCCATGCAGTCTTTGCCACGTAGATGCCTTTAATTTACAATGCTTCTAAGTTTATGTAGATATATATATCTTTCATTGTCCTGTTTGTTTATGTTAAAATAATAAAGCAACGTATGTGAGGTCATAAATTGTGCATGTCAAGAGCGTGAGTTATAGTTACTATTTTCTGACAGTTATTATTTGCCAACAGTGATAGTTTCTTGAGATATCTATAACTGGTGAATTTCAATGGTTTTGTTTTATATATGTATGTTTGGGTGTATATATGGAAAACACTACCTGGTAAAGTATTTTTCTCCTGGTAGAGCTATCAGGCGGTGTTTTAAAGAGCTTTACAGAGCACCAGAAAAGGAAAAAACTATTCAAAGAAAAAATGGAAGGGCCAAATACCAAGGTTTTAATTTTCCAGTAAAGGTTCACATATTGCTTTCTTTTAAAGAAGTATGAATTAACCGGACGTCACAAAGGATTGCTCACATCATTTCCTAGATTTGGGCCACATTAGTAATACATATGGATCTCCCCAAGGGCTCAGCATCTCATTACAAGGTGGAGATGGAGAGCTATCAAAGATCAGAGAGATTGGCTGATTTATGGTCCTGCTGCAAAAGAAATATATTGCTATTTTTATCAAGTCTATTTTTAGTTTCCTTTCAGCTTTGTCAGACTAGCCCTACCAAGGAAGTGTATTATTGACACTGTTCAGTTAAAGAGGGAGGCAACAGGTGGATATGGTGGACAACAAATACGGGGGTTATATCAAAATTGGCATATTACAGGAACTATGCACTTTTTAAAAAACAGACAAATCTATTTTACAATATTTTTTACTCATGAAATACAGAATCAAATGTTGCCCTACTTAATACTAAGGTAATAATTATGCATCTTGGTTGAATATATATTGTGGATCAGTTTGCAAAACTAAAAGATGCTTTTTTATGCAGTAATAATGTTATGTGTGCAGTGGTAGATATTTAATCAAAGAAACTTTAGCTCAGCAACGTTCTTTCGGAAAAATAGAGCAAAGTGAATGTATACCTTTTCCTCACATTTGTTATAAAAAATGTGTAATACCATGAGCATCTGTACATTTGTTGTTTTTGTATTGACCAGAAGACTTAGGGCTTCATTACGATACCGGTCGGACGAACCATTCGACCTCCGTCTTCGCAAGTCCTTTTCGACCGCCGAGGCCGGGAACTTTTCCCTGCCATATTATGATTCAACTGCTGCTACCGCGGCGGTCGCAGCCATGGCAGAGCACATATCCCTCAATATGTCACTGCAAATGTGTACAAAACCCACAGATAACATGTGATATGTAAACAGATGCATAATATTTGTGGTCATATGCCTTGTGCTCCATCTACCCCTTTTCTGGAGTGTGGCAGAATCTGCACAGTCCAGTCAATGGGGATACATACCGCAGAAGGTCTTACCTGGATTCTGGCGCCCACAGGATCATTGGCGTCTGGTTTCAGCTTCCGAGGTGTTGCGGGGACCTGGAGGAAAGGATCCATGGCGGAGACTGCTGGAGAGAAGTGGATTGGGGTGAATATGTACCCCAAATCTTTTGTTTCTGGCAACTCGATGCAGCTGGTCGGACCGCCAAGGTCAGGTCTTTGGAAACCCACATCGTAATCTCGATGGTTTTGGAGATCCCTGCACAGCTCTATGGATGCAGTTTATCTCAGAGTCGGCAGTCTTTCAGTAGTCGTCCGGAGTACCCGATGCATGCATAGTAATCCGGTACTCAGACCGACCGCTTCTGAAGAGACCTTTGATAGTCCACTGCCTCTAAAAGGACGGCGGAAGCCAGTCCAACCTTCATCGTAATCTGCCCCATATTATGAAATCAGCATAGTTCATGTTTTGCCCTAGTGCAAATATTCTCGCTACACTTCAATAAGCAGCTGGAAATGTGCAAATGAATTGACTTTGTTTATTTTCTCCATTCCAACTCCCTCTAACACCAGCCCTGGCATAAAACAGTTACAATTTCTTCTGGTTATTGAACTTTTATTTGTTAATAAATTGTGTAGCATCGGCCCAGAATTGCTATGTATAAAGATTGTCGCAAAATATATGACCTTTTGTCGGTGATGTGTTACGCCTAATTTTTCTCAAGGTAAATGTGTTTGATAAACAGTTGATCTTGAACGGAAGGAAAGACATTTTAGTTACTGAATTAATGCATGAATGAATGATTGAATGAATTAATGAAAGAATGTGTTCATGAATGCATGCTTGCACTGAAGGAAATTCAGTAGTGATGGAATATAGGAAACAGACATATTGTTGTAAATGGCCCTCTCTGAAGGGTCACCCCAAGCTTTCTGACTTCCTCCTTCTCTCTTTCTGACCTTCTTTCTATAATCACTTTACTACTGCTAAACAGTACTAATGTGCATGTCCTCTTTCCTCTAGACATGGTATAATTGGTTTACACCTGCTTGACATTTTCCATTTGCTTGTAGTCCTAAGTGATATACCATATGCCCAGAACCTGTACTTCAAATGCAACTAGTGGGCCTGTAGCAGTAACTGTGCCACCCACCTAAGTAGCCTTTCAAACCTGTCATTGCAGTGCCCTCGTGGGCGGCTTACTCCCACTTTGACACAGCATTTAAAACTTCTTGCCAAGCTTGAAAATCACCTAATATTACATATAAATCACCACTAAGGT
The DNA here is from genome assembly GCF_964263255.1 of Lissotriton vulgaris. Lineage (NCBI taxonomy): Eukaryota > Metazoa > Chordata > Amphibia > Caudata > Salamandridae > Lissotriton > Lissotriton vulgaris. The sequence continues at coordinate 313,028,274 of NC_141690.1, forward strand.
AGGACCTAGGTAGCCCTCTAGGGCATGGGGATGTGCAAGTTTTACATGTCCTGGTAGTGGCAAACAGCTACATGTGTTTTTACTACTGTGAAACCTACTACTCTCATGGGCTAGCATTAGGAATTCGTTAATACACGTTTAAGCTGTAATTCCTGATCAGAGAAGAGTAGCTTTTTCATGTTGATGCAGTTATCATGCCTGGACCTGGGAAGGCCATCATCTGAAGAAATATCGGGCACACATCTGAGAGCAGGACACAGGTAGTTTTATTTTTAATAATTACAATGCCTACCACCCGGAGGAGAAAAATTCTAAAGTCCCGGCCCCGTAAAATATGTGCCGGTCCTAAGCACCGGAAAGCGGAGAAGCAGGCAGCAGGCAGCAACAAAATGGGGTAGCAGAATAGCAGTCCTTCTGACAACAAAGCAGAACAGCAGTCCTTATTCTGTGATATCTACAGGTACAGGACTGTACTAAAGAGTGGGTTTGAGAGTCCTTTATTCTACCTGGTGCCTTCATTGAAGTAGAAGACGTTTCTAGTGAATTACTTGTGATATTCATGACGTTTCGTGCCTCCCCTCCCCTGGCTCCAAGCTGATTGCATGAAAAATGCAGTGGTGGCAATTATTTTGTGTGAAGGCCGTTGGAAGTGGGGCTGTGTCCAGCTCTGCCCCCCCCCCCCCATCCTGCAGTTGTTGGCCAATTGAGGCACACATATTGTGTTGCTGTCTGGAAGGAATAAACAAAGTCCAACTGCCCCAGGAAGAAGCAGCAGTCACCAAAAAGGGCAGGAAAATGCCAACTTACTTAAAGTGCCATTTTTCGAAATTGTAACTTAAGATCCAACTTTACTATTGAAGAGGCTCTTAAATTACAGTTCTTTAGATACCAAACTCAACATGACTGTCTGCTCCCAATTGAAAGTTTCCACTTACTAAATCAAATAAGGGAAACCACAGTAGTGAAAAACAAATTTAGGAGTTTTCCACTACCCGGACATGCAAAAGTTAAAATTTCATGTCCAGTGTTTTAACTGCTCTGCACCCTGGCCTCTGGGCTTTTTAGAGCCTACTCTCTGGGTAACTGATATGCACTAAAAAGGAAGGTTTAGGCCTGTCAAAAGGTTTATTTTGCCAACTTCAAATGGCAGTTTGAAACTGCAAACACAGGCTGCAATGGCAGGCCTGAGACATGTTTAAAAGGCCACTTAAGTGAGTGGCACAATCAGAGTTGCAGGTCCACTAGTAGCATTTAATTTACAGGCCCTGGGTACCTGTAGTACCTACCACTTTTCTATGGTCCTACAAATACATTAAATGTGCCAAATGGGTAGAAGCCACTTTCACCATGTTTAAAGAGGAGAGCACAAGCACTTTAGCACTGGTTAGCAGTGGTAATGTACGCAGATTCCAAAAAATGAACAAGAATGGGTTCAGAAAACAGGAGGGTGAAGGCAAAAAGATTGGGGATACCCTTGTGAACCGGCCAAGTCCAAAACATACTTAGAGCATTCTAAGATGATGTGGCCAAACACTGCAAAAGACAACCCCTACCATATTGTGGACATTCTTGACATTCACCCTATCTATAATGCTGCCCATTCATGGCATATTGTGCACTTCAATGGCATTATGGAGACCACTTCTGCAATAATAATACTACTCTGGTGTGATGGTGCCCCTTTTAGGCATTGAATATGAGATGATAATGATGCATGGGAATGTAATGCAGAATTTGTCCATGTGTGTCAGTAGTGCATGAGAGTAGTTTATGAAAAACAGAATGTGATATTTGAAAATTAAATGTATCTTTAAATGGAATGAAGAGCTAGGAATGGTGCAGTGTACGATTTGGTGTTCTTGGTGCTTCGGTATCGTAGCTATCATCCCATGACTCATGGGGAAATGCCATCATCTATTTGGATAAAGAGTGCTACACCGTTATCTCCACTGCTATCTGATGCCTGAATTGTAAGACTGGTGTAAACAGTTAGCTGAATGCACCTACAAGTTCTCTTAGCTGAGAGTCAGTACTGTTGTGTGAGAGTATAAAATAATACTGCTAGAGCCTGAGATTGGGATTTTTGTGTTCCTGCCCCTTTCCAGGTAGATTGTCATTCATAACGTATTACTGCAAATTTAAGTGTAGATGGCACTATTATATCATACTATCTTTAGAACGTTTTGTTGGAGTGATAAAGCCCACAACTCCCCCTGGGGTTGATCAGGTGGGTTTGGCAGAGTTTGAAAGTACTGAAATAGTTTTTTGGAACACTTGCTCAACCTGTGGTTATTTAGACAATGTATGTGTTAATTCTGCTGCAAAATACACAATTTGCCTACTTTTTCCCAAAGGTTTCTCTTAGGCAAATTTCCCTATGAGCCCCTTTCTGTGAACAAAGTCTCTGTTAGGTAAAACCGTACTCAAGCAGCAACCACAATACTTGTCAGAGTGAGGCACAAGCAACCCCAAATTAACCTGTGCCCCACCCTCAGATAGCTGGATACAGAGCAGTGAAGCTTAACTCAGAGGCAATGTGTAAAGTATTTGTGCACCAGTCGAAACAGTAATGCAGGCAAAACACTCCACCAAAGGATACCTCACCGGCTTAGAATAATAGACTATTTTATATTAAATAAAACAAGCTCAAATTGACAAACATCCAATCAGTAGAACCAGAGATATGCAGTTTTAAATATTTTAGTGAAAATAGTACCAAAAAGCACAAAGCTTCAACTGTCGAAATCTGGTGTACCATATTGGGACAAAGTCACAAGTTAAGGCTGACTGCAATGGAGTGTGTACCAGTTATAGGTACCGAGTTAGGCCCGCTGAACAAGAGTACCTTAGATCCTGGTGGTGGAGCATTGTAAGGTCCCTCGCTGAGGATGTGTAGTGCAGCTATAGAAATGTGTTGTTCATGAGGTTCAAAATCTGGTGTCATGGTTGCGTTGTGCAGTTGAGGTAATGGGCCGGTACCAAGGAGCTGCTTGGCTGCGTCATTGTAGAGGCTGCCATCAAGGAAAGGTGTGTGATGCAAGGGCCTGCATTGGACCTTCACACAGGCGCAGTTTAGATGCCGGCTGGGAGGTCAATGCAGTGTCCTTTCGTCGGGAGATGCCCTAGCTTCTGCTGATGCATTGTGAGAGTGCAATGGATATCTCAGTAGTGGGAGAGCTGCTCTTAAAGTGTTGTGCACAGTTTTCTTATGTTACTGTCCATATTGCACCCCTGTTTAGAAACAGTGTTGCAGGAAGACTGAAGTTTTGAACCTGTCAGTCTTGCCTAGAGACTGCGGGCCCGCTCTCTGCATCAGCTCACTTACTGCAATGTAGGGCATGTTTTTAGCCAGGGATGCTTTTGGTCCTAGTCCTGCTCTGTCTGCAGTCTGCTGACTCCTGCTTGGTGCCTAGAAATGCCCTGATACTAAAAGAAAAGATCACCAAAATGTTTTGGAATTCAAGAAACACTTCTCCTTCAAATCCCCAAAGTGTGCTTTGAGTGCATACTTTTTAATGTAGGTGAGAGGTTAGTATAATTGAAATGAAAGGATAACCAAGCAACTTATTCTAAGCCAGTCCTTTCTAGCAAGCAGAGATGTCTTAAATATAGCAAGGATGGGTTTTAAAAGTTTATAACAGAAGGCGTTTCAAATCATATTATCATCTGCTCTTTTACAGTGCCTAGGAGCAATTAATTTCAGCAGGGGGAGCTATATAAAATGCATAAACAAATATTTTGCAAAGATACGTGCTGCTGCTTGACTACGGTCGGATAATCGGAAAAGATTTGCTATAGCTTTACTTTCCAGCTGAAAATAAGATGCTAGGAAACACGTAAGAGGCAGAGAACCTGCTCCCAGTCCTACAGTTCCACAAGCACAAAGCCGCAATATTGATTTTGCATTTCTGTGAAGCAGCCCAACCACAAATTGTAAATTCTTCAGATCCACAGTTTACACGCGCTGGAGGCCCCAGCTGACAGCCAGCCCCTGCCTGCCCACTTAGGTAAAGCTGCAGGAATCGATGCATCCAATCAAATGTGCAGTAAATAGTAATGCCAAAACAAAGGCTTCTGTGTTTACTGCTGAATATTCCATTCAGATTTATTTTCCTAGTAAACCAGAACATAGGGCCATATGTAGGAAGCCTAATTGCGCTCGCAAATTCTGAAATTCGCAGAATTTCAGCATTTGCGAGCGCAATTAGGGCAGTGTGCTATGTAGCACACAATAACCCACATGCAAAATAAGGAATCACAAACTTTGCGATTACTTATTTTGCTATTGCATTTAAGGAATCGCAAATTGCGATTCCTTTAATGCAATGTAGGAAGCACCTAAGTTGTGCGACTTTTGGCTTAAGGAATCGCAAAATACCACCAACTTCAGGTTGGTGGTATTTTGCGATTTCTTTGAAAAATGCACTTTTTGGCATTTTTCAAAGTGCCATATGGGTCACATACATGCCCTTAGGGCATGTATGTGGGCCACATATGCACACATGTACACATGTCAATATCAGGGGTACAACCCTGAAAATTGCATTCTCAATTTGCGATTCTCTAATTGAGAATCGCAAATTGAGAATGTCTTCCAACTCATTCCTATGGGCCTTCTAGCCCATAGGAATGAATGAGAAGGTATTCCTTATTTGCGGATTGCAATTTGCAATTCGCAAAAAAGGAATAAGTGGGATTCGCATTAAAATTAGCTAATCCTTACTACATTTCGTTTTGCGATTCTCTAATTGCAATTCCCTGAAAATCGCAATTTGAGAATCGCAAAATGAAAATTACCTACATATGCCCCATATTTCTCTCGGAATCAATGTCAAGGATTAATTATTAGAACTAAAATAGGACACAACTGGTGAAATCGTAAAAATGCAATTTATTTTGTGCAAATACTGGGAAAGATCAACACATCTGATGTTCTTAGAGTGAATGCAAATCTCCTAAACAGAGCCTGAACAACGTGAAAAGCTGCCTCTCTGAAGTATGTGTGAAGTGCTAACCTTTGTTTCCCCTCTGCTGCATTTGTTTCTAGGTCTGAGGCTCCTTACTGCTGCCAGCCAGGAGACTCGAACAAAAAGAGGCCTGATGACCCCTCAGATTCGGCCTTTGTTATGGGCCCAGCAGGAGTCCGAAATAAGAGAGCCCCATCCCGCTGCTGAAAGTAGCCCGGTGTTTGGAAATTACACCGGGACAAATTCAGCATCTTTGTCAGTGGGGCCAAACTTCTTGGTAGGGTGGACGGCGTCCACCGTGTGAAAAAAAGTGAGTGGAAGCCGTTCACCCGCGTGTACCGCTGACGCGTGCCCTGAATAGACCTCATTCTGTTGGCCTTGGTTTGAGGGACAAATCTGCACCTGATAACTCCAGGAGCAGTATTTTAACTCCACATTCAGAGATCTCCAATTTGGAAGATAGTTAAACATGGTAATACTGCCTGGGCCTGATTCACGAGCGCGGAGGCCCTTTGAGAATCTGGCCCCATGCATCCCCCTGTTCAGAGGTGCTAGAAATAAAGCTGCATCTTGGAACTGACTCCTCTGTCGAAGCTGACTCCCTGTATCTGGCCAGTCAGGGAGGTGAGCCAATACTGACACTGAGGGCTAAAATCTCACAAAGAAAATAGGAACATAAATGCATAGGGACACCACAAAAAGAAGTCTGATGCAGGGGCGGCTCTAGGCTCATGGCTGTCCTGGTCAGGGAGCATAGGTAGAGGGCCCTGGAAGAGGGGGTCCAGGTGGGGCCGAGCGCGGAGGCCAGTGAAGAGGGGGTGGGGGGGTTCAGGGTGTTTGGAAGTGGAACAGAGCCAGAGGCCGCCAAATCCCTGCCAGGGGCCTCCATGCAAATATGTATCCATCCTCAGGGGATTATTATATTAAGGATATATATTGGCGTGGTGCCCCTGGGGTTTGGTGGCCCTGTGCAGGTGCACAGCTTACACATGCCTAAGGCCGCCCCTGTCTAATGCTGCAATATCACTGTAATACCACCACACTTCCTCCCCCTATCCGGTGGCATCCTCAGGGTCGCTCTTTCATGAGAGTGGCTCTGACACACCAAGCCCACTGTGGGGAATCTTGCAATGGGGCTTTTTGTAGTGATAGAGCTAAGAATAGAGAACTCCATGTCCCTGCGCTGCCCACTCCAGATCTTGTACAAGCATAACAAATGTTGATATAGGGCGATAAATTAGACCAAAATAGCGAAGATGCGGTCTATGAAAAGGGTGTGAAATGGTATTTTTAAGCTCCTCGGTTTCAGCAAGCTGGATGCTGATTTAATAATTCAGCTGGAGAAATGGGGGAGGCTGCTTTGCTTTCTTTCGCTTTTTCCATTGAATAATTGGCTCCACACTTGAAACTCATTTACTTCGGTCATGGTTGCAGTGCAGGAGTGAGCATCTTTCTCTCTCTGCCTGCTAAAAGTTAAAAATAATTGACATGAAAGCACCTGATTATGTTCACTAGGAAACCTACCGTGACCTTGGAGAGGAGGGGGGTTCTCTCTATGGAGACGGAGCTTCAAAAACGTGCCACTGTGACATCCTGATTTTTGTATAAAATTGCCCAGGTGCCCACCAGAGGCAGCTGTTAATTGCTTTGTCGCTCTGAATATGCAGCAAGGTCGGCGGCTCCATAACCTTGTTGTCTTTTTGTCAATTACGCCGGGGCTGCGTGCGTCACCGTCATCTGTCAAAGGGGATCCCAGCGTGCCTTGTTTAGTTTATGGCCTTCCTTGTAAAAGAGGCCCCTGAGGCTGGGAACATTGCTGTGGTGTCATTCTGTCCTGGCACTGCCAACTGCAGTGCATGATATAGGAGCACCTTCAGGCTGTCAAGGAGCAGAAGAAAATCTCGCCCATTATGTCCAACGGAGACAAAACTATTAGCAAACAATCGAGAGGTTGGCAAAAACGTTTATGGGTACGGGAAGTGTTACTACAGGCGTGCTCTTTTACGCACTCTTAAATGCCTTTGCGATTTGGGACCTGATTGTCCAATGCCCTTGTAGTAACTACTCCGGAGAGGTTAGAAGTGATTTATTGTGAAAACCAACCCTGGTGGAACATACAGTGGGCGAGCATCAGAAATCAGCCGCTCCTGCCACCAGTTTGATCCTCATAGCATGTTACATCACTGTAAACAGAGTTCTAATGTTGTACGGTGTAAAATATATTCAAAAATAACACAACGCTCATGTTAGCAAAACTAGAAAGAGACTGCAGTCCTTTATGTTTAACCTCACAGAACTCCGTCAATATTAACACCTTGTCTACGCCTCTGAACACCAGTCCCTCTATTCGGCACCCTGATGCCCTTCCCCCCACAGAAATATCTGCTTTATACTTAAACACAAGATCGGCTGTAAAACATCAGCTCGATCTTTTCACTCTACTCGATGTTCATAAACCTGGTTTACTGTTTCTTACCGAGACTTGGTTCTCGGACAGTTCCCTTCCCTCCCTGCTAGCGATACTCCCCCCGGCCTATTACGCCATTCGAGCTGATCGCTCCTCTGGCAGGCCCGGCGGAGGGGTCGCGTTGATCGCCCGCAAAGAACTCACTTTCCAGCCTCTGGTTTCCCCCTCCATGGGAATCTCAGACTGCCTAGTGGTTCGCTCCCTTTCCTTTACCCCTCCGTTAACTTGTGTCCTGGTGTATAGACCCCCGTCCTCCCCTCAAACATTCCTCCCCTGTTTCCAAGACCTAATGGCGACCTTGGTGGTTAACCACGCCTCCATCTTAGTCTTGGGAGATTTCAACTTCTGGCCCTCCGACCCTGCGGAATGCCCCACGTCCAAGGAGTTCTCAGACTCTCTTGGGTCGCTCAACTTCACATCAGTTGTTAATACTCCCACACACAGGTTGGGACACATCCTGGACCAAATCTGGCAACGTGATTGCCCGGTCAACTCCCTTTCAGTTTCCCCATGTTCATGGTCAGATCATTCACTAATCACCTTTTCCCTATCCCCTGTTCCACCACCCAAACCTACCTCTGCGAAAAATGTCTGGGTACGCTCATGGAACCGAGTTGACATCGTAGCCCTATCGTCCCTCCTTTCTTCCTCCAGCCCTGAACTGACTGCGCTGCCTTCCTCTGGCCAGGCAGAAGCAATTACCAACTGGCTGCGGGTCAGGTGCGATGCTATCGCTCCGCTTAAACGCATCGCAACCAAACGCCCCAAAGACGCAAATCGTTGGTTCTCAGAGGATCTAAAAAACAAAAAACTCACTCTCCGCCAAGCCGAACGAAAATGGAGACGGAATTACTGCCCCACTGCCAAAAATCGTTATATTGAACTCCTTACCCAGTACAAGACAGCTATACTTGACACGAAGAAAAACTATTTCTCCTCTAAAATCCAGCTTGCAGAAAACCGGCCCAGAGAAATCTTTTCTATCATCCAGGATCTTGCCTTCTCCGACAGAACATCGCTTACACCATTACCCTCTCAAACATTATGTGACTCGCTCAACTTCTTTTTCTTGGACAAAATTAATAAAATCAAAAGTAAAATTCCCTCCCCATCCCAGACCTTCACTGACCCCAGCTGCCCTCCAGTCACCGCATATCTGGATTCAATTCCTCCTCTTTCGACAGACTCATTTCTCTCTATTCTCCCGTTGGTCAAATCCGGCTCCCCGCTGGACCCCTGCCCCGCTTATATTTTAAAGCAGATTTACACTCACTGTCCCTCACCACCCTTAGTGCTCTTAAACAGTTCGCTGGCTCAGGGCATTGTTACCCCTGCACTCAAATCGGCTGTGATTGTCCCGATCCTGAAAAAACCTGGAGCGGACCCCTCCGATCCAGTAAACTTCCGCCCAATTTCCCTCTTGCCTTACCTGGCAAAGGTATTAGAACGGCATGTGGTTAAAACCTTGAGCGAGTTCGTGGAAAGTCACGGCGTGTTAGCCCCTAGACAGGCCGGCTTCCGCCCAGCCCACTCAACTGAGTCCGTTATAACATCGGTTCTGGACAATCTCCGACAAGGAATGGACACCAACCAACATCAGGCCCTGATCCTCTTAGATCTCTCCGCCGCATTCGACACGGTGGATCACACCATCTTACTTTCACGTGTCGAAGCGGCGGGAATCAGAGGCACAGCGCTACTATGGTTATCCTCCTATCTGAACGGTCGGACTCAAGCGGTTCGTCTGGGAGAGTTTTCTGCAGATTTTCAACCAATTCAGTGTGGTGTTCCCCAGGGCTCCTCTCTGTCCCCCCTTCTGTTTAACCTCTACATTGCCCCCCTCATTTTTGCTTTACAGCGTCTGGAGGTCTCTGTGTACAATTACGCAGATGACCTCCAGCTCATTTTTTCCCTTTCCTCCACCCCTGAGTCTATGTCCAATGTCCAGTCCATCATGACCTTTATTCAGGACTGGATGAACTTCAACCACTTGAAGCTCAACCCCGACAAAACGGAGTTGGTGCTAACGGGTGGTTGCTCCAGTCCCTGGACATCTTCTTTTTGGCCCCCTTCACTTGGCCCCCCTCCCACCCCTGTACCATCTGTCAAAACCCTTGGATTTAAAATCAATAATCAACTTTCCTTACACTCTCAAGTTTCTGCTGTGGTTTCCTCAGCCTTCCTTTCACTTAGGACGATCCGCAGAGTCTCTCGATTCTTCGCCCCGGAAGCGCTCAAACTAATTCTATTAGCCATGGTAACATCTCGCCTAGATTATGGCAATATCCTTTACCATGGCATGCCCAACTACCTCTTGAGACGCCTTCAGCTTGTCCAAAACCAGGCTGCTCGGCTGGTTTTTAACCTGTCTAAGTCACATCACGTAACCCCTCTTCTCCTTACCTTGCACTGGCTCCCTGTCCGACAACGTATCTTATTCAAGCTCGGTTGCACCATCTTCAAAGCCCGGACAGGATCTGCCCCTCCTTCATCAATTCAACTATTCAATCCTACACGCCTTCACGAGACCTCCGATCCGCCTCTCACCACCTTCTCCTGGTTCCCCGTTTTAAACGGAAGAAGTGGGGTGGCTCTAAATTTTCTACCACGGGTCCAGTCTTCTGGAACTCTCTTCCATTGCACCTCAGAACCTGCACCCAGTACCCCCTCTTCCGTAGAGACTTGAAGACCTTTCTCTTCACCCAAGCCTTCCCATCTTAAACGCTCACCTTCCCCTCTCTCCGACCTCCCTAGTAGCAACTGTCAGTGAGCGCCAAGAAACCGCCAGGTGTACGAGCGCTATACAAATCCCTTCAAATTCAAATTCAAATTATGTTTGTACTAAATGCAAATAAATGTTCCTGAATAGTTCAATTTTAGTTCCATTTTAATGTTAGGGACAATTCACAAAGGCATGTACAAGTATATACAGGAGTATTGTACTAGTTTATATGGTCCAAAATGTCTTTGTGAATAGGCTGAAATAGTTTTCTATTAAAAAGCACCCCGAATCTCATTGAAATTATTTTTCATTTTTGGATTACAAAATAGGGATTTTTAGAATGGAAACTCCGGATATGGGTAACTGAACAAGGCAAAACATACCAATCTCATACACTATTTATGTGTCTGTTCTTAGGGTACTTCTTTCAAGGTTATTCACAAACCTTACATTCTATGATAGGCATCACTTACAACTCTGCCATGAGCCTTGGGAATGGATGCTGTACACGTGGCCTCCTTGAGAGTACCAAAGGCTTTCTGGCAGGCCTCTGTCAAGATTACCTTTATCGGCTGCTTCTTTGAATCCAGCTCCGTTAAGGAGTTAGCAATAGTGCCATATCCCTTAACAAACCTTCAATAGTATCCTGTGAGGCCCTCACCTCAGTCTGTGTATCAGAGACTGCAGGGCAGGATATTTATATCTTGGCCTGGAGGTTCCTGCACCTTGCCCCTGCCCACCATAAGGACTAGCTGTACCACAAATCCCTGCCCTATCTGACACTTACTGACGTAGTTAGCCACGCTCACCTGCTGCAGGGCCAGAAGTACCTTCTGGAGGTGGTACAAGTGTTCTTCCTAGCTGCAGCTTAAGATGACTATGTTGTCCAGGTAGGCAGCTCAGAATTCTTCCTTCCCAAAAAGGACCCTGTTAACCAACCACTGAAAGGTGGAAGGGGCATTCTTTAAGCCAAAGGACGTCACCCTCAATTGTAAGCAACCCCTCTTTGGCCCCCTCAATCACAGCAATCTGTCAGTATCCTTATGTGAGATCAAAGGTACTCAGGAACTTGGAGCACCCAGCCTGTTGATAAGCCAATCAGCCCGAGAGATGTGGTGGGCATCAGTCTTCATGACGAAATTGAGTCCCCTGTAGTTCACACAGAACCTTTGCTCTAGAGGGGTGCCCAGTAGGGTAGCCTTGGATACCAGCACAACCTTTCTGGACCAGGGTCTGTTGGAGGGCTCAATCAGCCCTAATTCCAGCATCTTGGAGACATCTTCCTTAATATTGACCCTCACCTTGTCTGACAGCCTGTAAATCTTAACAGGCGGACTGTATCTGTTGTCAATGTCATGGGTGCACAAATGTGTGAGCCAAACGATGAGGGAGACCAGAGAGGAAATCTTCCCCAGCAACTGGCGACAGACACTTCTCTGTTCTGGGGTCAGAGTGGGGGAGAGGTTGACACCCTCTTCTAACTCATCATGCTGTTGAGCAGAAAGGAAGTCAGAGAGAGGCTGTCTCTTCTCTTTCAACCCTTCATCTTTCACCAGGAGCATGCTAACTTCGGACCTCTCAAAGTGTAGTGTGCGGTTGTCCACGTGTAGCACCTTTAAGGGGCTTCTGGAGGTCTTGAGATCCACCAGGTAGAGGGATTCTCCCTTCTGCTCCTTCATCTCAAATGGGCCTATTCAGCAATCCTGGAGAGCTCTGGGTTCCACAGGCTCATTATCCACACCTTCTGGCCAGGTTAAAACTTAACAAGTGTGGCCTTCTCCTCATACCAGAGTTTCATATCTTCTTCACTGGCGTTTATTGGGGGTGAGTGTCTGAAAAGTTTCAGCCCTCTGTCCTTCATCTCCTTGTGTTTGCTTTGTTCAGCCTAAATTGGCAGGGTATGCCCAGATGTGGGTCCCTTGCTCACTTTTGCCACTGGATGCAAGCTAACCTGGCTGATAAGGGGTGTTACTCCGAAATAGGTCCCAGGATGCATGTGTCCGGTCCAGGGAAGACCTAGCTTTGCAGTTCGGCATGGACTTGTACCATGAGGAACAGGGTCAAGGCTGTTGTGCATATGGCTGGGTCTGAACTGGGGTGGTGAAGTGAGCTAAAGAACAAAGATGGTGACTTCATCATTTATCACCCAGATCTGTGACGCGGGGTGAGTGTCTGAAAAGTTTAAAAGCTCCATCCATCATCTCTTTGTGTTTGCCTCGATTGCTTTTCACCTTTTTCCAGAAGTGATGCATCTTGCTGCAGAGGCCGAGTATGTAGCTGACCACATCCTGAGGGGGTTTCCAGGGAGCTTGCTTCCACTCCTCTCTTACAAGGCTCTGAGGTCCCCTGACAGGGTGGCCATAAAGAAGTGTAAAAGGGCTAAACCTGACTCCCTTTTCATGCACCTCCCTGTAGGGAAAGAAAAGGCATGGCAGGAGGACTTCCCACTTAAGACCAATGGGCTCAGCTAGGCTCATGCCTTTAAAGGTCGTGTTGAATCTCTCCACAAGCCTGTTTGTTTTGGGATGATTGGGTGTGGAGAACTTGTAAGTCACTCTATACTCATTCCTCATGGACTTCATTGGACATCAGTGACATGAAATGAGTGCCTCTGTTAGACATTACCTCTTTGGAGAACCACACAGGGGTATAAATCCCCATCAGGGCACTGGCCACCACAGGTGTAGTCACCTGCCTTAGAGGGATGGTTTCTGGGTAGCCAGGGGCATAATCCACAAAGAATAGGATAAAGCTGTTGCCTACAGCTGTCTTGTAGTCCAAGGGAGCAACAATGCCGATGTCCATCCTCTCAGAGGGAGTGTCAATGACAATAAATGGGGTCAGGGGAGCCTTGAACTTTTTCCTTGACTTCCTACTGGCCTGGCAGGTAAGACAGGACCTACAGAACGCATCTCAGGCTGTCTTCATCCAGGGCCAATAGAAGTGGGCCACAAGCCAGGCGAAGGTCTTGTCTTGCCCCAGATGTCTTGTCAGTGGCATCTTATGAGCCAACCCCAGTAGGAAAGCCCTGTAACACTGGGGGACCAGCAGCACACGGTCTGCCCCAGGTCCAAGAACCTTAGGCTTACTTTATATGAGGTTGTTCTGGCCTTAGCTTGCATCCTCAAGCCCTCTAGAGTAGAGCACTCTTTCTGTGCTTTGCAGAATTCCTCCCTGGTGGACCCAGCATCAACTTGCCACCCAGCAAACTTAGGCAGGTCACCCAAGGCAGCAGTGACCTCCCCGGTTGGCTAAAGAATATCCTCCTCAAATGCCCAGTCAACCTGACTACGGGAACTTCAAGGGCTGTCTTCCCACACCTCATGCCCTTACTCTTCTTGGCAGCTGCCTGGCCCATTGCTCCATGCTCTGTGCACCCCTGACTCCCTTCTCGGGTAGGCATGGACCTTGTGGTCATACACACCCATTCAGGAGTTCCAACATCTCCAATGGGACCTGAGCTCGACCTCCTTCTAGATATTGTGCTCCAGGTCATTGCCCACCTGTACAGTGGGCTATTCAAGGGCTGGTTTTCCACACCCATTGCCCTTCCCTTTCTTGGCAGCTGTCTGGTGTATTTTTCCAGGCTCCAACACAGACCCACTCAGGCAACCCCATCATTTACAGGTGTGACCTGAGCTCCACTTCTTTATATATAGTGTGCCTCAGACCATACCCTACCAGACAGTCCACAGACATTGAATGGCTCACAGCTGCCTTTAGAGAGCCTGAGATGCACTACCCCCTCAAAGGGAACCAGAGCCACCGATAGATGACTCTCACAGTTGTCCGTGACTATGGCTTGGTTGAATGTGTTAGGGACCACCTGCTCTGCTGACCTCAGCGAACACCGTACAGCTGTCATGCAGGCTCCTGTATCTCTCAGAGCCTCCACCCATTGCCCATTGATGGTGACCCACTGCCTATACTTAGATGTATTTACAGGAATGTGGGCTTTTGGCAACCTCTCCTTACTCTCCAGAGACTCTAGGGTCACCCTGTCTTGCCAACCTAGGTGTCGTCCCCCGATGGGGAGTGGGGCCCTCTTGGGACATTTGTTGTCTCCCTTGGATTGCCCATATTTGTAACACTTGGTACACATGAGAACAAACCTCTCTATTTGTTTGTCTAATAATCCATTCTTCTTTGGTTCAGATTGGGACTGGTTACCACTGCCCTCTTGGAAATTGTGTTGTGGTTCTTTTGGGACCCCTGGCAACTAATGTGGGAGTTTCCCCAGATGCCGCTTTTGACGCTGTGGTGCTGACCCAGAGGTCTGCCTCCTCATCAGGCTTCCTATGGTTAGTCAGCTTACTGCCCACTAGGTGCTGGTGCAGTTCTGTAAAACAAATATTCAGCATGTGCCCCATGAGAATCAAGTTGTGGAGCCCATCATAATCATTGACCTTGCTGACCCTCACCCAGCCCTTCAGTGCCTTGTTGTAGTAGTCTAAGAAATCAACCCAAGACGGATTTGGGAGTTTGAGGCTGTCCTGAAATTGTTGCAATACTTTTCAGGCGTCTGCCCACATTAAGATAGCAGTATGGCTTCATGGGGAAGTACCTGTTGTGGTCTTCTACTTCTAGAGACAGAAGAGTGTACCTCCCCACTGGAGGCATATACTTCAACAGACCACTACCCGAGTGCTCCTTTTGTATTTTTTGTACTCTCAGAGTCACCTCATAAGCTGAAAACAATTTATCAATGTCCTCTACCACCACATAACTGGGTACCAGGTCTTTGGGTATATGGACCTCCTGTCCTTTTCCGATACTGATTGTATGCTGCCACAATTGCTGCTGAAGTCTGCTTGCTTTGCCTTCAGTTACAGCTCTTTAAGGCTCCTCTTAGCACCAAACGCTCCAAAACAAGTTTCTCTTCCATACTAAGTTTATTTTCCTCAAAACCCTACTATTTCTCTCTTTTATATTTGGCCATATGCAGATGAAACTCCCTCCTCTATGCCTTCTGCCTGACAGCTCCTCTGGGGACAGGCCATGGGAATATATACTGCTACCTGCTCTTACAGGAAGCTTCAGTTCAGGAGAGGGGCAATCCTCCTTCACTGAGGATGCATTTCAGGGCTGATGCCCAGGACCTGATCTTGCTCACCCTCATCATCATGCTCCTCTGTGGGTGTTGTTAACTGGTGGACCTCTGTGCAGGCCCTCAGATCTTTCTGTAGCTTAAATGTTATAGCGCCCTTCTTCATATGTAGTATGCTTTCCATGTAGACCTGTTTATGCTCAGCCACAGTATTACTTTCCAAGTTGGCCAACTCAAACTCCATTACTACAGATATTTTTTTGTTTTTTGTTTCATATAGCGCAAACTCGACCCTAAGGTATCCAGTATCAGAGCTCTTTACATGAGCACCAGTTGTGTTACAGACAGGCGCATTCATTTTATTAGGCATGGGGAAATAAAGTGATTTGCCCAGAATCACAAGCTGTTGAGAGTCCCTGCCGAGACTCATACCCTGTTCCCCGGGTTCGAGGTCGACTGCTCTAGCAGTTAAACCACTCCAGTCCAGTAGTAGGGCTGAGGGTAGATTTGGAAAAACATAAAGTAGCCAATCAAAAAAACTCACATTGGTCTTAAATTATTTATGTGTGTTGGTAGTATAACACAAAATTACTGTATGGCACTGCGCAAACACTAATCCCAAAATTAACCTGTGCTCAAGCCTGGGGTAGCTTGCCACTGTCAATCTTAACTTAGAAGCAATGTGTAAAGTATTTGTGCAACAGTAACACAGCAAAAACACACCACAAAAGGATCCCATGCCAGTTTAGAAAAATATAGCAATTTTTAATAAATAAAACAAGACAAAAATGACAAAAATCCAATTAGTAGAACCAGAGATATTTAGCTTTAAAAATTTCTGTAAAATAAGCACCAAAAAGTACAAAGCACCAACTGTGGATATCTGGACGTGCTGGACCGGGCAAAGTCACAAGTTCAGGTCAACAGTGAAATAGTGTGGTCTGGCTACAGAGACCCAGTTAGGCCCACTGACCAAAGTACCTTAAATCCTGGTTTGTAGAGAGTTTCGAGGGTCCACATTGAAGATGCGTCTTGTGACTGAAACAATGTGTTGGTTCTGAGTTGCAATGAGGCTGAGGTGCAAGGTCCTGCATCGTCATCAAGGATCTCGGCGACGAGGGCTTACAATGCAAAGTCGGGCATTGAGGAAGTGTCACACAGTCGGGGCTATACATCGGTTCCAAGGAGCTGCGTGGGTGCGATACGGAGTCTGTCGTCATCATCAATGTTACCATCGATTAGATATGCGAGGGCCTGCAGCAAGGATCCATTAAAGCGAGGCGGTCCCTATGATACCACGACTGTGATACCCACCAGTTTCAATGCGTCAGTGCTGCTCAGGGTTTTGCAATCCAGTTGAGGAGAAGCATTGGTTCAGCTGGAGCCACAGAAGTTTGCAGTGCACGTTAGGTCCAATTTCCAGTGTCCAGGACTGGGATGACACCACTTGGCAGGGTAGAATGACAGATGGTAAAGTCCAGGTGCTGGGTTGAAGGTTGTTGGATCCTTCTGTCCCTGAGGCTCTGGTCAGCTGGCCAACCAACTCGCCCTTGAAGTCACTTTGGTTTCCTGGGTTCAACAGATGCAGGTCCAGTCCTGCTCACCCAGTCAAGAGAGCAGGAGGCAGCAGGTCAGCACAGAAGGTCAAAAGTTCCTTCAGAGCAACAGTCCAACAAAGTTGCAGTCCTTTCAGCAGCACAACAGTCCCTTTTCCTGGCAGAGTATGCACAGGCCCAGAAGTGTACTGAAGATGTGGAGTCTGAGACTTAGGATTTATACCCAGTTGTGCCTTTGAAGTGGGGAGAAGCTACCAGAATCCTTGTTTTGGCTCCAGAATTACTACAGGGTGTATGCAGTCCTCTGTGTGGAGACAAAGCACAGCCTATTCAAGTGTAAGTAGGGCTGTACCCAGCTCCTCCCTCCCATCCTGTTAATGATGGCCCATCCAAACACACCTAAGCTGTGTATTTGTGTGACTGTCTA
Organism: Lissotriton vulgaris; assembly: GCF_964263255.1. Lineage (NCBI taxonomy): Eukaryota > Metazoa > Chordata > Amphibia > Caudata > Salamandridae > Lissotriton > Lissotriton vulgaris. Next base: position 313,045,460 of record NC_141690.1, read on the forward strand.
GGAGGAATACACAAACCCCAATTGTCAGCTACTCCCAGTCATGTGACCCAGAGACAGACTGCAGGCACTAAATGGCTCAGACAGGAAAATTTCAACTTTCTAAAAGTGTCTTTTTCAAAATTGCAATTTAAAATCTGACTTCACCATAAGTTAGGATTTTTCATTACAACCCCAAAGACACCAAACATGAAGTGAACACCTACTTCCATTTGGAAATGACAGCTTATTAAATGTAATAATGTAACCCCAATGTCATTCTATGGAAGAGGTAGGCCTCGCAGTAGTGAAAAAAGAATTGTTTTAAACTTAAATTACATGTCTCATTAATAAATAAATTGCACCCTGCCCTATGGGCTGTTGAAGGCCTTCTCCAAGGGTTGACATGTATGTATTAAAAATGAAGGTTTGGGCCCGGCCAAAAGTTTATGTTTCCAGGTCAATATGACAGTTTAAAAGCTAGACACACAGGCTGTAATGGCCGGCCTGAGACATGTATAAAGAGCTACTGAAGTGTGTGGCAGAATCATTGCTGTATGCCTGCCCACTAGTAGCATTTAATTTTACAGGCCCTGAGTACATGTAATACCACTTTACAAAGGACCTATGAGTAATTAAATGTGCCAATTCGGGATAAGTCAATGTAACCATGTTCAAAGAGCGAGCATATACACTTTTATACTGGTCCACAGTCGTAAAGTGCATGAGTCCTAAGGCCAGCAAAAACAAGATCAGCAAAAAAAAAAGGGAAGGAGGAAGCCAAAATGTTTTGGGGAAGACCACCCTAAGGCTGACATGTTTAACAGATGGTGTTTGGTCTTGGCAGCAACTTAACTTCAACTACCCCAGTTTGAAACATTTGAGTTCTAGCAAAATGACGTATACAACATTGGACCTGTTCACGGGGTGAAACTCCTCCTCAGATCCCCACCCATCTATTGTGATATCTGTTGGGGCAGCCGTTAAAGATATACCGTCTATGCTTTACGGATCTGGGTCACCACTTTCAAACAATTTTAAAATTAGACTGTTGCGTTGATTTCAACCGATGTCATCCCCTATCAATCTCTCCCCTCATGTGGAGAGAGTCCTTCAGGTAGGTAAGATGGAATGAAGAAAATGTGTGTGAAAGGGCTTGTGGCGCCTCACTGGAGTTACACCATGGGTTTAGAAAGAAAGGTACCCACCTTCTCTTCAGGTTTTCATCTTCAGCAACCACTAGTCCCAAACAAAAATTGTGAAGGTGCAGAAAAAGAAAGAAGTGAACACTGGTGCTAGGATGTCAAACACTGCCTGTACATCAGTGGAGAATCCGATGTATCGCAGGATCAACCCCGCAAAAAGGACTACAGGGCCTGGACTTTAGCTCCGCCTGCCCTGATTAAAACTGAGCTAGACCACACTGGCTAATGGACTTTTATTGAGTGCTGTGTGTTTTCTCATTTAAAAGCCATCATGCTTCATTGCCCAAGGATAACTCACGGCAATTTCTTCAGGGCGTGGGTCTGTCACTCCACCCTGCACCAATTATTTTGTATTTGTTAGTGTTCCGGGATAAAGCCCATTACGGGCATACCTGTACCCTCATGCATGTGTGAGTATGTGCTTGGTCACTTTCTCACTGGCTGTCACGTTTACTGCCTCCGTCAGTCGTAACCTTGTTGGTGTTAAACAATGTCTCATCACCTCACCTTCTAACAAAATGAGCCAGTGTCATACCTTTCCTGCATGTGTGACATGATCTCTTTTTTCAAGCCTACAAAGAGCCACTAAGGGCAATTGAATTGATAGAAAGGTAGCCGGGTACATAGGCAGTTGGGATAATCTAATCTTCCATTACCATTCACCTCTACTACTAGATTATTTTTTTTACTGTACAACTCTAGTATTGAATATGAGTTGTCAAAGCAGAAAATATTCATTTTAGTGTCATCTGCACAGGATTGGACTAATAGCAGAGTATCCATAAAGAGATCAAGAATGGGGCGGGGGCAAATAGATGACATAAAGCATAAGTGATAAAAATCACACTTATAGAACTCTACATTCAGGGAAGGCTGGAGTGGACAAACGTAATCCCAACTAAACAGTGTGAGTTTTAAAAACAAATTGTAATTATTGATGGTCAAAGGGCTTGCCTGTGCAACAATCTGCTATACACTCATTAATGATCCACATTATGAAAATCTCAAGAAAGGTCCAACATGAATGAATGAAATGGAAATTTATATTGCGCAAACTTAGCCCAATGAGCATCAAGACCCATGACCAACACCAACTCACCTCCCTCAACTGAGTGCAATCTAGCGTGTAAGCCTAATGGTAACTAATACACTTTTTGAGATCACTGTAGGCATAAACCCTGTTTACAAGGATGAGAGCGCATTACATTCATCCAAGTGTTAAAGCTGGTGACGGAACTTGAATATTTCCAAAATGTAGGCCAAGACAAGAAAGTAATACAATTCTTTAAATTTCTAGGTAAATGACCTTCTAAAAAGATGATTTTACTAATAGGTAAAATAGAGGACTAAACAAGCAGGCGTACTCCCTCAAAAGCATACAGCGACAGAATTTTCTTGGGGTTTTGAAGGGCTTATGGACCCTTGAAGTGTCTTCTGTGCCCATCTATTTTATATCATACGGGGAATGTGTAGCCCTTGACTTCCACAGCAATAGTTAGGAGTAAACACCCTTAAAATTAAGGTTTGTTAAGCCATTTGTGCATTTTATTCTCATTCAGACAGAAAAACGTTTCAAGAATGACTCAAATTCAAAGAACTTTTCAACCTAAATTGATAAGTGAGGGCGCAGTGCAAGTGAATAAAGTGAGCATAAAGTGCACCTGTGTTATATACAAGACAATATATACATGTGGCTGAAAGGGATATGAGATATTTCTGACAAAACTCATAATAAAAGTGTTGAAAATCCACAATCAAATCTAAAAACAGTCCACATTTATAATGTTGTCAATGTTTCAACTGATATCATCAAATCAATTACAAAAGGGTCACACACTCTGTATTACTTATGATGCTATACTGGTTTAGTAAAGTTGCATCTTATTGCAATGTTTTTTCTGATTTTGTTGCTCAGATGTTGAGACAGAGTTAGGGGCACATTTAAAGTCTGGTGGAAGGGAGACCCATTGTAAATGTCTCTCATTCCTTCAATCCAGTGATTACTTTGCCTCATTTAGAGATGGGAGAGCTGCCTGGTTTCCAATCATAGAACCTCAGCTGGTTCTGGCATTAGAATCCTATGAGATGGGAGCCAGCTCGACACAGGGCTACTGGTTAATGTATCAGAATGCCTGCCCTCTTTAAGGTACCTACTTTCATGCCTGTGATTGCCATGAAAAGCATTCCAGTATCGAGAATAAAAAATAAGAATAGCTCCCACATGCAGAGAGAACACTCAGTGTGTCTCAGGGCATTGATTCTTTTGTATTAAATATGCGTTGGGGTTTTGTTGGGGTTTATGGGCAGATTAAAAGGAGTCCATAGTTAGAGATTCATTCTCGGTGTGAATTTTAGCTGTTTTAATTTGTCTTTGAGAAAAAATGCATTGATATTTAGTAATGTGAGTGCCGTGGATTTTTTGTTCTATCTACATTGAAGTGTGTGTCACTTTTTGTTTTTTGTACTGAGAGAAGTTGCACATGGTCGGTTAGTAAGGACATTTTAATATTATTTGGGATTGGTGCAAGGCAATGATGGCTTGGATGGAGATACTGCAATAGTCAACTATAGAGCAGGTATTAACTTGTTTTTACATTGGCAGCGTTAGTGCTGTTATGTGTGTATTTAAAGTGCACACTCACTGGTTAACACTATTTGTGCTTACCAGTTTAGTAGCCTATTAAACATGCATTTGGCCTGCCATTGCAGCCAGGGTGTTCAGTTGTAAAGTGGCATTTGAAACTGTCAATATAAACCTTTTTGCGATGCCTGGACCTTCCTTTTTTCAATACATATAAGTCACCCAGCAGTGAAAAACACTCTGTTTTTCTTTACTGCAAGGACTGCCTCTTCCGTAGGGTAAAATTGGGTTACCTTATTACATTTAAGAAGTGAGAACCTATAATTGGGAGCAAGTTGTTATGCCAAGTTTGATGTCAAAAGAATTGAAATGTAAAACCCTTTTTAATGTTACAGTTGGATTCTAAGCCTGAAAATGTAACTTTTGGAACGTTTACATTTTCATTTCCTAACCATTTGGTATCTGCAGTCTGTATCTTGGGTCAAATGACTAGTTGTAGCTGGCAATTGGTGTTAGAAATTGGGTTTCTGGCTGGCAGAGGTATTCGCCCTGTCCAAGCAGGAACCACAATCCTAGTCAGGGTAAGTCAAATACACAAGATAACTTAACCTGTGCTCTCCCTCTGGTAGCTTGGCACACAGCAGTCAGGCAATATGTAAAGTATGTGTGCAACACTTTGAACAGTAACACTGTGAAAGCACCACAATAAGACTCCAGACCAGTTTAGAAAACTCGCTTACATTTTATGAATAAAACAAGACTAAAACGACAATAATCCAATCAGTATAACCGAAGTTATGACTTTTTTAATCATCAATGAAACTGTAGTGCTTAAAAGCTTAAAGTGCCAGCCGGGGATATCTGGTTTCGCTAAAATGGGGTAAATCCAAAGATGTGACCGACCATGATGGTGCACAGGTCAGATACATGGACCAGCCTTGGCCCACTGAAAAGTACCCTTAGATTTGTCATTGACGGAGCCAGGATGCGGGAATAAAAGAGGCAATGCAGTGAAGCACAGGATTGAAGAGGATGCATTGGCACTGAGCCATGCATGGTTGGAGATGCGTCGGGACTGGAGTCGAGATGCGGGAAGCAAGAAGGCGAAGCATCGTTGTTGAACCGCTACATTAAAGGTGATGTGGTGGCATCGAGCCAGGCAAAGTTGGAGATGCGTCGGCAACTGGAGACAATGTGCCATACAGTCGGAGAAGCATGGGCATTGAAGGAGATGTGCTGGTTCCGATACGTCAAACATTGTTGATGCAGAAGTCTGGCAGTTGCATCACTTTATACCCACTTCCAAGGGCCCAGGGCTGGATTGGCACCACTTGGCAGGGTAGGACTTGCAGCAAGAAATGTCTGTGTGCCTTTGCAGGTTCATGAGAAGTCTTTGATGGCCCTGAGACATAGAAAAGGGACAAACCAGCATGTCCTTGTAGTCACTCTGGGTTCAAGTGAGATGGGTCTATTATTTCCTCAGTGGGACGGAGGGTAGCAGGGAGCAGAGTAGCACAGCAGAAAACCAGTTCTTTTAGAGCAGCAGTCCAGCAGAGACATGGTCACATTTTCCCTTGCAGTATCAAACACCAGGAAAAATAAAGACTTGTGGCTGCAACATAAGAAAGAGTGGGAATATCTCCTACCCTTGAATACATATTTAATGTTTTCTGACTTAATTCACCAGGTTACTCAAATGGCTGCTGTGTGTCCTTGTCCCTTGATGCCACAAACAGCTAGACAGTGAGAGCCCTGTATTCCATGCCAGAGGTCTCCTTGGAACAATAGGCTAAGGCCTAGACAGAATTTCTATCACCCCAGCAGGGTCACAGCAAGAGATCTCACCCAAAGAGGTTTAGGATAAATTATTGACAAATGGTGAATGTTAAAACATATTGCAGGATCTCCACATCTAAATGCTCATGTCTTGTCATCACTAGCAACCATTTTGAGCTCAAGAAAGCAAATAGTTTTGAGCTCAGCGGATGGGGCATCTAAAGCTTCCAGGGCAGTTGGTAATTGTCTGCAAATTCCCCAGAATCCACGTGTCTCAATGTAGGTTTGTAGCTCTGAAAACCTTTCTCAGATATATTACTTGAAATAACATTGTGCTATAAATATAGTTTAGAAATATTTTGTTGCATTGGATGTTTTCTATTATTAACTCCAATGAGATGATATATATATATATATATATTTAGGACACAAAATGTTTGTCATAAGATATTCTGACAACCATACCCCATTGAGCATGTACGGAGAGTTGCGCACGCCTTTCTCTCTGAAGTCCACCTCAATACCTCTTTTCGTCTCCAAAACAAGAAAAAAGAATATCTGTGAAATGAGGAAGTGTAAACTTTCTCTTTCGAGCTTTCAGCTGACCTGGTAAGAGGACCTGCCCTGCTAGTCATTCACAGGATATTCAAATAGCTAACAGAAACTTGAAGGTTACATTAAGTACCTAGGAGTGAGACCTCCTGGGCAATTTGCAATTGAAAACTATACCAAACGTCTCTTCTCCTTTCCGATTCACTGTCATTCACATAGAGACTGTGAAAAGTAACACCAAACTTCAAAGATGGACCTGGGACATGGACAAGAAGGCACACAAGGTGCCACACATTCCGTTAGATGAATCTCTGCACCAACAGGAACACTATTATAATTAAGGCTCCCAGTTTTCCATTTTTACGGATTTTTACAGATAAATATAGACAGAAAACAATGTGTTTTCTGTCTGCATATATTTTTTAAAGTGGATAAATACAGAAAATTGTGCTTCTTTTGCAGTCTTTCATGAATTATAGGCCAGCAGCTGAGCAGATGGACAGCATGGATAATTAAAAAACAGGATGAAATGTCTTTAAATAACAGAATATGTCAACATACATTTATGGTGTAATGCTAGTATTTACCAGTGGATGTTCTGTTTAAAAAAATGACAGATAGTATGAGTCCATGACTAACAGTTAAATAGATACAGAAATGTACAGTTTTACAACTTCATATATACAAAAACCACAAAATAAATATGGGTAAATACAAATAAAATGGCCCAAAAATAAATATGGATAAATACAGACGGAAATGGGCAAAAAATAAATACCATAAAACCAGGAGCCCTAATTATAATGCATTAATACTAGAAACAATTGAACCGCCTCCATGTGTACCACATACATTGAGGACAGGTGTGCCCCCTAAATTTAAAGGGGCTGTGGTGTGAATTATGTTACAGAATACCTCAGCTGACAGCATTAAACAAACGTTCTAGAATGCCTTTTGCTGGTGATTGTTAGAGATTCAGGTCAAAGCCACTGGTTCGCCCCTTTAAATCTAAAATATATGATTCTGGCCATTTCTAAACCACCCCCATACTTATATGGTGTGATTCTAAAAGAATTTCTCTCTGACCAAACCTCCAATAAATAAGCACGGTTAACTATCCCATAAAAATGTGTTTACTGTTCCTCAACTTTTTTATGAGGTTTTCTTCCACCTCAGAAACCCCACTATGCTTGGTGCATCCTTGTCTGCACAAAATGTTGAATACCAGCTGGTGACTGAAACTTCCTGAGAGAGAAACAAATCAGCTACAGTCATTAGTTATATTGGGCAGTAAACGTCTATGTCATGCTTCCTCCTTAGAGATGTGAAAATGCAGTTCAACACTGATAGCAAAAGACACCACCACTTGTTTCTCATAGTTTGGGACGATTATTTTTCAATTTTATTCAAAAGTACTATTTATGGAAACAGACATGTTAAATACTGTATTTGACTTGCTGATTATCCATGACAAAGCTAGCTTTAAATAGCTACAGACTAATTTTTACTGCTGTCTCTTTTTAAGCATAAAATCGTTCCAATCAGTCCAAAGCTATTGCTGACTGGCAAGAGAAACCCTGGTTTTGTTACAAAAGTGAAAAATATGGGCGTATAACATATTCCTTCCCAGTTCCTTGATTCTCATCACCTGCTAGTTCCAATTTTAGATTGTTAACCCCTTCGCCGCGGGGCAAATTCCACCGTGGTGCGAGCGGGGGGCAGGGTTGGGCGTGGCGCTGCGGAACTCATGACGCGCCTGGCCATCATAAATCACGGTGGGTGTGTGCTCATGACGGCCGAGAGCTGTCAGAACTTCGCCCACTGATTAATTCTACGGCAGGGAATTAACAGCGCATTGGCGGAGAGGCAACGTTCTGATAGCTCCCGGCCGTCCGAATTCCGAATTCGGAACGGCCGGGAGCCGTTTTTTTTTCTGAATTTAATTCCGAATATCTAAAAGAATAGCTAGTTATAGAATATATTACTACAAATAACGTCTATGCTTTGAGTTCTATTTATTCCCAACTATAATATATGCTAATGTAGAGGCATTAAGTTATACATTGTAATAGTAGAAATGTCTATGAGATATCAAAATTCTATTTGCAAGCTTTTGATAGCGTCAAGTGATGTAGCTTCAATTTTACAACCATGGTATAGCCAAAATGACTTTAGAAGAATTAAATAGTTGAACATCTACACAATTTAGGCATCTAAAAATTTTAAGCATTTTGAACTGACGATCCCTTAATGAAGAAAAATGTCAGAATATGTTAAATGTTGAGTGAGGGGGCACGATTCACAAAGCAAAATTGTTTACAAAAAAATAGTATTTCTGGTTAACCAGTACAGTTCTTAAAGAGTACTGGTGACCCATCTTCTTCCTCCCCCAGGCTTTAGGTAAATCAAATAAGCCAGTTTACAGAGGTGTCTGTCTTTTGCGGCTAGCTGCACCTCCACACAATCAGTCTGCCATAGTTGCTGAGGCATGTGTGCAGTCAAGAAAATGTTGGAACAACTAAGGCTGACAACCTGACCTCTTCCAACAGTGCAAGAGGAGCTGATACTAAGATTTGTTTTTTTAACCCCATCGACGCTCATGACGAGCTCAGCTCGTCATGCAGTACACTGGTCATGTGCTCATGACGAGCTGAGCCCGTCATGAACAATGGGAATAAATCAGAGTTAGCACAGAGGGGGAATTGCTGCAGCACTGATGGTGTTAACAATTTGTTTTATTGGCATTTCCCATTATATTATATATATTGTTATACAATATTCTTAATGTTTTAATGTTCCTTTTTGGATGTTAGTGTGGTGTTTGCTCATGACCATTTTCTAGAGAGTATGCAGTTGAGTTCATTTGGTAAACCTTCTTATAGGTGTGTATTTTTATTTGTGTGTATTCATGTGTGTAAATGTGCATGTGTGTATGCATGTGCCTCTAGAGGCAGTGTTTTTACATGTGTGTATGGGTGAGTGTGTGTGCCTGTAAGTGGGGGTGTGCTTGCTAGTGGATGTACTTATTTTTGTTCATGTTTGCCTGCACACTTAACAGTCTCTGTTCTGATTCCTGATTGAATATGTGATTACATGTTAAAAAAATAATTATTGTTGACATTCACAATAAGTGCATTACTTTGTTATTGTAGAAGCAGATTTGTGTAAAATGTATCAATATTTTCATTAATCAGCAGTTTGTAACCACCAATTTCAAATAGCTGCAGCATCATGGAAACTGCAATGTTTACTTATTGTGGTGCTGCAAAACAAGCAACACATACCCACTAGAGCATTGTGTTGAATTGTAAAAGTATGAGCATTTCTGTAGCATTAGGAAAAATGTCCATTATGTGTATGAAGCCAACACAGCAATCGGCAACAAGCACTTTTGAGTTCTGAATAAAGTGAAAGCTTTGTTTTTAATTTGTGCTAATACAATTCCACCATGGATTTTAACTTGCCTCTGCCATTGTAGGCAACGACCAACCATATGCAAAGAAATCTTTGCAACACCCTAAAAGTAACAGCTCAGTCTGTACGACTAGGCCATGTCACATCACAACAGGAACAAAAGTAGCTCTATGTTATGTGTATTTGTAACGGGCAATATCACCCCTGAGAGAATGCTGGTGCTGAGCAGGTGTGTGTGCCTAGATATGCCTATGGCAAGTTGGTTAACTGTAAAAACCAGGTCTTCAGGTTCTTGTGAAATTCAAGAAGAGCAAGAGGCTCTCATGAGGTATGGGAGTTCATTACTTTTTTAGGAGCAATTAAGAAAGCACCTATTTCCCTTATCTGGTTCTGTGTATCTGTGTGAGTAGAAGTCTAGTGGAATTGTGCTTTCAATGTGTGTGTGAGGCTTTTGAATTGAGAGCGATTGTGTATCATTAGCCATGAAGTTCCCTGAGGTGTGGTGTGATGTGAGTTCTTTGTGGGAGGTTGATGATGAACCTGGCTGCCAAATCCTGGATGGTTTGTAGTCTTGACAGTTTTTCTAGTGTTGTTTGGGAACCATTTAAAGATCTTCCTCACCATCTTCAGGGTGTGGATGCAGGATGCAGTGACAGTATTCACTGTGCAGTCATACCCGTGAGCTGTCTGCACTAATTCAGAGGTTCCTGGTGTGGGTGTGAGTATGGCAGGCTGCCAGTAGGAGATCCATTGTGAGGTGTTTCTTCCGAAGTTCACTACTTCTTTCTTGTCGGTGTTGAGTATGAGACAGTTGGCTTTCATCCAGTTAGTGACTTCAGTCATGTAGGTTATGTACTTATTTGTTGTGGTGGGGGTCTTGTTAGAGACGGAGAGTTTGAGCTGTGTGTCATCAGCGTACGAGAAAAGGGTGATGTTGTATGTGTGGATGACTTTGCCTAGAGGGATCATGTATCATTGCAGAGGGCATGAGTGATGACTTTGAGGCACTCCGCAGATGACCTTGCAGGCTTCCAAGGAGTAAGGGGCCTGGCTCACTGCTTGTGTTCAATCTTTTAGGAAGGAGCAGATCCAGTGGAGAGCGGGTCCATAGATGACAATGTTTTCAGGCACTTCATGAGATAGACCATGTAAAATCCTGCCTAGAAATTCAGGAGATTGAGGAATGCTTTGTTTCCTCTGTTAAGCCTCATGTGCACATCACCTGTGTCACTGATAATTGCTGTTTCTCTACTGTGGTTGGGCTTGAATCCGGTTTGCGTGACAATGACGAGCTGATGGTTGCTGAGGTGTTTGGTTCGCATCAGTTGATTCGTTTTTCTAAGACCTTTGCCATGAATCATAGGAGGGAAATGGGTCTTGCTCAAGACACCATCCGCTGGGTCAGCGGATGGTGTCTTGAGCAATAGCGTTTCAGTGGCATGTTGCCAGGTGTCCAGGAAAGTGAGTGAGTCAATGGAGGCAGTGAGGATGGGTGTTAGTGGTTCACTGATCGGTATGAGTCCTATGGTGAAGCAGAGGTTTGGGCTATGGTCAGATGGGGCCCCCTAAATGAATGATGTTCATGGATTTCAACTGTGGTGGTGATGGGCCCCAAGATCAGTGTTCATTCTTTGGCCATGATGGAAGGTTGAGCTGTGACGGTGATGTGGTCCAGTGGAGGGATGATGTTGTAGTATATGAGGTAATTTTGTTACAGAACAGGGTTATGTTGAGGGGGTTATGTTGTTAGAGACACGGAGAAGGCATGGTAAAATCGTTGATAATAGTGAAGATTGCCTTACAGTCTAAAAGAGCTTTGCGCTTGGTGTTCCATATCTTCTAGTGGCAGTGTTGTAGGGAAGATTTGAAGATGTCTTTATCTGTGGTGTCTTGACTTGTTCTCCATTTGCACTCCAGTTGCTTGCAGTGTTTTTTCGTAGGAAGTTTCAACCCTGTTGGCCTTCATCAGTGTGGTGTGGCATGAATCGTATGGCACAGGAAGCACGTGGGTGACCTGAGATTTACATGGATACCTGTCTATCTTCATAATGAGTATCTTATGAACAGTCAATGAACTTCATTGTTATGTGCAATGCTTCCGTGTATATGTTGATGTCATTCACAGCTCCAGCAATCTTTTCACCAGTAAAATGCCTTCAAGCGCAATTTTATGGCAAGAGCTCTTGAAATATTGATGTTTGCCTCTTTCATCTGCACAGTTTGTGATATACGCAGTTAGAATCTGAGCCCACCCTGACGTAGACCTCTTGGGGGTACTTAACAGTGGATCAATGACCAATATGAGTAATGAATGATTCTGTGTCACTGAACGGTCAAGGGCAGTAATATAACAAGAAGGCATACAAGACATGTTGAGCTTTAGAAAATACTTGCATTCAATAATTTTCATTTTAAAAGAACATTTTATGTGAAAGCAAAGATTTAGTTTCCATCACATCAAACTGTGGAAACTAACTTAAGGTATGCCTTCACGGCAAGCATTTTTCATAACTGATGTTTTCTTTTCTTCCAGTTTCTTATTCATCTTAGACCTTCTGAAATGCTCGGCGACTCACAAAGAAACCTCAATTAAAAAAAAGTATTCATAATTGAGGTCTGGCAAAAATATTTGTTAGGGTGTTTTGTTGTGCAAGATTTCTTTTTTCATTGGTGATGCAAGTTCTCTCTTTGTTCATTCAGGGACATTCACTTTTCTTTCTCCTACCTTCATTCACGAACGATGGTCAGCAACACTTATTCATAAAGATGCAGAACATAGGCATTGAGCATTGAGTTCAATCTTCTATAAATGAGTCACAACATTTTACTTATTGTGATCCACAGTTCTCTACAAGGTCTTTCTCCCATCAAAACACATCCATTTCCTTTCAGTTCTTTATAAGTACCTTAACCATTTTCATGTGGAAATCGTTGGTTATCACTGTACTATGTACTATGTCGCTATTGTGATCATTACATCATGTGTTAAGCGGGAGAAGGGCAACTCACAAACTCCATACTTTTTGTTAAATTCCATATACTTTCTTCCCTTTTTAAAAACGTATTGCCCCTTAACCTTACAATGTGGTGGATGGGGATGCGGGGGTCCGATATTTATTTAACTTGATGTTGAAGTTTCCCATGAAAATATATCAACTATTAAATTACAGATTTGGAAGTGGCTATTGTTTAATTTATGGGATTTCCAGTAATGTGCACTTATTTGAAGAATGCGTAGTGTTACCTCCATTGATGTATCAGTGATTTCCAGTTTTACAATATTTAGGTAGAAAAACCATGGGTTTTTGAAGTAACACATCTTATATTTTTCATTGTCATGCAATGCCTCAAAGTCTGCCTTACGAGCTCTACTTTAAATATATCCCCATGAAAATTCACAGATTGGGAACATTTATATGGCTTAGTACTGATAAGGCTTTCCCACCTTGGTGCTAGTGGCTAAAACCTGATGTCAACCAAGCAGGCACTTGCAGAGTTCATCCCTCCAGCTGACATATACCAGTCAACCAATGGAGCGCATCCAAGGGGTCAGGTCTGTCCTATGATGCACCTGCTGCAAAAGTACCAGACTCCAAAAGTGAAACACAACCTTGACAGTTGACCAATGAAGAGATTGCAACATGGCATTAATATGATGGTAATTGAAAAATCCTAAAATATCCCACACCAAGTAATTCGTTTAGCTGAGGCTGCAACTATTATGCTAAAGGTTTCCATTCTCCAGTTTAATCTTTAGTTCATCAAAGACCTGTGAATTTAGATACGTATGTTGTTCCTCAACTACTTCCTAGAAGGCAGTTTCAGCCAGTTACTGCACTGTTAGTAAAAAGGACCACCTTATCCCGATACGTCTTAATTTGTGATTGTTTCCTTGAATGTTGTACGCTCATGTTATCATTTCCTACTCCTCTTTTAGATCATAAAGAGCTCCCGCTCACTGTTGTCCAGTTCAGCTGAGGGCCTTTTGCACTGCTTATGATTTTTATTTATAGTTCCTGTGGGTGACGTTACCTGAAATTGTACTCTGCTAGTGATGTGCTCAGTGCCAAGGACACATTATTCTCCCTGTACTTTACTACTCAGTCCCCTATGTTGCATAAGGGGGGTTGAGCATGCTCTGAAAATCCCCATATTTCCCTTGCTGTACACAGTAAAACCTTCTATCTGTACAAATAGTTGTATGAGGCACCTAATCTGTCCTCGCAGTCAGATCTGAAGACTCCCTGCTGAAGACATGGGAGATGCACCATACTCACACATAGATCGATGCTCAAGGATGTCTTCAGCAATCCTCAGGAGCCCTTGGTATGGTATAAGTATAGTTGTGCCCCTTGTGACTATCTCCCCACCTTTGTTGGCCAACTCTTTAGCATGACAGAAGCAGAGTAGCCAGCACATGCCCTGCAATAGCACAAGAACAGCAGCACCTATTTCCTCTAAATAACAAGAGAATCAGCTCCACTTTCAGGAAGGTTCCAGTGGACTACTTTACAAAAATAAGAGGTGCAAGTTGCAAGGTCCAAGAAAACACAGTTTTCAAGAAGACTATAATATGTGAAGCAGTACATCACACATCAGTTATACTTGAGGACCTTCTCGCCTTTATTTGTTTTATTTTCCTACTGTTGAATTAGCTACATTGATCGGTTTGTAGTTATGCTAACAGTGCTCATAACAGGAGCAATTCTGTTTTAGTGCAGTTTCAGAATACAGGAAAGACCTCCTACTGTAAGGTTCCATAAACCATCAAGAAGACTATGCTCCACCTCCCTTTCACTTGCTCATACTCTCCACATTTAGCAAAGCGGAAGTGGACAACGCTCCTTCTCCCTCATCACAGCAAATACCTGGAACAGTCTTTCACGCACCACCGGACCACCACCTCACTTCTCGATTTCCGAATGGCCCTCAAGACCAGGCTGTTCGAATAAGCCCAAGGGGCCTGCAAGCGCAGGTGAACACGGCATTCAACTCTCTAAGCCAGGCCAAGAAACGGACTAATCAGCCTGTTTCCCCTGGAACCAGCTGGAAATGGACCAGTTCAATGCTTGGAGACCCTATCATCCTGTTTCAACGCTGGGGGGGGCTTCCCCTGTCATCTACCTAAACCTAGACTGGCTAAATGATAGCCTACATTTGAGTGGTGTGTTTTCCTACCAGTGACAGATTATTCCTATTGACTCACTATTTAAAGCTGGTAAGGAAATGTGCTTGCAGCACTTGAATGGTGCAAGAATGAATATCCCAAGTATCCACCCTATTTACAAGGTTTGAAAATAAATGTGCTTACTGCACTTGAATGGTCCAATAATGTATATCCCAAGAGCCACCCTACTTACAAGGGTCTTGTCAATAAAGAGTGGTGTAGACTGCTGGTGGGTGAATCCTTTCAGTAGAAGACACTGCTTCATTAACATGTTGACGGCCCCCAGTTACAGTCAGACCTTCATTGTGCAGACACTGCTTCAGACAAGGGAGTTGGAGCACTTCTTGCCCAGCTCAATGAGAAGGGAAGGGAGCATCCAGTTGCCTTATCAGCCGCCGACTACTCCCCAGGGAGCAGAACTGGCCTACTTTTGAAAAAGAATGCTTTGCCATAGTGCAGTCCCTTCAAAGGTTCCGGCCTATCAGTTTGGCTCAATATTTGTGTTATAGGCAGATAACAAGCTCCTCCAGTGGCTCATGGCAATGAAGGGGGAGAACCCAAAGTTGCTCAGGTGGTCCATATCTCTGCAGGGACTAGATTTTTACTGTGGATCATAAAGCAGGCTTACAGCACGGTGAGGCAGCTGGACTTTCCTGATGGTTTACCCAATCAGATGATCAGTCTTCTCCCACTGGGGAGTAAGCAATTACCTTTTTGATCTGGGGGGATGGTATATCTTTGGATGGGAAGCGTTCTGCATGTCTCTGAAGGGAGTGCTTATGCTGAACTCCAAGCAAGTCACTTAAAAACGATTGTATGGTTTCTAGATCCCTACTTCAGTGAGCATGACAATCATACATGTCCACTGGGGGTCTCCCTGTTTGAGTGAGTTGAGCCATTGTGTATAATGTGAGCTGTTCTGCTGGACATCTCAGTTCATTGGAGAGTCCTGGTGGGCTGGGGTAAACACTCAGCTCTGATCTGGGTTTAGCTGCACCAACTCTGCTAAGAAGACCCTCCCTCCGGTCAGTGTCTCCTGGTCTGATATTAATTAAAATTCCTCCTTAGGAAATAGCATGGACTGGTACAGGGGAAGACAGTAGGTCATCCTGGCATGCTTTGGCCACACAGTGAATACCCTTAAATATGCTTTGTGATTGGAAAGGAAGCAGACCCTCTGATTTGATCAGTCTATCAATCAGAGGTGATAAAAGACTGGCCTAAGTGGTCAGCTGTTGTTCAAGACTGGTCTATGACTTCAGAGGCGGCTCACACCAGGTCTGTCCAAAGGAAGTCAGCTGTGACCTGTGGTGTGAAGGTAAGATAAGACACTTACTCACTTTGTCTGGAACTTTAGAAAGTTTGCTCTATGACTGATGGATTCTTCTGCAATGGAATGTGCTAGTTCGGAGAGGAGCAAGGGGATCAGCAGCATCGGGAGAGGACCAGCTGTTTCTGTGAGACTTGTTAAGCTGACGCTTTGTACAAGGAAATTACAGAGAGCTGTGCAAGAGGGAAAGGAAGCTTGCAGCACAGCAAGGGAAACAGAGACGGGGAAGCTTGATCCCGGTCCTTGAAGGTGAGATCATTTTGCCCAGACCCCCCCCCTGTGTGTGGGAGCCTGTACAAGCAGTAGCTGGGGAATAGAGGCCAGTGAAACAGGCCCTCACCTTTATTTTTATGATATCTGGGGGTATCGGGGTAAACTAGTACTCTGTCCAGCACTATCCTCCTACAGCTAGCCAGTGGCTACTGGACAAGTGGGACTCCAGTTAACTGTGCCAAGACATCAGGCACATGTGGTCAGATAACTGACGCCACTAGAGCATTGTCCTCACTCAGGAAGGGAGGGCACCTCTGTTGCTTTGGGTGGGGGGTTTGATGCTGATCAAGAACCTTTGACTTCAGATTATATGCTGAATCTATATCCTTTCACTCCAAAGATTGGTATCACAGCTCTAGGGAATGAGAGCAACCCTGTACAACATGGCCTGTAAGATGCAATGCTAATTGTGTGTCTTCATGTTAACTGTGTTTTTATAGAGCTTGGAATCTAGAAGCTATAATACTGTTTGGGGTCAGAACTCTGGCCCAGAGGGTTGTAGAGACATCTGGGTTTCACTGTTTATCCTAGTTGTATCTGTAGTATAATTTTCGTGTGTGTATTAAAGTACTTTTCTTTTATAAAAAGTAAAACGATGACTGGATATTTAATTTATCAGCTGGTAGTACGGTGTGCACTGTATTCTGAATGTCTAACCCCACCTCACCTCCTTGAGTAAGCCTTGGACTGCTCCGTCTCGCTACCCTGAGAAAGTAGAATGCTGGAGTGAAGTACTTGGTTATCCAGTTTTTGGCCCACTAGTACTGAGTCCCAAGGACACCAGTGATGAACACTCCAGTTGATGCGATTGGAGACAGGGTGAGTGTGCCCTGGTGCTCAAGAAGCTGGGTCCAACAAAAGCACAGAGGTGAGAGGGCACAGGGGAAATTGGGAAGCAGCAAAAGAAAACTCATTTGGGTTATGCCTTGTCCCTTTCAGACGGCACAAAGAAAAACTACTCTACCCCCAAAACAGGTAAAATCAGCAAAAGAGTGAAAACGGAAAATGTTTAAAAATTAGGGTGAAGAGATTAGAGGGAGAGAGGTTAAACATGGGGAAAACTCATGGTGCAATAGACACAAGTGTAGAGCATACATTTTTGTTAGACCTGTCAGCCTTAGGGTGGTTTTCCCCCCAACTTTTTACCTTCCTTCTCCATTGTTGCTGATCTCGTTTTTGCTGGCCTTAGGACTCTGCACATTTTACCACTGCTAACCAGTGCTAAAGTGCATGTGCTTCCTCCTTCAAACATGGTAACATTGACTTATACCCAATTGGCATATTTAACTAAATGGTAAGTCCCTCGTAAAGTTGCACTACTTGTGCCCATGGCCTGTAAATTAAATGATACTAGTGGGTCTGCAGCACTGATTGTGCCACACACTTAAGAAGCCCTTCAAAATTTGTATCAGGCTTGCCATTGCAGCCTGTGTGTGCAATGTGTACAATGTTTGACTGCCATGTCAACACCTTCCTTTAATTTAAATATATGTCACCCCTAGGGTAGGCCCTGGACAGCCCAGAGGGCAGGGTGCAGTCTATTTAAAAGTTAAGTTTTACCTGTCCTAGTATTCAAAAACTCTTAAATTTCTTTTTCACTGCTGCAAGGATTGCCTCTCACATAGACTAACATTGGAGGTACATTATTACATTTAATAAGCTTTAACCTTGACTGGGTAACCAGGTTACCAGTTCATGTTTGGTGTCTTTGGAATTGTAAAGAAAAATCCTAACTTATGGTGAAGTTGGATTTTGAATTACAATTTTGAAAATACCACTTTTAGAAAGAAGACATTCTCCTTCTTTAGCCATTTATTATCTGTAGACTGTGCCTGGGTCAAATGACTGGGTATAACTGACAGTTGAGCTTTTGTATTCCTCCTAGACAGCCACACACAATAGGAAGCTTAGGGATGCTTGGTTGAGCCATCCCTGGCACGATGGAAGAGAGGAGCTGGCCCAGCCCCACTTACAATTGAATAGGATGTGACCTGCCTCCACAGAAAGGGCTGCATTCCCCCTGCCGTTAGTCTGTACCCAGGAAAAAGAAATCAGGATTCTTCTGGACTTCAAAGGAAACCTCAAGGAGCTTCTCTCCCACTTCAAAGGCACAACCGGGTATAAATACTGGAACTCAGACATCACATCTCCAGCACAAGTCTGGACCAGTGGATACACTGTCAGGAAGAAGTACTGCTGTGCTGCTGAAGGACTGCCCCTGTGCTGGGCTGCACTCCACTGGACTACTGCCTTCCTAGGCTGCTGCTCTGCTGTGCTGACCTGCTGCCTGCTGCCGTCCTGCCCGGATGAGAAGGGTTTTACCTCTTGAACCCAGAACTCCAAAGGCTAGTTGGCTTGGCTCTTGACTGTAGCCTCAGATGGAAAACAGGCTTTCAACAACCTTGCACTTGCACCTTTACGTTGCCATCTGTGAGTAGGCCTTGCCAGATGGTATCACCCTAATCATGGACCCTCGGAAGTGGGCTTAAGGTGCCCTCCAGCCTCTGCGATCTAGTGAAACTGACTTATCTCCTCTGCTGCGACAAGTTGTTGGATGGATCTTTGCCAATCTTTTAAGTCTTTGAACAATATTTTCAGTTCCTTTCTAGCAATATTTATGATTTAATGACATATTCCAATGTTAGCCGATAGAGCTAATAGTCTATAATGGGGGAAAACAAATGTGGCCATTTTTCCCTCACCACGGCTTATAAAACATATTTGATAATGTTCCTGCTTACAGTTACAAGGCACTCCACTCCTGGGCACTTTGGGGACAACTTAGGGTTGACTTATGAGGGAAAATGCTCAGGGAGATTACCACTTTGGTAGTACCTGTACCACCAAAGTCGAGGTTGCATAGATATTTTTAAAGACAGTCTGCAAAGCAAGGCTGTATTTAAAAATGACTGCCTGTAGCTGCACGGACGGTGCTCTGGACGGTTTCTCACTGAGTGGTTCTCCGGTTGAAGGTTTAGCGGGGGAACAGAGTTACTGAAGGTTGCCCCCCTCATTAGCTGAAGGTGTAGGAAACACCCTTGTGTATGTCTCTACATACACCTCTGGAGTCATAACGTTTTGGACCTAGAACCGTTTTCTGTTGAGGAGAACCCGATCCGTGCGTCACTGAAGAGGAGGTTGGCTGTACCCCTTAGGGGTGTGTCCCCCGTTTGTAGTGTGGGGGTGACACCGTGAGCCATTTAAAGTACCCTTGTCCTGATGAAGCCACAAGATACTGTTGGCGGAAACGCGACTGCGTCGACATCTGATTAAGGAGTCCGATTATACTGTATATACTTTGTAAATATTACCAAGCGCTTTGTACAAAAACTATATTGTTTTTTTAGGAGAAATTATAACTTTTGCGCTATAAGGACTACCTTGGTTGTGATACTCCACCCAAATTGAGGAGTGGGTATTTATAGAAAATTGATTGTGCTCTTCTCTTTTTTCTTTTTTTTGAGGGTACACACTGTTGTATATATAATGTATATATTGCATTGATAGGTTTTGTTGTTGTTTTTTATACACTGTACACTTGTTGACCTCCTTGTCTTTTGACTTTGAATACTGTCCTTTTCAATTCATATCATTTAATGATAACAGAAACTACTGTATAAAACAGGATAATAAATTATATCTTGTTTTGAAATAGTATATATGTCATTGATTCCTCAGTACCTTTTCTTCTACTTTTTCATCTTTTGATGCTCCTTGCCCAGGTATGCGAGGGTAATTTGGGCAGAACCCCTGTTCATTACATAGTATTTAAAAGTGACTGCAGGCAACACATAGTGCACACTCCAGTGCAGGAAATCTACTAGGCCTTTAAATTCCTCCTCCCTATTATATATTAGAGACTTGTAGGGAGTTTGAATCCCCCGCCTCATACTATCATTTCCAATTGTAATAATACTAAATTACCATTTACCTTTTTCACCAGAGCACTGGCCCTGGGCCTCGATAGCAGAGCCCAGGGCACTGTCAGAGTCAGTTGCCACCAGTATCAGTAAAAAAAAAATGGGGGTGAAAAGGGCAAAAAGGATGACTTTCTACTAATCAGAGGGGTTTATTTTTCAATACGGTTCTTAACCTAATATTCCAGAATATCTTTGTGTTCTTTCACCCTCTGTTCCTTCGGATATAAATGCAAAAAATATCAAGTTTCTCGACTTGACTTCAAATCATTTGTAAGATGTAATATGACGACTTGAGCGCAGGATAAAAGTAAATTCATTCTTATAGGAAAATTCTTTGAAAACCCATGAAAGACGAAAGTCAATCTGCATGAAAAAAGTTCCAAGTGCATACATGTTTGAGAGTTGAAGGCTTGACCAAAGTTGGACCTTATTTAGAGTTTGGATAAGGGGGACATTCACCAAAAGTGGAGGCTGCCCCTCATACTATTGGCCCAACTCTGCTTGTGCTACAGCATTTCGATCACTCCCATTTTCTCACTGTTTTTGAGTGCCCTCTCCTTGCTTTTCCCTCGTTTTCACTGCTCTCTTCCCTCCTTGCCTTTGCCCCATTTTTAGAGTGTCTTCTCCTTGCTTTCCTCTTGTTTTCACTGCTTTTTTCTTGTTTTCTCTTCTGTAAATTTCCACTTATTTTCACTGTTCTCTCCTTGCTTTTCCCGTTTTCACTGCTTTCTCTTGATTTTTCCTGTTTTAAGTGTTTTCGCCGTGCTTTCCTCTCTTTTTCATTGTTTTCTCCATGTTTTTCCCTTTTTCCTCCTGGCATTTACCAGGCCCCCATCTACGCTAATCACTGCCTCCCTGCACCATCCCCTCCTTCCAGGACCTACTTAATGGACGCCGCAGTGCTACGCCATTGAGCAGGCGCCAGGCCCAGCCCTTGCCATGCTGCTTCATCACTCTTGCTCCTGTCTTTTACTTACTTTTGCCCCACCTTTTGAGTGTCTTCTCCTTTTTTCTCTTGTTTTTAGTGCTTTCTTTTTGCCTTTTCTCATTTTCATTGCTTTCTCTTTGTTTTATTCCATGCTTTCCGATCGGAAAGTATGCTTGCATTGCTGAAAGCAGGGGTGCAGTTCATCCCTGCACCCTGTGGCCGGCACCCCAAGGTGCCGGCCACCGGGTGCGGGGATCAACGGAGGTGCACCAGAGGTGCCCCCAGGCCTCCATTTGCCTCACACCCATGGGGGCCCGCTGGGGGCCCCCAGAGACAGCTTCTGACTGCCTTTTCGTGCAGGACAGACCGACAGTGAAAAGATGCCATCGTACTCCCTAGGTCGGAAAGAGGCGACCGGGGGAGAACTGGAGGATTACCGAACTGCGGACAGGCTCTCCGAGCCTGGGCTCCTAACATGGTTAGGAGCCCTTCCGGACGAAATCAGAATCGGCCCCTCAGTGTCCAATTTACTCCTTTATTCTGCATGTGCATCTGTAGACCAGGAATCTTTTCTTGATTGCAGTGGTAGTGTCAGGCCATCTTTTAGGCATTCGGTTGTGCTGGGGGAATCCCAGATAGGGGCAAATTCCGAAAAGTATCCTATATTAAGCATCCTCATTGTAAACCATAAATTCAAGGATGCCTTTAATACTTTTAGTCTTACTTTTTTAGAAGAATTCTGAGCCCAAAATTTGCACAAAAAAAGCTGTCCCGAACTCATTTTTCATTGCCCGTAATATTGTGCCCCAGGTGGTTGAGTCAGGGTCCCCTATAAGCATTCGAAATTTTTTTAATTGGAATGACATACAATATTTTAAGATCTAGCAGGGCTAGACCACCCACGTGAAACTGTCTTCTTAGCTTCTCTAGAGACCCAGATGAAACTAGTTATTTTCCCTTGTATTTTATGTATCATTTCTTTGGGAAATTTTTGCAGGATACAGTTAAATATATACATTAATTTGGGGAAGATAGACATGTTTATCAAGTTCACCCTCACATAGATAGTAAGCAGGAGATTTGTCCACTTAGTCAGGCCTCTGTCTATCTCTTTTGCCACTCTGGCTAAATTCCGGGTCGGGATATCACTAATCTGTTAAAGAATATTGATCCCAAGGTATTTCATCTCCTCACACCCTCTACCTTCCCAGCCATCTAAATTCCAAACCATCACCTTAGTTTTAATAGTGTTTACTGAATATCCAGAGATTTCTCAGAATTCCTTAGTTAACTGTTCCATCCTTGGTATCGTTCTAGCTGGGTCAGAGGTATAAATTATAAGGTTGTCCGTGAATAGGGCTATTTTGCTACAGGAGCGTAGTTAGTGAATGGGGATTATCTGCTCATCCTTCTGCAAAAGCTGGGCTAGGGGTTCAATGTAAATATCAAAAAGGAGGGGAGACAATGGGCAGCCCTGCCTCGTACTTCTGGTGATCTTAAAAAACTCTGTCAAGACCCTGTTTAACAAAATCTTAGCTGTAGGCCTTGATATAGTTTTTTTATAGCTGTAATATAACCTGCATCAAAGCCCCTTGATTCCAGACGCAGTCAAATGCCTTGGCAGGATCTGTAGTGATTACCGCCAAGGGAAATGATCGCGTGGTAGCTAGATCAATAGCCCCGATCAAGGACAGGGTCAATTCCTAGATCTGTCTCTTAGGTATAAAACCCTTCTGGTTTACATGGATTAGTTGGGGGGCTACCTTGGCCAATCTCCCTGCCTAAATGCCAGCATAGATTTTATAGCGGACATTTGTGTTTGATAAACATGTACTGTAACAAAACCATAACAGTCCTCACCCAAATTATGAGAAGAAAATGTGCAAGAACCAAGAAACGACGACGTGACCGAAACATTTTTAATTCAAGGTTTAGATATTAATTATGAAGCTCAATTTAGTTTACCTTCAATGAACGTCACACCAAGACTTGCCATACACCAACGTGTGAGTGCAGATTAAACTAACTCTAACCAGTGCTTTTAAATGTTACCACATGATTCAACCAAAGCGTGCACCTACGTGAACCGTAAAAATAAACAAAACAAACAAAATACTGCGATCTCACCATGGGCCCCCATAAATATCAAAAAGAAAATAGTGTTACAAACCATGCCTTAGAAGATTATATCAACAACAGAAATGCTTATTAAACTGGGCTTCCCCTCAAATTATGAATACATAGTAAATACATATAACGTGAAAATAGAAAAAAAATTTAATTTAAGACAAATATGCAGAATGCGACAGTACATATGCTACATGGATATTTGTATAAATGTGCACATATTTTTTAAAGTTATAAGTTGGTAAAACCATGATTTGATCAAATCTGCTGGTATTATTAATACGTTGACCTTTATCAGCAAGGGGAAGTTCCAGTGTTGTGTGCTTCATACTTTGATTGCTTAACCATGTTAACTTCTGGCAAAACTGTATCTGCGGGTGCAATCTGACCGTTGGACAGAAAAAGCTATAAATAAATTCAACAAAGATGGTGTGCATCTACCATCTTCGTTGACTTTTAGAAAGTGGCATTTTCTTGCCTTAGCCGTTTGGTGCCTGGAGCCTGACTCTAGGTCACATGAATGGTTGTAGCTGAGAGATGGTATTTGTGTATTCCTCCTAGACAGCCACATACAATGAGAAGCTTAGGTGTGGCTGGATGGGTTATCACTCACAGAATCGGAGGGAGGAGCTTACAGTTGAAAAGGCTGTGTCCTGTCTCCACACAATGGGCTGCATAGCCCCTGTAGTTATTCTGGAGACAGTGTGAGAAGGCAGGGTAAATCTGCACTTCACAGGCATGCCTCAAAGTAGCTTCTTCCCACTTCAAAGGCATGCCTGTGTATAAAAGAAGAACCTAAGACACCAACTCTTCAGTAGACGTCTGGCCCTGTGGATACTCTGCCAGGAAGAAGGACTGCTGTGCTGCTACAAGGACTACCACACTGCTGGACTGCAGCCTTGAAGGAACTGTTGCCGTACTCTGCTGACCTGCTGCCTGCTGCCCTCTTGCCTGCGAGGAAGAACTGTACTTACAACTTCATCATTAAACCCAGGACCCGAGAGCGGCTTAACGGACTAGTCTGCAGACCTCCTGATCTGAACCTCCGGGACATAAAAGGCTCATGCACCTTTCTTCCTTAAAGGAAAAAAGCATGCATTTAAAAATAAATTTTAATTTTCACTCTTTTAAAATAAGTAGTTGTCCGTGGGATTACTGTCTGCTCTTAAAAAGGTTTTTTATAACATTCTCAAAGGGAGCAGGTTTGAGAAAGGGTTACCACCTCCTCTGAGGTGCGGATAAATTATTAATGTTTTGCAACCAAATTTCAGTCACAAATCATTATTATATACTACTAAGATTCAGCATTTGCAAAGGACGCCCTAAACACTCCCCTGCCAAATACTAAATCGCTATTAAGTCACAAATCCAAATTTCGATTCCGTAATTTGTTACTGAATTCCAATTTGGCTTTGATACATTAAAAAAAGCCTTTTTGCATTTGCAAATGGCCTCATTCGGCGTATCATGCCATTTGCAATTACAAAAAGGCTTTGTACAACTGTCCCATGATATCTACTGGTGTCTAAGACCTCAGGTACATTTGCATTGCAGTAAAATAAACAGAACCGCAAAACAAAGATAAACAGATAATCAAAAATTTGTGGCATCTTCTAAGGCCAGGATATATAAATTCAAACCAATTTATAATGCTTTTTTGTTGTGCAACTCATTAGGCCAAACATTAGACAGCTCAGGATCTGCCTAAAATATACCAAATCACATGGGGAACAAATTGTTAATATCGGTGAATGAATTGTCAATGTACGGCATAATACATGTATACATAACTGTGAATGATGGTTAATACGATGTCAATGTACGCCATAATAAATGTATGCATAACAATGTCAGAACCAGTAAATACGATGTTGATGTACGCCATGACAAATGTATGCATAATAATAAGAATATTGGGAAACGCAATATCAAAGACCGCCATGCTATATGTTCATCCAATAACGAACTTGTATCATTGATGTCAAATCCCCCCCAGATGACATCTCCATCAACCCTGAGACAGAGATTGGTGGTCAGACTGGCCCTGGGTCACAAACCCACGCCTACCAATTGATATGTCACAAGTGGGGTTTCAATTAGCCCGAAGACAAACATGCGAACAAGGGATATCAGATAGATACCACAGATAGACAGCTACTCTACCAAAGTTCCGATGAGATTTTCCCCAATAAAACACTTTTTGCCAAAGGGGCGCGTATTCCCAAAACTCCACAAAGTCAGATGCCACATGTAGTTAGGAACCTTCAGCAAATCAGAACACAGCATGCACCCTACACACAGTGATTACGTCTCCCCATGCCGGACAGCTGGACACAAACACACTGCCCATATTGAGTCTCCACAAAGTCGAAAGCCACCTGTGCCCTCTTATCAGATGGTTGAACTTATGGTTCATCACTAGGCCCGGATTTACATGGTCTACAAGAATGTGTAATCCGTCTATTGCACTTCAAGAACTGTAAATAAAGCCAGCCAAAACCTCTGCACATCGAGACATGACTCTGTTGCTGCTCTCCAGTCTGCTGTGTTTAATTATAGCAACTTGTGTCTGTTTTGCCAAACATCTCTTGTCTTTACATTTTTTCAAGGTAAATTCATATCCGAGTAACAAATTCATGCAGGTCAATCTGCAGAAGCAAATCTCCAGTTTAAAAGCACAACAGAAACACATGACTAGGAAAAGTGTGCCTAGTAAGTCTATAAGGCAGGGGGGCTAATATATAACAAAATGGCACACTATATGTTTGCCTGACTTTTTTGCCTTAGGGTTACTCACTAAAGTATACAAAAAGGTGAAGGGTGGAATGAGATACATTCTAGTAGCTCAGCCACTAATAATTTAAAAGCACAGCAGTGACACGTGACAAGGAAAAGTGCCTTTGCCATATAAGAAAAACTATTTCATATAATAATAGATTATCCCTACAGTGTGCCTTATAGGCCTACTGTGTGGGGTGGCTAATTTATAACAAATTGGCTCATAGATGTATGCTTTTCTTTTTTCCCTTGTAATTTTGTGAATTAATCCCTAAAATATCTCTTTTACTTCCTGGAATCCGAAGACTGTGCCATTGTTTTGACTACCAGCTGCTTCAAAGTAGAAAGGGTTAAAACTAATTCCACTGTTTGATAATTTACAGACACAATCATAGGGAATGTTAGCTCAGAATTTGGAGGCCGGGTGTAATTTAAATATCAAACTAACGTTATGTCTAGCAGTCACAGAAAAGAGTATTGTATCACACTCACAACTCAGCTTCTACTATAGCAAAGACCATAACAGGAACAAAAACTTGCATTATCGCATTATGGTGATTACAGTTGATTACACTTAATAAATGAAGCCAAAAAATGTGTATAGAATTACTGTGAACGTTTTTAACGGATTCCTATTTCTTTTTTTTTTTTTTTTGTAATTGTACTTTCCTGAAAATAGTTCGAAATTTATATTTTTCTGTGCCATCCTGTGCTTTGGTATTTTTGAACCACTATGCAAACACTTCAATTTGAAATGTTTTCTTTCTCCTGGGTGTTTTACTAATCCTGAGTCTAAACGAAGGGTCGCATTCACACGGAGCAATGTTGCCCTGCAGTTCATACCCGCAGATTAATTTTCTCTGTCATTTTTTCGTGCAACACCATTAAGCAGGCTTTAGTTTCCCGGTTTATTTGCTCACAAATTTATTGCAGGTACCGCACAGACCTCATTTTGATGGAGAATTCTGCACGCTTCACCTGCATGTTTCTATGCTAATGCTGTGACATGGAATGTGACATGATCAATTTGAATATTGCTGTAATAATAATTGGAATAGCCTTTTATCATGCCAAACGAAGGTCAATGCACATAATATTTTCACAAGGAGAAAATGACTAAGTGACACACTTAAATTTCCCTGACTTTGCAAAAAAATGCCTTTCAAATCTGACAGCTTGATGGTCAGGAGGATATTAATAAAGGCTCCTATAAGACTAATAGATAAAAAGACTATAAAACAGAAATAGAAAATGCTGTTCTTTGATTCCATCTGCTGCAAATTACTATCCAACCCTGTGATTCTATTGATTTGCCTGCGCTAGATCAAATTTTAATCACCATAAACCACAGACTAATACGGATCTGCCAACAACAAGTGCTCCTAGCAGAGGACTTAGGTTATTTTAGCCCATCCTAAATATCTTTAAAGCCCCATTGAAAGAAAATAGAGTGGCGCAGCCTACCCAAATGATTCCCCAGGCATTCTTTGCTCTAATAGGGACTGCTTGCGGGCTTTTGATGGGATTTCACAGAGACACTCTGCATTGCCCTGTTTAATAAAGTTGAATAAAATAAAATTTCTTAACTTGGATAACAATCTTCATCTAGGGACGTCTGCAATAAGTTGGGTGTGCTGCCTGACTTTTTGTTACATTTGGTCCTAGTATCGCCTCTCCTGCAAAGTTTTAAGTAACAATTTGAGCTAGTTTTAGCTGAATATTCTATTCGGTGGGACAATTCATATCCGGCTCCATAGGAAAGGGGTACAAAAGAAACAGTTAAGTTGATTCCAAGTTTTGGTATTCCTTTGATGTATCATATGTATCTCTTGATAATCATATTTTCGTTATTAGAAATTAAATGTATTCATGATAGTCACCAATAAAGGTAACAACGCCTCTGCAAGCCTTTGACCAATACAGGCCTTATTTGACACTCAGGCCTTTTTCACTATTTTCTTCCATTTATTAATTTTAATTTTTTTTATTTTTCTTTTTTTCTTTTTTTCTTTTTCTTTTTTATTTCAAAATTATTTTATTGAAAAGATTTTACAAGTATAATATAATACAGTAGGAACGAGGCCCAGGCATGGCACGGAAACTGATACAAAACAGGCTGTAGATGATGCTGTTCTCTTGACCAGTTATAGTTTACTCAACTAACTATAGCATGTGCTCTCGTCATGCAATGCATATTACCTCACATATTGCACGTAGCTGTTGGAAGTAAGGGTGCAGGGGAGTGCTGCAGCACCCCCAAAATACCTGGGGTTTAGAAGGTGAATGAGAAAAAAATGTCTTTACATTTAGTTTTTATCTTGTCACATTTGCTGCATGTTTGAAGGCAGAGAACAAATGTCAGGCCATGTCGTCCTTACCCTTTTAACATAGAGATCGTTGTTTACTTTTCTTTCTCTGACTGTAAAGTGAGAGGATTTTGTAAAGTGAACTATGTGACAATTATGCTCCTGGAAATCTTTGCAAGACAGGGATTCATCGCGAATTAACAATCACAACCTCAACCAAACTGGATTAGAAAGAAAAGTCATACCCTTGCTTGCCTCTTGACTCACATATTGCCAGCAATTTAGAAAACATATTATCTATAGTCTTGTTAAAGCAGTCTGTTATGTCCTCCATTGCCCTTGTATGTTTTATTTTATTGTATTTTCATATTATTCTGTATGTTTAGTTTTTACCAATGTAGTGTACCTTTGTTGTTTTTATTTTTAAGTCACTCCTGAGTTCCATTTCTTGTGTCATAAGGGTTCTAGGGGCATATTATCAATCAAGTGGCGAGGAGAGGCGTTAGCCATCCTGGCTTAACGCCTCTCTTCGCCACTGCGGAAATGCTAGGCTGCACCATATTACCAAGGATATGGAGCAGGCTAGCGTTTCCCTCTGTGCTGGCGATAGGTTTTACAACTTATCGCCAGCGCAGGCACCCTTGAACCAGAGTGCAAGGGTGCATGCGAGCAGGGAGGTTTGTTTTTGTTCAGGAAAGAGTTCCTTGCTGTACATAAACAAACCTTAAATGCCAATTTGTAACTTACATGTGTGCTGCTTTATGCAGCACACATGTAAGTTACAAATTGGCATTTTTAAAAAGAGGTTTGTTTATGTACAGGAAAGGACACCTTCCTGTACATAAAGAAACCTTGGCATTTTGCATTTTCCATGTGTGCTGCACATGGCAGCACACATGAAAAAGGTAAAAACGAGGAGAAATGAAGCATTTCTCCTCGTTTCGCCACCTTAACACCAGGATTTATCACCAAGCTTGATAATAGGTGGCAGCGTTGAAGTGAATGGGTGTTGTGGTGGAACGCCCATTGCAACATCCACTGCACGCCCTCTTTCACGATGAGTTTATCGTGAAAGGGGACCTAGTACCAAGGCAGCATTATGTCAATTAACGTGGCTTTAAGCCACGTTAATTGCCTTAACGCTGCCTTGATATTAGGGCGATGAAAACGTCGCCGCGTTATCGGCAGAAAAGTGGCGATAACGCTGCGTTAAGGGGCTTGATAATATGCCCCCTAGATCTTTACTGGAACTAGGGGACACAGACTGGTCTGGAGGAGTGACAGGAAGTTTTCAACCTGCCATAAACTCAATTTAAAGCTTTGTGTATTTATGGACAATACTTTACACAGCCACATCTGAAGTTGAGCAAGGACCCTTCCTGTGAGCCGCGATCTACAGCCTGTGAATTTTGCTCCTCTGAAAACTCTTGGCTAGCAACCTCGAGCATGTTAATAACTCTTCCCTCCACCTAACAGCGTCAGCAGTGCTTCAATTCCTTACATTCATTTTTTTCTGGGGCATTCCACAAACTTAACCAGAGCTATATTCACTTCCTCACCAAATACGCAGACCATTCTATAAGCCTACATGTGGGCATTGACAATGAACCTCTAGGGATTCAACCTACAGTGGATATAATTTGCGAAAATGTGTGTTTTCCACATTACCGCACACCTCTTCTGCACTACTCATATTTGTAAGGCCACTTAGTAGCATGGGGGGGCAACAATATTGCCAATACATGACCAGTAACCTAAGATCATATATAGAGACCCCAGTTTGAAAGAAAGCTGTTCTCACTTCACTCCTGAAAAAGTTCAATTTAGAATTAAAAGAGCTCATTGAATTGCATCTCAACTGTTTATTGTCTTTCATAGGAAAAATTATGGAAAAGTCTTATTTTTTTTTAACTAATGTTTTTATTGAAGTTCAGCAGGATAGGAAGGATATCATGGTTACAGAACCAACATAATCATAGAACATCATCAAATATAGTCATTTCTGCTAAACAGTAATGAAAACAACATCCGTTGTCCAGACCCGGTAAACTTGTAACATTGCCTGTCCCCATCCCCCCGCCTCCCTGCTCTCGAGCGGGGTCCCAGTAAGTGGCTCAAGATAGGTTCCTAACAAATGGTCCGTGTAAGTTCATGGTGCATCAATCCACGACCTTGGAGCTCTCTGCACACCCTCCCCTCCAAAGAGGGGGCAATGTGGGCGCATCACGTCACAGTGTCCCCGGAAGTGGCCATTCCCTGTGGTTCCTTTAAGTCCTATAACATGGCGGACCAGGCTTCCAAGTCATCATCTAGCTTATTATCCCTACAGACAGTCTCATTCGCACTTCTTCTGCAGTCGTCCATTTGGACTCATTTCATTGTTATTGCAACACCGGGCCAAGCAGGACAAATGTTCAATTCAGATTTTTGTTGGTGGGAGACGGAAGTAGGCCCAACAGCAGCTGTCACATCTCTAGTATAACTGCCCACCCACAGCCCCAATTTAGGTTGTGCAGTATTTCTTGCCAGTAAGGGGACATACCATGTGTATAAAGTATGTTGTTGGGACCCTGCAGCTTGTGCAACTAAGTGATAGAGCATTGTATATGGCGTGCAGGTTTTTCGGGGTGAGGTATGTCTTGTGCATATAATTGTATCGCAGCAATTTTAATCGGGCATTGGAGCTTACCGTTCTTACTCTCTCATGGACCTTTGCCCAGATCTTGGCCGTTACGGCTTCCCCAGTATCTCCTCCCACCTGGCCTGTATGTTCAGAGTCCGTGTCGGAAGATCCTCGCACGGCACCCTATAAATATGGGAAATCATTATGCGGCCTTGGGCCATGTCTCTTAATACTAACCGAGAGTTGGAGCATCAGGGAAACCCAGCCACAACTCACACGCCATTGTCAAGATCTTAGCATATTGTATGTATTGGTGCTTTTATATAGCACAAATGACTGTCACCCTGTAAAAGGATTGTATGACATCATCTTGTGTGATGAACTACCCTCCTCGGTAGAGGTCTCATATAGTTTCACAACCTCCATCCTTCCATCTCTGCACCGACAAGCAGTCAGTGATTTTTAGGAAGGGTTGCATGACCCACAATGGCATGCCTGGGGCATATGGTGTACACCAAATCACTCTCTGAACCACTCCCTCCCAGGTGTCGGCAGCCAGTCGAATGAAATGAGGGAAGGTAGGAGGAACCCATGATCTGCTCATTAGCAGGACCGGCAAGGACCCTCCATCATGGGGGCCCTTTTAGGAACTATTTTTACAAAGTGTCTTCTGGGTAAAGCCATTGAACCGCTTGTTGTAAATGTCCCACCATGAAGTATAGTTCAATATGCGGAACCTCAAGACCATCCTGTCCCCAAGTCCTTTTCAGTGTAATGAGCCCACCCGTTTACGTTTATTCCCCCAGAGCAAGTCCACTATAAGGCTGTGAAGGTTTCGAGAGTATTGCCTGGAGATTGCATATAGGGTGCCCTGAAAAGCATAGAGGCATCACAGCAATATGATCATTTTTGTAATGGCTATTCTGCCCATGAGGGACAAAGTCTTTTATATCCTGAATCGGATTGATTCACAAAGCCGCTCCACTACCCTCTCAATATTGAGTGGGATAAACTTTGGGACCGTGTGCGCCAACTGGACACACAACTATAGGACATTGTTTGTAGCTCACGGGAGTACCACTCTGAGAAGTGTCTCAATCATGCAAAATACATTTTAAAAAATTGGCGCTGAGTATGCCGGTTAACTTTAAAATATTAGGGCTTCATCAGCATAGAGGGAGACCATGTGGTTGGTCTCCCACAGTGTTGTCCCCCATTGGCCCATCGTCCTGCACAGTCTGTCTGCTAAGGGCTCTATGGCAATAGCAAACTGGAGGGGCAAGAGAGAGCACGCCTGCCTCGTTCTTCTACACCGCCAGAAGGGCTCGGTGACCACCCCATCCAAATGTACCCTGGTGCAAGGGTCAGAATAGAGTAGACATATACACTGGCTATATCTAGGGACTAGAGCCATTTTTCTCAGCACATGCCAAAGGTAGATCCAGTTTAGAGAGTCAAGAGTATTAAGGCTAGGAGCTGGGAAAGTAAATGTTCTGGCTGCATACTGCTGAGGAGTTTCATGTGTATGTTTAGGAAAGATATCAGTTTGTATGCTGAGTGGTCATTTTGTCTGGGTAGGAAGCCTTGTTTCCAGCTCCCATAGCTCTATATCATGCATAATGATGTCACGCTCTAATTGACAACAGACCCTGCAGGTCATTTCAATACAAACCAATGTAAAAAAAAATCTTCATTGTTTTCCAATTTAGGGCCCTGTTACTCGTTAAAACCCAATTGTCAGCAAAATAATATGTCAGTGTCTCGCTGACTGTAGATTCAAATGGGGCTCTGTCAACACCTCTGCATGGAGTTGCCACAGCGGGATCGCTGGTTGTCGGCGCTCCCTATACAAACTCAGCAGGACTGGGCAATGGTCTGACAGATATCTGACCAGATAAGAGACATCTGTTACTCTTTGCACCATCTAAGTAGAGGCCAAACAGTAATCTAGTTGACTGTGGGTTCCCGCCACAGGTGTGTAACATGAAAACAGCCTCTTGGTCAGGTGTCTATTTCTCAAGACATCGTGAAGGTGTAAGTCTTGCACCTTGTTTTGGAGTGCCCAGGGCGGTGGGGTTTAGTGTGGTCTTTGAGAGGCTCCCAGTCTAGTGTACCATTCAGGACACAGTTACAGTACCCCACTAGCATGACAACTCATTGTGCATACCCCGAAAAAGAGATGGCATAATTTTTCCCTCTCCAGGATGTTTTCAGTCAGGGAACACAATTACCCTACACATGTGTCTCCTGAAGGAACGCGATTGGCACATTGTATCATTTCAGATTGTACAAAAAAGTGAAAGTCAAAACTTACCTTTATCTCCCTTGTCCCCCTAAGCAGTATGACCAACCCTCCATGTTCAGTGTTCAGTAAATGACAAGTTGGGTGTTAGTGTACGCTGCCCCATTACCTCAATGTAGTTCAAGAAGAAAAACAGTGCAAATTTAACACCCTTCCTTCGACCCCCGCTTCTTCTCTGTGGCTGTTAGCCTCTCAACAGCGGACACTCCCAACGTCATTGTAAGGAATACTGGAGCATTAGTAATCATGATTTTCCTAGAATTGCCATCCCCTGTTGTCCAGATAACTTACAGTACACCATGCGGCCAATCCCCCTTCAGCACCACCTTTACCTGGCAAATGACCCTGGCCAGGCCTCCAATGGCATGGAAAAGGTGGTCAGTATCTCAGGGGGTACAGACTCACGGGGCATATCTACCCTCCGAATGAATCTGGTGCCACGGGGCACTCATGTTTGGTCTGAGACATCACTGGCTGCATCATGATCCGCCTGTCGCATTTCGGCACCCTCTCTCGAGTCCGGAACCACATCAGTGGCCTGCAGGGTGCCAGATGGGAAGACCACTATCTTCTCCGTTCTCTTTCCATCTTGCATGCTCTTCTAATGGTCTTCCGCTGCTGGAGTTATGCCGACTGGTACTGCGTGCATTGCAGAGATGAACCATTCCGAATTGTATCCTGTCTGGATGCACTTGCCAATGGGTCCAGCAAATCGCTGGCTTCTATTGAGTAAAAAAGAACAGGGCCTTCCCTCCGTGCTGGAGTCTCAATTTCTCCTGGAAAATTAGACTATATTTCATATTGAGGTCACATAATCTTTTCTTATTGGATAGAAACGTTTTTTTTGCTCCTGTGCCCTCTGTGTATGGTCGTGAAATATAGAGATAGGTTGTCCCTCGTACATCAAAAGGCCTTGTGTACAGGATGACGTCACGGTTGTGGAAGTTGAACAGATGGAAAACTATTGCCCTTGGCGGGGCCCCAGGCTTCAGTAGTGGGGCCAGGGCTCGGTGCACTCTTTCTATTGTGAAAAACTTGAAGAGTCTCTTAGGGAGAAGGACCGTAGTAATCCACTCATTTGGTGGATTGTCCCTCTGCCCTCTCTAGAAACCCCACAAATCTTAAGTTTTTTCTGATGGAGTGCCCCTCGGACGCTTTCATCCAGTCATCTAGGTGAGCCGTCAATTTCTGCAGATTAATGACTGTATCACTGAGGGAGTGGACCTCTTGCTGCATGTCTACCAGTTGCTCCGCGGTCATCACACGATTCACCACTTTTTGTTGATCAGTCCGAAACAGGTTGACAACAATGGCGGAGTCTATTTTGTGAATCATCTCATCTTGTGAATTTTGTACTGCCACTAATTGGTCTACCAAAGACACGGCTGTACCCGCCACCCCATCAGTTGTCTCTGCTTGGCCAGTCATTACCTCCTCCCGAGATATCCTTCTGGGAGAACGAGGAGCGTAATTATTGACTATTCACCAGAGCAGGCTTCATCCCCTTGTCCTTCACCATTGTGAGATCAGGCTACCCACCAATCAGAGAGGTAAAAGGATGGTCCTCTTTGGAAGAACTGGGGTTGCTGACCCCACACGCTGGGTAGGGGCATTCTGCAGACGAGGTCCAACAGGCTGCTGCACACAACAGCAGTCCTAAGCAGTCTGCAAAGTCTCCCCCATGTCTGGGAAGTTGAATGATTGGCCATCAAGAGAGCACCCTCCACTACAGCCCAGAGCCAAGAGTCTTTGTGTGCTAATTAGGCCTGGCCCTGGCCACCTCCAGGATGTGGTGTGCAGTTATGGGGGTGTCAGGGGGCTCTCGCCAAGGTACATCACACCCCACTAGTGGTTTCAGCACCAGCAATCTCCTCCTCAG
Organism: Lissotriton vulgaris; assembly: GCF_964263255.1. Lineage (NCBI taxonomy): Eukaryota > Metazoa > Chordata > Amphibia > Caudata > Salamandridae > Lissotriton > Lissotriton vulgaris. The sequence goes on from NC_141690.1 coordinate 313,080,597, forward strand.
CACCAAGTGCTTAGGGCCACAGCTGATTCCCCGTTTTCCATGGCCCCCAATTTTCCACTTAGATTGTCATGGGGGCAGAGTCGGGCACACTGCCGGGTGTCACATTAACGTTTTGTAACAAGCAGTCTCACTGTTATTAGTGTCCACAATTACCAGCACACCATTATAACTGTGGCCCCCACCTACCACAGTACATGTACAGGCAGGGTCCATCAATGGCACTCTAGGCATTGACTTATGACTCCTAAACACCATGAGCGTCAGTATCAGTATGCTAGCAGGCATGAATGAATGAGTAGAAACTTGTCATTCAGTGTTTATGACTTACATCAGGCTTCATTTCCCATGATGTTCTGCAAGCACAGGAAGTGAGGCATGAATACATGACAAACAGCCATTTTGGATGACTGGAAGGCTTAAAGAGCCCTATCCAAACGACCGTGCCCTGCTTGTCAAACCTATTTCGAAAAAAAGGGGTCTCCCTGCTTCCAGCTCCTGATTCGGCTTGGGCTGCTGGACCAAACTCTCACCAAGACCCTCCTCTGCAGCGACGCTAGCAAAGGACTTCCCCGGCCAGTGCCCCAACATTATCTGCGTCACCAGCATGGTGGAGAGTAAGAATATTGATGTAAAAATATCGACGTGCACAAATATTGAGGTAAAAATATTGTGGGTCAGAAATATCGTGAGAGACAATATCGTGGTCAAGAATATCGATTTTAAGGAAGTAATATTGATGTACACAATAACAAAGTGTTTATTATCGTTTTTTAAAAATTGGATTTTGCATTTTTACTTCCGTAGTTAGTTGTGGGTTTATAGGGGAATAGGGTGGGTGTAATTTAATTATATAAAATGGATCGATTATTTACAGTAGTTATAAAAAAAATTTAGTTGAAATTTGTATTTTTAGTTTTGTAGCGTGTTGTGGGTTTATATGGGAATAGGGTGGGAAGTACTTTAATTATGTAAAATGTACTGAATAATTTGTATCTATTCATATGTGTTTAATTGTGATGTTATAGTGATTAATGTGTAAATTAATGTGTTAATAGTTGTTTGATAATTAGTTGTGAATTAATTTAAATGTATTAAGTAGTAATTAATTATGGTAATTGTGTAATTAGTTTTAGGTGTGTGTTGTGGTGTTTATAGGTGTAAATGGTGTGAAGAGTGGGAAGTAATTGATTTTTTATTGATGAATCATTAAATATTTATAAATTAATTAGTAATTAATTAGTAAGTAATACATTTATTGTGCAGTTAATTAAAACCATTACAATGATTGACCCACTATTATAAACAATAAAACCTCAATTTTCTTTATAAAAAAGCTGATAGCCATAGTTAAACAAAAACATGCGTTAAGATTGGGAAGAAAATCCACACCCCCGGCCTCGGTAGTCCATAATCTTGTTTCTTCACTTCGGCCGGCGAATATCAGTGGCAGTCCGTGAGATAAAAGTACCCCCCTTATTAAAATCTAATTAGGGTAATTGTGTAATTAATATGTGGTGTATGTTGTGGTGCTTATAGGTGTAAATGGTGTGAAGAGTGGGAAGTTTTTTTTTATTGATGAATCATTGATTATTTTTCAATGATTTAAATTCATCAATTAGTAAATAATTAGGGTAATTGTGTAAATCATTTTCGGTGTGTGGTGTGAAGGGTGGGAAGTAATTTTTTTTATTGATGAATTTTTTATTATTTGTTGATTTAAATTCATTATTTAGTAATTAATTATGGTAATTGTGCAATTAATTGTATGTGTGTGTTGTTAGTGTCAAAGAATGTGTACTGAATGAATGTTTATTATCTTTTTTATAAAAACAATTTAATTCATTATTAATTATGTTAATTATGGAAAAAAATGTTTAAAAAAATGTTGATGTCTTTTTTTATTAGTGTAGTGTTATAGGGTAGGAAATATAATGAATATATTTATGTTTTTAATAATTTGTTTGTGAATATTTTCTACTTTCAAATGAATATTGTTTATAAATGTATTTTTTTAAATAACATTTGTTTTTTTTTGTTATTTGTAATTAACATTATAATATGTGTTCTTTTTATATGTTTAATATATTGAATTGTATATTTTATAAATATTGTTTATAGTGGGGTGTGATGTACCTTGGTGAGAGCCCCCTGATACCCCTATGACTTCACACCACATCCTGGAGTTGGAATAGTAGTTTTTACACATCCACTATCCAATACTTTCCCTATTATTGCACTCACTGGAGTGGGAATAGTAATATTTACCCCTCCGCTATCAAATACTTTCTCTTCTGTTGCACCCGCTGGAGTTGGAATAGTAATTTTTACCCTTCCGCTATCCAGCAATTTCCCTACTGTTGCACTCACTGGAGTGGGAATAATATTTTTTACCCCTCCGCTATCCAGCACTTTCCCTACTATTGCACCCACTTGAGTTGGAATAATAATTTTTTCCCTTCCGCTATGCAGCACTTTCCTACTGTTGCACTCACTGGAGTGGGAATAGTAACTTTTTCCCCTCCGCTATCCAACACTTTCCCTACCGTTGCACTCTTTGGAGTGGGAATAGTAATTTTTACACCTCCGCTATCCATTACTTTCCCTACTGTTGCATTTATTGCAGTTGGAATTGTAAATTTAATTATTTCGCTATCCTACATTTTCCCTACTGTTGTTTTTATTGTATTGCGAAATGTTCGTTTTAATTTTGTTATGATAGTTTAATGTTTTAATTAATTATAGAATGTTTTTTTCGTTTTAAATTGTTGAAATTTGTATTAATTTTATTTTTATATAATTTAAAAGTTTAAAAATTAAATAAAGATATTTAATAAATTATTTTAAAGTAAATATATGTATATGTATAAATTATTATGTTTGCGTGTTTATATATTTTTAAATTAGGTTCAATTTTTATAATGAATTAAAATGTATATTACATATAATTTATTTTGTTAAAGATAATATTAATATTTTATACATTTAATATATTATTTTATTATATTTTAAATCAATTTTTTTTACATCTATATTTTTAACTTCAATATTTTCTATTCAATATTTTTGAATTTACCTGTTTAAGTATAGGGAGTGGATATTGGTAATATCTATGGGCCATATGTATCATCAAACCAATTTGCATTTCCTAAACAGTGAATTTTAAGGAATCGCTATTTAGGAAAAGCAAAATGGTATGTATGAACAAAATCGCTTTTTTATAGCGATTCCTTACAATTCCTAATTTGCGATTAGCAAATTGCTAATCGCAAAAACCCATTCATTTCTATGGGCCAGGAGGCCCATAGGAATGAAGGGGTAATTTGCGATTAGCAATTTGCTAATCGCAAATTAGGAATTTTTTCAAGGATGCAGGGGTGTCTCAAGAACACCCTGCTGCACCCCTGAAAAAGACATTTGGGGGCATATGGCGCACATACATGCCCTAAGGGCGTGTATGGGCGTCATATGGCACCTTTGGTTTTTTGGAAAAAAGCATTATTAAAAGAATTCGCAACTTACCACCAACTAGAAGTTGGTGGTAATTTGCGATTCCTTAATGCCATTTTTTCCATATTTTTTCTTTGATACATTGCATTTAAGGAATCGCAAAATTTGCTATTCCTTAAGTGCAATCGCAAAATAAGGAATAGCAAATTTTGAGATTCCTTATTTTGATGCAAAAATGTGTGATACATACCATTTAGGTAATTAGCATTCACAAAGGCCGAAATTCGCAGAATTTCGGCCTTTGCGAATGCTAATTAGCTTCATACATATGGCCCTATATTTTTTTTCGATATTTCAACATAGATGTTTTTACCATCGATATTCTATCAGTGAACCGCCTGCACAACCCAGCGGAGTGCACCGTGACACTCATGCTAGTGTCTGCACATGCAAGTTAAGCAGTGGACTTTGAGGTTGCATCTCCCGCACAATCCAGCTAATTGCACCGTAACATTGCGGGGGTGTGCAGATGCATGCCGAGCAATGCATTTAAGACGGTATCAAGCAGTAAGCTTGACTTGCTGTGAGCACCCCACAGTATTTTGTTTAATCTTGCAGTGACATTGCCTTTGGGCAAGAAACTGCAAGCCACGCGATTTGGGCAGCACTCTGATTTGCTTATGATGAGTTTATGGCTTACATCGCACATGACTGTGAATACACGTGGCGGACTGGAGCATGAGACAAGAGGGAAGGCTGGTTGGAAGTCATGGGAGAGGTTGTCCATGACTGCTGAACAGTGGGCATGACTGACTAAACGCTTTGGCATTCAAATAGCACAACCCAACCTTAAGTGGGCCACTAAGGAAACTGAACTACTGCGGGTCCATTTCTGTGCATAGCTAATGTTTCAGAAGAGGTGCTAATACAAACTCTGTCATAATTGCTGCGAACACGCTATACAGCTAACAACTAATTGTGAGTGCATTAATAAACGCATGAATGAGCAAGTACGAGAGGAGCTAATAAGGAGAGTGTAGTGAGTGAGTGTTGCACGTTTACTTATACCATTTCCACTATCTCCTTCTATACAGATACGAGTGTCATGCCAGGCTGGTCCAGAATACACATATTCTCCAGAGACACAGCTGATGAATCACCGCTAGATTCCAGATCACAGACCACAGTCGGCTGTCTTTGTTATTTTATCCACACCCCATTCCCCTGGGTGTGCTACTTGCCGAACAGCACGCTCTCTTCCCCCAGCAGACTGCTAAAGGAAGTGGATGGACTGTCTTCTCCCCATTGCCCCCGCTGGCCCAGGATATCAGGTTAGTACTTGCTGAGTGTGTGCAGGCTCCTGACACGCACATATCTGCCCTTTACCTTGGGAGTCCCCCAGGGCCAGTGGAATGGGTGGGTAGGGGTCCATTCAAGAGGCGCTGACCTGCAGGTTACTTGTGCACTGATTTTGTCTCGGCTGGACTATGCCAATGCTCTTTACATATCTGTTGAAAAAGCTCCAGGTGGTCCAAAATACGGCAGCCAGACTTCTTCTTGTCATTTCTGCCAGGAATAGTGTCTGCCATTATTTGCGCTCGCTACACTGGCTCCTTGTAATTGGCAGAGTAAAATTTAAATCGCTGGTTCTGGCCCACCGTGCCCTTCATGGCAGTGGTCCTTCCTACTTGCAGAAACGCTTCATCTTTTATGTTCCATCTCGACCTCTGCGATCTATGTCTCTACGTTTTGCCCAGGTCTCTCGTTTCAAATACCAGAAGCTAGGAGGTAGCTCTTTGGCGCGGAAGACTTTGGTTGCTTGGAATGCCCTTCCTCTTGCCTACGTAATATTCAGGTCCTTGTGGCCTTCAAGAAGAACCTGAAAACGCACCTTTTTGTGTAAAGTTTATTTTCTCACCCTGTAAGGCACCGCGCCAGGACACTCATGAGTATCTGCGCGTGTTACAAATTTATGTAACATAACATCACATAACAGATGTCATCCAGGGTTAGGCCATGGGCCAGATGCAGCATTCTAACGGTAGGGCTGTTGACGAGGTTCACAGCAGACAGCGAATGCCGCTCCAGCACTGCCCTGACATGGCCCATGCAGGAGTCAGTCTGCAGCTTCTTCGCAAGCTACCTGGATTTCCCGGGCATCCGCCGGGGGGCCGGTAATGCGTTGTGTCCACCCCTGCCAATCCGCTGCCCGCAGTGACGAATGGGCCACCTGCATCAGGCGCAGACACAGTCATTATATGCAACAGAATCTGTGGATTGAGTGTCACCCTCATTATCCTCCGAAAAATGAAGATGAATATCTTCCACTTTTTTTAATTAAAAAAAAGGTCAAACTCTTCACTTTGCAGCTGTGGTAAGAAAAGGGGAGGAGACAATTTACTCGGGTCTGAAAGTTAGCTAACCATTTTGAAGGGACCCATGGGACAAGCAACTCTAGAGAGCCCATGGTACCCTTGCTAATTTGTAATTAGCTCTAGATTCCATACCATAACATGTGCAGATGCACAGACGTTTTGTTGCAGTTTTGAGAAATTTGGAGAAGCCAAATACACAATGACGCCGAATGGAACTGACTTGAACTTGAAGTACTTCAGGCATTCTAACAGGGTTTCTTGATTTTGAAAAATAAATTATATAGACAGTTTTTACCTGCAGTACAAAATTTGATAACTGACACAAAAAAAAGCACTTAGGGGCCCATTAGGATGTCATCCTACTGGTGATTGGGACCACCCGCCATAAGGGCGGGGGTCCCGTGGGGGCTATTAGGATGTGCCCGCCACAGTGGCGGGCACATCCTGTAGTTGTAGAATTGTGGCGGGCGGTGCACTCTGCACCGCCCGCCACAATGCAAAAAATGCATTTTCACATTTGGATATGCAAAGCGGCAGGCACCGCGCTGTGACTGCCGCTTTGTATATGCAAATGAAGGGGGGTACCATAGGTACCCCCCGGCTGTGCACCCCCACCTCGACCTTCAACATGGCGGCCCGCAGGGGCCCCCAATGTCAACGACCGCCTGCCTTTCCGTGGCGGGATTGCCGCCGCGGAAAGGCACCTATAGCCACACATGCAAATATGGCTGGCGGTGTCTGATAGACACCGCCACCATATGAACCCTTTTCTGCCCTGGCCGCAAGGCGACCGGGGCGGAAAAGTGGCGGGCGGTGTTTGCCACCGCTGCGGTCCCCCCCGCCATTGTAATGTGGCAGGGGGGAAAAGGGTGGCGGGCGGGTATTTCTGTCGGGCGGATCGCCACCGCCATGGTGGCAGTGACGATCCGCCCGACATCATAATGGAGCCCTTGGGCTGCAAATAAAACACTTATATAAAGGCGTGACTCTCTATCCACACATTTTCTAAATTGGCACCTCAGTTTATATGCAGTGAAGTATATGGACACAACTTTAGGAAAATAAACTTTGGTGTAAACTTGGCTGAAAGAAGCTTTCATGAAGGTTGTTTGCATTAACATGCTTGAGATGCTCTGCACTTCCGTGCCAGCACATTGTTGAGCTTGGTGACAAAACTAAAATATCACAGCAGATTGCTGCAGACTTGTGCTATTTATCTTCAATGGAAAATGTGCGTTTGTTCCTCCAACAAAATTCTTCTGGGAACTGCTTTAGAAAAAAATGTACATGAGGCTATGGTACAGATGATTTTATTATGACTGATCATGTTTTGTATTTTAAGACAAATTGCTGCTCCTCGACTAATATATGGTTACAGACAATAAGCGCGGTGTTGTCCATAGTTCATTGAAGAGCTAGTGAATGTATTTGCAACTTTTTAAAAAGCTTTTCATCTCTCACTGCAGCAATGACATTTGCAGCAGTGTGCTCTCTTCCATTTTAACTGAAATAAAACAGAATATTGTGATTTCTTTCTTCTGTGTTGCTTAAGGAATTGGGAAATACAAAGCAGCTGTAACTTGCTGCAGAGCCCAGCTTTCAAGCATCCACAGACACTTGGGGCCTCATTTATGAAGCCCCTTGCACAGCTGGAACGTCACTTTTTGTGACCTCCAGTGGGGCAGTAGCATGGTCCATAATTACGAGGCACTACTAAGCCACTTTTGTGGGATTAATGCTGCCTGGTAAATTTTGCTCCCTTTAAGGCAGATTTCTGTGTTAAAGGGACATTCCATGGGTGTTGCAGGGGGTGTTCCCCACAACATCCATGGCTTTTTGATACTGCCCCAGATTTACGAGAAATGGTAATTCTGATACAGCTACAAAAATGTACGCCTCCCCAGAGGAGGCGTGAGGGAGGCACAAGGAGGAATATCTTTATATCTCCTTGTTCTTCCCTTTTCTATGTGTGCTGCATTCTGCAGCAGAAAGAGAAAGAGAAAAAATAATCCCCTGCACCCCAGGCACCCGTGCTCCATGGTGCAAAGGTGCCTGCGTTGGTGCACTGCAGCCCATTGTGCGCCGGCGCAGGGGAAAAGGACTGGAATGCGCCATATCTGATAGATACAGCGCATTCCTTCCCTTTTCTTTTGCCGTAGGGCAGCGCAGCAGGAAGGCTTGCAGTGCTGACCTACGGCAAAACCTCATAAATGAGACCCCTGAGCTGGAGGAACAAGAGTGCCTCAGGCCAATATTATTCTGGCCCTTTGTACATTTTCATGCAGCAACATCTAAACTTAGAATGTGCATTTTCAAATGTTTGTGATTAAATTCATTATTCTGCCACAGCAGAATAAAACATATTTTATACAAACTGCAACTTCGAAGACTGTTCACAAACCTCCTTTGATGTTGCATGTCATTTCTTGCTATGTAAACAAAATCACCATCAATTCAACATGCTGCTTTCCTAAAACATAAAATGAACGGTCCTTTTGGCCACGGAAATATGGTGACTTTTGAGTGCAAAAGTGTTGTGTATGGTTTATTAGAGAAAAAAATTAAATTTATGGTGGATATTGTTTATGTAAGTAGAAATTACATGTTCCATCAAATATATACAGGGGTGTTCACCAATGTGCTGTTATACGTAGATCACAGATTCCATAGAAAAGGTATTTTCTGCTTTTCTAATAATTTTGGCCCCATTCGTCAAATCTGCACAAACTTTCCCCCAAAAAGTTTATCCGCTTTGCCTCCTTCGTGGAAAGTTTTGCACCGATCCGTCCAGCGGGGGACATTTGAATGAAGGGAGGGGGAGGGTTGTCACAAAAGTATGATTTTCTGTGTTACTTGACATGCATTCAAAACTTTGATCTCTGGTCTAGACAAAGAAATGGCTGAGCAAAATTATACTAAATTGGGCAAAGTTGGAATTTTACTCAGAAAACTAGCTTTATGTCAATAATTAAAAACAAATGATGTTTTTGGCTCAATCAGTGGTTGGGCGCAAGCCCTGCCCATAGGTGAGGTCCTGCGGTCAACCCATGCTGCTCATGGCTGAGAGTTAGGGAAGGACATAACAAACAACAACAAAAATAATGTTTTGTTTACCTAGCAAAAGTGGTTCTAAAAATAAACATTTTTATTCTTTTCAACAATTTTTAATTTGTGTTGTAACTTTTCTTTTTTGGGGTGATTATACTAAAAACAACTGATATTGTGGGTGTCTGAATTTGGGGAGGGAAAAAAAGGTTTTCCAAGTGGCCTGGTGAGCTCCCAACTGGTTCAGTTCCTAAGGGATAACTTTGAGGCAGTTCAGACAATAGATTCCAACTCTGGCAAAACATGGATGACAGTCCTTCTAGTGGGCCAATAGGCTAGGTGTCTCCAGGAGCCACCACATGTAGAATGACATTGCTAGATGTAGATCCAGTTGCATCTCCCACCTTCTTTTCTTAGCATTCAGCTGCCAGTCAGGCCATGCCTTCAGGTATTTATGCATTCCCTACGTACGTAAGGAGTACTTGTTCCCCATAACTCAAATGACTTAATTTGCAAAAATGTTATTCCTGCTGGGTGTAGTTAAGAAGAACTCCCAAATAATTTGGGTGGGACTCTGCTCTGCTGCTAATGATCTATAGTGTATTGAACTTCAAGGTGGTCTCCTTCTGATGCCATCCTACAAATTATTTTAGAGCACTCCCCAAAAAAGGAGGCATAAAAAATACAAGAATAGTTTTTAAGGTGTGCACCAAGTGATATTCAAATCCATATAGCAGGGAATGGGGCTTGAACGATTTCCAACTGGATAAAAACAATCATGCCAGACAATCAGATATGGTTTTACTGGGACCCATTGTTACCTATGTTACATTGTTAGGTTCTGTGACACCTAAAAAAAGCAAACATTGTGATAAAGAAAACATATGTTCATGGTTATTTGGGCTATTTATGAAACCCTTATTTATAGGTTTTATGTAGCGCTAGTTAGACCCGAAGGTATCAGAGCACTTTACATATAATGCAAGATTGTTGTTTGAAGTATATACACAGACAAATACATCCGTTATGAAGTCAAAGAAGTTACAAAATGCATACATTAGAGTAGCATAAATTAAAGGGGTGAATTATATCTGAAACAATCAATAAAACTACGCAACAGGTCTAGTTAAATTGGATCTGAGCTTTGGTACACAGCTCCGTTTGCGCGTGTGCTAAAGAATTTGTTGAGCAGTAGGTATTTAAGGTCCCTTTTGAAACTGGAAAGGGAGGGGTTGCAGCAGAGATCTCTAGGGAGTGAGTTCCAGATCCTAGGTGCATTTTCAGAGAATGGGGGTGTCTGGGAGTATATATTTTTAAGTTTGCGAGGTATGAGAAGAAGTGAGTCGGAGCTTCTCAGAGTCCTGGCTCTTCCTGCTTTCGAGATTTTAGTATCTAGATAATTGAGGTATGAGTATGAAGGGATTTGTGGGTGGTGCAATCAGACTTGTTGATACATTTCCTTTGATGGAAAACAATTGAGGTTCTTGAGAGTAGGTGATATGTGTTCAAACCACCTGTTAGGAGCTGAGCCACCATGTTGAGAACTGTTCTCAGGGGGGCAAGGGTTCAGACTTCCTGTGAGGATGGCATTGCCATAATCCAGTTTTGAGAGGACTAGGGATTGCACCACTATCTTAAAATCATCAGGGGAAATGAAGGGTTTGATTTTCTTATATTATATTATGTAACGTTGCTCCTTTGGCTAAATTGTGGATGTGTTTCTTCATTGGCATGTTTTTGTCCAGAGTGAATCCTAGGGACGTTACGGAGTTGGACAATGTGAGAGAACAATTTAGGGCATCCAAGTTCTTGAGCCAGCCTTGGATTGGTAGAGGGTTGCTTTGGGGGGAGAAAAGTAGTAATTCAGTTTTGTTGGGATTCAACTTTAAGTGGTTGGTCTTAAGCCAAGTTTGTATCTTGCTTAGTGTAGTATTCAGAAGTAGTATGTCACTGGGTGATTTCATTTTGTAGTAGAGTTGGGTGTCATCGGCATAAAGGTGATATCTGACCCCTGCTTGGTTCGGGATAACAGTAAGGGGTTCCATGAAGAGATTGAAAAGGGATGGGGAGAGAATTGAGCCTTAGGGTACACAATGAGGAACTCGTGTAGGTTTCAAGAGACAGTTATTGATTTGTATTTGTTGCGAACGATGTTTCAGGTAAGATGTGAACCACTCTTAGGACTGTGCCAGTGATAACATTGCGGTTTTTGAGTATCTCGAGTAATGCAGGGTGATTTCCGGTATCAAAAGCCACAGATAAGTCAAGTAGGATTAGGAGGCATGCATCATCTTCAGCTAAGGATCTGTGAGAGATGTGTTAATGATGTTTGCCCAGGACGGGGTGATGATATGGTTGAGGTTTAGAACTATTGTGTACGGAAGGGAGCCAGTAGTGTGGGTTGTTGGCTTCAGGTTCACATTTATATTAAAGACTTCATTTTCTGTCATGGGTTTGAAGCAGCCCAATTAGCATCGGTTTTCAGTTGAAGGAGATCATAGTTCACATTAGTTTTTCTTGGGAGTGGTGTGGCTCACTGGTTAGAGGCGGCAGACCCGGAAGCAGAGAACGGCCCGGGACCAGGGTTCAATTCCTGACGTGGCAGGGTCGTGGACCAGGGTCAGCGGACTCGATAATTCTCGCCTCGGTGCCTACTCTAACCAGGGATCACACTCGGCATCTCTGGGCATTAGCTTGCCTCATCTCTACAACGGCCCCCCACATTCGCCCGGGATGCCTGGTTTCACCTTGGAGATACCCAGTAGGCACCATCTCACAGGGATAGCCAAGACGGGTTCCCCAGCGGTCTACATCACCACAACGCCTCAGGGCAGCAGTGCGCTTTACAAGACACATACATTACATTACATTGGGGCCATTCAAATATTGGTTACATCTGGAGGGAGAGCTACCGTGGCGGGATTTGAGACAGTGAGGTAAGTTGGTAGGGATGTCAGATTTGTGACTTGGATGATGGATTGCTCAAGTTTCTTGATTTTATAAGTTAAGAAATTGGCATTTTCTTCACAGCGTTCATTGGTGGCTGTTACTTCGTGTGGGGGCGGTAAGTGTGGTCTGTCATTGAATGGTGTTGAAGAGCTCCCTAGGTCTGCTCTTAGCACTATTCAAAACAGATGCACAAAGTTCCCCAAGGGAGTAGTATTGGTATAGAGGAGTGGTTTTCTTTCCTCTCTCCAGGTGTGGTTGTATGTGGGAGTCAGGGGCAAGTGTCCCTTGTCGGAATTAGGGAAACCTCACACAATGGGCTGGTTTTACGGCTACTGTCATATCACCAACCGATTGTTTCGTGTCATCATCGGCTTCCTGCTCCTGTGTCAAGCCGGCGCTGCAATGCCTGACGGGTAGCACTGGGTGCTACACTTTTGTGGAGATCTTTTATTCCTGGCCGATGATTTGAGTGAGTGTGAGGGGCCCAAGTGATAAAGTAGTGAGCGTGGAGTGTGGTGAATTTAAAAAAGGTTAGTGTAGTCTACTCTGGGCATTTTATTCCTGTAGCTAACTACCTTGTTAAAAATAAGAGGGGTATGGGGATTCAACCAGGCTATGTGTGGGAGACCCGTTCAACCCTCATTAGTGATCAGGTCAACATGTTTCATGCCATCACGGCAATTCGTCAGGACCTAAAGTGCTCATAAACTTGAAAAAGAGCCCTAGTGGGCTGGGGAGTTTAACGAATACAACCTGAGGGGTTCACGACCGAGCAGCGCCGGTCAAGTGGGCCTAGGTACAGAGGTAACTTCCTTGCGCCATCAAGATTAACAGTTGATACCGCAGGTCCCACCCAAGCAGTCTGCGGGGACCGTCTACAGCTACTGAGGGGTGGACTACGACACAGGAACTCCTCCTGTTCCAGTTCCTGACCCCTCAGGTTGTATTCGTTGGTTGAATCCACGCTCACTACTTTATCACTTGGGCCCCTCACACTCACTCAAATCATCGGCCAGGAATAAAAGATCTCCACAAAAGTGTAGCACCCTGTGCTACCCATCAGGCATTGCAGCGCCGGCTTGACACAGGAGCAGGAAGCCGATGATGACACGAAAGAATCGGTTGGTGATATGACAGTAGCCGTAAAACCAGCCCGTTGTGTGAGGTTTCCCTAATTCAGACAAGGGACACTTGCCCCTGCCTCCCACATACAACCACACCTGGAGAGAGGAAAGAAAACCACTCCTCTATACCAATACTACTCCCTTGGGGAACTTTGTGCATCTGTTTTGAATAGTGTTTGATGGGACGCGCACACTGGACCCCTCTAAATATTGTCCCCCTCCTGTCCCTCCTTGTTGTTTACTGCTCTTAGCACTGTGAAGATGGTTGCGAAAGAAAGTGGATTTTTCTCTAGAGATGTGTTTCTTATAGGAAAGTTTAGCAGTTCTTAGGAGTGAGAGGTGCACTGTACATGGGGTTCTGTTTCCATATCCTTTCTGACTGCCTGAGTTGGCTCCTCTAGTTGTGAAGATCCAAGTTGAACCTGGTTTTTGATTGGATTTTTCGAGATTGTTTTAGGTTTAGCGGTCAAGAACATCAGTCATCACTGTATTATAGTAGGCTCAAACTTAAAAACATTTACCTCTTGAAAGTAAAATAAATTTTTTCAAACTTCCAGGTCCCACGATAGAACTGTGGGCCCTGGAAAAGAAAGAAAAGCCTTTGCAACTAGCAAAGATGAGTGACCCAATATAGACAAAGTTCATACTGGTACAACACAGCAGATTTACGGAAGTCTTATTCTTATAAGCCTTGATAAAAGCAAATATTTGCTGATAGCAAACCCAGCATTCCTTAAAATGGCCTTTCTCATTTAATAAGACCTACTTAAAAGCCTTTGTAAATTCGGTAGCAATTTTAGTGGAAAATGTGCTGCCTGCAAGACAGTGCGCTACCATATGATATTTTAGCGATATATTTGCACAGTCTCTTGAACTGGTGGGGCTCATTTGATACACTTGGCCTTATGTATCTTCAACTGTTGAAAGAGGACTGCATTTTTTTATAGTATGGTTTTTAAAAGGTTCTGTGACATCTAGGACCTGTATGGATGTTTAGTGTCTGTTGATCTAGGCATGTTTATTAGTTTAGCTGATTTAGATTGCGGTATAGGATAATTTTTTAAATCATGTTTTAACATATGACTGTTTTTATGTAATGTATGGTTTTTTGACTAAAAACCGAATAAAGTTTATTTGATTTGATACACTTGTTCTTTGCATGACATTTGGATTTTTCACACTCCTTATGACCTCAGGGATGTAACACTGATAGCAGCACCTGTACTGTATAAATTGGCCCATCACCACTAATATTACATCATTGATTGCACATTAAATGACAGCTGATGAAATCACTGATCACATTTCAAAATGCATCACTGATTACATCATCCAAAATATTGATACTCACACTACTCCATAATCTTGCAATATTTTAGAGAAAGGCTCTCATAGTAATAGGGTGTTTAGTCATATACAGCAGAAACTGACTGTGTGTACACGTGATTCGATGGAATGGATATAGTGCAGGGCATGGAGCAGAGTCTGGTTCTGCATGACGAAATGTATATTGCGATGTTTTACCTACTGGTATATTTCAGCTGTAAGCAGTACTCTATGGTAAACAATGTAAATGCTGAGTGCTCGAGTTGTGGATTGCAGCTGCAAATTTCAAATTAGGTTGTGACTTAAAACCAAAGCCTGTTGCCAAACATTTGTGAGAAAAGTCAAAGGTTTTGAACACAGTAGATCATCCAGCTATGTATTTGTGGGCAGATGTCCATGTTAAATTGTTATCACATATTGTTTAAGACAAAATATATGTAAAGTCTTAAGCAATGTATAGTTTATTTGCAGAAAGTTCCTGAAGATTTTTAGGTATTTCCCATTGTTGAAGAATGAGATATTAAGATATTCTGCTATCACTGAATGATCTCATCAGTAATGCCACCAATGATGTAATTTAATGTCTCATGAGTCATGTAATATTTGAGGTCTTAAGCAATGTACAACAACAATACTATAACTGGGGAATTTCCGTTTTTTTCGTTTTTAAAAGTAATTTCTTGGGTCATTCTATCAAATACCTATAACAGTAATTTTTGTTTTCTAATTTTAGAATGTATATGTGTGTATATATATATATCAACTACCAGTACCAGATCCTGCTCCTGGATCGGACAGCCACGTCGGGAAAATACACCACACCACTCCTTGGTAATTTAGCGCTTGATTCTTATTCTCTGCTGTCTGAAACTTGTTTCGGCTTTACCAGCCTTGATCACACATCATTACAGCGTCAGCATTACAGACAGTAGAGAATAAGAATCAAGCGCTAAATTACCAAGGAGTGGTGTAGTGTATTTTCCCGACGTGGCTGTCCGATCCAGTAGCAGGATCTGGTACTGGTAGTTGATATATATAAATATATGTGATCAAGGGCTGAACAGCCCGAAACGCGTAGTCGCAGGTTGTGACTAATAAAGATTTCTCGCCTGAATTAATGCTGCAGAGGTCTGAGTCTCCTTCTTCGCCAGGGGCTAAATGGAAGTGGTTGGAGTGTTTTCTTTGGATAAATATATATATGTATATAACCAACTGGTGGTCGCCAGTAAGTAGTTATATTTAGGACCATTTCCATAGGAAAAGCTTTGTTTGACTTGCCTATGTCTTTGGCGCTGTTTGACAAATCTACCCAAAATGTTCAAGAAAAGTGCCCCGGTGATTATTGTTGCACATGGAAAGTTTCACGGTGATCCATCAAGCAGGGATTGAGAAAATGTGGGGTGAGAAAAAGGTGCACTTCCCATGTTATTTCCTATAGGACCTTTAGTTGTAGCTGCAGCCCGAAGTACTGGATGGACTTACAACAAATGTGGCAAAGCAGTAGATTTGGTTACACAGATCATGCTTTCAGTTATTTGGTGTAAATCCGTTCAGAAGTTATTTTTTTTAAAAGTTAGTGATATCTGCAGCCATGACAATTTTACAAAAAAAGACACGCTCGTGTAGGGAAATGAAGAGCTTTGATTGGCTGCCAAAACTTCAACCAGGAAGTTTTAGCAGCCATCTTGGGACGCGGCTTCAGTCGAGACCAACAAAAAAAAAAAGCAAAGGGGGCAGGGTAGAAATACCCTCACACCCTAAAGTTGGTCATGGGGTCCCAAAGTGAGCCCGTACGGTCAAAAAAGCATTCTTTTCAAAACTAAATTTGCAGTGAAATCATCATATTCACGAATTCAGTGAAAAACAAAAATAAGCACGGACTCCAGCGCTGGTTTTTAATTATGCCAGATCCTGAGGACATACCTTGAAAATAGAAGAGGGGCACACGGTGCCCCCTTCTTAGGGATTATCAAAGTTTCAAGGACCACCATCCCCCCCAGGGCACTGCTTATAATGTATGTGGGTGGGCCTGCTGAGCCCACCTGCACCCCGGTGACCACCTCCTCCCTGGGGCTAAAATGAAATTAATGCGGGGAGCCAGTAGGGCAACCCTGCAGTCCCTGGTACCACCACCTCCCAGGGCAATTTTTTCAAATTAAGGGGGGCCCCCTGCAGCCCTGGAAACCATCACATCCCGAGGCTGTGTACTGCAATGGAGGGGGCCACACATCTCCCCTCCTAGAGCCACAGGTTGCCGTGGGGAAGGCTTTACTGCTCCCACCAAGTCACAGCAAGCGCTCCGCTTCCAGCAGGGTATAGCTGAATTGCTTTCAGACACAGGGAGCTGCATGTTTAGCAGCTCCCTATGTCTGAAAGCAATGATGGCTCCTGCAGGAGGCGTGGAGTTTGCAGGGACTGCAGGGGCATTCATGCTCCCCCTTCTGACCAAGTGGAGACGTGGTGCCCGGGGGACACCCAGCAGACATGCCAGGCCCCGGGAGAGGTTGTCCGGTGCCAAAATCAGCCTGTTGGAATCACATGGCCCCACTATTCCATCTGAAAAAGTCCAGGCCCCAGGGGATGTAGTTTCCCGGCCAAAAGTAACCCAGAGAAAACTCCCCTACTACAACTTTATAATTGTTTTTAAATGCTGGACCCTTGAGCAGGGGGTCACTAGGCCAAAAGCGGCCCGGGCAGTGGGCTACAATGCCCCCTATTAGAAATAGGCTGGGCCATGGGGTATTGGGCCATAAGACAGCAAAGCTCAGAGAGGGGGACCACATGGCCCACCTTCCCCACTGCAAAAATGTCCTGGCCCAGGAAGGGATGATGGTACCCGTAGGGCCCAAATCGGCTCCGGAATGGGATCACATGGCCAAATTCCCTAATAAATAAAAATAAATGTAAGCAAAGTCTGGCCCAGGGGAAGCGCCAGAAGCCCCGTACTCAATCTAATTCAATCTGCAAAGGGGCCTCCAGATGCATAACATATTGGGGGATTAAGTGCCCTTGGATGGTGTGTAGTCTAGTTCGGATAGTACCCTTTCATACAGGACCTACGCTGTTTACGGATAACATATGGGTTTGGTGGCAAACTGAGTCTGTACACCCCTACCGAAGTGCTACTAAAATCTCCTGTTATCAGAGAGATTTGTTTTTGCAGCTTCAGAATATAATAACCTCAGACTCGTGGAAACAATATAATACTTTTCACCCAGTCACTCAAAGGGATACACAGAAGAAACAGTGGAGTGTGTTTACAATAACAATTTATTGTACCGTTGTTCTTCTCATGTAAAATAAGTGCGCTGCTAAGACTGTAACACAGTAGCAGAGATATAGAACCAGCAGTACAGTGAATAAGAAGAAATAGTATTGTTCTACCATTTACAATAGTCATGAACACATACATGAATATGAAATGCATTTATAAAATAAAGAGCGTACTCCTAAGATGCCTGTCTAGATGCACCTAAGTGTACCTAGCATGTGAGTAGGTGTGAAATAGCCTAAGTCTAAGAGCCTAAGTCTAAGAGCCAAGAATCCCACTGGGCTTTAGTCGAACCCCCATGCTTGAATAGTGAGAGAGTCGGACTTCGTCCTGGACATGACTTGAACACCACGTAAGGGATCGTCAGACCACTGTCAGCTGGAGATATAGCATGCCGGAGCTGCAGCGTCTCTGGTCAGTGTGTTGGCATTGAAGTCTTGGTTCCCTCCTGCTTACTGATAGCAAGAGGTGCCGTATTTATACAGTCTATGTGCGTATGTTCCCCAAAGTTCAGTATGAGGATGATGTTGGGGAGTGTACTCATAAATTATTCATATGTGCTAAGGATGGTGTCTTAGCAATATCGATTGGGAAAACCCCACCCTCGGCATGGATCTAGGTGAAAGGTTTAGTCCATAAAAGGCTACAGTCCTTATAAGGCGTTATGTCCATACAAGGCAGTCTGTACTTATTTGGAGTTGGGGGTTCCTGGGGCCAACAACCCCTCCCATTACCTCCCGTAAGTCCCACACAGTGGGATTACTGAGAAGGCATCAGAGGCCCGGCCCTCTTTCTCTACCACTCTGCAAACACGCCGCCTGGTGCGCTACTGGTTTGGGGATGGAGTCCACTTGTATGCTGAGGGTGCTTGGGGGCCAAGAACCCCTCCTGTTACCTCCAGTAATTTCCACACAGCTGGCTTGCTGAGAGGTAATCAGAAACCGCACTCCCTTTCTCCACTTCTCTGCAAACACTCCTCCTAGCGCTCTACTGGTTGGTAGATGAAGTCCCCTTGCATACTGAGGGTCCTTGGGGCCATCAACCCTCCTATTACCTCCAGTAAATCCCATGCAGCAGGATTGCTGAGAGCTCATAGGAGGCCCCGCCCCCTTTCTCCACAAGATAGAAAATAGAGTACATTTATTTCAGAAATTCACTGAAAAAACAAAGGTTTGAGGGATGCTATACTTTGGAATTAACCTTAAAAAACGTTAGAAATTCACACAAAAAAACAAAGGTTGCATGGACAATACAGTTGGGAAATAGACTTTAGAAAACCCTAAAAATTCACTGAGAAATACAAAGGTTACATGGACAGTATAGTTAGTAAATAGATTTTTTTTAAACTTACAAATTCACAGAAAAGAATAAAGGTTACAGTAACGTTATAGTTAGGCTACTCATACAAAACCAGAGAAAGTCAACAGTTACAGTTAGCTGAGCTAACTATAACTTACGCCCCCTCTATGCCCTGTTTATGAACTCATATATTATACCACTGATGACAGGATCAGTGACATCACTCATGACATCTCAAATGACATTATTTATGACATCGCTGATGACATCTCAAATGACATCATTTATGACATCACTGATGACATAATCCATAGAACCAAACACCCAGTTACATCCCTCATAGACCAACTGCCACTCAACCACTGACATTCCCATTTGCAGACCCATACACACAGTGACACACCTCCTCACTGATCCATACAGCCACTAACACATCAACTCACCCATACAGCCACTAACAAGACTGCTAACTCACATTTACAGTCACTCATGCACCTACTCACTGACCAATACAGCCACTCACCTATCCAGTCATACAGCCATTTACACACCCATTCTTGCACCCATACAGCCATTCTTATACTGAATCAGTCACCCATACAGATACTCAGATACCTTCTAACTCACCCATACACTCACACATCTACTCACTCACCCATACAGTTACTCATACATCAACTCAATAATTCATATGTATAATAAAACATGCACTAACTCATCTATACAGTCACTGAGACAAGCACATAGTTTCCAATACATCTTCTCTCACATGCTTTCACTCACACATACAGTCTCTCACACACCCATTCACTCACCCCTACAGCCACTCACACACCTACTCACCGATAGAGCCACTTACACATATTCATGCACCCATACAGTCACTCATGTACCCTGTTACTGACCAATACATACATTTATGTACCTGCTCAGTCACCCATTCAGCTACATATGCAACCTCTTATTTGCCATTTACAGCCACTGACATACCCATTTGCTCACCAATACAAAAACTCACACAGCCACTCACTCATGTATACAGTCTCTCACATACCCACTCTCTCTTCAATATACCACTTACACACCCCCTCACTCCCTCATACAGGCACTCCCACAGCCACTTACCTTAAGATATATGTTTAACACTCAGTACAAATTTAGATAATACTCTCACTGGATGATATCATCAGTGATGTCATCGATGATGTCATTTCAGATGTCATCAGTGATGTCATGAGTGATGTCAGACCATGTCATATGCAAGGCCATAAGCAGTGCATTGTAGGGGGTTATGTTATAGTTAGCTTAGCTAACTATAACTACTGAATTTCTCTGGTTTTGTATGAGTGAAATGTGAGCATAACTATAAAGTCCCTGTAACCTTTGTTTTTTTAATGGATTTGTAAGGTTTAATATTTATATATAAATGCATACATAGAAATCTCTATCTATCTATCTATCTATCTATCTATCTATCTATCTATCTATCTATCTATCTATCTATCTATCTATCTAAACAAAACTCTTTCAGGCATAGAGTGCTGCATAGATTATGTAAAACAGATGTGGGTAATTCACAAGTGTTGCTCAGCTCAAATGTCTGCTTTTCTATCAACATTTTTAAGCCTAGGATTAGCACAGTGCCATCCATACGCAGACAGAAAGTGCCAAAGTAGTTTGCCATTTATAAAGCAAAGTCTTGATGCATAGCATTAGCAAAGTGCCATCCACACCGAGCTGTAAAATGACAAAAGCCTTTTACGACTCCAGGCATAGTATTACGGCTTTGGATTGAGAAATTATCATCTAAATCAACCTGGAATAAATAAAAACCGCTGACATGTGTTTCACTATCATTACAGCTCTTCAGAGGGGTTTAGCTTATTCCAGACACAAGGGAGCACCCAGTATAAATCAAAACAAACCCTTGTAGGTGTAGAGTGCTGCATAAATTATGCAAAAAAAAAGCAGAGAACTCTGGGCAGTTTCCAAGTTTAGGTGAAGGGCAGCGCCTGTATAGAGCAACCTACAACACCAGCGACACTGTGAATGTATATACATTAGTGGAGTTCACCAATAGGTACTTATAGTTAGGATTGCTTTTCCATAGACAAGTGAGTTTTTTTGTTTGCTCAGAACTTTAATGCCATTTGACAAACCTTTATGAAACTTTCCCAAAAAAAGCAAATACACTTCAGCTCCTTCCAGGAAAGTTTAGTGGTGATCTGTCAAGTGGGTGCTGAAAAAAATGGGGATCCCAAAAGCAGACTTCCCCATGCATTTTCCATTGATTAGTTTAAGCAGAGCTACCACAAAACTAATGAATGGAGTTACATTAAATTTGCCGGGAAGCTAGTCCTTAGTGCTCAGATTGTGCTTTTTGTGATTTGGTGTAAATCTGTTCATACGTTTTCGAGAAATGAAGGTTAAAAATGTTTATAATCTGTACTGTTCAATTCAAGAAATTCTCGCAAGCCCCGTACCCTTTTTTGCTATTTTTGGCCCCAGTGAATGTGGTGCCTGAGAGCACAGAAGGTTCAGGGTGGGCATGCATTACCCCTCCTCTTAGAATTTGGCCTTTGGAATTGGGGGCTGCATGCCACCTCCCCTGTTTTATTTTATCTGGCCCGGGGAAGGGGGTCCCAAGGGCCTTTTAAGACTTGAGGAGGGGGACCATTTCGTGAACGCCCTTCCCTTTTTATCGGAATTTGGGCTTGGATTCCCCAGGTGACAATTAAGGGAGGGGGACTGCATGCCCCACCCCTTAAAGTATACGTTTTGGCCCCAGTCCAGGGGATGGGGCTCCCAGGCATAAAGGAGACAACCGTACAGCACATACGCTAAGGGCTGTGAATCTCATTTTGAGTTGCTGAATTTCATTTAACCAGAGAATCATGTGTAACCATAAATATATGTATGCAGAAATGTCTTTCTGTAGATTTTCCTCAGTATTTTTGGGCCTTATTGTTTAAAACACAGGTTGCCAAATGGATCTGTTCCTGTTTATTGAAACCTAATTTCAGATAATTGCCATTGGTAGATTTTTCGCCCTATTAACACGAGCAAATGTAGAAAACACTGAGTGGAAAAATGTACCTTACTTATTTCGGATTATTATCTGTGCAAAAAAGCCAATTTGGGTCATTACTGTCTTTTCGTTGCTTTTACCTTTTGATCTGATATTCTAAAAATAATTGCGTGGGCTGTCCAATCAATCCGAGTGGGTTACTGCTGGACACCTCCTCTGCTTGGCTTCACGCCTGCACTAGAAGGCTTCCTGCTGCACTGCACTGCTGGAGAAGTTTAATTGAAATACATTACTGCTTTTCCTATTACACTCCATGTCGACATCAGGCTGCAAATATGTTAACAATATTATCAAATCGAATAGGTACAGTGGAGAAGTGTGGCTCAATGGTTAGAGCGGCAGACCCTGATGCAGAGGTCTAGCCCGGGACCAGGGTTCAATTCCCCGCTTCGGTGGGTCTTGGGCTCAAAATTCCACGGACCTGATAATTCTCGCCTCGGTGCCTATTCTAATCATAGAGTCCGACTCTGCAACGCTGTGCAATAGCTTGCTTAATCTCCACAACGGCCCCCACAACACTAAGGATGTCTGGCCTCCACCCTGGGGGTGCTCAGGAGTGGATGCCTCACAGGGAAAGCCAGGACGGGTTCCACAGCGGTATTTGTACAAGTGCCTTGAGACCCTTGCGAGTGAGTTGTGCGCTATACAAGTACCAATTTACAATTTTTACTCCTCTGGCAAGTATTCATTGGTGTTGGGAAGGAGGGAATAACACCTAAAACTGATCAAAAATGTTTATTTATTTCCTTTAAAAGAAATCTCTCCTAGCGTTGCCATTTACTAGGGGTTTTATCTAAGCATAAGCTGGTACTGAGCATTTAGCATTAGTAGCTGCATATGACAAACTGCAACCGTTTCAATTTCAAAACTGGAAAACCCCAAGCTGTTAACACTGTGCATGTTGCTTAAAAGCATGTGTCTTCCTTTTTGGGCAATACTTGTTCTTTATGTATCTTTTGAAATGAGTACAAACCAATATATGAACGTGCACATTATTGAGCAGAATTTGTTTATCTCATAAAAAGAATATTTAATAAATATTTATGACACTACATTCAGTAACATTGACCCTGATGCATGCTTGGCATCATACATTTATAACCCATAGCATTATTTAAATCTGCAGTTTTGATAAAGTGTAAGGGGCTCTGATTCAAGCGGACATGGCATCTCACCTCATATAAGTGGATAACATCCACTTTTCCCTAAAGTCTTCATCTATGCTCGGCATCCTTTCCATTAAAAAATGTCTCTAAAACTCAGCAATGGATGGCAGAGGGTTTCCTGATGTAGAACGCTCGGAAAAATCCATTGAGTTAATTTTTATTATCTCAAACACAAGAAGAAATTTAACCTGGTGGTTTTCACTCCTCAGTCAGGCTCATCTGCCCCAAATTAATATTTTCAGCCTGGATAGAGAACATGCATATGCTCCCACAACCTGTCTGAGTGCGAACAACTGCGACCAGACCAATCACAATGCTGCTTTCATGCTGGTGACAGCAGCGTCATGATTGGCTAGGGGTGTCTGGGAGCATAGGTGCTGCCGGGAGCCAGGAGATCAGCAAGGACAGAGGAGAGGTGCAGGTCGGCGATGAGCAGGTAAGTCTTTTTTCCCTATTTTTCTAACCCCCCCCAAATTCCCCCACCATTCCCTACCAGCTGCCACTGTACATTTGTCTTCCCTTGAAAGACCTTCACTCGCTGCACATTGAAGCACATGCACAATCGAATCTCTGCTGTTTAGTGTACAAATCTATGAACCTATATAAATCTGCGCATGAAACAAGTCAACTCAGAAGATCCCAAGGATAACATGGTCTCAGGAGAAAGAAGTCTCTCTTAGCGGAATCCCAAAAATGTAAAACTTCTCTAGTACGTCATCGGCCTTTCACTGGTGCAGCACCTAGACTATTGGACTCTCTGCAAACCCACGCAAGACGCCAGCCTTCTCTTTTTTTCCCTTTTACAACATTTCTGAAAATTCATCTTTTCCATCTGTTTCTGGACCATGAATTTTTTTTTCCATCCAATACATTATACAATACAACTTTTTATCACTTTTTTCTCTGTGTTTTATTGTATCATTGTGGTTTAAACTGTTGGTACTATTTGGAGAATTTGTGCTATAGAAATCAAGAAAATATATACATTGAATATCATTTGCTGTCCTCAAAATAAGTCAGTACGCATATTATAGTATTAACATATAGCCGGGATTGTTCTTGAGGGATCAAAATCTGTTTGACTATTGGCACGTCATGCAATGTCAAATTTCCTAATTTGGGCAGCCTGTACCGGGGAATAAATAACAGTGATGACTCTACATTTACAAGTGGAAAGACACCGAGGAGCCTATTCACAAAAGCATTTTGGAGTAAATAAAGAAGTATTCCTCTAGTACTCTTTACATGCTTCCATGAATTGGCCACAATACAACTAAAATGGGAATTAACATGGAAATGTTCAGGCTATATTCAGATACAATTAATGCAAACAGAAAAGACCACGTCCTCTTTGGACTTTTTCAAATAGGGAGTTGGATGTTTCAAGGTCGGTTCACAGTGGCATGTAAAAAGTAAGTAAAAGAATACTCCTGCAGTACTAATTCCTGCCCATAAAAATTATTTGTGAATCATCAGTCCCTTAATGTTTATATTAATTTACATTATGATAGGTTTTCAGGGTGCTGTCAAATTAGAAATATATCATAATAAACTTACCTCAACTAACTTATTTGCATGTTCGCGGAAAACCTGGGCATACTCCTTCACCTCCTTTTCGTTACCGCTTTTTGCAGCCTCTATCAGAACCAGCAAGGGGACATTGGTCTCCAGGAATGAATCTGATATGTGGTCCATTACTGCTTTCCGCAACTGAAACAGAACAATAAATGAGGAGAAAAGTTATCAAATGCTTAATCCCAGTTTGTTTACTGCCAGGTGACGATTTCTAAGCTGAACTGTACTAACAATACAATAGTCTCTTGTGTAAATTCTACAACACTGTATGCATGTTTTATTTGGGACATTTCATGTGGCTCTTACTGAGCTCTAACAATGAACATTGAGGTTTATTTACCCTGTTGTTTCAAATCTCTGTTTCAACATATTTGAGAATTTAGGCCAATAGTGAAACTTTCAAGCTAGGCCCAAGACACTATACCACATTTCCTTCCAAACATGCTGAATCACATGAATGTTATCTTTCACTTCATCTGGTTAATACTTTGGCATCTGTGGCCCAGCTTTTCTACCCAAACCGTTAAAACTGAACTTCTGAAACATAATGACACAACTTACAATTTCATGTTTTCTAATTTTATATAAATTATATGTCTGGCGAGCACCAGGCAATCTTTAAATAAGATATATATTATGGACTAGTACCACAGTAAACAATTAGGAGAACAAGAGAATATTACAATCCCATTTTATTACTTCACTCCCTTTAATACACAGACATAGATACATCTGGGCTTACAAGAAGGCAGGATACTGACACACCTTGTTAGTTAATTCATGATGTTTCATAACATATTTTAAACTGAGGTATTTAAGGCACATCAATAGAAATTATTGACCTATATAGATAGGTTAGAAGCACTGTATACATATTACAAGAAAATAAAGGGTATCTAGAATGAAAAAACAACTGAAGAAAATATACAACAGATGCTACAGCTCACAGGTAAGAAATTGGAAAATTATGCAGGGTTGGTGACAGGCTGACAGCCCATCTCCAGGAATAATCAAAATGCTTGACAGGATGGACCCTCAGATTAACTAAATTAACCTGAGCTTGACAAGCTGATAGCTAGAGCACAGAGTAGATAGGCTAAACTTAGGACAATGTGTAAAGTATTTATGCAGTACCAAAATGATAAGATAGGGACAACAACAAGAAATTAAAATATTGAACCAAATTAGAAAACTATACTAATATTTAATAAAGAAAACAATATCAAAATGACACACAAAAATGAAAAACATCCAATAGGGGAAACCAGAGGTATGACTTTTTAAACTTTTAAGTAGAAATAGTGCCAAAAAGCAAGAGGAGTCAATGATAATCCATGGGAGCAGTAGACCAAGACCTAGGCACAAATTGAGGCCTAATGGAATGGAGACCTGGACAGATGCATTAGGTCCCGATGAAAAGCATAGAAATTTAAGTTCGAAAAAGTGTTCAAGTCCTAATTCAAAAAGGGATTTTGTCTCTTTTTTGGGTTGAAAGTGCTTTCCACAAGGATCCAAGCTGAAATTGAAACTGCTGCCATGGAAAATGCTGTCAGAAACTGGAAGCAGATTGGTCCCAATAGTACTTAGGAACTTTTCAGGATTGGTCAAACACTCTTCTTTGTCCCAGCGCAGAAAGTGCCTCTGTAATTATTTCAGAAATTCAGAGATCTCTGCATGGGACAACCCTGAAATTCAATCGAACATAGTGGAGCTGCCGGCCAGATACCTTTCACAAGGGTTACTGCTGAGGCTCTGGAGCAAAGGAGTTTCAAAGTTTCCAAACTTTATCTTGGTGCCAAAGCAAACACAGGAGTACACATGCAAACCCCCAATACCTCAGCGAAGGGCACTTAGAGGCTTTATTATGTTATGTTATTCTGTATTAATATAGTGCACGTTCACCCAACGGGTCTCTTGCACTAAAGTAGAGAGAGGTAGGGTTACAGCAGTAAAATTAGCCATATGTTTTTCTGAACAACCAAGTTTTCAGGAGCTTCTTAAAGCTCATATAGTTGTTTGCTGATCTGATTTCTAACTGTAGGGATTTCCAAATGTGACGACCTATCACAGAAAATCTTTCCCGTCCCACCTTCTTTCTCTTGAATCTGGGTACCATTAGACGATTCATGTAGGCTGATCTAAGACTTTGCTTCAGGGTATAACTCTGTATTCTTGAAGAAATGAAGGCTGGACTCATATTGTGCAACGATCTAAATAGGATACAGCCTATTTTCAAAGTGGTACGCAGTGTCAGCTGGACACTTTAGGATAGTGGTCTCTCGAAGCTTATTGTGTCCTTGTAGTCACCTTGACTTTTGTGACACAAATCCGGAGCAAGTTATTGATAATTCGCCCCACAAGAGTGCAATAAAATCATGTGTCTTACAAAAAATGCAACTAAAAATCAAATGGGCTTCTTGCGCAACTGATTTTTAAGAATATGTCTGATATATGTTGTGGTAACCAAATATGTATGAAACGTTATGCTTTGAAAAGTGTTTAACTTTTGCTAAATTTTACATTGCAAATCAAAGGGGACAAAGGCCCTGGTTATGAATGGGTTAATGTGTTCTTATGCCTATGCAAAGCCCTTTTTGCACAGGGGTCAGTAATTTGAGTTGGGTGATATTTACCAAAATCGGTAATTACCAAGTATTTTAAATACCGCAGCCTTCATTACATTTGAGCAGGTCAAACCTGTCGGAATTCAACTGGAGAACCAGCACAGTGTTCACCATAACATGCAGATTGTGAAGCATTAAGCCCAAAAATCTGCATTGTTTGCCAAAAACCCGGAATATGTGCTATTTATTGCACCCATTAAATTCCAAATACCACATGGGGTGTGCCAAATAGATTCTACTCCTCCAGCACACTCAGACTCAGGACCAAAGTCTGAATGAACTGCCACACCTTTAAGTACTCACACTATTGGGATACAGGCAAGATATAGGATTAACGTGTTTGTGAAATTATAGTTTGCAGTTTAATTTCTGTATGGGGACAATAGACAACACACAGAACACTTACAATGTTCTTCACTAAATCATTGGAAAAAAGAAGACAAGACCTGTATGAAGTGGTTGTATTTCTTTTCCGAATTTTCAGACGTGGCTGTGTTCCGTGTTTTAATATGCTATGTGCTCTTTATGTATTTATTGACCTGCAATAACTGCAATAATCCATTTTCTCATTTTCATTTTACACTTTGGTTATGGAATCGCTAGTTATCCGTAATAATACAGGCATCACTTCCCAGAGCAATAACATATTACAGTTGAGATCTATTTTTAAATTTGTTTGTTTAAAACATTTAACAGGAGAATACAAAAAGATTATGTTATGTTATGTTAACTGTATTTGTATAGCACATTATTGCCCTGAGGTGACTAAGCGCTGTAATGTATGAACTGCGAGTGTCAGTCAGGCTGGTATAATAGTTATCCGGATTTGAATAACCAGGTCTTTACAGCCCTTCTGAAATAAATTAGACTAGATTTGTTTTTTATGCCGAGAAAGTGTATTCCATATTTTGGATGCTTCCAGCAAAATGCTCTTTTCACCCCATCTTGCCTTTTTGAATCTGGGTTGTACCAATAGATTAGTAGTAGCTGCACAAAGCTTTCTAGTATGAATGTTCCATTTAAAACTTTGATTCAGGAAGTCAGGACCAAGATTGCGAACTGTCTTAAAGGTTAGACCACAGCACCTTAAAGGTTATTCTTTGCTTAACCCCTTCGCTGCTGGAGTTATTCCCCTGCTGTGCTGAGGGGGGCGCGCCCAGCGCCCGCATGCTCATGATGAGCTCAGCTCGTCATGATTCACGGCGCTCCTGTGCTCATGACGAGCTGAGCTCGTCACAGGTGCACCGGCTCCCGTGGAACGCTCAGCACAGCAGGGGAATTCTCATTGCACCTGAGCGTTCCACGGGCCATGATGAGCTGAGCTCGCCATGAGCACCGGAGCGCCATGGCTTATGACGAGCTCAGCTCATCATGAGCATGGAAGGGGTTAACAGGAAGCCAGTGCATCTCTTTCATGTTTTTTGGCAAATGAACAGAATGTAGGGATTGTCAGTAAAACTCTAGCCGCTGAATTCTGGGTAAAGGAAACAATGAATGTAGTGGAAACAACAATGTAAAATATGAACATATGATAACACAATGAGAGATTTAAGTCAGCTGTACGAGCTATGAATGAAATATAACAGGGTGCTACAAGGTGGGAGGGGACGGAGGGCAAATTCGGTGTGAAACATATTATCTGGTAATCTTGTAGAAAGAATAATGTTAAACGTAAACAATAGACATTTCATACGTATAAAATTAAATAACCAAAAAAAATCAATAAAGACAGAAAAGTACTGTGTATGTCATCCAGAGTCAAAATATTCTTATTGGCAAGTGAACTAGTTATCTGAAACTTTGTATGATTACACAAAAGAAAATGCCAATAATTACACACACCCCTATTTCAAACCCAGGTGTGAACATCTCAAGCTAGAAAAAAAATCCTATCCTTTAGAAAGTGTTCCTAATAATAGTTCATGATGTGATTTAGGTTGATAGTTGCAAATAATTTGAATTGAACACTTCTAAAGATGTGCATTTTTCTTATGCAATAAATACATCCATGGGGCCTGATCCACAAAGTAAAACTTACACTTTACATATATAAAGATAGGATTGTCCTATCTTTTTTGTTCCGAGACTCCGCATTCGTAAAGATTCTACTCATGAAATACGTTTCTGAATAGTAAACAATTGCAACCTTATACAAAAGTGTAAGTTTATCTTTGTGAATCAGGCCCCATGGACTAGAACACGAAAGACCCTCAAAAAGTGTACATTGACTGCCATTAATTTGAATCAATGTTTCTAAATTAGAAGGTTCACAAATTGCATCGTATTCCAAGATAGATGACTTGCAACAGGGCACATTACTCTGTGTACAAAGTGTGCAAATAGCACATGTGATACTGCAATTTAACAACTGCAACTGCAAATTAGGGAAGTAAACATCTGCAATTAGCAGCCACATTGGAATCAGGTTTTGGAAGCAAACAAGAGTTTTCCCCCAAAATAGGCTTACTAGCCCCATAAAGACTCGATCCTTAGTCAGCCGAGTTTCATAACTTGTTTCAAGTGCTATTTAAACTAGCCAGCAAGACACAAACTTCTGATATGGCCCTTAAATGCTAAAGGTTATTCTAAGTAATCTGAGAATAATGCATCGCTGGCTGTGGCATTTGTCAGGTATGGCATTAGCTGCCCATTCTAAAGAATTTCTGCCAATCAGAATGGGAGATAATGTGGTAGTCCCAATTTTTTCCCATTTTAAGGTGCTAAACATGGAATATCGCAAAAAATGCTGCCAAATGTTACATTTGTATTAAGAAAAGCACAGTACTTTCTAGGTATCTTTTCACATACGTTAATATGTGCCTCATTTGGGATTACCAGTCAGAACAGAATAAGAAAATATGAACTCAGTATCACAAACAGCATAAAACTGCCAAAGCCACCATAATTAATCTCCCAAAATTTGCTTTACTAAGCAAAAGGTTAAATTCACAAAGGGAAATGCTCTATATTTAGGAATGTAAAAAAGACTGTTTATGTTCACATGCATGGATAGCAACCTTGGATTGATATGGGGGTACACTTAGCCTGTACTAAAATATAGCTTCATTTGAAATATTTTATCTTTAACTGTTGCTGCCTATCTATTTAATTGCTTAATGTAGTCAGTTTCTTCAAATGGTGCTGATCATTCCACTGGTCTAATTATTTTTTAACTTCTGCTTGCACCATTCTTGACAATCATATTACATTCTTCATATAGTATCTGCAGCGCCACTGGAATTATGCGATTCTGCAGCCTAGGCATTTTCAGCATATTTATGTAAATGTAAATGTGGGTGTACTTGTAAAGCGCACTGCGACTCCATGGAGTATCCTGGCGCTGAAGACCGCTGGGGAACCCGTCCTGATTTTCCCTGTGAGATGGTCCCTTTCTGGGTATCTCCAAGGTGAAACCAGGCATCCCTGGCATCTGTGGGGGGCCGTTGTAGAGATGAGGCAAGCTTAATGCCCAGAGTTGCCGAGTGTGTTCCCTGGTTAGAGTAGGCACCGAGGCGAGAATTATCGAGTCCGTTTTGACCCTGGTCCACGACCCTGCCACGTCAGGAATTGAACCCTGGTCCTGGGCCGTTCTCTGCTTACGGGTCTGCCACCTCTAACCATTGAGCCACACCACTCCACCACAACACCACAACACACCACTTATGAACTTGACACAATCCATTATCTGTTGCATAATCCACAGATTTGTTTTTTAAATTAATTTTATGTTCTAGCTCAAATTAATCTAAAGTTATTACAATCTTAGAGATCTGTGTTGCTGTGCAGTAGAAGGCCCTTACGCCAAAGTAACTGATCATCATTCAGTTGCATATTGCTGTGTTTGGTTGTTAGACTGGTGCTAATTAGGTGGCATCTTTGCCAGTGTTAACATGTGATAAAAGGACACAACTCTGAAGTAATACTATCACAAAATTTGTTGCAATAGGTCACAAGGTCACAAAAATTACCTTTTCATGTCATATTGATGTAAATAATTAATTTACTCTCTTAATTTCTATGCAGGTAAGTACTTAATCAATAATAACTCAATCGGAATGAAGGAAAACAGAGTCCGTGGTGTAAGAGTTTCTAAGGGTTTTATTCCTCATAAAGGAATCAGGATATCATGTTCTGACCACCACACAGGGTGTCAGAAGGGATAGATGAGCGCGCCGTCGTTTATTGACAATACATAGCTTATATACTTGATTTACATCATAATGTTCAATGTAAGAGGCGTGACAGCTGAGAGAAGACAAGATAACAGTATACACGTGGTGCTAGTACATCATCAAGAGGCGTAAACTAGGCGTAACTAGGCGTGTGTGCTAGAAACGTCACTGATAGGTGACGCAAGTGGGTGGCACCAAGGGGTGGTGCTAACAGAATGTTGCAATGTCAGCAGAAATCGGAAGCTTGGATGCGCGCGCAGCTGCATGACGTGTGATAGACGGGGTGCAGGGGACTTGACATTTACACTGACGGAAAGAGACAGAAGTCTGGCATGTCAGATCAACTTGTGCTTCTATCATATCTGATATCTGATGTTTTAGGAACTAAGCTATCTGGGCAGAAAGGTCTCTAGAGCAGAAGCTATTCTATACTTGCTGTGAGTGCGTGTATAAGCGCCTGAGTGTCTGTATGAGAAGCGTGGGGGCATGGGGCCTTCCATGGAAGCATGGCAACAGAGGCTATGAATTACTTGCATAAAGACAGGTCGGCCCTTTAGCCCTGTAGCTGAGGAAGGATGTTTACTGAAGCTAGCAGGCTGGAATGTATCTTCGGGGAGGAAAACAGATAACTCGAAGGTTATAGTCAATCTTGGCAGGCAGCAGGCTGAGCTGAGCACGGAGGGCCGCGCTAGAAGTAAGTCAGAGTTCACGGGTACGGGGGCTGCTTGGGCAGAGGCCCTCGCAGTCAGAAGCCAGAAAAGAGGCTCGGTGGCAGAGATTCAGGGCCTACTTTCAGCCAGGCTGAAAAACGTAGGAGTACACTTCAAAAAGACGTTGGCATAGCATACTTAGGAACGGACCATCAAACCCATTCATGGTGGGTCTGAAAGAGGACAAGTTAACGTTGGACGCAAATGTATTTGCGTCTTCATAGCTGGTACAGGAGGGAAGTTACATGCACTTTTAACTCGTACATGGAGTCGGTGGGGTACTCGCTAGGGAACACAACATGACCATAAAATTTATATTACCTCATTCCCTCCTTGTTCCCTACGGACCCTTCATGATATATCGATCCTCATAAATTGATCGGTTTGTTCTTGTAACATTATATGTTCGTCTTTCTTTCTTTGACTGTTTGAGAGGCAACTGGAATGCTCAATGCAGGATGTGGCACACAGTCCACATATCGCTGGCCCACACTGCAGGCATAGGCAACAACTGAATACTATAACAAGACCAATGCCTAGGAAGGATAAGAACTTCCATCCCCAAGCCGTTAACGTAGTCCAGAACCAACCGGACCAAGTCCAGGTGCCTGGATTCTGATGTATCTGATTTGCAATTTTATGTAAACGGGTGATAGCTTGATAGACAGATGGTGCGTTTTGTGGAATGAAAACACAGCAACTTGACCCGATGACCTTACAGGCTCCACCTCTATCTGCCAAGATGACGTCAATCACAAGACGATTTTGAAGGACAACAGTCCGTATAGCGGACTGCTCCTCTGTTAAGTTACCTAGAGCGGAGGCAGTTTCGTTCACTACTGCTTCAAGTGTTCTCGTTAATCTGCGTATTAATTTACTGTTTTGGACAGGTCCTAGGAAGAAAAAGAATCCTTTATTGAAATCAGTGTACTGTTCCCATGCCGTTTCTGTGTAGTCGACAAGGGGAATATCTCTTTTGGGTCTATTCGGTGCTAGATTCGTATTTCTATGGTAATCAGGAGGAGCTAGGAAAACAGGTGGCAGAAGGAATGCAATGTAACAGGTACCATCCCAATCTGGAGGCAAACGTATGTATGCGGTATGACCACAAACAAAATAGGAATGACTGGTAGCCTTAAAAGACGATTTACCATGGTCACTGAACTCGACCACAGTAGTGCATTTACTATGACCTACGTGTACTGAACCTTTCTTGCTAACACATAATTCACCTGTGACTGGTAATACTAACATATGGGGCAAAACTGGAGCAGTTTCAGATTCAACAGTGAGGATCATAAGGCTAATTGTGTAATTACCTAATCCATATACTTCATTTTCTAGATCAGTTCCTATTCGAGTGGGAAGTCCCTCGTTATCCGGATAACAGACGTTGAGCAGGACTAAGTTCAAGTTTCCCCAAACCCAGCCCCCATCGAAAACAGCAATATCAGGATCTAAAGAATTAATTATTTTGAACCATGCTCCACAGGAGCCATTGTGAGTGAATGGGTACGGAAAGAGAGGCAGAGCTCCCTTGTAATTCTGGTAGGGAGGGAGTCGGCCACATATCCAGCAGTCTGTAGCATTACTTGTCTGATGGGAATGGTGTAACATACTAATGAATGTATTGTTGCGCAGCGCAAGTCTGTAAGATAGTTCATGTGCGGGAAGTTCACTAAAAGTGTGTTCAGCAGAGACATTGTAAGCAGATTGTTCACGCCTGAAAATAGGCCAGTACATAGGAAGCAGAATGCTGGCAATAATAATTAGAATACTCAGAATAAACATGATTATTAGTGTCACTATGCAGTGACTACGAAGTGATTTGCAATATGTTCTTCTCTTTTCCTCTCTCTCTCTAACTCGATCTAGGGGATACATGTCAGAAACTATTTAACCGATTCACCTAAGGGAGGACTTAAACAATTAAACTGTCTGACTTGCTAGATCGAAGCTTCATTCGGTAAAGTTCTTGAGGAGTCTTTTCTCTTTTAGGCACAGTAACGTCTTGTGCTTCAACACAGTCTTTGGTGGGGGTGGACGAGTCAGAGTCCTGTTTCAGTCCGTTTTTTAGTTCATTGCATAGTTTGATGTGACTCGTGTGGACCCACCCCTTTCTCCCCTCGATTTTCACGGCGGTCCTAGTGGTAAGCAGAACGGTCTTTGGAGACTTCCAGCGGGGCTCCAGCGGACTTTTCCGGTCGAAATTCCGGACGACTACCAGGTCACCTGGGCGGACCTCATGCGCCTTTACATCGGTGTTGTCAGGGAAGGCTGCGGCAACCTGTGAACGACATGATTGGAGTGCAGACATCAAGGAGGCAAGGTAATCTGTCAACATGTTACAATCAACATCAGTGATCTTTTTCGGAACGGGCGTCCCCCACATATTCGGCGGTCTGCCAAAGACCACTTCGTACGGGGATAGCCCTGATCTTGAGTGGGCGACCATTCTCATGTAGAATAGTGCCACGGGCAGGGCGACTATCCAGTCGACCCCTTTTTCCTGACAGATCTTGGCAAGACGGATTTTTAGTGTCTGATTATGCCTTTCTACAAGGCCAGCTGCTTCGGGATGTCGGACACAGTGGAACCTCCACTGATATCCCAGCAAGAGGGAAACTTGTTTCATCAACTCGGACGAGAACGGCTGTCCGTTATCTGAGTACACGACACGGGGCAAACCGTACCGTGGGAAGAATTCACGAACCAACTGTCTGGCAGTGGTCGGAGCAGTGTAGTCTGGGACTGGGTATGCTTCGGTCCAGCGGGACAGAGCACAAACGATTACAAGAACATACTTAAATCCTCTACAGCTATTCATCTGGATATAATCCATCTGGAGGACTTCAAAAGGGTGATCGGGAGGATGAAATCCACCTTGCTCAACAGGGACACTTTTACCTGGATTGAACTGACAACAGATCATGCAAGTACGCACTTTCTGTTTTGCTGCTGCTCGTAAGTGTTTGTTGTACCAGAGATTCTGTAAACTGTCTAACATGGCTTTCTCTCCAAGATGGGCAGGACTATGTGCTGTATTTATCATGACTTGAACCATTGAGTCGGGGAGAAACCATATAGATTTTCCCTTCGTCACCCAACCTTGGTCTGTCTGAATCCCTCCTAGTTCAGTCCATTTCTTTATCTCCTCTGGAGTAGCATGTGTCTGGATGTCAATTACGTCTAGGGCGGGATCTCTAACTGTCATACACTGTGTTTGTACTATTGTCTTTGTCACATCAGTAGTCTGGGTGTGAGTCAATGCTGTATGTTTTGCTGTCTGGTCTGCCAGGTCGTTACCCTGGGAAACAGAATCTGTGACTTTAGTATGTGCCTTACACTTCATGACTGATATGCCCGAGGGCAAATGTATTGCTTCTAACAGTGCTTGAATGAGGGGGCCATGTTGTATCTTGGCCCCATGGGAAGTCAGAAAACCTCGTTCTTGCCAGAGGACTCCGAAGTCGTGTACAACTCCGAAGGCATAGCGGGAATCTGTGTATATGTTAACATTTCTGTTCTTGGCTAGAATACAGGCTCGAGTCAGAGCGATGAGCTCTGCTGCTTGAGCAGACAGGGTGTCAATACGATGTGTCTCTTTAATTTCAGTTTCAGTGGTCACGGCGTACGCGGCCACTAATTCTCCTGTACTTGTTCTCATGCATGAACCATCCACATAAAGTGTCAGGTCTGGATTTGTCAATGGGACATCTGTTAAGTCTCGTCTAGGCTTAGTTACTGCATTAATTATTTCTATACAATCATGCGGAGCTGGATCTGTCATAACTGTAGGTAACAGTGTTGCGGGGTTCAGGATGCTGCAACGTCTGATTTCTATGTGTGGCTGGAATAGTGTTAATTCATAACCTGTCAGTCGTGCTATAGTTAAGTGTTGAGTCTGGGTTCTGTTTAACAAAACCTCTACAGAATGTGGTACTTGAACTGTTAACTGATGACCTAAAACAATTGAATCACTTTGTCTTATTGCTAACGCTGTTGCTGCTACTGACTTTAAGCACGCAGGGAGTGCTTGAGCTACTGAATCCAATGTACTAGAAAAATAAGCACAAGGCTTGTGTGAACCTGCTTGGTCTTGAGTGAGGACAGACAACGCTGTACCATCACGTTCTGTAACAAAAAGTGTAAACGGTTTGCTGTAACATGGTGTCGCTAAAACTGGTGCTTGGCATAAAACTTTCTTTAATTCTTCAAAAGCTTGTGTGTGTTCCTGAGTCCAAGGGAGGACAGTCGAAGTCGCTGCCTCCTGTGTCGTTAACTGGATGAGTGGTTTAGCTAGAAATGCATACTGGGGAATCCATTGTCTGCAGTACGAGGTGAGGCCTATGAAGGCCCGCACTTCCTTTTGTGTCTTGGGTTGCGGCATGTTCACAATTAACTGAATGCGATCGGGAGTGAGCTGTCTCCCCACTTTGGACAGCAAGTGACCCAAGTACACAACTTGCTGAACACAGAATTGTAGCTTCGAAGGAGACACCTTGTGTCCCTTGTCGGCCAGGAAATGTAAAACTGTCAGTGATGCTTTTTCACATTCGGGCTCACTTCGTGCGGTGATCAGCAGATCATCGACGTATTGTAGTAAAGCGGTGTTAACTGGCATTTGAATACAATCTAGTTGTCTTTTCAGTGCTTGACTATAGATGCTGGGGCTTTCTGTGAATCCTTGAGGTGCGCGCGAAAATTTGAAACTGCGTCCATTTAAACAGAATCCGAAGAGATATTGGCTCTCGGGATCAATAGGCACGCTGAAGAAGGCGTTCTTGAGATCAATTACAGTAAAGAACGTTGCTTCTGAATCAATAGCAGTCAATAGAGATGATATATCGGGGACCACAGGATACTGTGGGATAATGCATTTATTCAATTCTCGAAGATCAATCACCAGCCGATATACTGGCGGTGCATTGGGATCAGTACGTTTAAGAATCGGAATGATGGGTGAGTTACAGATATTGGAGTCGGTCTCGACGACCACTCCTTGGGCAATGAGCTCTTCAATGATTTTCAGTAAAGCCGCTACAGCATCGGGTGGTAACTTGTATTGTCTGATTCTGGGTAATACAACACCTGCCTTGAGGGTAACGCGGTATGGTGTAATGTGCATACATCCTACATCAGTTGGGCCTTTTGCCCACAAGTAATCAGGTACATTTTTCAATCTGACGTCAAACTCACGAAGGACGTAATGACCCTTGAAATCCCGCAGAAAGAGTCTAACCCCCTCCGGGGAGCAGCATATTATAGCTCCTAGAGCCTTCAATGTTTTAATTCCTAATAGATTCTCCGGACATGATTTTGTTAGTAACAGGTCTGTAACGCGTGATAACGGACCCACAGCCAGGGGAACTGGTTCTGATACTTCATTTACAATAGGCTGTCCTGAAAAACCAAGGGAAACATTTTGTGAGCCTGAGAGGGGTGCCCCTGGAACTTCGTCATGACTTATTGTAGTGCGACTTGCCCCTGTGTCAATTAAAAACTTTCTATCTTTCCCCAATACTTGACTGTGTACATAAGGACCTTCTTGATCTACAGGAATCTCGATAAGAGGCAAGCCACCTTCCCTCTCTAGGCTGTTTCATGTATATCGGGAATATTCGGGGTAAGCAGACTGAGCATACTGGTACATCTGTTGTGAGACTTGCTGAGTTGCAGCAATGGGCTGTGGCTGTGGTACTGCTACGGTTTGTGCTGTCTGTGCAGATGCATGCATGGGCTGTGTATTCTGTGTAGACTGATGCTGGTTATGGTCTTGTCTAGGAGGATGCGGTCTTTCTTTAGTTTTACCTGTCGCTATGTTATGTTTCAGAACTGCACATTCGTGTACGTAGTGACCTGGCTGCTTGCAATAATTGCATGTCCCTTTCACAGGAGCTGCAGTGTGACTTGTCTGGGTCGTACCTTTCCTGTGACTGTCGGATGGGACCGTCTGGGCTACTAACATTTTCATTTTCGTGTCTTTCATGCGCTTCTGTTCCTGGTCTTGTTCTTCCCTAATTCTATTCTGGTGATATTGTAACATTTGTAACATCTGGGATGGCGTATTTGCTTGCCATGTACTCTCGACTTTATACACTCTATTTTTAACTAACGGTAGGGAATTCTCGACTAACTTTGATACAAAAAGATGTGGGTACGACTCGCTACTTGGCTGGAGGCCACTATTGATAATAAAACATTTCTCGAATCTAGAATAAAAGTCGCTAGTATCTTCATCATGTTTCTGTTTACAGGACGAGATTGCGTCCCAATCCTCCTTTCTAGTTGTCAATAATCTGGGCAGGACCTGTACTATTAAACCTGGTAATGCTTTAGTTTTGTCCCCAAGGCCTAACCCTGGAACCCGTTTCTTTTCTTCATCCTCTATTTCTGCCCAGGCAATCTTTGCGTCTCCCACCTCCCAGTCCTTTTCCTTTAATTTCTCGAATATACCCGTAGGCAATAATACTTTCAACATTTTCATGATATCATCATATGTGTAGTCCCCCATCAGTAACATGTCTTTGAGCTCTCTATGAAAACCTGCAGGGTCTTTATCATGGCACGGTACTAATTTCTTCATTTCTAACAGTTCTAACTTAGTCAGAGGCGTGTGTACATACACGCGTTTCAAAATTTTATCCTCACCCATAACAGGGTGCACTTCTCGCAAGGGGTTCTGACTTTCTATACCACTCCCGCACTGCATATGGTACATTTTTCTTTCTGGAGGTGGGGCGGGAACATATTCAGGACTTACAAAGGTGTCATATCTGCGTCGTTGTTCTAGAATTATTTGAACTAATTTAGTGCTTAGGCCTCTCCATCTATCCATCAGTAGTGCTTCTAGTGTCTCATGTAAGGGACCTGGATCGGAATAATGTTTTCTGTATTTGATGAGAAGGTGTTGAATCATATATACCCCTGCTAATTTCTGTTCGTCGGGGGAGAGGTTCAGAAATGTCTGTGCTACCGTGTCATCATTATATATGTTTGCATTTTCGGCCCATGATACCGCTGATCGGGCTAGTTCTTGTTCATCCATAGAATTGAGTACATGGTACCCAACTCGATCTCGAAGCCGTTTATCAGTTTCCTGGAACTGATGCTCAGCAGAATTCGGATTCGTTAAGGCAGAGAAGAAAACTCTCTTGCTTTCCGGACGGACACCTTTCCTAAGGTAGTTTCCCCTACCTACATATGCTATAGTGCTTGTAGTCGGTTCTAGTTCTTCAGATTCTTCTTCCTCCTCGGAGGGAGCCTTTTCTTTCTCTTTCTCGTGTACTGCTATCACTGCTTTCTTGATCTTTTTATACATGGCCTCTATGCAATTTTGTCTGTCATGTTTTCCATCAGCTATATTTTGACCCCACTTGTTCAATGCATCCAATTCACTCTGCTCTGTTCCGGGCCTGTCTCGTTCTCTTATTAGACAATTTATGAAAAATCGTAGTATCAGTGCTTGCATGGTAACTTTCTGTTTCTCCAGGGCATCCTTAATACTGTCGGGGTCCTTTCCCGTTTGAACGAACTCATATATTCTATCTAGGTGCTCCTTCATTCCTGCATAACATAACAAACTATCAGTAGCAGATCTTAACCGTAAAGACGCTAATATCATTAAGTCGTCCTGTCCAGGTTCTGGATCATATCTACAAACTGACATATTTTCTTTTAGTGCATCAAGACGGGATGAATTAGAAGAACGGGGGGATCTGTGCGTAAAAGGACTCTGCATACCTCTGAGATTTAATCTGTGAGTCGGTGGCGGGGTCTGGAGACCCGCGGTCGCACCTCCTGAAGCGGAAACTTGGGCATTATCTCTGTGTGTAGTCAGTATCTGAATTTGTCTTTTAGTAGGATCTGATTGAAGTGGTTTCGGCAGATCAGTTTTAGGTGAGGGAAGTGGCGGAGCTGGCGGAACGGGACTAGTCTTCTTCGGTGTCGGCTGAGAGTGATCTTGGGGGGCAGTACCACCCCCGGCCCTGTCAGTAGGCAGGGCACGAACAGGCAGATTGGTGTAAGCTGGCGCTACATCTTCGAGATATGAATTTAGGAATATGTCTTTAGTAGTCTTATGCATTACTTTAGTTGGAACTAATGGTGACGGCAAATTTTTCGGTATTTCTGAAATGGCGTCAGGGGTACCATCGGCCAAAAGATACATGTTGTTCACTTTGCCATTTAGGATACGATCTATTTGTTCTACTTTTACTCGAATTCCCTCAGTAACTAATTCGTTTTCTTGGGCCTTTTCTGATTCTTTAAGCCTGTCTTCTCTACGGAGTGCTCTATCAGCACGCTTACGTGATTCCTTACGCCAAAATTCTATGGCGTCTTTCTGAGATTGTCTAGCTTTCTTTTTCCGTAATATTTCTTCTACCTTTATGATGCACTCGGCATCCCATGTTCCGTTAACTGGCCATCGGTATCTTTCCTCTAAGTGCTTGGTATAATCGGTCCATAACTCTAGATACAGGATGGCGTCTATGCCATGTTTATTATACATAAAATTACCTGGAGTGTCCCTAGGGGGGATTGGAATCTCTTCCTCTAACATCCCTTTCCTAGTTCCTATCTGCTTTAATTTGTTAAAAAACGGCATTGTGCCTACTTGATACTGAAATGCTTGATCCTTTATACTTAATGTCAACTGTAACTATTTATACAAAAACACAATAATGCACAAAAACAATCACATTCATACCACGACATTAATCACATGAAATATTTAAAGACATAGTTAACTTCCCCCTACTCTGAATGTACCGCTCAACGATACAGATACACTGCTGTAACAGTGCAGAAATTCGGAATACTTTATATACTGCTAAACAGTACAGATACACTGCCTAAAAACAGTGCAGACCGGACTTGCGTACCCAAACCCGTCTAGATACGACCCAGCAATGGTACTCACCGGGAAGCACGGAAAACAGAAGGCCTCGGAAACTCGACTGGACTCGACTCGGAACTTCGGAAAACTTCGGAAAACTTCGGAAAACTTCGGAAAACTTCGGAAAACTTCGGAAAACTTCGGAAAACTGGTGGGCCTCTTCACACCTCGGACCTTGCTTCCTTCGGCTGGGCTCTGGTCGGGATCCTCCGCACTCCTCACCGCCTCGTCTGGGCACTGATCGCAGTCTTCGTCACCTCCGTGTGTCAGAGGGGAATGCAGGAAATCCTGCCAGTACACGTGTTGTCCGTCTAACTGATGGCAGGGGACACGGATTGCAACGCACCTTCCGGCGCGTGAGGTGGGGGAGGTGTCCCTATTCGGGCGCCAAAATGATGTAAATAATTAATTTACTCTCTTAATTTCTATGCAGGTAAGTACTTAATCAATAATAACTCAATCGGAATGAAGGAAAACAGAGTCCGTGGTGTAAGAGTTTCTAAGGGTTTTATTCCTCATAAAGGAATCAGGATATCATGTTCTGACCACCACACAGGGTGTCAGAAGGGATAGATGAGCGCGCCGTCGTTTATTGACAATACATAGCTTATATACTTGATTTACATCATAATGTTCAATGTAAGAGGCGTGACAGCTGAGAGAAGACAAGATAACAGTATACACGTGGTGCTAGTACATCATCAAGAGGCGTAAACTAGGCGTAACTAGGCGTGTGTGCTAGAAACGTCACTGATAGGTGACGCAAGTGGGTGGCACCAAGGGGTGGTGCTAACAGAATGTTGCAATGTCAGCAGAAATCGGAAGCTTGGATGCGCGCGCAGCTGCATGACGTGTGATAGACGGGGTGCAGGGGACTTGACATTTACACTGACGGAAAGAGACAGAAGTCTGGCATGTCAGATCAACTTGTGCTTCTATCATATCTGATATCTGATGTTTTAGGAACTAAGCTATCTGGGCAGAAAGGTCTCTAGAGCAGAAGCTATTCTATACTTGCTGTGAGTGCGTGTATAAGCGCCTGAGTGTCTGTATGAGAAGCGTGGGGGCATGGGGCCTTCCATGGAAGCATGGCAACAGAGGCTATGAATTACTTGCATAAAGACAGGTCGGCCCTTTAGCCCTGTAGCTGAGGAAGGATGTTTACTGAAGCTAGCAGGCTGGAATGTATCTTCGGGGAGGAAAACAGATAACTCGAAGGTTATAGTCAATCTTGGCAGGCAGCAGGCTGAGCTGAGCACGGAGGGCCGCGCTAGAAGTAAGTCAGAGTTCACGGGTACGGGGGCTGCTTGGGCAGAGGCCCTCGCAGTCAGAAGCCAGAAAAGAGGCTCGGTGGCAGAGATTCAGGGCCTACTTTCAGCCAGGCTGAAAAACGTAGGAGTACACTTCAAAAAGACGTTGGCATAGCATACTTAGGAACGGACCATCAAACCCATTCATGGTGGGTCTGAAAGAGGACAAGTTAACGTTGGACGCAAATGTATTTGCGTCTTCATAGCTGGTACAGGAGGGAAGTTACATGCACTTTTAACTCGTACATGGAGTCGGTGGGGTACTCGCTAGGGAACACAACATGACCATAAAATTTATATTACCTCAATATAATTAGGAAATCCTAGTGCATAATGTGTTCCTCCCCTGTACCATAATTGCAGTTGCCTTGACTATAAAGGACTTTGCTTGAGCCTAATTCAGCCAACAGCTTTCTGTGACTCAGGGCCCTTGGGACATTGGTTCGGGACAATTGTAAATCACATCTGGGACCCGCACCCCGGGGCATTTTATTCTCAATTTCTTTCTGTTGGTTGTTTTGGTGTATCCTTCCACCACCATTGAAATGCACAAGTTTGAAAACTACACTCTCGCTACAAATTTTACACAATTAGGGCCTAATGTACAAAGTTTTTGCCACTCCTAAATTGGTTGCACAATGGTTTGCTACTCCGAAAAGGAAAGCAGGAAACACACCAAAGTATTTTTTGTTTCCATTTGCAAAAATAGATATGCATACTCAATCTTATTATCTTATCACTATTTTTGTGGCTGGAAATAGCGATTACCTATTTATGATTCCATAATTGTGTTTCTTAAATTTTATGTATTACCGGTTACCTATTTGTGGTTTTCAAATCTGATTTTTCCATTCCAATTTATCATCTAGTGGGAGCAAGTGGTAATCAAGAATACAATAAAAGTACAGAATACATAGGACTGATCACCCAAACTGTTTGAGAGGCTGTGAAGAAGAAGGGACACTGCTACACACACTCTGGGGTTGCCCGATAATTAGTGAATACTGGAAACGCATTATGAGGACCATTTCTCAAACGCTAGAAGTCTCGCTCACACCTGACCCGAGGGTCTGTTTGCTGAATATATGGGGAAAGACTGATCTAACACGACAGGGGAAGCAGTGGGTAGTGATAGGAACAATGGTGGCCAAGCGTGATATAGCGCAGAAATGGGGGGCAGCGGATGCACCGACATCGGCTCAATGGTGCAAACACACGGATAGGTTGATGGTAACCGAGCGAGCGGTTTATAAGATAAGAGCCAACCCTCGCAAATGGAACAGGATATGGTTACCTTGGAATAAATATAGGGGTGACCTGTGTGAGCCTTTACCAGAAGAGGAAGAAGACCGCTCTGGTGAGGAGGAAGAGTTGGGGGATTGACACATACCCGTTGACGGAATAGTGGGCGGGGTATGGGCATGAGAAAGGGGGATATTTTAAGAGCTCACAAGACAGGAATAGAATAGTAAATCGGGAAAACCCACTGATATGAATGATTGACCATATATAGATATCTTGTTATATTGTTTATTATTCCTAATGAGTCTGTGGTTTTGTTCAGAAAAAATAATAAAAGTAAGACAATTGATTTCTTTATCTA
The DNA here is from genome assembly GCF_964263255.1 of Lissotriton vulgaris. Taxonomy (NCBI): domain Eukaryota; kingdom Metazoa; phylum Chordata; class Amphibia; order Caudata; family Salamandridae; genus Lissotriton; species Lissotriton vulgaris. The sequence goes on from NC_141690.1 coordinate 313,124,580, forward strand.
TTGATGGAATGTCTCGAACACAATATCCTTGAATGCTGCCGGACCGGAAGGTTGTCGGCTAAATAGCTGTGTATTACAAACACCGAAATGATTATGACGTGGCAACTGATATCTGAACACGCGAATGATGTATTGTGTATTTGACAACTGCCAATAAAGCCTTACAAAAAAAAAAAAAAGAATACAATAAAAGAGAGGAAACACTGTTTTTTCCACAATGGTTGCTCAACAGGCTCTGACAAGTAGAGTGACGTTTTTTGCTCCACACCAGCAAAGGAGAAGACATAGACAGGAGCTCATTTTCAGAGTCTTTCTTTATTACTTTATTTCAACAGACTGAGGAAGAAATTTATGCATAGGCTGAGGAGAAATGGTATTTTGGAGCTCCTTGCTGATTTAGATATAGTATTGTCTAGGAACACACACAGGAGTATGCCTGCCCCCACACACATCCATCTACTTTGTTGCCTTAACCTTTTAGCCTGAGCTGGCAGCTATCAGAGTCCTTTAGCTACAGCAGGAGGTGTTTCCAAGAGCTCACTTTCACGTTCCTTCAGTAATATCCAGGACACAATGCTGCTTAATGTAAACAGACATGTTACATTACCGAACAATCCTGAAGATTTGCAGCAAACACATTTTTTTTTCATATAGCTCATTTTCCACTGAACATAGGCTGTGTGGATGGCACATGCATTTTAATTTGTCCACCAAGTTTCAAGTCTATAGAAATAGGAAAAGGAAGTAGTCTATAAAGATGCAAACTGAATGCAATGCAGGCTGTTTAATAGAGGACCTTGTAGCAAACTTTCCAGGTCCTATACATGACTCATACATTTTAAGGCATTTTATACAACCGCCTTTCTAGAGGAGACTTTGGTGAAGACTTCCGATTTTGCATTTTAAAATATATATTTGCACTGATTTCAACAATAACATTATGTTTGTGTTAGAATTCAAAGTTTTATTTCATGTCTAGATAATAAACACTATTATATGTCTTAAAAAATTATTTTTTTCTCACATTTTCAAAATGTTCAACTTATAAAATCATTCACAGATTTATCAGTTTCATCAGCTGTAAAGCTGTTTACAAATTTGTTTAAAAACATGCTTGATAAATGTTCAAACTAGAATTATAACAAGGTTTTGAGCCAAAATGTTATTTGGCCAAAAATAAATTAAAAAGTAAGGACTAAACTTATTACTGTCATAAGGTGAAGATGCATCATTAAATAGGGCTAATTATCTACAAGCTTGTGTTTCAGACTTTTGAAAAGCATTTGCCATGTTAATTCGCCAGCCAGTTATGCAATAAATATTGAGAGTCACCTAGGTGTGAGAATGCTTACAAAATAGATTCTTGTCTTGAAGGCGAGATGTTGCATTCATGCTTTCATTCAGTCAGTCAATAAAACTTTATTTGGTTTTTTACAACCATAAAGATATATAGTACAGTATCTCACTCAATTAAAATAAGTACACAAGTCAATTTCATTCAAAAGATTTCTAATTTTGCTGCAACTGATAGGTATTGACCAAAGCTTTGTGAGAGGTAGGCACTGGGTCTTTTTGTTCTGCGGACATTTTTCTGACCAAATCAGGTGGTCAAGGGTATGTTCTTTGATCTTATAAGTTAAAAGGACATTCTTATGAAGGCCACTCGCCTCACTATTGTCGGTTTCAATAGCTTAGGCTCTAACAAAATTTGAACTTGCAAAACATTTTTAGTCAAGCGGAACAGTTGCCCGGATGGGTAGCTTGTGATTGTATCTAGGATATTTCCCTTCCAAGTAGTTCCTTAGAGCCATATGGGATGGTTGGGAGCAGCTATGCTCCTATTATTCTTAAAATGGGAACTAGAGATGGACCACAGGGGCTCTTATAAAGAGATACAAAGACCCTAAAAAGCAAGCCTTAAATGTTTGAGCGATTGATGTGCCAAAACATTTCCACAATTTTTAATAGAATACCCAGATGACTACTGCCAAAAATAACTACCTTTGTTTTATTTAAATTGAGTTCTATCTCATTGGTTTGGGATTAATCAAGACACATAGTTATTAATTTCTGAAGGGTGATTTTAGTTTTACTCAGCTGTATTACATCATCAGCATATAGTAGACTCGATAGCTATTTGCATCTAAGATTTGGTGGATGATCATTTATTTTATTCAGATCTTTCACTAGATCTGCTATATACAAATTAAGTAATAGTGGAGTCAGGACACATCCCTGATTAAGGCAGCGTGTTGCAGAACCTTTTTTATAGACTGACTTTCCACTTCCAGTGTTGATCCACATCAGTTTACAGCAAACAAGTTCCCTTTAATAACATGAATGGGGTTAGACCGTAATGCTTCTCTTGGAACCCTATGCAAACTTAAAGTCCACAAAACAAGCACCTAACAAAGAGTGGATTGAATTGTTTTTCTGAGTAATTAGGGATAGAGACATGATGTTTGATATTGTGTGGATGCCTGGACAAACCCCTGTTTTTTTTAATTGGAATTAGTTTTTTCCCATTGTCCAGGCTTCCAAGTCTTTTTTTTTTTAAATAAATTTTTATTTGCATCTCGTAAGGCAAGTATATAGAAGTACATAAATAAATAAACAAGGTAAATTCATTATTTCCAACCAAGAAATCATAATCAATTTCTCCGCAAAGTAAAGCGTATTCTCAAAAATGAAAAAAATGAAGGGATAGCAGTAATAACAAGAAGTAAAAAGAGAGAGAAAAAAAAAAAAGGAAAGGAAAGAAAGAAAAAAGGAGGTATCATAGCATTATCAATCCCCAGATCCTTTCCACTTTCAACTTAGCCTGAATCCCCCGTGTTGTAGCTAAAGCAGATTCCATATGATAAATTTCCTTAACCAGGTTCCACCTTTCCATTACTGTCGGCGGATTGTGTTGTATCCAAGACCTTGCTATTACTAATTTTGCGCATGCCAGTACGATATTAAGTAAATCAATGTTAGTTTTATCCCCCCCAGAGTAGCCAACAAGCACGTCTACAGGTGTCAAGTCATTAGAGCGATCTAGTTTCATAGATATAACTTCCATCACATCATTCCAATATTTACTTAGTTTTGTACAAGAAAAAAACATGTGAGTTATATCTGCTGCACTCATGTTGCACTTTCAAGTCTTGAAGAAGAAACCCAGCAAAGTATTTTGCTTCAATGTCTAGAAGGGACATTAGTCTATAGATCTCAGTGTCTGATTTTAGCCCTTTTTCAAAATGAGATGAATCATAACTCCCTTCCATGAGCCCCAGACTTCTTAATTTCGCAGACTATAACTATACAAATGAATTGGTTTTCTGGGCCATAGTTCCATGTGGGATTTAAATAGGGCTTGGAAAGCCCTCTTGGCCCATTTACTCTACCATCTGGACGACGTTTTTTGAAACGAGTTTTTGAAGTTGGATGGCATTATAAGCTGTTAATTTATTATTATCAGCTTTACTGCCTTTTGGGTTGTTGTCGCAGATGGACTTCAGAAGGTTCCCACAGCTTGCTGGTTTTTATTGGGGGGGATCGTACTGTGTTTCCCCCAGGTGATTTGATCTGCAGCTTTTGATTGGTCGAAGTACTTTGGGGCGGATTTACAAGCCCCTTGCACCACTTTTGCACCACTTTTAACATGGGAAAAGTGACGCAAAGGTGGCGCAAGGGGCTTAAAAATAAGCCCCTTTGTCTTTAACCCCTTCCATGCTGATGACGAACCCCAGCCGTCATGCACTACGGTGCTCGTGTGCTGATGACGGCTGGGGTTTGTCACGGCCCGCCCCTGTTCATGTTGTTTACAGCACACCAGGGGAATCGCGGCCGCATGGAAGGGGTTAGAAACTGAATCCATATGGACTCTGAGATGTTTGCATTATTTGCTGCCCTTTTAAAGTTTGTTTACTGTTGCCCAGAATTCCTTTGTGTTCATTTCTTTATTGATGGACAGTGAAGGTGACCGGAATGAACATTTAAAGTTTAAGGTAAAACTAGTCCCTAAAAGTTCAAAGCACTAATCGTGGGCATCTAGTTGTGCAAGATTGGGTCAAGGATAAAAAAATGTGGCTGACCGCGATAGTACACAGGTTGGATAGAAGAAGTGGATTCAGCCCAGTTGGCGCTTACCTTCAGACTTAAAAGAAATGTCATCAAAAAAGTCTTGTGAAGCAAAAGTTCAGCAGGGCAAGACTACCAGTGATGTCTGAGGAGGAGGCATCGTCATCGGGTAGCTGCTGGACAAAGTAGTGGTGAAGTTTTCTACATTCAGACTTAGTCTCTATTTTGGAAGTCAAAAATCTCCAGCGGGGCGAGGCTGGAGGCTGTACCCAAAGAGGGCGCCACGAGGCTGGATACTCTTTCTGCGATGGACCGCTGAATAGGATTTCCAGCTGTGGAGAAGAAGTAGTGGGAGCTACAGCTAAATAAGGCTGGTGATGCACCTTGGTGGACAGACAAGCAGGTTGGTCCTGATCTCCTCCCTGTTCTCAGAACAGTTTTCAGCCAAACCACTTTTAAGTTCCCAGTTTAGGGTTTCGCTATCTGGGTACCTTTAGCACCACTTTCAAGCATCCAAGACTGGAAAGGCACCTTTTTGGAGGGTTGAGACTCACTCAGGCTGGGTCCAGGTGAAGGTTTAAGATGGTTGTAGTCCTTTCTGTCCTTGAGGCTCTGTTCAGGAGGCAAGCCAACTAGCCTTGGAGTCACTCTGGTAGTCCTGGGTTCAAGAAAGGGAACAAGGTTCAGGCAGCAGGGCAGGCCTCTTAAAGTTCAAGGCAGTCTTCTGAAGTACACAGCATGCCACAGCAGTAAGCAGTCCTCTGAGAGTCCTTCTGCAGTGCCAGATAGTGAACTGAAGAGTTGGTCTTAGGGTCCTATTATTATAACTGGCACCATCTTTGAAGTAGAAGAAGTTTCTAGAGAATTCCATTGAAGTGTTTGGGGTTTCCTGCCTTCCCTGCCCTGGCTCCAGACTGACTGGATAAACAAAAAGGTAGTGTGAAGTTCTTTGAGTGAGGGCTTTGTAAGTGGGGCTGTGCCCAGCTCTGCTCTGCTCCCCATCCTGCTAGTGATGGTCCATCCAGACACACCTAATCCCTATATTGCCTGGCTGTCTGAGAGGAATAAACAAAGTCCAACTGCCAAATTCACCCAGTCATGTGGCCCATGAACAGGCATCAGGCACAAAGTGGCTAGGGCAGGAAAATGTCAACGTTCCAATTATACTACAAAACAATGAGGGGTAGGACCTATTTACTGTCAGCAAAGCTAGGCCACTATAAATGTATCAAACAAGGAAGTTACATTGTTGAATTAACTTGATAAACACTATTTCTGTTTTTGTTCACAAAACGTAATTATTTGAACACCATTTATTTTCATTATAACTCAAACAAAGCTTTTGAACCTTGTTTCGTTTTTTGCTCTTCAACTCGAGAGTTCAGATGCTCTCAGGGCTTAGCCCTATATCTACATTTTATGATCTGAAGTGGTCATTGAAACAATCTTACACAGTAAACATGCTTTGTTCACAATGATTTTTCATAAGCAGCGCAATGCTTTTGTTAATGATAGTGATTGCATTGAAATATGCTTATTGTGTCCATTGTTTTCAAAGGTGACTCCTTGAGAAATCCAATAGGCCTGTGTTTTTTTTGTGTGGAGACTCCCTTGTAAAAAACCATTCATCTTGCCTTATATGTTACTGTTGAGACCCCTTACCATAGCCAATAGGCATACTTTATTTCAAATGACACCCCCTCATATTGTGATGTTTCATCTGGTATGTGTGCAAGATATTGTGATATATTGTGGTCATTAAAGAAAAAAACACTGACTGGACAATAATGTATTTGGTGTTGCATGCCTGTGAATGGAAATTACTACCTACACCCCTCCCCTTAGTATGTCTTGGACTGCTCTGCTTCACTACTCTGAGAGAGTCAAGTGCTATAATAGGGTACCTGCTTCCCAGTAAGGAGACAATTAGGGAACTATTACTTGTGCAGGACTCACATCCTGCACAACTAGTAACATAATTTCTTACAGTAATGTAAAGCTTTAGTAGTGGCCTCAAAACTGTCTAATAATGTTGTCCAGCATGTATTGTTTAATTTCTGGATTCTTGTAGCCTCATTAAATTGGACAGACGTTGTGTTGACCTTTGTATCTAGTGCATTGTCTTAGTATCTTGAGTCACAGTATTTAGGGCTATTGACGTATTTAATAATGTTATGTTATGTTATGTTATGAGTATTTATTCAGCGCACAGCTGCTCCAGCGAAGGAGCATCCTGGCTCTTGTGTTTTGCTCCTACATCTAATTCTTTGTCTATTTCTTAATCTTGACTTTTCAGTAGTGAAGCCTGAGTGGATTCCTTGGTATCCATTTCAGACACAATTTTCACTTTTTCCTATTTTCCTTATGTTTTGCTGCTTGATCATTAAGATGTGTGATAGTGACTAGTTTGTTTTGTTGGAACAAATGCCCCCATATTGCTCAACCTCCTTGTGCGGTGTGTGCTGAGAGGCTGAGGAGGTTTTGATCTTCTTCAGCTAGTTGATCTATCTGATCCATGATCCTTCTGGGTAGCAGCCTCTGTGAGATTCTGTGGTACCATTTAAAACCTGTGATTGCAACGCCTCAGTGGTGGGCTTGACGTTCCAAGTCCAGTAGTTTCTGGAAAAAGTGTAATATTGTCGGAACAGAATCACTTTTTCCACTTGTCTGATGATTTAAATCTCTTGGTCTCTCATTGTGGGGTCAATGTTTTTTTAGTTTCCCACTGCCTCAATATTGAGTGTGCAAGAAATGCTATCCTGCCTGACCTCATTATATGCTTTAGATAGATCCTTACTGCCGCAAATGTTTTCAGATTTACCACTTGTGGCGTTGAGTGTTCCCCTTTCATTTATGATGTTTATATTGTGAAATGTGAATTTGACCTTTTTTTGGCATAAAGAGAACCTGGCTAACTTATGTGCTTGTGTGACAATGTATATTCTGAAAAAACATTTTGCTCTCTCCTTGATTTCAGGGCCTGCACTTGATACAAAGAGACCTGGGGCTAAATCTGACAGCAGGGTGGCAGTCCAAGGGAGTTGCAAAAATTGCTTTAGCTTGGTTTTACTGCTTAATTTCAACTCAGTGCTTGGTTCTATGTTTAAGCTAGTTGAGTGTCTTTATTGCAGGCTCCTTCCTCTCCCTGGATGTGCTGTTTCCCCCTGGCATTGCATGTCTTGTCTGCTTCTTCCTCTCTTTGTCAGGCTTCCAGGGCAGAGGATAGGAGTTGGCCCCAAGGGTGCCTGGGAGGGGCATGCAAACCAGGGGGAAAGCATTGAGCAAGTCTATTTCAAAGTGGGGGAGTGGCACAAGTGCAGCTATGGTCAGAGTGAGCACCTTTATGCCGCTGTTGTTTTTTGTTCACTATTTATTTAAGTTCTGCTGGTGGCCGCTGGTGGGTGGGCATTGGCTGTCTGGCAGTGAGCAATCCACTGCTTGGATTGCAGAAGCATTTCAGAGTTAGGTCAAGCAGACTGAGTGGCAGTAGTGGTGCAAGCAGTGTGCAGGGTGGGGAGGACGTCGTCGCATGAAGTATGGGTTGTGCGGACATGTTGTGAGAGTAAACCACCAACTCAAACTCGTTTACCGGTCTTGCTACTCCCACCATTTCTGCCACGCCACCTTAGTTGATTAGGTCGATTAGTTTACTTGTGACACCTTAGGTGACTCAACATTTTCTCCTAGGCTGCCTTTCACTGCTTGCTTCTCTGAAAGGGGCAGGCTCCCAGCTCTCCCGCATCCCCCAGCAGAGGGCCCTTGGCTGCTTTGTTCACGTAACTCTCTCATTGCTCTTCTCAGTATTTTCAGCAATACAACACTGAACAATATGACATGTAACAAATATATTGCATGAGAAAAATGATGCAGAGAAAACATAAAAACAGTGAATATGCTCTCCACACTTACATGTTGACCCAATACCTTAATGCTACAACATGTATTTAAAGAAGATACAGTCTTGCTAACAGACGAACCAGGGAAGTAATTTGAGCTTACTTTTTGACACTTTTTGACTCATTAAGGCTAGATTTCACTGCCTGCATGAAAGTGATGGTGCTCTGCAATATTCACCTAAAGTGGCATGCAAAATTGTAGCAGCTTGTGCAGCGTTGCCCAACAATGTAACCAGAAAGGGTCTTCCAAGCCAGCCTGAGGTTAACAGCTCAGATGAGGAAGAAGTGCTACCACAACACAACACAATTCATGATGCCACGAGAGCTGCAGATTGATTGGATAGCTGGACATACATTACAACAACCTTTATCTAAGGTAAGTGCATTTAGCATAATGCTTATAAATAAAGAATCATAGCCCAAATGTAAATGAATATAGGAATGTGCATTGATCACCCCCTTTTTTGACTGATGCTGGTGGTTACTGACTCTGAAAGTGCACTGGGCTGTGCTAACCAGGGTCAGTGCTGTGTCCTTAAAAGGTATATGGTAATTTGTATAATTGTAATTGGCCAAGAGAACCTACCTAGAAGTCCTAGCATACAGTAGGGCATACAGGTTTCTATAGTCTAGTGGTCTTAATGCACTTAAGTGTGCACTGCTGTGGTGTAAGATGCCATTTTAAACCCGTACCTGCCTTACAGATTGGTTTTAAGATGAAACTATGTCCAAATTCGACTTTGGAATTAGAAGCACTTCCAAAGTCCAAAAATATATTTTTATTGCATATTGTTTACCCGTAAGGTCTGCATATGATTCAACGTATCACTATATTTGTTACAATAAATACAACAACTTGGAAAGGTTGGATTTATTATAACTATTACAGGAAAGGAATTTTAGAAATTACTATCCTGGCTTTACTTAAAGAATCCCTGTAGCAGCCTCTTCTGATTGGCCAGCCTTTGGCAACCTGAGCCAAGCTGCTACCTGAGTAGGTGTGAAGAGGTCTGGGGCTGAAACAATACAGCCATTTGGTGGAAGCAGATTAGCTTCCTGGAGAGTCCAGGGAGATGAAGGGGGCTGGGGAGGAAAGCTGGACTTCAAAGGTAGGAGAACAGATGTCATAGGACCCAGGCTAACCCACAATTTATTGATCTCCAATCAAACGAGAGCCCCCCTAATTATATTAGGAGAGGGGCTGGAAGGGGAGTGTAGTCAAAAGTTAGCCACACCTCTAGGCTGGGTTACACAGACACACATTCCAAGGCAAGAATATGTCTGTTTTTATTTTTATAGAACAGTGCATTCTGGGCCACAAATATGCCGTACTTAGCAGCAAGTGGTCCTAGTAGATAGAGGTAAGAGAGAGGTATCTTTACAACTATTGGTTAGAGTGTCCCTCGCTGGCCAGCCCAGATTGGAGGATAAATATGTCAGAGCTTCAGGAGCTCCTCAGAACACTGCCTGCAACAAAAGAGGAAGAGGGACTGCCCTGCTGTACCCTTGGACTTCACCACATAATGCATGCACTGAGATGGACCTCACCTGCTTCATTCTCAGGGTTCCACAAAGAAAGGACTGTGCCTGATTCAAAGGAAAAGGAGTGGACTCTCTCAGCAGCAACAGGTACAAAAGTGATGGAAGGAGTCACCTGCACGCCTAAAGAGGATCACCCCAGCTAATCAGTGGCATCTGGATTTTTCCTGAACTGTGCAAGTGCATAGTGGCAGATTGAGTCCTAGTCCCCAAGAGGCAATCTAGAGCTGCTGAACCCTTGACGGGTGCTGCTGGACACTTCTCTCACGCATGGGACGAGTTCTGAAAGTTTGGATACTTTCTTCAAAGTTTTGCTAAACAATTTCAGATGGAGACCCGCTCGGAGTCCCTTGTCGTCGACGCCAAGGACAATGACTTCCATAGGCTCACTGAGGCATCGTGCTGCAGCAGGCTGCTATAATTGAATTGAACTCTGGATCCGAGGAACCCGAGGACTCGACATCGAGAGACAAGCTCCAAGAAAAAGACTAAGGGTGAAATTTACAAGCCCCTTGCGCCACCGAGCCATCACTTTTGATATGGGAACAAGTAATGCACCGGCGGCGCAAAGAGTTTGTAAATAAGCCACTAAGCCTGAAGGTAAACTTTTGACTGGGACCAAGTGCTCAATCTATCTGACTCCCGCTACATCACGGTTGGCCTAAAGCTTTGACTTTGTTCCAGTCCAGCGCGAGCAAATAGCCGCGAGTGGGGCTATAAGCTTTTTTTTGCACAAGAATGCACATTTTTTTGTTTCATCTTTAAAACAATCATATCCGCGCTTCCATATATTGGAGTTTTGTTATTTTTACATCGTTTTAAAGTTAAAAGTATTTCCTGTTGTTATAAATTGGTGTTGGATTTTTATTGTTTTGTGTCTTTTACTTATTTACTGTTTTGGTGAAATTAAATGCTTTAAATTTACTTATCTCCTCAGTTAAGCCCGACTGCTCAGTGCCAAGCTACCAAGCGCTGAGCAAGGATTAATTTACTGAGACTTGATTGGACCTTATTACAGATTGAGGTATTATTACTAGATGAAGGTGAATAACCATACCTATAATATTCCACTTTCCTACATTGAGTATTTTTTTTTTCTGTGCTGTACACAGGAAAGTAGAAGAAACTAAATAAACCTAAACTTTTGTTCAAAATCACAATTTTTATTTGACAATGTCAGCTAAAATAAATATATGATTTTTCCTTAACAAAAACACATTTCAATGTCTCTTTCTTAACTTGCTAGGAGCTGTACTTTTACTCCGACATGCCCCCTGCCCTTTCAGCAGCCAGACTATGAATACATCTACATCTTATCACATCAGACACAGACATTCTACTGTGGGTATAAGCCTCCTCACTTCCTGGAGAAGGGCTTACCGGATTACTGGAACCTGCTTGCATAGCTTGCAGCAATTTCAGTGATGACGTAACTTGCCAAAAGCCCTTAGCCCCATACTAGCTACAGTTTACCATTTCCTGTTGCAAATTTATGGCTCTTCTGTTAAGTACCCGGTAGCCAATTTCTCAACATCTGTACCATAATTTTGCATTCTCAAACTACAGTGCAATACATTTTATTCTGTAGCTGAGCCTCGTGAATTGCCCTACATCATGATTTAAAGGCATCAGCTAAATTATCACTTCTATTAATAATACATCTTCTTGCTGGCCCTCCATATGTGCCATTTTTCTTGATTGAAGTGGATCGTCTGCCCAGTACTTCTTTCCTGGCAGCTCCTGTGCTTATCAATTTGATCATGACAACGTATCTGCTGATTCTGATGTCATCAATGTGAATCTGAGCGCTGTTTGCAATTTTCTATTTAGATCATGTTTGATTTTATTTACTGAATTGCAAAATGCAATTTCTTAAGAACCACAAATTATCACCTCTTCAGGTTCTTTTAGGTTACGCATTTTATTCCTCCACATAATGCTTAGTGAGGGCGGAAATTTCATCTGCTCCGTGGCACCTAGTTGCTGTAGTTCAGACATTAGATTTCCCAGTTCCCATTGTCTGGTCTGCGAGGCTTTTGACATATCAGATCTTATTTCAAAGTTCCAGCTGTCTTTGTTAAACGTTCCTTTTTTCAAAGCCTCTCCCAAGATCCTATCCTTCAGCATGTACGTTTTGAAATTGACTAGGATCTTCCTGGGTGTTTTTCTTTCTTTGCTCTTTCCATAAGGATCTCTGTGTACTCTCTGTATATCTTCTTCTAGTACCCCTTTATCTGCCCATGGGAAATGTTCTACCAGAAGTGCCACTACAAATGTTTTTACGTCCTTACCCTCTTGATTCTCCGGCACATTCAGAATCCTTATGTTGTTTTTCCTTGCTTGATTCTCTAAGGATTCCAGTTTTTCATTTATGGTTTTGTTTTCTAATCTTAGGGAGTTTATTTCCTTTCTGTTTTTCTCCACCCTTTTGTCTAAACCTACGACTTCATTTTCTACTGCCGTGACTCTGTCTCCTAATGCATTTAGCTTGCTGTCCAATTTCTCGCAAACCTCCTGTATTTTGTTTTGTTTTGCTTCTGAGATGGAGAATTTCTCTTTCATTTCTACCCATATTTTTTCAAGAAGTTCGTCAGTATGGGTTTTTGCTGTATCCTTGTTATATTCATCAGATCTTGTGTCTTCATCTTCTTTATTCTCAACTTCTTCAGTTATATGTGCATTTATTTGTGCAGTTGTATTTGCTGCTGCTGCAGCAGAGGAAACAGCACCCCCCTCCGCCATGTGAACTTTAGTTCCCTCTTCCGTACTGCTTCCCTTGGCTTTCCAAATTTCTTCCAAACTTTTGTTTTCTACCAGGCTCTTTTTCTTAGTTCTGGGTTTTCTCCCTTTCTTTACGCTACCTGAGCTTGGTTTTCCAGCTGGGAGAGGAACTGTTCGTGGGTTCTCTCTTCTGGAAGAATGGGCGTCTACGAATTTAGTTGTTTCCTCCTTCTCGCTTCTCACAACTTCTGAAGTGTTTTGTGCTTGTAAGGAACTAAAAGGTTCTGAATTGAGCCCTTGTTGCTGAATTTTGAAATAAGACCTAAGAGAAGGAGTAACTTTTATTTTGACTTTAGATTTCTGTGTAGACTCCAATTTGTTATCCTCCTTCTCCAAATAATTCCTTAGGCAGCCTCTGGATGTGGTTTTTTGTTTTTTCCTGCTCACTCTTGGAGTAATACCCTTTGGAAATTTCTCCTGACTCAAAAGATTTCTATTGCGCAGACTATAGAAGGATTTCACTATGTTAGACTGAGTTTCTGATTGCTGGGGTTCTGATTCTACTTTGAGTTCTGATTCACCTTGATTTTTTTTTGAAGGTTTTTTAATTCATGAGGCGTCTCCTCCTCTATCTCCCCCTGTGTTAATTCTATGATTTTACTCATATGCTGAATGGGTGTGGAGTATCTCTTTTTTACAGTTGAGACTTGGCAAGGTTGATAATGTTTGTAGGTCTGACAGAGCAAACAATATTGACAGAGCTGACTATTGAGACTGCTAGGGTTATAGCAATTCTTGCTACATATGTTAACTTGGTGAGCTCTGTAAGGCAGGTTATCCGATATCCAGATATTCTCCGCTTTAAGAGTATTGTTAATTTCCGTTTCTTTGTGTTCAGAATTTTGTTTTTTCAATTCTCTGCCATTACAGTCTTTCTTGTGTTCTAGCGTAGTCCTAGAGGCTCTCTTTTGCCCTGTCACGTTATCTAATGTGTCTGTTAACCCACACGCTATCGGGATAGACCTAGCCTTGCTGGTATGCTTAGACGACTGCTGCTGCTGTAACCTGACTCCACCGCTCGTGCCCCGGAACTGGAATCTCAGTCTTCCGGAGGCACGGCGGCAGCGCAACTTCGCTCTCCTCGCTGCGTTCCACCTCCCGGTCCCTGCCTCAGCCGCGATGCGAGCACCAGGATTCTCCACCTTACCCGCTCTGTTGCTCTGTCCCGTTTCACCGACAGCCCTCTGAAAACCCAGACCAGAAACCGCACCTTCCGCCTCCAAAGCAGCATGCGTGAAACGCGTGAAACGCCAAACCTCCCTTTCCACTCCACAGCTCGACGGGGAAGGGAGAAATCCGAAGAAAAACACCATCCCAGGGCACACTCCGCATTGGTAGGAGGTAGGAAGAAATACCATCTATATGAACGCCAGCTTGTTTATATATTTAGATAGCTATTTTGCAGCGTTTATTGCTCCGAGCATCTTTCTCTCTGTTGTCCGTTTTTGCTGGAGCTTATTTCCAACCGCCGCTGCGGTAAATCACGGGTGCTACGGGAGCTCTCCGACCGAGCTTCCTACTCGGCCGCCATCTTCCCCGCATTATGTGGAGGAATAAAATGCGTAACCTAAAAGAACCTGAAGAGGTGAAAAATTTGATAGAGCAAATCAGAGATCAAGTACGCTCACAGGAACCCCTGAGTTAAAATGTTCACATATAATCTTATATACAATTTTATACAGCCTTATACAACTTTAACTTTAAAAATAAAAAAAAAATAAAAAAAGGAGTATAAAGAAAAACAGATATAACTCAAATCTCACTCAAGAGTAAAGTACATAACAAAATGAAGGAGCTTTAGACCAACCAAATAACTCATTTTTTAACTGTATATAGATAAGAATCACGGGGCTGGAAACGGGAAGCCAAAAGGGTTACGAAGATAACCGAAGGAGAAGAAGATGGAGGCTTCCCCGGGGGGGTAACTTTAAAGCACAAATTAGAAAGTATAAAATCACACAAAAAAGGGTGGGGAGCATAATAGGGAAAAAAAAAAAAAATCCTCATCTGCGAATACTCAAGAAATTAAAACAATTGGGAGTGAAGCTTAACAAAAAATCGCAAAAAGTGAACAAAAACAATGGGAAGTGCAAGTAGGGACGTAAAAATCCTATCCTGGAATGTGAATGGCTTGAGGACAAAATGCAGAAGGAACAAAATCCTAGAATATATCAGAACTGAAAAAAGTGAGATAATAATACTACAAGAAACCCATTTGTTAAAAGAAGAATGGGACCAAATAATTAAGAATCTATGGTGGGTAGATACTTTAATTTGCACCACACAACAATGCAATATTAAGGGAATTGCGATAATCTTCAAAAAATCCTTAAAAGCAACTATAACCAGTTCAGAAGTGGATAGCAAAGGAAGATGGGCTATAGCTAATGCTAAAATAGGAAATTCTCCCATTATCATCGCAGGCTATTATGGTCCCAACTTGGATGATGCCGGTCCGTTGCGAAAACTGTACTCGCAACTATTATTAGCCACTTCTCCCATAATATTGGGAGGTGATTTTAATCTAGTGATGGATTTAAAACTAGACAGATCACCACCGGGTAGATACACCAACTTAAAAAAAATGAGACAATGGATTGGGTCTTATAAAAGGGACCTTGACCTAGTGGACATCTGGAAAAATAAAGGAGAAAAATCACACCCGTTCACCTTGCATAACAAAAAACTGGGACGCAAATCTAGGATCGACTTCTTTCTGATTAGTAACAAATTATCAAAGACTGTGAAAAGAGTATGTCACCTACCAGCTCATTTATCAGATCATTCAGCGGTACAACTAGAACTACAAATTACAGAAAACATAACCGAAAAAAGATTCACAGTTGAAAGAGCTTTGCTAGAAGACGAACAAATTATAAGGGAGCTGGAAACTGAAACAAATATTTTTTTTGAATTAAATACATCAGGTACCACAGAACAAACAACGTGGGATACCTTTAAAGCTGTTATAAGGGGTAAACTCTTGAGTCTAGGGGCTCATAAAAACAAACAAGTAAAACAAGAGATTTCAAATTTGGAAAAAGAGATTAACTCCTTAGATATTGCTATATCCACAGAACAAGAGGAGGAAAGGAAACAAGAACTGCTTAAAAAAAACAGATGCAAAAAGATAAAATCGACCATATTCTGGAAGAGAGGTTACAGAAAAAATGGGATTCCAGCAAACTAGCGAAACATGAGTTTGGCGAAGGATGCGGAAAATGGCTGGCATGGAAGCTCAAAACAGATCTAGCTAAAAACAAAGTGAATAGCATAATTCCGGATGATCAAACTATCCCTACTTCGGATGAAAGCATTATCAAGCATGAATTCTGGAAATTCTTTAAAGAGCTATACACGGAAGATATAAATCCTTTAGATCAAAAGATTAACTCCTACCTGGAAGATGCAGCACTCCTAAAACGTACAGAAAACAAAAGAGAAGCTCTAGATAAAGAAGTCCGAGAAGAAGAAGTGGCAGATGTCATAAAAAGCTTGAAAAAGGGAAAAGCAGCAGGGCCGGATGCCCTACCAAATGAATTATATATGAAACTAAAAGACTCTATACTTCCTCATATAACCAAACTAATCAATTTAATCCTTACACAACAGAAAACTATACCAGACTCCTGGAATGATGCTATAATTACAATTATCCTGAAACCCGGTAAGAACCCTCTCAAATGCGAGTCATATCGGCCAATAGCATTATTGAACGCTGACTACAAAATATTTACTAAAATAATGGCAGCTCAACTAGGGAAAGTATTATCAAAATTGCTGCACCAAGATCAAAAAGGATTTATTAAAGGGAGAAATCTACATGAAGTAACACAAGAGCTCCTAACGGCAATAGATATCGCAACAAGCGAGAAAACTCCGCTTACCATACTTGCTGTTGATGCGGCAAAGGCTTTCGATAGAGTCAATTGGACCTTTCTTGAGAAAGTTATGGTCAAAAACAACCTCGGTTCTCACTTCATCAGTATGGTAAACCAAATTTATAAGGATCCAAGATCAAAGGTTCTAATTAATGGCAGTTTAACAGAAAACATAAAGATAACTAGAGGAACGAGACAAGGTTGTCCACTTTCACCTCTACTATTCAATTTATACATTGAACCGCTGGCAAACAAGCTAAGAAACAACAACAAAATCACTCCATTCAAATATGGCATATGGGAGAAGAAAATCGCTCTCTATGCGGATGATTTAATGATTTTTACTGATGATTATTTAAAAGCTAAAGATAGAATCGAGAAAACTTTAAATACATTTGGTAAAATCTCAGGATACTTGGTGAATCAAACAAAAACTGAGATCATGACCTGGAACACAGCTTTTCAAAGCAATTATATAAAAAATGAAATCAGATACCTAGGAATTCTAATAAATCACGATATAGAGAAGACTGCAAACAGGAATTTGAACAAAGTAGCCGGAGACGTAAGAAAACTGCTTGAGACTTGGGCCTCTCTACCATTGAGCTTGATTGGGAGGTCAAATATAATCAAGATGACCGTCTTGCCAAAGTTTACTTTTTTATTTAATGCGATACCAATGGAGTTTGGAAAGGCGGAATTAGCTCGACCACAGAGAGACATTATAAGCTTCATATGGGCAGCAAAAGGCACGAGGATTGCATGGAAAAAGATTAGGAGGAGCAAGAAAGATGGCGGATTGGCTAGCCCAGACCTGGTGGAATATTGCAGAGCCTTTCAATTCAAGAATATTAAAGTACTACTAAAAAACCATGACTACTACCCAACTTATTTGCAAGTAATCACAAAATCAGAGGATCATGCGCTGTTTAAGTATGGACACCCCAAATACTTCAAAAAAATAAAACTTAAGACATTAAGAGATGCGGCAAAGATATGGACACAAATTAGAGGCATCTTAAAAATATCGTACTATAGTAAATGGGCTCCTATTTGGGAATCCCCCGGAACCCCAGAATGCTTAAAAGACACTCTCGCACTTGCATTAAAAAGAGCTGACATCAAATACTGGGGACAAATACTAAATAGCCCGAACTTGAAAACCTGGTTAGAACTTCAAGAACTGACAAACAACACACTATCTAAATTCAAATATTATCAAATTTTAAGTTGGTCTAGAACTCTACCCAGTATAAATGGTAACGATAAATTGGAAGATGACATGATCAAAACAACACGATTATTAAAAGAAGTAGCAAAGTGGTACTGGGCTCTGACAATGGCCAATGACACTAACGTTAACATGGAAACGCAAATATGGGGGAAAGATATTGTAAATATGGATTTAGACTTAATTTGGGAAAAATCCGTAGCTAAAGGCAACCTTGAAATCAGCGGCTTTGAAGAGGAATCATTTGTATACAATCCATCGGGCGTATTGGACACCAAAAAAACTCTCCAAATTCAAAAATGCTGGAATAAAGAAATGCCCTAAGTGTGGGGAAGAAAAATCAGACGACATCCACATGTTTAAAAGCTGCCCTCAATTGAAAGAATTTTGGGATCAAGTCGGTAAGACCCTGAGCACTATCCTGTCCAAACAACTAACTGTGAGTATAACTCTTACTCTTTTTGGGATTGTAGACTCAGGTAATGAGGGGGGGCCTACTAAGGAGCAGGAGAATCTCCTCTTTGTGTTATTAGTTCTTGCAAGGAGAGAGATTTGCATCAAATGGATAGGTTCCTCTTGCCCAACTCATGCAGAATGGCTGAATTCGGCAATAAGAATCAACAAACTTGATAAGCTAGGAAATGTAAGCAAAAGATTTACGTTCTGGGATAGTTTTGAAACCTTCTTAAACCCCAAATAAGAAGCAAACTTAAGTCCTATGATTAAAGCGATACATCTTCTGGTGGACAAGTACGGTACTTGCCGAGTAGCCAAGTTGGCTAGCTCCCCTCGATCCAAGCCAGAAGCATTGATATGTAACGAGTAAAGGAAACTCCTCAAATCTAACAAGAGGTCAAAACCCCCCAGGCAAGAGAGAACAAGGGGCAGTGTCGGAAAAGAACAAAGAGGCAGACACCTGATACTCCGTAATCATACAGTAATCGCAAGATGAGGACAAAAAAAAAAAAGAACCACAAATTATGATTCAGTAAATTGCACATTAGTGCATCTGACCTATGATCCTTATTTCATCCATGCTTTGTGTTCACGAGTTGATCCAGTCTGTCATTGTTTCCCACTGAAGAAGGCGTATTTAGAGTCTTTGTCAATGTTTGAATGCGTGCACCAAACCTACTGGCTTTGTCAGTTCTTTCTCTTACTCTGTGATCTTCTCTTTGATAGTGAGTGAGCCTATGGGGGCAGGGGTCTCCAAACCGGTTCTAGAGGGCCGGATCCATGCCAGATTTTTTGGATATCCACATTGAGATACATGTAGTTATTTTAAAAATCTGGCATGGATCCGGCCCTCCAGGACCGGTTTGGAGACCCCTGCTTTAGGGGCTGTGGACTGTGGCTGATGGCACTGCATGCTGCATCGCGGTGGGGGGGGGGGGCTGGTTTGAAGTCATGGTTGTCAAGACATGCAAGCACAGTAAGACAGCCTCATTTGACACCCGTCTTGCCAAAGAGGATAGACATTGCACAGTGGCAATCCCAAAGTTGTGTTCTCTCTCAATCTTGCTTGTCTCATCGTGCTTACCTCTCTCTCTCTTCACCCTTGTGACTTGCTGCATTTTCCTGCTAACTCTGCACCAGGCAGTGAATGCAGAGCAGGAGTCTCACATTCACTGGCACGCGTCTTGCTGTCTTACTGTGGGCGGGGTAACCATGCAAGATGTCCAGGATTAATGGCTCGCATAGCAGTTCAAAGTGTCTTCTGCCATGGCCCTTTTGACAACTGAGTCGGCTTGGTGAGCAGGGGCGCTGAAGACATTGCAGCTGACCTGCTTATGTGCTGTTAAGAGTGCGCGGGGTCTGCCTTTTAATCTGCTAAATCATGCACATACATGCATTCACAAATGCCATTTTCTTGGGTATCACATTCATGCCAGGCCTGTTGGCTTTGTCAATGCCTGTTTTAATTGTTTTTGCACTGAATCAGGTATTTTGGTTTGCTTTTTCTTGCGCGCAAGGCTGACTATGGCAGAGCTGCCTCATAGCATTTCTTTTGAGTTGTTCAGGTGAGCTTCACCCCAGAGGGTTCTAGCAGGCTCACTTCCTTTCTCACTCCCTACTGTCTCCACATCCATTCACTGTTCACAGCAGAGTAACCTGCTGTGATTTACTGTTCACAGCAGAGTAACTTGCTGCGGTAGGTATAATGTTTGTGCTTCCTTACCTCTCCCTTCTGAGCCCTTCCTACACCCAGGGCTGTCTTAACAGCATTATAGTCCCACCGGCAAAGCAGTACACTGGGCCCTGCATACACAACCACTCACAGGAATGAAAAAATGTAAATTATCGATAAAATAAACGTATATTTATTGGTACCCGCCAACAGAATCAGCGTGCATAGATTAGCATGGCGCCCCTATGCTCGTGGGCCCCTGGGCAACTGCCCAGTGTGACCATGCATTAAGACCTCACTTTCTTGAACCCTGGTTTTTCAGTGGGGCTTTCGGCCCCTCCATTCATGCCTGGTGGTGTTCTCCTGTCTCCGACCGAGGGGTCTTACGCTCTCCTCCACTGCTCCTCTTCCTCCCTCCTGACCTGTCTCTCTTTCTCGCAGTCACTCCCCCCCCCCCCCAGTGTTGCCTGTTTCTTTCTCAACATCTCTCAGGGAAATGCAGCAGAAAATAATTTTTATGCTTTAGTGGTTTTTTTTTTACAATGTCATCTAAGAAGCAGAGAACTTATTGTCCTTACCATTGCTTATTTCCAATGGTAAATAAAACTAAATTAACCTTGCTTTATCTCTATTCACGAAGCGTTCAGTATGACATTTCCCATAATGTACAGAAGATTGTGTAGAAAGCAGCAGTGAAAGAAAACAAGCTAGAACCCATTGTACATACCAAGGTTTATGATAATTGGCATGGTTACAGGATTTTCATAGATTGTGTCTTCAATAGACAGCTTTAGAATGACTCATGCTTCATTTACTTCACCTTAAGTTACATTTCCTGGGCCTTTATTTGTTTCATCAATGCCAAGTTATAATTTTAAGAAGAATTTAGTAAATGATTTTGAATGAGCGGCTTCATAAATGCCTTGCATGGGGCGGCTTTCGGTATTCACTATATCGCTGGCCAAAATTTGTTCAAGCACAATTTTCTCCCTCCTCCTTTGCAGCTTTGGCAATTGACTCTGATATCAATAAATTAAGTCACAGAAAAATCCTAAAGGGGGTTTAATTGGCCCACCCTTTATCACAGCCAGACTCATCTATTTATAACCAGAGCGAGTAATCGTTTTCAAAGTGTCAGGAACCCATCAATAGAAAAGATTCTAGATAGTGTGTAACTCACAATATAAATATCTTCACAAAATAGAGGAAAATCATTAGGGGACAAAAAAGTGCTACGCTACTAGAGATAAGAGAAGGAGGTAGGCTGCTTTTCCGCACTGTCTTATATCGACAGCAGTGACTTACCTTCTCGATTCAGTTCAAAATCTTTATTCGGCACAATCATAATGGTCATAAAAGTACATGGAAAAAACAACAAACAATAAATAATGAAACTTGTAAAGTCAGTATATGGTACAAGATAAAAACAATGAAACGCATTTGAAGCCCCCCCTGCATCCCCCTCTAACTAGCTGCTAAAATGCAACTGTTTTCCTAAATCTAATTGCCCCTCGTATAAAGAATGCAGTGCTGAGGCCGATAAAAGGAGTCCCCAATGTACAAAGGTATTGCAAAGCAGCATTATGGTCCCTAATATTCTGTGCAAGGAAAATCGTTTTTAGTAATATTTCCTTAAACCATCATAAAAGCTGCAGAATGAAAGAAAGTGCTGTGTGCTTTATTTGGAGCTGCCATCGCATAGGCAAGGGGTCATGCTGCTTCATAATAGTAAAAGATTTTTCTCAGGGGAAAACCCAATAAACCCTTGTAGGCTTGGGCAGTTTATGGTTCAAAACATAGGGTGCTACAAGGGACTTATTTCAAAAATATTTTCTCTTCAATGAGTGGTACCACAATTTCACACTCTTTAGTATCCAAAGGATATCAGATTTGTTTTAAACACAGCATAAATGCATGGAAGGTGAAGATAAAACAGAGCAAAAGAAGGGATGTTTGTTTTGAATCAAATCTTTACTTTGTAAAAGTGACAAGGGATGTGAAAACACAAATTAATTAAAGCAAGGAAAGTCATGAACGAAGAAAGACAATGTTTTTTCTATGGTTCATAACATTGAGTATCAGCTCCAGCTAATTCAAACAAACAACCCAAATTAAACAATAACAAGTGGTTGTAGGTTGGCGTCTAATGACAGCATTAAAGGAGATGATAGCAGGATGTCGACGTTTCGGTCTTTGTTGTATCCATCGATAAGACCATCATCAGGACGGTGTTTAATTTCAATGCTGTAAACAACTCCCTTATGGTGTTTAAAGGGGAACCGTGTCAGATGAAAAATGGTCAATGGAGAGGTCTCACAAAGAAAGGATGTGAGCCAACGTTTTTCGGAGTTCAATCGCGCTGGCTAATTAGTCCAGACGGAGCGATGTTCTTGTTCTATTTGGGGAAATCTCGAGCGGCACGACAAATATCCTCAAAGGTTCGTCTCGATAGTTCTATCGAGACGAACCTTTGAGGATATTTGTCGTCGACATCCTGCTATCATCTCCTTTAATGCTGTCATTAGACGCCAACCTACAACCACTTGTTATTGTTTAATTTGGGTTGTTTGTTTGAATTAGCTGGAGCTGATACTCAATGTTATGAACCATAGAAAAAACATTGTCTTTCTTCGTTCATGACTTTCCTTGCTTTAATTAATTTGTGTTTTCACATCCCTTGTCACTTTTACAAAGTAAAGATTTGATTCAAAACAAACATCCCTTCTTTTGCTCTGTTTTATCTTCACCTTCCATGCATTTATGCTGTGTTTAAAACAAATCTGATATCCTTTGGATACTAAAGAGTGTGAAATTGTGGTACCACTCATTGACTAAGAGAAAATATTTTTGAAATAAGTCCCTTGTAGCACCCTATGTTTTGAATCATAATAGTAAAGGCAACTGAAAGATGTCCTATGCCTAACCACAGCCTATTAAGAACAAAATGATGCTGGGTATTGGTCACTCGGATGTATGACGGTAGAACGCGTGCTTTTACAACGCGTACCGTTACGACGCAGGTTTTACAACGCAAGTCGTTACAACGACTTGCTTTGGGGGCGCTGGATAGTGAATAGTTTATTTACTATTCCAACTCCAGTCCCCGTGGATAGTAGGAAAGGTGTTGGATAGTAAATTAAACTATTCCCTATCCTAGAGCGCCCTCCAGCGAAAGTCGTTGTAACGACTTTCGTTGTAAAAACCTGAGTGGTAATGGTACCGCGTTGTAAAAGTTTTGTGGTAAAGGATGTTTCCCTGGTCACTCAAGATAGGTAAGGTTGATATCCCTCCTGAGAAGTGTTCGAAATGTAGGAGGCAGCCGTAGATTTGTTTGATTCCTCAAGGACTCTTTTTTTATATCTAGAGTTTAAAACTGAAGCCTTTATCACAATCTTGTCGAAAGCTAACATACCATGGGCCAATTACGTGTCGGTCGGAGTTGCCTCGAACTGACACTGCTGCTGTCTCGGGACCGACCGACCTCCGGTCGGCGGTTCCGACCACCTGATTATGATGCAACTGAACACTGTTTGGTCGCACACTCCCATTTCCCCTATAGGAGCTTGTGCTACGGATATAAACTGGCCGTAATATAGGCTCTCATAAAGACATGGGTGTGTGCGCAAAACCATGCACCCTGTGGCAGACCGAGTGGTGTCTGCCACACAGTGCATGGATTTACACGGTGGCACCCTAGGTACCCCCTCGGCCACCAACGGCAGGCTGCAGAGGCAAGGGGACCCTGCTTTGAGGCCCCCTACGTCACTTTCCGACAGCCTTTCCGACTCGGAAAGGCCAGCACGGAAAGCCTGCCAGACTGCAAACCGACTGTGTCAGTCAGAAAGCCTCCGACTGCTGTCAGAAAGCTTCTTACTAGGGTCGGAGGCTTTCCGACCAGCATCGTAATGGCCTATATGTGAGTCATGCAGCACAGGCAAGTTAGACAGTCATTTAAACGTTTCAATAATGTAGGAGAGCCAGGGAATTTAAACAGCGTGAACTAGTGTTAAATGATCTAGAATAATGGATTTGGTAAAACGTGTTTCGGCTTTTGCCCAGATAAAGTGCCAAAGTAATATAGGCCAGAGGAAGTCTTCCAGGTAGAATAGCCCAAACTTCTTATGGACAATAAGAGCTGGTACGGAAGTTGAGGTACCCAGCAAACTCCTGAGAAAGGCATTCTCCTCCACCTGGAAAAGGGCTACTGGGTGGAATTTTTGCACATCTTGGCAAATGCAACTTTTACTCTGTCATCTTTGCAAGATATCTAGATGTTGACATTAGAAATCCAGCATCTGTGGATGAAGTCATAATGGTAATGGCCAAGTTTGTTTCCTGTCTGTGATGTATCGTTGGTAGATTATCAGTCAGGCATTCACTTTTAAATGCAATGTAGTTGTCCCTTTTATGAAGTTGTACCCTAAACACTCTGCTCCAGAATATTCTATTGCCCCTGAAGTTTTATTTATTTATATAAATATAATTTGATTTAGATTTCAAGCAATAAACACCACCGAAATGTAGGCACAGATGCCCTTCAAGAAGAGGCAATTAATTAAGAGGCTTTTTATACCGCACTATTTTACAACAGCTGGAAGCAAGAACAATAAAACATGAAAGACATGAAAAAAAAATAGAAAACAATATGTTTACTTATTTTCTATTCACACCAGGCTAAAATTTGACAGTGCTATTCACCCTACACAGCATTGTTCAATAACATAAGTTCAGTGAGCATCATGTCTGAAGAAAACCAGATATTGAGAAATCTTTGAAGACTAAACCTCATTCTAGGGGAAGACTGCATTTAATACAACCTGTAGATTATACCTAAAAACAATGATCATTATCCAAGAGACTGTGCCAATAATATGCAATACGATCCATATGAAAGTCCCTCCCTCTCACAGTTTGGAGACTTCTTTGCCTAGTAAGCTAATCAGTCGAAATGAGTAGTAAAAGCAAACTTAATTTACAGCTTTACAAATGTAAGATACAATTTACTTATCCTTTCCAGATACAGATTTAGAGTCTCCCACCCAAGGACCTCATGTAGCTGCAGAAGTGGAGGATTCTCATCAAAATACCTTAGACCATTTTCCCCAGCTAGACCCAGAAACACTCGAGTCTCTGATGCACCAAATAAAGTCTGGCTCCCCATGTGACGCTGCCCCTCCGAGCACGCTGGTTTTAGCCAACAAGGGTATTCTTCCCACACTCATGGAGTTACTGAACTCTTCCATAGTGACTGGGACGGTACCGCCTACCTGGAAACACGCCATGGTACGAGCACTCCTGAAGAAACCCACCCTTGACCCTGGCAACCTCAACAACTACCGCCCGATCTCACTGCTCCCCTGGGAAAGCAAAGTCCTCGAGAAATATATTAACATCTCCCTAGCTATGTTTCTCAAGAGTAACCATCTGCTTGATGCCACCCAGACGGGCTACGACCCCAAACATGGCACGGAAACCGCTTTGATGGCGGTAACAGAGGAAGCTAGGCGGATCTTGGATCAGGGGGGATCAGTGGCAGTGATCTTCCTTGATCGAGCGAAGCTTTTGGCACGGTGAATCACAAAATCCTTCTGCGCCGTCTCCTTAGCTTGGGAATATCAGGAGAAGCCTTGGCTTGGTTCAAATCGTTTCTAAGTGATCGGACCTTTCAAGTCTTTGAAGGAGCCTTTGTCTCTGCAAGCAAGCCTCTGGGCTGTGGGGTGCCGCAGGGCTCATCACTGAGTCGCACGCTATTCAATGCATATATGAGACCGCTGGCTGGGATTGTCCGTCCACATAGTATTAAGATCATTACATATGCGGACGACACTCAGACAGTGGTCTCTCTTGCGCAAAAGAACTGTCACCAACCACAGACCAGTCTGACAACCAGCTTGGAACAGGTTAAGAGCTGGATGACGAAGTCATGCCTGAAGCTCAATGGGGATAAAACCGAGCTTATGCTTTTTAACCCATCAGCTCCCTCCACCTTGGAGCTGTTATGGCCCACTAGCTTGGGCGCACCTCCCACACCCAGAGACAATATAAAAAGTCTTGGGGTGTGGCTGGACAAATCCTTGACCTTCAAAACACAAGCAACTAAACTGTCAGCAATCTGCTTTGGTCTCATCAGGATGATGAAAAAAATCCTCCCGCTTCTACCTTTTGAGGCCAAGCAGGTAGTCATGCAGGGCCTAATTCAGTCCCGCCTTGACTTCAGTAATGCCCTGTATTTAGGGGTACCTGAATACTGTCTGCAAAAATTTCAGCGGATTCAGAACTGTGCAGCACGCACACTGCTTGGAATTCCCCGCAGAACCCCGATAGATCCTGGGTTGAGAGCTCTACACTGGCTCCCTGTCAGGGAAAGAATTAAGTTCAAATCTATGTGCATTGCCCACCAAGCATACTGGAAGTCTGGCCCAGCAATCAGTCACTTTCTGATTACTCCCTACCAACCCAATAAACAGCTTCGCTCATCCCACGCCTTTTTAGCGAAAGTCCCCCAGATCCGGAGATCTAGAGCTGGAGACCGGTCTTTCTCCTACAATGTGCCCAAGCTATGGAACTCACTCCCCTTCCATCTAAGATCCAATCCTAATTTGCTGAGCTTCCGTAAACAGCTTAAAACCTTTCTTTTTAATTAAGCTAGGCTAATCTTCGGACCGATTACGCTGGAAGGTACCAACCTAGTTCTTAGCGCCTGGACGCCTCAGGGCAGCTGCTGCGCTCAACAAAACCCCTTTTCATTTCATTTCATTTCACTTGCATTTGAATCCAACAATCTGCCACGATTGAAGCCACTGCCAAGCCAACATGTAGCTGGCCTAAAGGAATTGAAACCCCATCAGTATCCCTTATCCAGCCTAGCACTTCCAATCCATGCATCTAAATGGAAAGCCCACTTCTCCACAGTTTCTCTCTGAAGAATTTGTTGCATTGACATAATTGTGCCAAAGTGTGTCTATGTTCAGGCATCATTTGAGTAACAATTTGAGGGAGGACCAAGATGTCTGTACTGCTACTGAGGATCAGAGGTACTAAACAGGATAGTCATCTAGTCCTACTCCCTGAGGCTGACATTGATGAAGCCATCCCCTGTAGATACAATGAGTAATGTTCTCATGCTGGTGGATTGGTGGAGAGCAGCGTAGATTTCAGTGCCAACTCTGTCCCTAAGCACAGCTCATTGATAGGAACCAAAATAAGAATCTTGCTGACTTTGCCTTCAGAGTCAAGCAATTGACCCTTAACCTGTAAGAACATGAGATTTGAAACGTAGATATAAGTAAGTCGCTGATCCAGTGAATCATAATCAAAAAGTTGTCCTCCCTCCATAGATGATGTGTTTTATTCAGGCCAAACATTTTAGGACCCAATGCTGATAGAGAAAAAGGCCACGCAATCTGACTGCTTAATCTTGGCATTGTGGATTATTGCAAACAATGCCCCTAGAAATGGCTGTTGTTAAAAGATCCATGGTACTATTCAAAGAGGGACCCTGTTTAAATAAGCATGATTGCCTCTTCGAGACAGATGCTAATCAGTCTTTAAGACGCACCTGGTTTTCTCCTGGTAGGAAGACGCACCACTGTCATCAAGTGATATTGAAGAGGGCATGGGCTCTGTAGGTCTTAGATAGGCACAGATTGTAGCATGCACTTCCAGAATAATTACCTGCACAGAATAAATGAAACTGCGATCTATTGAAATCCAAAAGAGGAAACATCTCAGCAGTGTAGAGAACAGAAAAGAGGAAATGAAGCAGGATGTTCAAGTGCATCAAAGACAGTGCTGACTCACTTGTCAACCGGTTCGCCAAGGGAAAGAAGAATAAGAAGCATACCAAGAATCTTCCTCAACTGTCCCTCTTTATTTGACTCTCAAATTATGTCAATTTGTCCACCTCTACTCTACTTTCGGAAAATAACTTTCTCCTCACCAGGCACTTGGCTCTTCTCTTTGATGCAATTCTTGGCACCTCAACTGAACTCGTCAGGATCACCCAACGGCACACCGGTAGGATACCCTCGATCAAACCATACACGTAAACTATTATCAGTAGGACAGTAGCTAATTACAAGTGGCTTGTGCTCTGCTCCACTATGAAGTGATACCCATAGGCTCTCTTCATATGCTGTATATGGATCTATTTTCTTTATGTTTTGTGGCCGTCCACCAACATATGGATTTCAGAAAGGGCACTTGCCTGTTCCCGCAACCCTCATCCAGGGTTACGGCAGTGAGTTCCCCCAAGTGTCTCTGCCTCTCTGGGCTGCTGTGAGGATCAATGTGGTCTCCAGAGCTGTGTGCGTCACTCACTGAAGCATTTGGCTCACTGATGTGGGACTCTTGCTGCTCGTGGGCCGGATTGTGTATGCCGCTTTCCCTGTCTGTCACCACGTTTTCTTTGCCTCCTCTTGGACTCCCTGTTACAGGAACTCCTCGATCTCAGTCCTCACTGTCCTCCTTCTTTGTCTTCTCCCTTAATCTCCACCTTGTAAATACCATTCCAATCTTCCTGTGGGTTTAAATTCAAATTACATCAGAAGACTAGACCGTCTCTTTCTTTTCCTCCTATGAGCTCATCATAGCTTCTGTTGTCATGGCTCAAGTGGAGTGTTGATAGTATAAACAGTCAATAGGTCAGACGGAATGAGCACTCAGATATTGTAAGAAATTGGGTTATTAATTGATCTGCACAATCTATTGTGCGTCCTTACGTCAAGACTAGATTATGGTAACACATTTTACCTGGGACTGCCGGAATATCTCCTAGCGAGATTGCAGGTGGTCCAAAACACAGCAGCCCACCTCCTTTTGAAACTGCCTGTGCGAGTACATATCTCCCCGTATTTACGAGATCTGTATTGGCTTCCAATTAGGAAAAGAATTGTTTTCAAAGCTCTGGTGCAGACAGATGAGGCTCTTCACCAATCAGGGGCTGTGTACCATAAAGCCAGGTTCAGTTACCATTCTCCCACTTGAAATCTGAGATCTGCCATTAAAATATTGGCAATGATTCCCAGAATAAGGAACTACTATAACCGGACTACTAGAACCGGAGGTAGATCATTGCCTCCTCTAGGTGTCACTGCTTGGAACAAACTCGCATTGGATCTGCGGGCTGCTTCTAATATCAGCCTTTAAAAAATGGCCGAAAACCTGTTCTTTTAATTCAGATTTGAAATACAGTTACTTTCCTCTGATCTTTGGCTGCTGCACCGGAACACTCTGCTGAGTAGCGGTGTGCATTATAAGTCTAATTTCATCAGCATCATCATCAGGGAAGTGACTGTGCTTACCCTTCTGTTGGCATGGCAAAAAAGCAGTCAGGCTTGACTTAGTGGCAATGACTAAGGTATTTATGCAGCACATAAATAGGAAGAAAATGAAAGTATTACACAAGTAAAAACTCAACCCAATAAAAAAAGATCAAAGTGCCAACCGCCGGAATACAGTCGCTTGACACTGGGGCAAAGGCAAAAGCTAGGGGCGACCACAATAGAGCACATGTAGGACACACCAGGTGGGCTGGGCCAGTCTCAGTTTACCTTTAGACTTAGAAGACATTTTGAAGAAAAGTCCAGGAGAAGGTAGAGTTCAGCTGATCAATGCAGCAGGCTGTGGTTGAGGAGGAATTGTCGTTGTTGGGGAGCATTGTATGATTTCTTGCACAGCTGTTGATGCTGGCAGAAAAAAGCTCTGAGCTGGAAAGGCCGGATTTCTAGGCAGAGGAGTTTGTGGTTGTCGCTGGGAAACTTGTCACTGTAGAGTTCAGTGAAGATTTTTACCTTCAGACATAGACAACACTTTGGAAATCGAAAACCTTGAGATGAAACTGCAAACTGTAGCCAAAAAGGGCACCACAAGGCCAGATATCATCACTCAGAGGCCTCACTGAACAAGATTTCATGCTGCCGAAAAGAATGTAGCGGGAGCTTCTGCTAAGTCAGAATGACCAATGATACTTCTTGGGAGGATTTATTTGCTGTTCTTCTGCCACACAGAAGACCAGCCAACTAGCTCTTGGAGTCAATCTGGTAGTCCCGGGTTCAAGCAGCAAGGCAGGCCTCAAGCTGCAGGGCAGTCCTCTGGGGTCCCAGGCAATCCTTCTGGGGTCTTCCACGAGTCCAGGAGTGCAGTGAGGAAGTGTTTCTGACGTTCCAATTTTATACCTGGTACTATCCTTTGAAGTGGAGGAATCTTCTCGGCTAACCCCACATCTGGTCTTAGAAAGATCTTCACTTCCCGACTTAAGACTCCAAGAAGTCTATGATGACAAAAGACTAGTGTCAAGTTCCTCTGTGCGGGTCCCAGAGGCAGTCCTTTGCAGTGTAAGTGGGGTAAGAAACAGCTAGAACCCCAGCAGGATAGACCATCATGACAACCACTAGTCCCCTTTGTCTCACTGTATGGGAGGAATACACACATCCCAACAGCTAAGCCATTCATAGTCAGTTGGCCCAGAGAATTGGCAGAGGCACAAAAATTATTACGACAGGAAACTTCTAAGTGGGCGATTACGATGTCGGTCGGATAGCCTCCGACCGCTAGTCAAAATCTTTTTGACCGTGGTCAGAGGTTTACCGACCGACACACTTGGTTTGAGGTCCGACCACTGATTTAAGATGTCAGCGGTCAGAGCATTAACCGACCAGTCATTCTGATGCGGTTCCGACCGACTCTGGGAGTCTTCCAGCCAGTCGGACCTGTACTGTAATCCCCTATGGAAAGCGTTTCTGCTGTCGGGATAACTAGGGTGGATTCTGACAGCCTTTGTATGCCAGCCTTTCTGACACAGAAAACAACTTTGGGGGCCCCTAGCAGGGCCTCCTTGCCTTCACAGCCTACGGTTGGTGGCCGAGGGGGTACCCCCTGTAAACTCCTATACTGTGTGGCAGGCACCATTACGGCATTACAGCCTTAGCAAAAGCTCCCATAAAGAAATGGGAGTATGCAACCGTACAGTATTCGTCACATCGTAATAAGGAGGTCTAAACCGCCGACCGGAGATCGGTCGGTCATGAGATTGCGACGGTGTCCGTCAGAGGCATTTCCGACCAACATCATAATCGTCCCCAAAATTTCCAAACGTGGCATTTTCAGACTTGTGACTTCCATTACAGAGGATTTTAAATGACAATTAATTTGGGTCTAAACGTGATATATCTACATTCTCCCAATCAAAGGTTAACAATGAATGTAATAAGGTATCCCTAATGTAAGGGGCAGGTAAGCCTTACAGTACTGAAATTACTTCAGGAGTTTTTAACTACAAGTATATATAAAACCTAAAAACACATCCTGCTTTTTAAATAGAATGCACCCTGCCTATGGGCTTTTTGGATCACTGACACAATATCAAAACCATATAAATCGTGATACAAAAATATAATTTCAAAAATATTGATCACAAATATATTTGTTTCTATACATATAATGTTAAGTACAAAACTATCGAAAAAAATATTGTGTCACACTAATATTGAAACATATATAAAAATATTGTTTTTACCTATATATGTAGTGTAAATAAGTGAAACTTAAATATTTTACCGTATAACATTAATATAATGTAAATTATATATGTTTAAATAATATTCATAAATATATATATAAATATTTACTAAATTAAACAAACACACACACACGTGTGTGTTTTTATATAAACATATAATAAATCTATTTAAAATATAAATTTTGACTTATATTATATTTTTATTAAAAAATGTAATTTACCAATATAATAACAATGTATATATATATATATATATATATATATATATATATATATATATATATAGTGTCGGACTGAGGAGGAGCAAAATTTACTATTACCACTCCAGTCTGTGGTACAGAAAGGAAAGGGTTGGACTCGGGAGATTTAAAAATTACTATTCCCACTCAAGTCCTGCAACAGTAGGGAAAGCCTTGGATTGCGGAGGGGTAAAATGTACTATCCCCACTCCAGTCTGTTCAACATTAGGGAAAGCTTTGGATTGTGGCGGGGTACGATTTACTATTCCCACTCCAGTCTGTGCAACAGTAGGGAAAACACTGGACTCGGGAAGGGTTACATTTACTATTCCCACACCAGTCTGTGAAACAATAAGGAAAGCGTTGGACTCAGAAGGTGTAAAATTTACTATTACCACTCCAGTCAGTGCAACAGTAGGGAAAGCATTGGACTCAGGAGGGATAAAATTAACTATACCCACTCCAGTCTGTGCAACAGTAGGGAAAGCATTTGATTGCAGATGGGTATAATTTACTATTCCCACAACAGTTTGTACAACAGTAGGGAACGTGTTGGACTCAGGAGGGGTGCGAAGCGCTATTCCCAAGACCCTCCCCCCTAGCCTTCAGAGACCAACACAGCAGCCAACAACTTCAGACTATGGATCGATGACTGCGCCGACACCCTCGCCCCATTTAGCAAACCCTCCAACAGAGGCATCGACACTAGAGCCATCTGGTTCAATGACGAGCTCCAGAACTCCAAACACACCTGCAGAAAACTCGAGAAGCAATGGCACAAAGACCAGACACCAGACAAACAAGCAGTCCTCACGAACACTAGATGCAGACACCACCAGCGCATCAGATCCATAAAAAGAACGTCCTTCAAGGATCTCATTGACAACAATGCACACAACAGCAAAGAGCTCTTCAACAACGTGAAAGAACTCGCCACCCCCAACCCCAGCTCCAATGACATCCCACCGTCACAAGAACTCTGCGGCTCCCTGGCTGCCTCCTTCCATCGCAAGATCGCTGACATCTACAACAGCTTCGACACCCAAACGCAAATGACTGACGTCCACTCCCATGCACCAACACCCACCGATCACACTGACCTCCTGCACGCCTGGACCAGCGTCAACGATGAAGAAACCGCCAGAATCATGAACATCATCCACTCTTGCTCACCTTCCGATCAGTGACCCCACCACATCTTCAACAAAACGAGCTCCATCATCGCACCCCAGTTTCGAATGATCATCAACATCTCCTTCGAGGCCTCCACCATCCCAGAGAGTTGGAAACACGCCAAAATCAACGCCCTCCTCAAGAAACCCAGAGCAGACCCAAAGGACCTCACAAACTTCCGACCTATCTTCCTGCTCCCGCTCTCAACAAAAGTAATGAAGAAGGCCGTCAACAGACAACTGACCACCTTCCTGGAGGAAAACAACATCCTGAATTCCTCCCACTCCGGCTTCCACAGCAACCGCAGCACCGAGACTGCCCTCATCGCCGCCACTGATAACATCAGGACCATAATAGACAAGGGTGAGACCGCAGCCCTCATCCTCCTGGACCTCTCAGCCCCTTTCTACACTGTCTGCCACCACACCCTTCGCACACACCTCCACGACGCAGGGATCCAAGGCAAAACCCTGAAATGGATCACCTCCTTCCTCACCGGCAGAACCCAAAGAGTCCGCCTCTCCCGTACCGATCCGAAACGACCACGATCAACTGCGGCGTACCCCAAGGATCATCCCGCAGCCCAACCCTCTTTAACATCTACATGGCATCACTCGCCGACATCACCATCTCAACATCATCTCATACGCCGATGACACGCAGCTGATTCTCTCCCTCACCAAAGACCCGGCCCTCGCCAAATCCAACCTCCACGTAGGAATGAAGGCTGTCGCGGAATGGATGAAGACCAGCCACCTGAAACTGAACACTGACAAGACGGAGGTCCTCATTCTCGGCTCCAACTCCTCCGCATGGGACGATTCCTGGTGGCCGACCGCACTGGGAGCTGCCCCAACCCCCACTAACCATGCATGCAACCTGGGGTTCATCCTAGATTCAACTCTCACCATGACACAGCAAGTCAACGCCATCTCCTCCTCCTGCTTCAATACCCTCAGAATGCTCCGGAAAATCTACAAATGGATCCACACCAAAACCAAGAGAACAGTCACCCAGGCGCTCGTCAGCAGCAGGCTGGACTACGTCAATGCACTCTATGCAAGAACCTCGGCTACACTCCTGAAGAGACTCCAGCACATACAGAACGCCTCTGCACGCCTCATCCTCTGACTCCCTCGCCACAGCCGAATCACCACCCCCCCTATGAAACCTGCACTGGCTCACGGTCAACAAGAGGATCACTTTTAAACTCCCAACTCACGCACACAAAGCAGTCCACAATGCCAGACCAGCATACCTCAACGAACGACTGTCCTTCTACACCCCAAACCGCCAACTGCGCTCCGCCAACCTCGCCTTCGCTACGCTTCTTCCGCCGAATGACCACCGGCAGCAGATTCTTCTCTCACCTCGTGGCTAAGACGTGGAACACTCTCCCCCCTCATCTACGTATGACCCAGGACCTGCTGACCTTCAAGAGATGCCTCAAGACATGGCTGTTTGACCAGTAGCTGCCTACACCCCCCTTAGGGCCTTGAGACCCTCACAGGTGAGTAGCGTCCTCTACAAATGTTTGATTGATTGATTGATTCCCACTCCAGAAGATGCAACAGTAAAGAAAGCTTTGGACTGAGGAGGGGTCAAATGTACTTTTCCCACTCCAGTCAGTGCAACAGTAAGGAAAGCATTAGATTGCGGAGGGGTAACATTTACTGTTCCCACTCCAGTCTTTGCAACAGCAGGGAAAGCATTGGATTGCGGAGGGGTAAAAATGTAATACTCTGAATCCAGTCTGTATAATAGTAGGGAAAGTGTTGGACTCAGGAGGGATAAATTTACTATTCACACTCTAGTTGGTGCAACAGTAGAGAAAGTGTTCATCTCTGGAAGGGTAAAAATTACTATTCTCACTCCAGTCAGTGCAACAGTAGGGAAAGCCTTGGATTGTAGAGGGGTAACATTTACTATTCCCACTACAGTCTGTACAATAGTAGGGAAAGCATTGGTCTGAGGAGGGGTAGAATGTACTATTCCCACTCCTTTCGCTGCAACACTAGAGAAAGCATTGGACTCAGGAGGTGTAAAAATTACTATTACCACTCCAGTCAGTACAGCAGTAGGTCAACTGTTAGAGGGGTGTAGAGGGGTATAGAGGGGTGTAATGTACCATTCCCACTACAGTCTGTGCAACGGTAAGGAAAGGGTTGAACTCAGGAGAGGTAAAAATTACTATTCCCACTTCAATCTGTGCAACAGTAGGGAAAGTGTTGTATTGCAAAGAGGTAAAAGTTACTAATCCCACTCCAGTTTATGCAACAGTCGGGAAAGCCTTGGACTCATTAGGGGTAAAAATTATTATTCCCACTTCAGTCGGTGCAACAGTAGAGTAATAGAGTAGTTCACTTCAAACAAATAAAATATATCAACAACTATTAAATAGCAAAAAATATAAATATTTAAATTAAAAAATTATATATTTTTTACAATGTTTTCTAGTTATGATAAATGAAAACAAATGATACCATTGTAATTAAAATATCACATCATATTCTCCCAATCATAACAACCAACAAATAAAATGCCATTGAAATTATAAAGCATAACACAATTAACATTTAATGTAATAAATAACACAATTATCAATAAATAAATATTATTAAATGTATTATCTCTTAAATACCTTCCCACGCTATACCTCTACAAACTAAACAATACACACCAAAATATAACTTATCCAATATGATAATTTAACAATTTACAAAATTATTAATTAAATAATTAACAACAAATTAATAATTAATTATCCATATATTATTTCTTAATTAACTTCTCACTCTGTACGCCTAAAAACCCAACAACCCACATATAATAAAATATATTTTGAAAATAACAATTACACAATTTACATAATTAATTATTAATTGAGCAATTAATTATAATTAACTATTATTATATTAATTATAATTAGTTAACTTCTCACTCTTTACCCTTACAAACCTAACAACCCAGACCTGATGTATAACTTCAAATAATTCTTAATTACACAATTGATTAATTATCAATTAAACAAATAATAATAAATAGTTAATGAATCTTATTTTATTAAATTGCCACCCATTACACCCGCAAACCTAACAACCCACACTTGATATAAAACCTTGCAGTGCCTACCACTTGGTACAGTGAAATTTGGGGGGGTCCCAGTGCACTACTCTGGGGATCTGTCTGTTGCAGCGCCATGAAACCGCTAGTGAAAGTGCGCTATATAAATATTTTTTAAACTCAAACTTAAACTTAAACACTAACACCTCCCCCCAACACAAGGTGGGCCCACAACTGGCCCCCAAAACCAATCCTCCCAGCCTTTCCGTTGCAGTTTCGCCACCATGGAAAGGCTGACTACACCCATCATTGTGGTGAACGGTGCCTGCTAGGCACCACCACCATTTTAGCCATGCTGACCCCTCGGACAGGCAATGGGAATGATTACCTGTGGCGGAAGCGTGGCTGGTGGTCTTTGCGACCACCACGGTCCTAAAGTGATTCCCCCGCCATCGTAATTTGGCAGGAGAAATCGTCGTCAGATGGCCTGCCACCGCATGGCTGGTGGTGGTGGGCCTTCCGCCATCGTAATTGGCCCCTAAGTACCTTCCCACCCCTTACCCCTACAAATCTCCACAACAAAAATATACATTTAAAACGTAATTAATTGCCCAATGAACTTAATTAATTATCAGTTAAACAATTAATAATAATTAAACATTAATAATTTATTAATTATAATTAAATTACTTTGCACTCTTTACCCCTTCAAATACCACAACCCAAACCTAAAACCTAATTTAAAAAATAAATTAATTACACAATTTACATAATTATTCATCAATTAGATAATTAATAATATTTAAAAACATAATAATTCATTATAATTAATTTACTTCCCATACTGTGCCAGTAAAAACTCCACAACCCGCTACAACACAAAAAATTACAATAAACTCCTAAAATGAATGTAAAAACTGAAAAAATGTCGCAAACTATATTACAAAAGATTACCAATAAATATACAATATATAACATATATAATTAAAATATACTGAAATACATAAAATTAATAAAAAAAAGATAATATTAACAGCTAACAGGTACATGCATCAATATTGCATTTTGCGATTCCTTAATTGCGAAAAATAAGGAATCGCAATTAAGGAATTGCAAAATGCAACGCATCAAGAAATCGCTAAATAAATTGCGATTTCTTAATATTCCTTAATTGCGATTCACATTTTGCGAATCGCAATTAGGGAAAACCTTCCCATTGATTCCTATGGGCCAAAAGGCCCATAGGAATCAATGGGAAGGCATTAACATTTTGCGAATTTCATTTTGCGAATCGCAATTTGTTAATGCATTTCAAAGGTGCTGAGGGGGGTCCAAAGGACCCCCCTGCACCTTTGAAATGTTTTTGTAAGTGCAAGTTTCACACACACATAAATTGCGATTTCTTAATATTCCTTAATTGCGATTCACATTTTGCGAATCGCAATTAAGGAAAACCTTCCCATTGATTCCTATGGGCCAGAAGGCCCATAGGAATCAATGGGAAGGCATTAACATTTTGCGAATTTCATTTTGCGAATCGCAATTTGTTAATGCATTTCAAGGGTGCTGAGGGGGGTCCAAAGGACCCCCCTGCACCTTTGAAATGTTGTTGTAAGTGCAAGTTTCACACACACATGTCCAAAGGACATGTGTGTGTGTAACTTGACACTTTCAAAAATGCATTTTTGAGCATTTTAACATGAGGTTCAACCTTGTGTTAATTTGCTCCCCCTATTTGCGAATTCGAAATTTTTTAAACATTCATGTATTGCATTTAAGGAATCGCAAATATGCGATTCCTTAATTGCAATCGCATTTTCCGAAATCGCAAAAAATTGCGATTTCTTGTACGTTTTTTGTTGATGCATCCCAAATAGTGATTTAGGAATCGCAAACGGCCGAATTTTGCGATTCACACCGTATATTTTTTAAAACAACAGATATTTTTAACATTGATGTTAACAAAATGGATACTTTTGTAGAACAACATTTATATTTTTGATTACGATATTACGTATCTTAGAAAATCAATATTTTTGTAAATGATATTCCTGCATCAGGATATTAAAAACTCAATATTTCTGCATATCAATACGTTCTCTCGATACGTTGTAGAACTACCGACTTTTATGGCCTAACTGAGGTGTGACTTATATGTATTTAAAAAGAAGGTTTAAGCCTGGCAAAAGATTTTCTTTGCCAGATTGCTGTAGCAGGCTTCAGACATGTTTTAAAGTGCTACTTTCGTGGGTGGCATGCTGAGTCCTGCAGGCCCACTGGTAGCATTCAGTTTACAGGCCCTAGTTACCATGTAGTACCATATACTAGGGACCTTTAAGTAAATGGAAAGTGCCAATCAGGTGTAGGACAATTTTACCATATTTTAGGGAAAGAGCACAAGTGCCTCTTTAGCACTGGTTAGCAGTGGTAAAGTGCACGGAGCATTGAGGACAACAATTAAATAAAAAAACGGAGGGATGAAGCCAAAATGTTTGGAGTAAGAACACACCAAGGATGTCAGGTCTAACAGATGAATATTCATAAGAACCTTACCAATGCTATCTAGATTTCACCTAAACAGTCTACATCACCTCTTTAGACACTGCACCATGGTGGATCATTCATTTAGACAACTTCATTTTAAACTCCAAAATATTTTCACGTGGAGTAGGCACTACTTGGCACACTATGTGGCGGAGCGGAGTTGTACAGTCACTGCCTCCACCCCCCTAGGAGAATTACATTAAATATACTCTAACAGTTTAAAAAAAGAAACACTTACCTTAACTGTGGCGTCCCCTGGCTGCCTTCCTCCTCTTCCTTGGTTTCACAATGATCTGCGCATGTGCGCTTGCTCGCGCATGTGCATTCTTTGCGAGAAATGCGCGTGCGCATGCCCAGATCATCGTCAAACCAAGGAAGAGGAGGACGGCAGCCCGGGGACGCCGCAATTAAGGTAAGTGTTTCTTTTTTTAACCTTTAAAGTATATTTAATGTAATTCTCCTAGCGGAGTGGAGTTTCCACAGAGTTGGTTCCCAACTCTGTGGACCTCCGCGTACTGCCGCTCCGCCCAGCCTTACATTAAAGGCGACAATGATAAATCATTTAGCCCTTTGCTGTGCAGCAAATGCCTCCAGTGACTAACATCAACCCTGTGTAATTCATGTCTTAATTTGAGTGGTCGGTTTCCGGTGCTCAGCACCGGCACTTAATTGCCAACAACAGCGCTTGTGACAGTCTGCCACAAGATGAAAATGTCAGGCTAATTTAGAGATGAACACAACAACAGTCAATTATTAATTCAATATACATTAAAAATGACGTTTACCTGTAACCAAACCAGACTTATAGCTTTGGGGGCCTGGTATGTTCCGAATTGTCACACTTGTAGGCCCACCTATGTGCATCCACAATTGCAGGAGTCAGGCCCTCTTTGTTTCCTCTCCTCCAGGGTTTACATGGAGTAAGAACCTCTATGTGTAAATGTAAACCCTGGAGGACAGGACACTCATAATATGCTGTACTGCCAAGCATATTGCAGCTTCCTGAGCGCCACAGCACCTCCAGGGAACAGCAGTTCCCTGGCAGCGGCAGCTGTCCCAGGGCGGTCCGACTGGCCAACTCATGAGGGGGTGGTTGGACCACCGGTGCGACATATGGCCGGACCACCACCACCGTACCACGCGGCTCATACTTAGGGCCTAAAAGTCCTAATAACGTGTTGAACAACTAAAGATTTGAAAGTTTTTTTAAAAAAAAAAGAAGAATTGTGATACCCTGACAAGGATTGCGGTTGTTGCTTGAGAAGGGTTTTAACACCCCTCAACCAACAACCCAATTTCTTATAATCTCCATGTTTCTTTCCAATCACATGGAGTCAATTGCCCTATATTCTTCATTAGGCTCAATCAATCAATTTGGACATAACCAATTGGTCCTAAAATTGAAGCTACCATGGTTGAAAAAGCTCAATGACTACTCTAGCTGTACCTGGCTCTATACTTTGCTACCTAAGCTTTTATAAGCAAAGGAGCCAAATAGACTTGTCTTGTCACCCATACTGGAGCCTACCCTTCTTCTATGACCAAAATGAGACCAGGAGATACATCTACCAGGTTTAGTTGTATCTGAAGGAGATCTGAGCCACCAAAACCTTTTCTTATCCAGATGCCTAGTCTCTGTCTCATGTCGCTCCCATTTGTTTCTTGTGCCAATAGTTCAATAAAACTGCAACTCAAGTTGGGCTGTTCCCGGGACAATCAGAAAGTGTGAATTTGAGGGGAATTTGAGTTTAGAAACTTAGGGCTAAACAATGTGTAATAATAACACAATAGTAACACTCAATAAGCCAATGTCCAGCTAGTGCTTTCACTTCAGAGATAATAAATATTTAGAAATAATAAATGCTTTAATGTGGTTTTCGCCTAGAATATCATGTACAAAATAATTATTATACGAAAATAAAGTAACCTGAATATTGACTTCCAAAATATTATGGAAATATACATAGATAACTGTAGACTTAGTATTCTTAACTCCATATCTATGGTCCTTGAAGACATATTTATTAGTAAGATACTTTTATGTGGAGTTAAGTTTAGTAAACCAATACTTATCAATTTATACTTACCTTAATTATATTCTAGTGGCCAATATTTTGGTCATGTTATTTTCATGACTCAATATTTAAAACTCGATATACTGGCGGAAACCCTTTTAATCCACACACAGCTAAATATTAAAGACACATTCCCAGATACATGCAAAATTACATTGTGTAAAACAGATTGCATTTGAAACCACCCCTTAGCCTCAAATAAGCTATCAAGTGCCTAAATTGGCTACTATAATGATGTATCCTTGACAGCAACTTAAACGCAAACTTTGCTTACTACACTAATCTGCAAGGGACCCATGTCTGGAAATACCCATGGACACTTAGGCCGAACATAGAAAACACAACAAGATGATAGACGGAGTGCTGAACCTTTTTGACCACTCACCCCCAGTAAAGTGATCAGGGTTTAATCCATCATAGTTTTGCTCACTGTGCCACACCAGTTTGGACCCATCTATATGCAAATCAGTCTTCCCCCTGCTTCTATTGGGAACAGTCCAGCCCCAACTGCTAGGCCAGATCCTCTCTGGACCTGAAACAAACATGCTGGGGCCAGTTTTAGGGTCTCACCCCACATCAGCCAGGCTAGTTTGAATCCAGTGGCACAGTGAGCAAGGAAGCCAAGTCTGGGCATACCCTTGGACACTTAGGCCGAACATAGCAAACACAACAAGATGATGGACGTAGTGCTGAAAATGTATAACCACTCACCCCCAGTCAAAAGATCTGGGTTTAATCCTTTATTCTTTTGCTCACTATGCCATCCCAGTTGAGACCCAGCCATATGCAAATCAGTCTTGATCTTGCTCCTCGTGGGAACAGTCCAGCCCGAACTGCCAGGCCAGGTCTATCCTGGAAAAGTAACAAGCATCCTGGGAGTTGTTTCAGGGTGTCACCCCTCATCAGCCAGGCTAGCTTGAATCCAGTAGCACAGCAAGCAAGGGACCCATGTCCGGGCATACACTTGGCCACTTAGGGCAAACATGGCAAAGAAAACAAGATGATGGACAGAGTGCTGAAACTTTTCAACCACTGGCCCCTAGTCAAGAGATCTGGGTTTGATCCATCGCTGTTTTGCTCAATATGTCACCCCACTTTGGACCCAGCCAAATGCAAATCTGTCTTGACCCTGCTCCTCATGGGAACGGTCCAGCTCGAACTGCCAGGCCGGTCATATCTGGACAGGAAACATGCATCCTGTGAACGGTTTTGCGGTTTCACCCATCATCAGTCAGGCTAGCTTGAATCCAGTGGCACTGGATTCAAGCCAGTCTGAATGATGGGGAGTGATACCGTAAGACCTTTCCCAGGAAGCTTGTTTCTGGTCCAGGGAGGACATGGTTTGGTAGTTTGGGCTGGACTGTTCAATGAGGAGCAGGGTCAGGACTGCTTTGCATATGGCTAGGTACAAACTGGGGTAGAATTGTGAGCAAAAGAATGATAGATTAAGCCCAGATCTCTTGACTGGGGGTGAGTGGTTGAAAAGTTTCAGCACTCCATCCAGCATCTTGTTGTGTTCGCTACAAACATTGTCAGGATTTTTCACAATATAAAATAAAGTCTGACAGTTTACAAGTGACCCATCTACTCCTAATTTCACCCAATGACTTATTTACTCACTCACTGACTCATTGGCACACTCAATACCTTTCACAAGTGATTTAGATCCCTATCCCTAAAAGTGGCTTAGACAGATCCCTATCAAAACTTACTAAGTCAGAACTTTGATACCACACAATTGGACATTTGCTAGAGTACAAATAAAGCTTGCTTTGAGTAGTTATACTATCCAAAGGATAGTAAACACCACTAGATACTATTCGAGGGGGCAGAACACTACTCACATTGAAGCTCCACAAAACGATCGGCATACACATTTTGGAAAAGCTAGATGACTCCCACAGATAAAATGGGAGAAGTGTGGCTCAGGGGTTAGAGGCGGCAGACCTGGAGCTTGAGTTCGGCCCTGGACCAGGGTTCAATTCCCCGCCTCGGCGGGTCTTGGGCTCAAAAATTCCACGGACTCGTTAATTCTCGCTCCGGTGCCTTCTCGACTCACGGGTTCACACTCTGCGACTCTGGGCAATAGCTTGCTTAATCTCCACAACGGCCCCTCACGGTGGGATGCCTGGCTTTCACCTTGTGGATACCCTGCCAGGGTTATCTCACAGGGGAATACCAGGACGGGTTCCCTAAGCAAGCGCGGAGATGCCCCAGGGTAAGTCGTGCGCTATATAAGTTTCATTCATTTCATTTCATAAAATCAGAAGGCCATGTTAGGACTTAATACACAGTAAAGCACCTATGAGTTCTGCTGTTATTATTAAGGACATGACTTGCGCGTTGACAGAGTATATGACAGTCCCTAGTACTGACTGCTGCTGACCAGACAAATCTCTTTGGCTCCTGACAGTTTCATTTTGAAGCCTCATCTGTTCAGAATTAATTTCCTGGCCTGCTGAAAATGCAAAATTTATTGTAAGCGGTTTAATTGATAATTAATGCACGAAGCCGATTGATTAGTGAGGCCAGAGTCACACAAAAAGTATTAAGGATCCAGGCAATGTTGACCTCTGTCCGCTTTCTGGACAGCAGAAGCTGTAAATCTCTTACCTTAGGCCCTCTGTAGGGCCTTTAGGAGTTGAGGTGGCTGATTTGACATTTTTTTTCACAAATAGATTGACTGGCAATTATAGTGTGCTTCTTTGCAATTTTAAAGATCTATTTAACAACATTAATATGTTCAGGAAAGCCACAAATGCAGCCTTCAATCATCAGTGTCTATAAGGGAGGACAGGAGCTAATCAATTGTTATCGGTGGCAGCGGTTGCTGCATAAGACATTCTTCC
This sequence comes from Lissotriton vulgaris, assembly GCF_964263255.1. NCBI lineage: Eukaryota > Metazoa > Chordata > Amphibia > Caudata > Salamandridae > Lissotriton > Lissotriton vulgaris. Next base: position 313,167,562 of record NC_141690.1, read on the forward strand.
AATAGCTTAAATGCAAACATGACAAGAGAATATTAATTGTAGAAGACAAGGCATTTAAACACATTAGTACTGCGCTACCAGTCAAATGCATGCTACCAAAGCGATTCATCAATGTATATTACAGCCAGGAAGCAGCTTAGATATATTTTGCTAGGTATTATGCCAAAGTGCAGTAAAAACAGAATCTATACATGCCTTTAGACGTCACCTTGCTCTATACAAATATCTCTCAAAAGCACCTCTCATATACAAAAGTAATCTTACACATTCCTTTCCCTAGGCCAGTCTCAAAGACAACAACACAAAGGGGGCATGTCCCAAAAGGAGGAGATTCACCACTAAATGAGTATACATACGCGTTGTAGGTGTCTGACAACAATTTTGCATAATTAAGTTTTAAAGAGTAGTCACAAACGTTCCAGCAATTCTATGACAAAAATTACATTTTAAACTGGTTTATTTCTCATAATCTTACCCTTGGGGACTGTCTCATGGTGAAAAATTCAGAAATTTTGAGCTAAGGTGAATGAGAATCTGCCCATTGTTCAGAAGAAAATAGTTGTTTTTAGAAATGAGACCCCTGGTTGCCTGAGGTATGTACCCAGGCAAGGCAGGAACCACCACTCTGGTCAGGGTAAGGATGATACACACTAAGGCCCTCATTATGATGACGGTCAGACGAGCGGCTGACCACCATCATAATAAGGATGGAGACTACCCGACATATACTAGGCGCCTCCAACCGCCTTATCACAATCCGACTGCTGTGAAGGTGGTCCGAAACATGCCTTTTTCAATTGCTGCTTATGCTGAGGCCGGTAAAAAGGCTGCAGCACAAGCCACAATTGAAAAAGGCATGTTTCTGACCGCCTTCACTGCAGGGCCTGCTGAAAAAGTACCTTGGTTAGAGAACAGCGTCAACTCTGAGAACATTATGCGGCTATCTTTTCCACGCAGTCAGGTTTGCTGCATCGCTGTCAAGCTTCACTGAAGTGAAGGCAATGCATTGTCTTCGAGCCATGCAGAGTGTCCTAGTCAGGCCATGCAGGCGCTAGAAGGTCTGTCATTGAACAACCTCTTCATATGCGTCGAAGGACGATGCATCAGTTCCGATTGGCGCAAGGGTGACGATGCGTCGGCTTTGTAGCAGAACCCACTTCTGAGGCCCAGAACTTGGAGAGGGCATCTCAGGCAAAGACTTACAGAAGACAGAGTCTAGCAGCACCAGCAGCATTGCCGGAAGTCTTTTGTATCCCTGAGGCTGCAGAAAACAGGAGGCAAGCCAGCAAGCCCTTGGAGATCAGTTGTAGGGAAGGCAAAATGCAGCTCTCCTTCAGCAGAGTCAGGGAGAAACAGGTAGCAGAGCAACACGCAGAAAACCAGTAGTTCCAGAAAAGCAGTCCAGTTGAGTCCTTTAAGCAGCACAGCATTCTTTCTGAAAGAGGTTCAGTTCAATATCCAGAAGTATCTGCCTTTGATGTTGGGTTGACTTCAAAGCAGCTCTCTGAAGTGCACAAGGGTCCCTTTCAACCCAGTCCTGTCTGTCAGGCTATCTGTGGTGGGTAAATCAGTGCTTTGTTTGTGGACAGGACATTACCTAAGTGTAAGTGGCAGCCCCTCCCATTCCTCCCTACCCTGGAAGACCCATCCAGATGCAGATGAGTGCTCGGAATACAGGTGAGCCTCATCTCAGTGTGTTTGTGGCTGTCTAGAGGGAATGCACAAAGTGTAGCTGTCACCCACCCCAGACTTGTACTGGAGACAGGCCGTCGGGCACATAGTGCAGTATGTGTAGAGAAATGTCCATTTTCTAAAAGGGGCATTTCTAAAACAGGAATGTTAAATCCAACTTCACCAGTAAGGAGGATTTATCATTAACATTCCAAAGATATGAAACATGAAAAAGCTACTACTCTCTGATCAGAAATTAAAAGTGTATTTCGGAATTCCCAATGCTGGCCTAGGAGGGGAGGTAGGCCTCACAGTAGTTAAAATGAAATAGGCTGTTTGTCACTACCTGGACATACCAAATATAAAAGTACATGTCCTAGATTTGCATCCATGGCACCCTGCCCTTTGAGTTACTTTTTGCCGAGTACAGTGGTGACTTATATGTAATAAAAAGGGAGTTTGAGACCTGGCAAGTAGTTTTAAATTTCAAGTCGAAGTGGAAGTAAACTGCAAACACAGGCACTGCAGTGGTAAGCCTGAGATATTTTTAAAAGGCTACTTCTGTGGGTGGCACAATTAGTGCTGCAGCCCACTAGTAGCATTCGAGGTACAGGCCCTGGGTATATGGTATACCACTTTACAAGGGACTTATCAATACATCAAATAAGCCTGTTAGGTATACACCAATGTCATCATGGTTAGGGGAGAAGCACTGGGAAATTATAAATTTGGATTTTGTCTACATATGGAGGAAAAGTCACATGTATCACAACATTAGTGTTTTCCTCGTGTTTTAATTGAAATGTTTAAGCTTGTAACATCTTTTGAATGTCTATGAAATAATATGTAGATTAAAAATAATATTCGGGTTGTGATGCTAAAGGCCACACAAGGTTATTAAGACAAAAGGATTTATTGTTTATAATTTTTTCACTCATGTATGTTCATATTGTGTATCACATACTTATTTTTGTTGTTTACTGTTTTGTGAACCACATGCACATTAGTATTGTCTGCATATAGACTTCAATGTCTCTTCTGTTTTGAATATATTATAAAGACTTAAAACAGATTGAAAGAAAAGGTATAAATAAAGTACCAGATCAAATGAAAATAAATAGTTTGGTCCAGTGGTAATTTAAGACGCTAAAAACTACACAGGTCTTGGCCCTTTCCCTTGTCTCTTTCAATTTGGGTATAACGTGTCTCCATGGGGGTAAGTGCCCTGCTCCTTGAAGCCAGCAGCGCCCACCATCAGGTTCTCCCTTCTGTATCAGTACAGCCCTGAGCCCCACTGGGGTCGACGAGGTGTTCCGTCATCTACTTGGCATTAAAGTATGCCATAGTTGACTTATTGAGGTGTGTGTTTTTGATGCGCTGGTATAATTTGTCTTCTGTGGGGCCCCAGGTCCATTAGCATCTGCCTTTGTGAGGGATCTGAAAGGTTCTGTGCTGGTTGCCAGGTTGGGGAAAAGAGCATACAGTCTATGGCCATACTGAGGAAGCTGCAGACTTCGTCACAGTATGGGGTGCGGGTGCTTGTTGGACTGAGTGCAATTTCTGAGAATCAACCTGTATGCTGCCCTTGGCGAACACATAGCCGAATAATCCAATGCTCATCTCGAAAAAGGAGTATTTTTCTCGGTGGGGGGGGGTGATGCCATGCTCACTCAGCTGCTGCAGAATGGGTCTGAGTTGGCAGTGGTGTTCTTCTGCAGTTGTGGAATATATCAAGATGTGACCACTGACATTCATCACACCTGGCGGCCAGAGAAGATCTCCTAAATAGCGTTCTGAAACACCTCAGCTGCGCATGATATTCACATTTGTGGGTGCTTGTGCTGCCACAGATCTAGGTGCATAGAAAATGTTGTAATGTACCTGCTGCTATCCTTGAATTGTAGTTGATGGAATCCTGCATTAAGATCGAGTTTTGAGAACCACTGGACTCCGTGGAGGTCAGCGATGATGTCATCCATCATTGGAAAATGTCTGTTCCATTTTATGGCCTTGTTGGGGAGGCACATGTCTAGGTGATACCGTCTTAATACTGCTCATGTTCTCTGGCTTGTCCAATTTCTGCTCAACCAGCAGTCCCAAGTGCCTTAGTGCTACTGGCGTGATGGACTGGTCAATATGTATTTTTATCGGGGTGCCTGGAAACACCTAAGCCCCTGGAAGAGGCTGTGGAACTGGAGTAGCAGTTTCTTCGACTCAAAAAACCTGTGGTTCCGGGCAAATGACACAAGCCCAATGTCCTCTGCCTTGTGGCACCCAAGGGGTGTTTCCACCTCCCCATCGATGATGTGGGAATTCATTGCAGTTGGATTGGACCGGTGCAGTCATAGTCCCTTTTAGCCGCAGAAGCGTGTGTCCCCCATAGGTGTATATCCTGGCTGAGGAAGGCAATATTACTCTCCATGGGCAGAGGTGGCGGTGCTGGAGGTAACACATTACGTTGACGGAGGAAACTGATTGTCGTGCCTGCCACCTTGACTTAGCAGGTGGGCTGGGGCTGCCTGTGTCTGTTGAGGTGCTTCATGAAGGAGATGAGGAAGACGTCTTGACTAGGCCTGAATGCTGCCCTTGACCATAGGCAAGAAGCGGGCGTGGCTGGTACAGTGCACGGAAAATGTTCTGGCACTCACTTGGCGACAGTGGTGCAGAGGGCAGTCCGAGAAGGGGCCTGTTGCTTCGAGGCCTGTTGGCACCAGGGTGGGCAGGAGCAAGTAGGGCCAACCCTGATCTTGTGGAACTTCTACACTCACTGTGCATGGTGTGTGAGATGGGGCCAGAGTTGTGTGGGGTTGCAGCAGGGTACTGTAGGCGGGACCGCAGATGCATCATTGCTGGGCAAGTGCCGGCCTCATGGCACAGCCAGGCGTGGTCTTGAGGTTGGGCTGCGATTATGGGTGGTGTCAAGAAGAGCAGCTGAAGGAGCTACTGGATGTCTCTGGTGCACAGCTGGGCACGGTTGTGTGGGTAAGGCTGCGCTGATAGGCGGTGCCGATGAGGTTACCCAACGAATCCTCTTCTGACCTGAGGCAGTAGTGTAGCATGTGGGAGTGTGGTGAGGTGGGCATAAACATGCAGCACACTGGATATGGTGGTAGTGTGCGTATGCCCACGAGCGGCCGTAGCCTCTTTATTTATATCCTTAGCCACACCCAGCCTTGAGAGTTGCAGTGTAGCTCTTCCAGGTTGTGGGGGCGGGCAATAGTGGCCGGGTGCCTCACTACATCTTACATCCCACATATAAAGTGAACGTTTTGTAAAATACATGTGGTGCTGACGTCTATGTTGCTGTCTTTTGTCTATTTAGCTGTCCTCACTTTGGAGAATTGGATCAAATTGAATTGCATTTATATAGAGTTGGGTTCTCTAAGTTGGTCTTGAAGGGGCTGCTCCAAGCCAGATTTTTAGCATATCCCCATTCAGATAAATGTAGTTCCCTTAAAAATATGGCATGGATCCGTCTCTTCAGGACCGACTTTGGAGAAACCTATTATTGAGTTTACTCCCCTTACAAGGCTTTGAGGCTCTTTTATGTACACAATAACTACAGGACATAAATCAAATCTATGAAAAATTGTGAATTTGGGTTCATAATATTCACTTCCTAAAGTTTTCCTAAGCTGTTGATGTTCTCCTTTAGTTCTGCACAGCGTATACCTCTACCGTTTGAGTGCAAGTTACTTGATTAAGTAAATGACGGACGAAAAGGTGCAAACCTTTGAGAATTCTAAAATGCCACCACTTTGGAGGTGTTCACCAACTTTGCTTTGCGTTTCTTCAAGCAGGAGTAGCACACCCACTCTGATGCATCCCTGGTACTAATAGTTGCCTTCGTGTCGTGGTGAATTCTTGACTAAAAGCGCCAGAAAGCAAAATAAAATCCTAAACCATAATGAATGCTTAAAGTCTCTGTCCATGGAGTGATATGGGTTTAGGCAATGCTCAAGTATCTAGATTTGGTGAGTTAATAGCTCTTGCATTCAGTCTTTTTGTTTGCATTCTGAGTTTTAGTAATGTTACATTGCACTATGAATTTAGGACCACAAGTACCAGCATGCAACGTAATCACGTAGAGCTGGTGAACTTTCATGTGGATCCTGCACAAATGTAGCGCTTAATGCATACTGCAGTAAGCGCTCTTTACAGTAAGCACATGCATCCATCATTTAGGAAGTACCATATATGCTTCTTCGGCCTTGTGAATCAAGGGTAATGTAGGTAGGTAATTACACATTTGCATTTTTCTAGGTGCAAATCTAACAGTTGTAAAAAGCTTTTTGAATAGGCCCAACATAGTGTATTTGAGAAAAAAAAGATGCTTGGGGGTGGGGAGGTGACACACAGGCACTAATATGCAACAGGCATTGAAAGCAAAGGAAACGCTCCAAAGTCCTAGCAATAATCGCGGGACTATTTATCATATAACACTCCGCAGCCGTTTACTGCTGCAAGATTAGGCAAGTCGTGGAAGAGATAAGTGAAGCGGTTAGGCTCTTAAAGCAGCTGTCCAGGAAAGCACCCTCCAGATACTGGGCGGAGCACAGCGCGCGGGAGTGTTCTTCATAAATAACGGGGAGCGAGAGAGGACAGGCCGCGCGCACTGGGCGCGGAGTCAGTTTATCAGGCCTATAATGTGCACGGGGTCAGGAAATCTGAAGGCGCCGGCCTCGTCTGTTTTATCAATGTTAATGCAAAACTCGAGACGAAAACACATTGGCCGTTTTATCAAAGGCTTCTGGGAAGGAATGTGCCACAGGATACAGCAGAAGGAGAGGCCAAGACCACGGGTCCATACGGGATGCTCGGATGCAGAACGAGCATTAGGGCTCCAGGGGCATCATTTATGAGCCCTTGCGTCACTTTTACGGTGCCGGTGCGTCACTTTTTGTGACGCACCAGTGGCGTAAAAAATGCGCCTTGTTGCGCCATATTTACAAAGTGACGCATCTAGGTAGATGCGCCACTTTGTAAACCCCTGCACCACATTATACCTGCGGCAGGTATAATGTATGCAAGGGGGCGTATTGACGCAAGAAAGGGTGGTAGAAGTGACGCAGTGAAATCTATGAGATTTCACTGCCTCACTTCTAGGACGCCGTTGTGTCAAAATATTGCGCCTGCCTCACAGCAGGCGTAAGACTGACGCAGGCCCTTTCACATTGGGCTTGCCCCATGTGAAAGGACGCATTGCTGGAGTTGCGTCACTTTTGTGACACACTCCAGCAATGCGTCACTTTTGCGCTTACAGATACGTCAGAAATACTGACATATCTGTAACTCCTTGCGCAATGATGCGTCATAATGTAAATATGATGCATCATTGGTGTCGAAAGGAGGGTGCAATGAAAGTGACGCATCGCTGTTTTCACGCAGCGATGCGTTACTTTTCATAAATGAGGCCCCTGGTCTCTGTCACGGGACATGCGCTTCTTTTTTTTTTTTTATTATTATTTTGTTATTTTTTTTATTTTATTTATTTTAAGAGTTTATCTATAGCCCTAGCTAGACCCAGGAGGTATCAGAGCGCTTTATATGGAAAGATAATATGAGGCAAGATAATATGAGGCAAACAAGGCATGAAGGTAGATAAAAAGATAGTGAAAACAACACAAAACAAATATACAAATCATGAATAAACATATAAGGTGCAAAACTAAACAGTACAAGTAATTAGGAAGGTGGTGTTCGGAACGAGGTCAAATAGTTACAGAGTGAAAATATAACATGAAGATATTGGAGACCAGGTGCAACGGTCACAGGTTATGACCCCCAATACTCATTTGGCAAAACATGCCATCCAGGTAGATAAAAGAATAATGAAAAAAAAAACTGCGAGATATATAAATCAAATAAATCAATAGGAGAAAGAAATGTATGCATTAGGTAGTATGTACGTGGAAGTTCAGGAGAAGGATAAAATATTACTGATACATGGTAAAATGGTGTATTTGGAGAATTTAGTGTAGGTCCCAGGTTATGATCCCCAGTAATGGTTGAGTAGGTGATTTTTTAGGTCATTTTTGAAACTGCAATATGAGGGGTTACAGCGCAGGCTTATTGGGAGCGAGTTCCAGATGATCGGGGCATTTCCAGAGAAGGAGCGTGATTGTGTGAAACCAAGGTACAAATTAAATGGCTGTAGTTACATGTGCTCAACATTAAACAGAACATATAAAATTTTTATACATAAGAGGTATGTTTACCCAAGGAGTTGCTGACTTGGGTAGGATGAAAGTCTGTGAGACCCTTTTCCGGGTTTGACCTTGTGATCAGTGGATCAAACCCAAACCCTTGAAGTCGATGCACGAGTTCATCCACCACCCAGATCCGGGATCAGCTGCAGTTTATCCAAAGTTAAGTTGCACAGAGTGGAATGAAAGGCCACATAACCTTTCCTTGAAAATGATAGAAAATTCAGCAATGACACCTGGTCAGCAACCGCGCTCAATGACAGAAAAGGTCTGTTATTCAGTTGTAATTCAGTGGCAGCGTGTATTAAAGAAACTTTCAGGATATTGCAGCTTTAGAAATATTTGTGGCACAAAATGACATTTTTACACCGCACGTTGTCACATCACCCTCATCCTCCTGGAACACCATTGCAGCTCGCTCCATCTTCAAAACCAGCTGTATCATTTGTAAAGCTACCACAACCAGCAACCCCACTATTCTTACCAGAATGTTCATCATATCTGGTGCCTCCCTGCACATCTGCAGCGAGGACACCATTAGACTACAAATCAAGAAGTGTAAAAAGCTAAAAAAAACAAGTCAGAAAGCCTTTTTTATCTATTATCTCAGGATCTGGAACAACATCCCCCTATCCATCAGGCCCGCACCAAAACTGCTCCAATTTAGGAGAGAGATAGAGAAGCATTAAAATGCAAGAAGAATACACGTCTGCTTTCAAAATCCATCTACCGCTCTCCCATCGCTCGTCGACTGCATACTTGCCTTTGATGCTGCACATCCTGCCACTGTGTTTTGTCTAGGTTTGCACTATACAAATACCACAAACACACCAGTGGCGACTGTAGGGTGACCAACTGGCATGGGTGCAAATTCAGGACAGCAAGTGTAAAAAAATTCAGGACAAAGGATCGAAATTCAGGACAAGAATTCAGGACAGGAGGTCAAAATTCAGGACAAAAGGTAAGTTTTACAGACACATCAGAGGAGGTTGCGCAATTGTATATAAGTAAGTAAATAGACAACCACTTAAGTAAAAGTGAAAATAAGTTTATATTAGGTTGAGACAATTGTGTACTTCATGTTTTTTTTAGTACGTGTGCAGCTTTAAGCAAATGTGCAGGTCTTTTTGTGTAACAAAACCGCGGCCCCCACCTCACCTTTCCAGCTCCCAGAGAAAACGCCTGATGGACGGTCTGGCCATTCTGGCCTTGCTACCACCCTTAAATGGCGCCACTCATCTTCACATAGACCGTCTCTCATGTGTATTTAGTTTCTTTTATAGTGCTACTCATACCAAGTATGTAGGGCAGAGTGTCGGAGTGTCTTAAAACACACACATATTATATAGAGACAATCACTTAGTGTATACGAAATGTTGCTGAAGATAATGGGGCTTACAACATGTAATCATACTTTTATCCATCATTCAGACTTTCACCATTCATTCTTCCTTCCAACAGTGTGCCCATCCATGTCCATATTCAACCATTTACAAACCTATCCATCATGTATCCTTACATCCATCACTTCACTCATCTATCCCTCCATCCACCCTTTTACACATCCATCCATTATCCATCCATCCATCCTTTCACCCTATCTATCCGTACACTCATCCATTCAGCCATTTACCTATCCAGCCATCCTTTCATTTACTCATGCATCTACCCAGTCACTCATTCTTTCACCCGTTCAGTCATCCATTCACCCATCCTCCCCTTCTCTCTCCAGTCCCCTTTCACTTAGCCATCCATCCTTCCATCCACCCACCTATCTACTCATCCACTCATGAATCCATCCATTGAACCTATCACTCATCTATCCCTTCACTCATCCATCCATCCTTTCTCTCATCCATCCACCCTTTCACTCCTTCACTCCTCTAGCCATCCTTTTGTCCATCTACCCGCCCTTTCACTCACTCATCCAGCCTTACATCCACCCTTTCACTCATCTGTCCATCCATTCACCCTTTCACTTATCAATTTATCAATCCACCCTTTCACTTACCAATTCATCCATCCATCCATCATTTCACTCATCGATCCAGCCATCCACTCACCCATCCCTTCACTTACTTACTCACTCACCTTTTCACATTAATTATGAGCTAAGCCTTTGTCTGAAGAGCTGCAGACAGAAGAGACCCATCAAGAACTCCACCCTCGCTGTAGCTTCTAAAGGAAGGGGTGGGGTGAAGCAGGGTTCACTGTGCCCCTGCACATAGGCAATCTGAAAAAGTGGAAGGCATGAGTCATGCATGAAGCACAGTGCCTGGATGTGGGGCGACTGTGACATGGTGTTGTTTCCAGAGCTTTAAGTGGGATGAAAAAAGTAAGGGGGGTTCTCCAAAAGGGTGTTTGATGTAATTAAGGGCGTGGATTAAAACACCTAAGCTAAAAATGTGTGCGTGACTGGTATTTGTGTTGCTTCTGTCATTGCATCCAGATATACAATACAAGAAGTAGCGTTACACCTAGAACAAGTAACATTATACCTACAACAAGCCAGAACTATTGGCTTTGCAAATGGTTGTCAGTTGCATAAAATAAAAAAGCTACAACCAAGGCTTCCTCGAATGTAATATTGAAAATGCATCAGTTCTAAAATGATGAGACTCTGAAAGAACTATAATCCTTTCCCTTGAACTTCTTTCGCTGCCTTCCTTCTTTTAAGTGGATTCTCATGTAGCAGCATGGGCGTTTTTGCACTTTTCTTCAGTCTGACAGAATGCCCTGCCCTAGACAGAGGCTGGAGGAGGCCACCACATACTGTGCCAGCCCAGACTGACCCATTGTCATTCTGTATGTGGCAATGAGACGCACACAGAATGACAATGGGTAGGTGGGGCTGCTCTTGTGCTCAAAGGAGTGCGAGGCGGCCCCATTAGGGAGCTGAGGCCTTTCGCAGGGGAACAGCTCTGTTCCCTGAAAGGCCCAAAATTACAGACAAAAGGCGTCCGTAAAAGGGATCCTCACGGACCACGGACGTGAGGTCCAATTTACGGACAGTCCATAAAATTTACGGACGGTTGGTCACCCTAGGCGGCTGACATCTACTAGGGGCAGGGCGTGCACAGTGAAAATATTATAAAAGAAAAAAAAAAGGACCTTATGTGACGTCCTAGCTCCGGACCTCTTAATGGGACAGGACCCTGGAACTCCCTTGCCCAATCCTGGCAGTGTTCACATGCAGTATGTGAGCAGCACCGGGATTGGTGGGAGCGGCCTCACTCGGCACTACACAGCACCCTGTAGTCTGGAGCCCTGCACTGTTTCTCAACCAAACTTGTTTAGAGGTTTAAAGTGTGCATGTGCGGATGGCTGTCACAAGACGGCCGGCCAAAAAGACATGCACTCTTTAAACAGTTCCAAACCAGCCCATCCTCCTCTCTCCTAAGTGACATGCTTCCATCACTCAGCAGCGGCCCCTCCCCCGTCCTGACGAGCGGCTCGGGCGTGAAAAATAAAATGGTAATACTATATATTTATTTGTGGTAACATTATAAATCTACACCAACTCGAGCACAATAGTATCTGCCGCCTACCTGCGAACACAGCCGCACAGGGCTGACAGCCTGCAAACCCCTCTCTGACCTCCAAAGAAGTCAATACCTGGAGTCATGCATCTTACTTCCCCCAGAATAAAACATTTCAAGAAGTAGGCATGCCATCAATAACCGAAGACTAATCACCACCCGGCGATTACCAGCACAGCAGGTCTAGTATTGCTCCTGTGGGGGTACAACCACATCATTACAAGGTAGGGCTGTAGGAAATGGGTTCAACACACTGTAACAGAGTTTGTGTACCAGATTACCGAATGTGTTCCCTATGTATTTCCTCTTTTATCCACCCACACAAGCTTTGCCAGATGTGCCTACTTGTTCTGTGTGGGCTGCATTGGAAACCAGTCCACTCTGTTAGTGAAGCATCTGGTACAAGATATAAGATAATGTGCAACAGGGAAGTCAGTATGACACATTAGTGATTGCTTTGCAGCTGCAATTGGTTGCTGCATTATTGGCCCTGTTTTAACAGGTCTCATTTGTGTATTTGAAGTTTCGTGTTTTTAATGAGAGCAGAAGAAGACAAATCTCTTTTTCCTGCAGTGATGATAAAATACAATTAGAAGCATCATCTTATTACAGGCTGGTGGGGATTACTGCACAGTTCTTTGTCAGCGAACAGTACTTGCCAGGGTGCATTTCTTGTTTATAATGTGTGACCAGGTACTGCTGCTGCAAATGTGTTTGCCATAAGATGAAGGGATTAGTGTGTATTCAACGATACCTCCAGCCTATAGTTGATCCAGATGCACAGATGTTGTCACTGACTCAAGTCAGAATGTGCACATCTGTTATGAGAACTTTGGAAATAATAATGCCTAGGACTAGGGGAGGGGTAAGGCTCACCTCCTTGCACGGTTATTGATAGAGGATCTAATGAGCAACAGAGGTCAGGCAGCGCCTGACTGTCTACTTCCGCCATCTTAGAGAATACCTTCCTGAGGCGCGCGCGGAGCAGCGAGGGGGGATTCTGGGGTAGGGCGTATGGTATGCAGAGCAGCTTTGCCTGTGAAGCGTCAGGAGTAGTGAGCGAAAAGCTGTGGGCGTAGAACGGCTTTGGTGGGGTGAAATTAAGGTATCTGGGTGTCAAGCTGCCGGTATGAATACTGAGTATATTATATATCGACAAGATTCAGGTTCACATCGTAAAGGATCTACTTGCACACTCAATCCTCAGAAGTCAATAAATTAGTACCAATGAGTGAGTTCATTAAGTCACTATTTAGGAGTATCTGGAGATGATGCACTTTGTATATTGATAGTAGAGAAACTGGGTGATGCAAAAAGGCATTTCCGCCTGAGCCTAGAAGTAGTGTATTATTAATAGCGTTCCAGGTTTTATGGTATTTACTTTTTAAACATTTCCATCTGTATTTATCCATATTAAATTTTGGCTATTTAATAAAAATTTTATCCATATTTATTTAATGGTTTGAGAATAAATGGAGTCATAAATTGGTAAATATCCAGAATTATTTAACTGATAAACAAGCACTCATACTTTGATGCCTGTCGCGTTTTAGCAAATTAAGCAGGCAAATATCACTAAACACTACTCCGACAGGTAAATATTAGCATTATATAATAATCTATGTTATCATATGCCTGTATTTCGGGGACTCTCATCATGTTTTTAAATTCCCATGGTGTTTACCTGCTTAGCAGTTGGTTTGGAATTCAAAAAGGACAACAAAGAGAATCACGTACAAGCACAATGATCTGTATTTTTTCTGCTTTTCAAAATAAATACAGACAGAAAACATTGTTTTCTGTCTGTATTTAACTGTAAAAATCAGCAAAAACAGAAAACTGGAAGCCTTAATTATGAAGCACATCCCAATATCAACCTACGGTAGACATATTTGGCAGAATCATGTTCATAGAACCTTCCTCCAACACAGAGTAGCAATAGGAGAATGTGAATAATCCCCTTTATTGCAAGTTAAACTCATTCTTCCAAGCAATGGGGAAAAGGCATTGCTTAGATTTACCATATTTGTGATTGCAGCACCAGGAGCGACCCTTGACTCTCCGGTAGGTCGCTCACACCCGCTGCAGCTCCGCCACCGAGCACCCCTGTTCTCTGCCTCCTGACCTGCCTACTACCTGCTGCTCCTGCCTGTTGCCTGCCGCTCCTGCTCCTGATTCTCTCGCCGTCCGATTGCCTGTGGCGCCCGAGGCCCCAGCCCCCTTCCGTCCTTCTCCCGGCACTCCGCCTGAATTTCCCGCTGCTGCCTCCCCTGCGGCCCCGCCCCCTGCTGCTGATTCGCCGTCCTCTCAGCCCCTCCCGTCTCCCAGCTGAGCCTCCCTGCCCACGCTTTCATTTATGGCGGCCACTGCAAGGCTGCGCAGTGGGCGCGTGCAGCGGGCGCGCTACTTGCGTGCCAAAGGCGCGCCTAAGGCAAGCCCGTCTGCGCCTGTCCACGCTTGGACCGCGTCCAGCGCCATGACCCCTGGACCACGTGGCATCCAGGAAGCCCGCATCCGGTACAATGCCAACACCCTCATCGCACTCAACCACGGACGGACGCTCAACTGCCACAAGGCCGCCCCCAAGCGCACCCACGGCCCTTTCACCTGCCGGAACTGCAGCTTCTCCTGCATCGAAGACGCAGAGACGCCTGCAACAACGGAACCCAACCAGCTCCGATGCATCCTGCTCAACACCCGCTCCACACGCAAACACGCTGTCGAGCTTTGGGACCTGCTCGACGCCACATCACCAGACATAGCCTTCCTGACCGAGACCTGGATGAACGAAGCCTCCGACGCAGACATTGCAGTGGCCATCCCCGACGGATAGAAGATCACCCGCAGAGACGGTACCAACGGAGTCAGAGTAGGAATCACCATCATGCACAAGAACACCATCAAGGTCTCTACAAACACCGTTGACACCCTCAACACCGCCGAACACATGCACCTCCAGATCCATACGGACCCAAGACCACCCTAAGAGGCACCCTCGTCTACAGACCACCAGGACCCCGTCCCCAATTCTGCAACTCTATCGCCGACGTCATCAGCACGCACGCACTGACCTCCACTGACTACATCCTCCTTGGCGACCTGAACTACCACCTGGACAACAACAATGACAGCAACTCCTCCGCCCTGATCGACAATCTCGCCACCCTCGGACTGACACAGATCGTCACAACACCTACCCACATCGCCGGCCACACGCTCGATGCCATATTTTCCTCCAGCCCCATCGTTGCCTTCAGCCACGCTTCCGTACTCACCTGGACCAACCACCATTGCGTCCACTTCACCTTCCAGAAACCCGTCTCACATCACCGCACCCTACAGAATGCCAGACGTCGCTGGGGCAAAGTCACCAAGAAACTACTACAAACACACCTCGCACTCAACCCACCGGCCAACCCCACTGACCCCGAGGAGGGGGCCGCACCCTCAGACTCTGGATGGAAGATTGCGCCAACACCTTAGCCCCTATGAGTCAACACACCCACAGAGACACCATCTAGACAGCCAGGTGGTACACCCCAGAGCATCTAGCCTCCAAGTGCACCTGTCGGAGACTGGAAAACACCTGGCACAGCGAGAAATTGCCTGACAGCCGCGCAGCCCTCAAAGACGCCATCCGCAGTCACCACCACCTCATCAGGACCACCAAGAAGGCTTCCTTCAAAGACCGCCTCAACAACAACGCACACAACAGCAAGGAACTCTTCAACATCGTGAAGGAACTCTCAAACCCCAGCTCATGCACCAACAACACCCCGCCGTCACAAGCGCTGTGCGACACCCTTGCTGCCTTCTTCCACCGCAAGATCACTGACATCCACGACAGCTTCAATCCTCGGACGAACCCCGCCAACCCCACCACGCCGGACCCACCGATCCCCACCAGCCTCACGGCATGGTCCAGCGTGACCACCGAGGACACCGTCAAAACCATGAGCACCATACACACAGGCGCCCCTTCCGACCCCCTTCCTCACCACGTCCTCAACAACGCCGACAGCTCCATCGCACCCCACCTGTGTACCATCATCAACCTCTCCTTCGAGACCGCGACTTTCCCTGAGAGCTGGAAACACGCTGAGATCAACGCCCTACTGATGAAACCCAAGGCGGACCCGAGCGACCTCAAGAGCTTCCAGCTCATCTCCCTGCTTCCGCTCCCGGTGAAGGACATCGAAAAGATCGGCAACACCTAACTCACCCGATACCTGGAAGACAACAGCATCCTCGATCCCTTACAGTCAGGTTTCCGCAAGAACCACAGTACCGAGACCGCCCTCATCGCCGCCACAGACGACATGAGAATCCTACTCGACAACGGCGAGACAGCAGCCCTCATACTCCTGGACCTCTCCGCCGCCTTCCACACCGTCTGCCATCACACGCTATGCACACGCCTCCATGACCTTGGATCTACGACAAGTCCCTGGACTGGATCCCCTCCTTCCTCTCCGACAGATCCCAAAGAGTCCTCCTCCCCCCGTTCCACTCAGGAGTCACTAAGACCATCTGCGGCGTCCTGCAAGAACCACTCTCTCGCATCAACAGACTTCACGACCTCAACATAATCTCCTACGCCGACGACACCCAGCTGATCCCCTCCCTCACCAAGGACCCCCTCACCGCCTAAGCCAACCTCCACTGTGGTATGAAGGCCGTTGCCGACTGGATGGGAGAGAGCCGGCTCAAACTGAACAAGGACAAAACGGAGATCCTCATCCTCGGGTCCAACCCCTCAGCCTGGGACGACTCCTGGTGACCCACATCTCTGGGCACCGGCCCCACGCCAATCAACCACGCACGCAACCTGGGAGTCATTCCGGACCTGAAGCCCACCATGTCCAACCAAATCAACGCAGTCTCCTCAGCCTGCTTCTACACCCTCCGCATGCTCCGCAAGATCTACAGGTGGATCCCTACAGACACATGAAAAACCGTCACCCACGCCCTCATTAGCAGCAGACTCGACTACGGCAACGCCCTCTACTACGGAGCCCCGTCCAAGCTCATCAACAGAATTCCAAGAATCCACAACGCTTCTGTGCGCCTGATCCTCAACGTCCCCCGCCGAGACCACATCAACCCCCACCTGAGAGACCTGCACTGGCTCCCCATGGACAAAAGAATCACCTTCAAACTCCTGACCCACGCACACAAAGCACTCCACAATACCGGCCCAGAATACCTCAACAACCGACTATCATTCTACGTACCCAACAGGAAACTTCGATCCGCCGACCTCTCACTGGCCGCCGTCCAACGCATCCATAGAGCCACTTCCGGGGGCAGGTCCTTCTCCCACCGCGCTGCCAAGACATGGAACTGCCCCCCCCTCCACCTATGTCAGACAGAAGACCCACAGACCTTCAGGAGACTACTCAAGACCTGGCTCTTCGACCACTAGCTGCAGCCACCCTCCCTCGCCCCAACGCCTTGAGACCCTCGTGGGTCTGTAGCGGGCTTTATTAATTCTCTGATTGATTGATTGATTGATTGATTGATTAAATATAAAACCAGTATGAGCCTTTATCTTTAAAATAAAAAGATGTTATATTTTTATTTTGGAAAAATTATTCTTTGTCATGTTCTTCGAGTGACTCATCGACAGCTGGTAATCAAATTCCTTATTAAGTTAGGAATTAAATCTTTACACGTGATGGGCCGTGCCGTGCCATAGAATGGGGTTAATGATGGGTAACAGAATGTTTGTTTTTATGGAGACTGGCTTCTATTGAGAGTGGGCGAAATAATGTACATTTTTTCCAGGAAATTTTGCGTAATGCAACAGCACTTATGTAAAATTGTTCTTCTAAAGTGTAATGGGGCATATTTACGAGGAAATTGTGCTGCACGGAGCTACGCCAAATTTGGCAGTGCTGCGCTCCACCATTTCCAAAACGCAGGGATGCACCATATTTACAACAATGCGGCGCACCCCTGTCTTTTTCCAAGCGCTGGTACTAAAAAGAGGTGCCCTACACCAAAGTAGACACCCAAAATGCATCAAACATTGAAAAATTAAAAACGAGGAGGAATAAAAGTATTTCTCCTTGTTGCACCATTCTAACGCCTGCTATTGCATCGCTTTAGTTTTTGGCGCGGCCACAGATTTACAGATCCTTGTAAATTTGGGGCAGCATTAAAAAGCAATGAGTTTTACAGTGGAACACCCACAGCAACACCCATTACATGCCCCTTTCACGCAAAGGGATGTGTGGAAAGGGGCTGTATTTACAAGGCAAAGTTAAGCCACAAAATATGGCCTAATGCTGCTTTTTTAATATGAAGAAGGCCCTAGCACCACCAGAACGTCGCTAAAAGTGACGTTCTGGTGTCGCTTGACAATATACCTCGTGGTTTGCCAATATCTCACTTTCACAGGACCTCACACTTCAAGTTGCAAAGTAAGATTCCAGCAAGAGAGTGGTTGGAGCAAAAAGATCTCTAGGTTAGATATTTTCTGTGTGAACAAGACACGCACATTGAAATGTTACGCAGAATTACGTAACGCGAATATGCAATTAATTTCGAGAATCTCCCCTACCATAAAATTCACAAATTGTGCAGCTTTTTCCTGCATAATTAAAATTCTCCCCAGGCATACTTTAGATAACCATGCACACTTGTGCAGTGCTCACTCCTCAACAAGTGACATTCAGTCACATTCATAGACGTCATTTAGGGGTCGCCAGAGGTCTCAGCTGCCTCTAGTGAGCTCTGGCACTGCCTTTACGACCCCTGTCCTCAGATGCGGCAAAATCACTGCCAGGATACAGTAACAGCTCATCCTTATGGACGTCAGTTAGTTTGTGCTCCACTTGCTTTGTTTTCATTCACTTTGTAATAGTGAATAATATTACACTTGTCACTATTAGAGTAATAAAACATGGAGCACAATTAGGTGGAACATGACCTTCCCTGCGAGCTGAGGAGAGTAACAAAATGCTTTTAAATGTTTATTGCGTGTGTGCACACAGGTGAGAGCATGTTTAGTGAGAAAGAGTGCTTGTGTGTGTGCCTAAAAGTGAATGTCAAAGGGCCTGTGATTTCACTTCCACTACCTCTGGCATTTTGGTGAATTGACGCCCATGGTCACATTGTCATTTCCTTCTGTCCCGAAGGATCCCCAGAAATAGAGCATTTAAGTATGCAGAGGACAAGTGTTCTTCAATTAGCATAAAGGACGTGTGCAGGAACACTTGAAAGTGTTGAGTTTTCGCAATTAGGTATTGACTCGTTCATCATTAAAGCAGCGTCTCATGCATCTTGCAATTGAACTCCGTAAAGGAGGGTTGTCTATTTGTCCCTAACGCAGTCTGTAGCAGTTGCAGCATTTTAAGCAGTGCACCCCACCCAATAAACCGTTCTTAATTACATTTCCATTCCCTTGGTAAAACAAGCTTCTCAGCTACTGTGATGTTGTTCATGCAAACCACTACTTACCCGGGTATGTTGTTTACCAAGCAGTATGTGATCACAAAAAGTATTTTCATTACAATACATATACTTTTTAACTTTCTATTACTTTCTTTCACTGCACATTTTGGCTCAAATCTTGAGCCCGGGCCACCAACGTCTATGAAATTGTTTAAATACGTCAACATAATGTATCCATGTTGCAGATGTAAACTTTATCCTCCATTTCATATAAATGGGCTCCATTTAGTGCATCTCATTCCTCCGTGAAAGGGAGATTAATGGTCAGTATTGCTTTTGTTGGTTTACAAATCTATAAACCATCATTCTAACATTACAAGTAGTAATGCCACTGTAATTTTCTATCCTAAATTACTTGTAATTTAGGGTGTGGAATTACTACAATGAGAGTCCCACAACTCTCAGACATGTGTATATTGTATTATGCATCCAAACTTTTACAGTCTTGTTAACCCCTTCCATGCTGATGACGGCCCCCAGCCGTCATGCATCACAGTGCTTGTGTGCTGATGACGGCTGGGGGCCGTCATGAACCCGCCCACTCTTAAAAACGGCCGCACAGGCGCAGAATCGCTGTCACGCCCATGGCGTTAAAGCAGTGTGGCTTGTCATATAATAAAGAAAAAATTACAGCAAGAATGAATCATCAATGAAGCCACCAACAGAAGCAGAAAACTGTTCAAAAGAGTCAAGCCCTGCAACAACCCTCTGCAGGACACACCTACTCCTCACTCGACAGAAAAGTCAATGCCATCAAACTCTACTGTAGTTAAAAAACTACAGAAGATTCAACAGCATATCAATAACACCAAGTCTGCGTCAATTCTTCCATCCACCCTTTCCCATAGATTTCCACAGTGATCAGTCTTCAAAGCTCTGTCTCTCCCAGATCTCACTGACATACTCAGTTATCTCTTGTCCTCATCAAAGCTTTCTCTGGGGATACATTCTTACACTACTTACCAGTGTCAAGTCCTCCCCCACTCAAGACACCTTTCAGAAGTTCTCAAGACAAGCCAGATCTTACCACTCCTAACGAAATCACACTAGTCTCTAATGGCCTCATCCAATTCCGGCTCATCACTCATCTACCATACATCAGTAAGATTGTTGAAAAACTGTCTATGTTCAACTCTAAGATCACATCAGTGCAAACCAGCTTGGCATGACTAGCAGTCTGGCTTCAGATCACGCTGCAGATGTAAATGTAAATGTAGATGTAAATGTACAGGAATTTATATAGCACAAATCACCGAGCGGTTTCTAAGCGCTTGCTTAGGGAACCTGTCCTGGTATTCCCCTGTGAGATAACCCCAGCAGGGTATCCGCAAGGTGAAAGCCAGGCACCCGCCGCGAGGGGCGGTTGTGGAGATTAAGCAAGCTATTGCCCAGAGTCGCAGAGTGTGAACCCGTGAATCGAGTAGGCACCGGAGCGAGAATTGTCAAGTCCATGGACATTTTAGGACACAAGACCCCGCCGAGCCAGGAATTGAACCCTGGTCCCGGGCTGACCTCTGCTTCCAGGTCTGCCTCCTCTAACCAGTGAGCCACACTTCTCCACTACTCCAGATACCTCAACCTTACACATTGTAAATTATGGCCTCTTGATCACTGATGAAGACGACCCCTGTCACCTTATATTGCTGGACCACTCACTGCCTTAGACAAAGTTGACCATCCCACCCGTATACTGACCCTGAAGTCTTGAATGGTATTTACCGGCACTGACTTTCACTGGTTTTCCTCCTACCTTTCCAATTGACAACAGTTTGTTCACATAAGCACCTCCAGGTCATAAAAGATTCCTTTCAACTGTGGAGTCCCGGAGAGCTCCATACAGTATTACATCATCTTCAACTTTCACATAGAGCTTGCTTCTCTACTCGCAGATAATTGCAGCAATATTCACCAAAATGCTGATGAGACACAACTCTACTTGTAAAAATCCTCTGCTTCAGACGTCCAATGCCTCAAACTTTGCTTGCACATTTTCCACTCATCTATGTCCAGCAATGTTAGACCTGGTACCATTGACGTGAGTCTCCCTTCCATTTTTCACTGTTGTCTCCTCTGTTTTTGATATCTTTGCAGATTTCAGGTGCTTTGGACACTGTGTCACTGCTATTCAGTTCCACGGTGCAAGTGCTCCCTATTTTAAATTACTGCAATGGATTAGTGACTCTATGATTGGCTTATTTGATTTACTTGTCAGACCCTAGTACAGTGCACCATGTGTGCCCAGGGCCCATAGATCAAATGCTGCTACTGGGCTTGCAGCACTGATTGTGCCACACAGAGAAGCAGCTTGTAAATTGGGTCTCAGGCCTGCCATTGCAGAGCCTGTGTGCAGCCTAGTACTGCCAGGTCGACTTGGTAAATGCGCTCACTTATAAGTCACTATAACTTCACTTTTCTACGTGACAGCCACCCCTAAGGTAGGCCCAGGGGCCGGGTGCATTGTATGTAAAAGGTAGGACATGCCCTGATGTGTGTATCATGTCCTGATAGTGAATTACAGCCAATTTCGTTTTTCACTATTGCAGGGCTACCTGTTTCCATAGGCCAGAATGAACAGTTTGAGTATAACATCTTATAATCCTAATTGACTCAGGGAACTAGGTAGAAATTTGAGTTTAGTATGCCTGAACTCAGAATGTTAAAATATATCTTTTAGTGATGGCGATTTTTACATTCTATGTATGAAAATACCTCTTTTAGAAAGTAGGTATTTTCTTGCCTAACCATCCAGCATGCCTCTGCTAGCTTGTGTATTACATGTCTGGTTTGTGAGTGACAGGGGCTGAGGTGGCTCCAGGAGGCAGGGTGAGACAGCTCTAGACTGAAACGACCTATCTGCATTGGGAGTGGTGGGAGGAGTAGCACCTGGGCCTGAATAGGGCTGTGCCTGTCTTCCAAAATGCTGGCTCTATCTCCTGTGGTGCATTTGAGGACCCTGGCTCACACTGACAAAGGAAGAGGTTGTGCACTGGTAGAATGCACTCAGAACTGGTTTGGACTAGGTACCGACACTCTCTGCCTTCAGAGACAAAAGATTTGTGTGTATAAAAAGGGGGACCCAGACCCCAGAAGTGTTTGACTTCCCCTGTGCCAGTGTGTTGCTTTCTGGGGTTGGCCTGCAATGCTTTCTTTATTGCCAAGGAAAGGAGAAAGACTTTACTTTAATTTGCAACTTTTCATCATCTTGAAGAAGAATCTCCAAGGGCTTGAAATGTGCTTGCCTCCTGCTGAAGTCTCTGGGATACAAGACTTCACCACTAGCTCCCCCCTGAATTTCCTTGCTGGGAATTTTGTCTGCAGAAGCCTGCGTGTTGTTGGGAGCTGGAAGCTTAACTCAACGAGAAGAAGTATGTCGCATTCGCAGCTGTCGCCATCACATCATCGGTGCAGCGTGTCGCTACCGCAAGAGTTGCTGTCGCATCACCGGAGAAGCGTGTCTCCGTCGTAGCTGTGTGTCGTCGCATTGCCGGAGAAGCGTTTCACTACCGCAAGGATCGCCGTCGCATCACTAGAGAAGCATGTCGCAGGGCCTGTCGTGGCTCCAAATTTACAGAGTTCGCCGCACGGCCATCAAGCATGCACACATCATCTTCATGACATTACATCGTATCAACGTCGCTGCATCGGATAGTCTAATCGCATCAAGGCGTCATCTTGTCGCATTGCAACCAGGACCCACCACAAGATTGTTGCATCACCTCTTCTCTGGTAAGGAACAGACGCATTGCCTACTTTGCACAAGCACTGAGGAACGGACGCATCACCTCCCCCGAAGCAAGGAACAGACGCATCATTCTCCCTGCGAACGTTTTGTTTATCTTGTGTGACGCATCCAAAAGTACTTTGTGAGAAACATGTCACATTTACCATCTAAAGTAAACTGAGTTATTTCTACCATCTTAAAGTCATTTTCTTACTACTGGAGATATGGATTTTTTGTCGTTTGGGTCTTGTGTTAATTCTATATAAAGAATACTTATTTTTTATCTTCTACACGCAGAACAAGGCACTTTAAGATTCTTACTAAAAAAAGAGACATTCGAGACAGAATCTACAAAATATACTCTAGGCTAGACCTTGATTATTGCTTTTAAATGATCTAATTGCACAATTAAAATCATGGACTCCTGTCCAAATGAAGTTCTTTCTGAAACATCTGACACCAAGGATTAGTTACGATCTGGACATCTTGCACTGTTCCAAATTACACCATTATGAACATTATGCAGAAGCCGTACATACAAACAACCTCAACAATAGATTTGTTTTTCCTTAAGGCATGGAATCCGGTGGTGTATAATTTTATTGCAGTTTGGGTTACTCCCTTTTAAATCACTGACTTCTAAATGGACTCAAAAAGAACATGTTAACAGTAATTGTGATCTTTGCAATGTATGAAGCACATATTGTCAGTATGCCCAAACCCCATACTGCTTGAGGCTAGAAGGCACTATTTAAAACAATACAATTTAGAGATAACACCGCATCTCTGCAAATCTGATCACGCTTTTTAACTCTCCCCCAAATTAATTTGTATGTCATACATTTTTTTAATGTTTTACATATTTTTTAAATTTGTATTGATTGTCTTATGTGTATAGTAATAGCAATAATTGTATATGAAATTTGTTGTTCTCAGCAGAGAACTAAATCAAATAAATTAAACTTGAAACTTGTACCCTTTAATAAACCTTTACGGTTTATTTTTTATAAAACCTGTGTTGTGTCCATCTGTGGTGTTTTCTCTGTATTACTGTATGTGTTCACAAATTCTTTACACTCTGCCTCTGAGATAAGCCTTCCTGCTCGTGCCAAGCTATCACAGGGTTGAGCAGGGGTTACTTTCGAAGTGTAGCCCCGTTACTCTGACTAGAAGCAAGGGTCCCTATTTGGACAAAGGTGCAGGCCATTGCCTACTAGAGACCCCCAGTTCTAACAAGCACTTACCTGAAGCTCTAACCAGCAAAACAGAAGTGGTATTTGTCAAGAACGATAAACAAAGTACAGTACAGACCTAGCTCAATGGCATGAACCTTGATTGATTCACACCAAAATCACACTGGACACCAATCCCATACTCAAGGAACACATTGCTAAGAAAAATTATGGCCTGGTACTATCTCTCCCTCCGAAAGAAAGTCAAACCACTTCTTACAGAAAGTGATTTCCGAACTGCAGTTCAAGCCCTCTGACTCTTGTATCTGGATAGTGGTAATGCCCTACTCCATCGTCTTCCAGCCACAAACTTAACAGTCCTTAGGGGGCATCCTACATGCCACAGCACATCTCATCTCATGCTTGAAAAAATATGATAACATCACTTCCACCCTGATGAAACTCCATTGGCTGCCCAAGCTGGTCCACAGACCTTCAAAATCAGTTGCATAATTCATAAAGATATCATGACCAGAACCCATATGTATCTTTCGGACAAGCTCACCATCTCAGGTGGATCTTGGCAAATTCACAGCCAGGACCTATCTTGTGGGACCCACTTGTGGGACACCCCCGCGCCGCACGGCCACCAGCTGCTGCGTGTGCCCCATCGCCTTGCCCTCTGCCTCGCTGCCTGCCTCGCTGCCGGTTCTCCCGGCTGTTGCTTGTTTTGGATTTGTTTTTCTTGTTTTGTTCGACACTTGTGCCTGTTTTTCCTGTCAGTTTCGGCCCGTGTTAACGCTGTTTATTTTCCCTTCTGTGCCTGGTTTTTAATCTTTTTTTCTTGCCCGTGATAGTGTTTTCCTTCCTGCTTGCCCGCCTACCTCGCCGCCCTCCACCTTCCCTCCCCGCTCCTCGCTCCCGCCACCACCGCTGACCCCGCCCCTTTTTTCTTTCTGTTCCCTCCCCGCTCCCGCCTCCCAGCTGCTCCGCCCACCCGCGCACTTGGCCTTAAATGGCGACCGTGCGACGCAGGTGAGTGTGACCCACTTGTGGGACACCCCCGCGCCGCACGGCCACCAGCTGCTGCGTGTGCCCCATCGCCTTGCCCTCTGCCTCGCTGCCTGCCTCGCTGCCGGTTCTCCCGGCTGTTGCTTGTTTTGGATTTGTTTTTCTTGTTTTGTTCGACACTTGTGCCTGTTTTTCCTGTCAGTTTCGGCCCGTGTTAACGCTGTTTATTTTCCCTTCTGTGCCTGGTTTTTAATCTTTTTTTCTTGCCCGTGATAGTGTTTTCCTTCCTGCTTGCCCGCCTACCTCGCCGCCCTCCACCTTCCCTCCCCGCTCCTCGCTCCCGCCACCACCGCTGACCCCGCCCCTTTTTTCTTTCTGTTCCCTCCCCGCTCCCGCCTCCCAGCTGCTCCGCCCACCCGCACACTTCGCCTTAAATGGCGACCGTGCGAACGCGCAGCAGTCACGCGCAGCGGGCGCGCCGATTGTGCGCCGAAGGTGCGCCAAAGGTAAGCCCGTCTACGCCCGTCCGCGCCTGGACCGCGCCCAGTGCCAGGACCCCTGGCCCACGAGGACCCCGACTGACCCGCCTGACGTACACCGCCGCCACCCTCACCGCACTCAACACCGGCCGACTCCCAGAATGCCATCAAGCCACTCCACGACGCACCCACGGACCTTTCAGCTGCCACGCCTGCAAATTCACCTGCATCCGGACCTGCCTCGCACCAGCACCCGCCAAGTCGAACACCAGCAGCACCCACCTCAAGTGCATCCTGCTCAACACCCGCTCCGTCCACAGACACGCCATCGAACTCTGGAACCTTCTAGACGCCACAGCCCCTGACGTCGCCTTCCTCACGGAGACCTGGATGAACGCCTCTTCAGCTCCCGACATCGCCATCGCTATCCCAGAGGGCTACAAGATCGTCCGGAGGGACCGCAACGCCAACCAGATGGGAGGAGGCATCGCCATCATCCACAGGAACACCATCCGTCTCACGACCAGCACCGACAACACCCTGACCACCGCCGAACACCTGCATTTCCAGATCCACACCAGCCCGAACACCACCCTCAGAGGCACCCTTATCTACCGACCCCCTGGACCATGCACACAATTCAGCGAGGACATTGCCGACTTCGTCAGCCCGCATGCCCTCCCCTCCGCTGACTACATCCTCCTGGGGGACCTCAACTTCCATCTGGAGAACAACAACGACCGCAACACCAGCACCCTGCTCGACAACCTCGCCAATCTTGGACTCAAGCAACTGGTGTCCACCCCCACCCACCTCGCCGGACACACACTGGACGCAGTCTTCTCCTCCAGCCCAGACATCGACTTCAGCCACGCCACAGAGCTTCAATGGACGGACCACAGCTGCGTCCACTTCACCTTCAAGAGAACGACGACCCACCACCACCAGCAACAGGCCGCCCGCAGAAGCCGGAACAAGATCACAGCAGACCAGCTCGCCACCTCCCTGAGCCAGCACCCTCCTGCCAGCTCAGCGAACCCCAGCCAGGCCGCCGACAACCTCGCGAAGTGGATCAGCAACTGCGCGGACGAGCTCGCCCCGCTGAGGACCCCGCCCAGCAGACCCGGCAGCAAGAAAGCCCTGTGGTTCACCGACGAACTCAAGAGCTCCAAGAAGAATTGCCGAGCCCTCGAGAAAGTCTGGAGAAGGGAACCTACACCGGACAACAGGACCTCCCTCAAGCTTGCCACCCGGAAGCACCACCAGCTGATCCGCGCCGCCAAGAAAACAGCATTCAAGGACCGGCTGGACAACAACGCACACAACTGCAAAGAGCTCTTCAACATCGTGAAAGAGCTCTCTAACCCCAGCGCAGGAAACAACGACATCACCCCATCGCAAGACCTCTGCAACTCCCTCGCTTCATACTTCCACAACAAGATCGCGGACATACACAACAGCTTCAACAACCAACCAACGCACACCATGACCGAACAACCACCCCCCACCACCACCCTCCACGCCTGGACCCCGATCAGCACCGAAGACACCATCCGCACAATGAACTCCATCCACTCCGGATCACCGACCGACCCCTGCCCTTACCACGTCTTCAACAAGGCCGACGCTGTCATCGCACCCCACCTGCGGGACATCATCAACACCTCCTTCGACACCGCCACCTTCCCTGAGAGCTGGAAACACGCCGAACTCAGCGCTCTCCTCAAGAAACCAACAGCGGACCCCACCGAACTCAAGAACTACCGCCCCATCTCGCTCCTCCCGTTTCCAGCCAAAGTCATCGAGAAGACCGTCAACAAGCAGATGGCCGCCTTCCTCGAGACGAACGGATCCCTCGACCCCTCACAGTCCGGCTTCCGAGCCAATCACAGCACCGAGACCGCCCTCATCGCCGCCACCGATGACATCCGAGCCCTGATGGACAATGGAGAAACAGCGGCCCTCATCCTCCTAGACCTCTCCGCGGCATTCGACACTGTCTGCCACCGCACCCTAGTACAGCGCCTCAGCAACGTTGGAATCCAGGACAAGGCGCTGGAATGGATCATCTCCTTCCTCGACGGAAGAACACAGAGAGTCCGCCTAC
The DNA here is from genome assembly GCF_964263255.1 of Lissotriton vulgaris. NCBI lineage: Eukaryota > Metazoa > Chordata > Amphibia > Caudata > Salamandridae > Lissotriton > Lissotriton vulgaris. The sequence continues at coordinate 313,194,926 of NC_141690.1, forward strand.
CACCGTACAAGTCAGAGGCCTCCGAAGTCATCTGCGGCGTCCCTCAAGGGTCATCTCTGAGCCCCACCCTCTTCAACGTCTACATGAGCCCCCTCGCGGCCATCGTACGCAAACACAACCTCAGCATAATCTCCTACGCCGACGACACCCAGCTGATCCTCTCCCTGACCAACGACCCCGCCTCCGCCAGAGCCAACCTGCACGAAGGGATGAAAGAGGTAGCCGAGTGGATGACGACCAGCCGCCTGAAACTGAACTCTGACAAGACGGAGGTCCTCATCCTGGGCTCTTCACCCTCCGCCTGGGACGACTCCTGGTGGCCCCCCGCCCTGGGCACCGCACCCAAACCGACAGACCATGCACGCAACCTGGGCTTCATCCTGGACTCCTCCCTCTCCATGACCAGGCAAGTCAACAACGTCTCCTCGGCGTGCTTCAACATCCTACGCATGCTACGGAAGATCTTCTGGTGGATCCCCACTGAGACCAGGAAGACCGTCACCCAGGCCCTCGTCACCAGCCGACTGGACTACGGCAACGCCCTCTACGCCGGTACCACCGCCAAGCTCCAGAAGAGACTCCAGCGGATCCAGAACGCCTCAGTCAGACTCATCCTCGACATCCCACGAACCAGCCACATCACCGGACATCTGAGAGACCTTCACTGGCTCCCCGTCAACAAAAGAATCACCTTCCGCCTCCTCACCCACGCACACAAAGCCCTACACGACCAGGGCCCGAGCTACCTCAACAGCCGAATCAACTTCTACGCTCCCAAACGCCACCTCCGATCAGCCAACCACGCCCTCGCTGCCGTCCCCCGCATCCGAAGAGCGACTACGGGAGGAAGGTCCTTCTCCTACCTGGCCGCCAAGACCTGGAACTCCCTCCCACCCGACCTGCGTCTGACCCAAGACCAACTCTCCTTCAGGAAGAAGCTGAAGACCTGGCTGTTCGAGCAGTAGCGGCAGCCCCTCCTCCCCCCAGCGCCTTGAGACCCTACGGGTAGGTAGCGCGCTATATAAGTGTCAATGATTGATTGATTGATTGAATCGGGTGCACACAAATAAGTGTAAAAAAGAAAAAAACAGGAAGTAGGACTTTTGTAGCTATGGAATAACATCCCAATATCGATCAGTACCGCCCCACTGCTGCTCCAAATTAGGGAAGAATTCCCATCTTTAAAGAACACTACTTGAAAATGCATTCACAGTCCACAAACCAGTTTACTCTCCTCTTTCTTGTTGAATGTATGGTTCTCTTTGACCCTGAACAGTGCTCCGCTATCTTTTGCCTAGGTTCATATGATAAAATATCATGTACATATGTACCTTCATGTAGAATTACAAAGATGTGTTAGAAAAAAGACATGGGAGAGGATAATCATGGCTGCAAAAAAATGCACCTATCAGTGTTATAATGGTAATAGTCAAGAAACCCTGTTTTTAAATACTAATAGGTCGCCCCTAAGTACACCTTGTCACCCACAAGGTAGGATGACTCAAATGTAAAAGTGGGACATGCTGGAAATTAAAGTTGCCATGTTCCTCCACAAAAGCTATTTTCACTGGCAAGAATGTATTTGGATTCTCAAAAATGTAAAAGTACAGATTATAAACTTTAATCTGTAACCTTTGCTAAAATATTAAGTCAAAGATTTGATATCTATCAGCCAAGGAAGGACAGTAGGGATGGACCAGGGAACTCCATTAACTTGAAAAGGGACAAAGCTGAGGCCTGCCCATTCATAGTTTACTTTAAGGGGAAATCTTGAAAAAGGAAAGCCTATCCCCCCAAGGCCCATACTACCCAAGGTGGCTCCAAACCAAGTTCGAGGGAAGCTACCCCAGAATTAGTTAGAAGGGGAGGGGACAGCATATTTTCCTGGCCACACCTCTGGGTAAATAAAAGATTCTACACAAGGAAGGAGCCATTTTACTGTCTTGACTTTAGGAGTGAAGGGGTACTGTGGAATTGTTTGCAGCAGGGAAAAGTAGAACAGTTGAGTATAGGTAGGATTGCCCCGGGGAACTTTCAACTCATTAGTTAGGAGGAGCCCTAACCACTAGTCAATGCCAACTTCTTCAAAGTGGGTCCAAAAGGGCTGTTTTGTTTCATACGTTTTTAGGCTGCCACTGCTTTGGGCACCCACACAAGTCAGGTAGCATTTTATCAAGTGAGGGGGGGGGGATGCTGAGTGGTGGGGAATTAGTGCCGGTGTGGTGATCTCACACCGGCACTACCAAACCCTAACACTTCTGAAAACTAGACACCTGGAGGAGTCCAGAGAGGTGTGGTTTGAATGGAACCCCCACCATTTTTTGCCAGAATCACCCCCAAACCTCAAATTTAACTCAAGAAAACAAATGTTCCTCAAGTTTCTATGTGGGAAAGTTGTGGGATCAATGGGGACACACAAATGTCCTACCACTCCGCGTTCCTCCAGGACTCCCAATAAAAATGGTACCTCACTTGTGTGTGTGTGCCAAGTACCCATGACAGGGAAGTGCCCAAAACATATTGTGGAGACATCAGAATTCTCAATCACAAAACAATCTGGTTTTGGAAGAGGGTGCACCTACATTTTTGGTCTTGGGCTAGATGGCCAATTTGGGAAACCTACCAAACACAGACATTTCTTAAAACTAGACTTCAAGGGGAAATTGAGGAGGTGAGGCTTGCGTGGATCCCCCAAAATGTTCTTACCAAGAATCCCCCGCTAACCTCAAATTAAGTTGGAAAAAAATCAAATTTTCCTCACATTTCTGTCTGGGATCACTGCGTGAGCACGGATTTCCTACCACTCAGCATTCCCCTCTGTCTCCTGAGTAAAATGATACCTCACTTGTGTGGGTGGGTCAAGGGCCTGCGACTGGAAAAGGTAAAAAACATAGAGATTGAAGGGATAGCACAGCGAGCTTTAAGCGCTATATTTGTTTTAATATACATTTGTGGGCGATTCCTCATTGGACATCCAAACAAGTGAGGTATCATTTTTATCGGGAGACCAAGGGGAATGCTGGGTGGTAGGAAATTTGTGCTGGTGCAGTGATCCACGAGAGAAATGTAAGAAAAATGTGGCCCACCCACAGAAGTGATGTGCCATTTTTGTCAGGAGACCTGGGGGAATGCAAGGTGGTAGGAAATTTGTGTTGTGTTGGTGATCCAACAACTTTCCTACACAGAAATGTGAGGAAAATTAGATTTTTTAAGCTAAATTGGAGGTTTTAAGGGGATTCTGAGTAAGAAAACATTGGGAGATCCACACAAGCTTCACTTCCCTAGACTCCGCTGGCTGTCTAGTTTTGAGAAATGTCTGGGTGTAGTAGGTTTTTCAAGATGGCTACCTAGCCCAGGACCAAAAACGCAAGTGCCCCCCCTTGTAAAACCAGGTCGTTCTGTGATACATAATTTTGATGTCTCCACAATACGTTGTGGGCCCTTTCCTTGTACAGATACATTGCCCATCCACGCAAGTGAAGTACCATTTTTATCAGGAAACCTGGGGGAATGCTGAGTGGTAGGAAATCTGTGTTGGCCTGATGATGAGTGGTAGGAAATCTGTGTTGGCCTGATGATAACACATCTTTTCCACATAGAAATGTGAGGAAAATTTGATTTTTGTGAGCTAGTATTGAGTTTTGCAAGGGATTCTGGGTAAGAAAACATTGGGAGATGAAACTACCCTCCTGGATTTCCGCATGGTGTTTAGTTTTCAGAAATGTCTGGGTTTGATAGGTTTCTCTAGATGGCCGTCGAGTTTGGGACCAAAAATGCAGGTGACTTCCTTGCATCCCAGGTTGTTTCGTGAAAAATAATTTTACCTTTTGGGCCATTTCCTGTTGCAGCCACAAGGCCTACCCACAGATGTGAAGTGCCGTTTTTAGGTCTCACGTGCGTTGCAGAGCAAAGCGCTGCACCGAGAGATTTTGTAAGAATGGACTTTCAGAAGAGGGCTTTAAGCCCCTCCCCTCATTTCCATTGGCTGGAGTTACTGTTTATGCTAAACGGTGGCTTGCCATTGGAAATTAGGGTTTTCTGTTCACGCCCTTTCACTCCGAGCCGGACTGCCTCACCTGCTTTGCTGCTGTCGCAAAGCAGTTTCTTATCTTTATGGAGCCAAACACATGGCCCAATAAAGATAAGAGATCCCCCTGCTGCCACACCGTCTCCACACAGCCAGTGAGCCTCCTCCCAGACTCCCTCCCTCTGCTTCCCCAACGTTCACCCAGCCTCTCCCTCCTTCAACAGAGACAGCAAACTAATGTAAAAGTACATTTTCTTCTTTATGTTGTTTTTGGAATTCTTTGCCCTTGCTTTCATAATTGGTGGGTACTTTATTTATCCAAAGGCTGAACCAGAGGAGCATCTGAAAACGAACGTATTCCCCCCCATATTTTGACAGGGACACCACAGCATGCACAGACCCACCGTCAACAGACCGTGTACAGCTCCTTCGGGCTACCGCCGGCCGGTGCGGACAGCCGCGCTGGCAGAAGCCATCAATAATCCCCCAGGAACGCCAGAATACCTTCTCCTGCTCTTTATTTAGCCACTTCCGGTTTTTATTAATGTTATGTTATTGGCCTAATGACAGGGAGATAAAGTTCAAAAGCAGCACGACTATTGTGCAGTAAAAACATTTTCTGACCACTGAGGCCCCTGCTTGAAAGCTAACCTTTAGTGCCTTTGTGCTAATGATGTGGTTTAAATAAAAGGGAGCTATATGTATAGAATATCGTCTTCTGGCGCGAACATGGCGATGGACAGCCCTTTTATGCACTTTTACTCTCTTCCCATCTTCCACAACAGTGATCCAGAAGCCCGATTGCTCCATTATCATTATTGCATTTTTATATAGCACAAACTCGACCTGAAGGTATCAGAATGCTTTACATGAGCACCGGGTACATTACAGACGGACACATTCATTTTAGGCAGGGGGGGATTAAGCGATTTCCCCACAACCACAGGATGTTAAGCGTCCCTGGCAAACTCAAGCCTGGTTCCTCAGCTTCAAAGTTGGCTGCTCTAGCCGTTAAGCCTCCCCCTCACCCCTTAAGCCTGTTGTTGACATGTCAGAGAATTCATAGGGTTTAGCCTCAAGTTTTCAGGGGGTAAGGGTCACAGTAACTGACTCGTCTTTTTAAAACACCAATTATTGGCGCTGTGCTTTGGTTTAATTCTGCAGCGTTAAAACCTGAACTAGGGAATCACACACCCAAACATGTAATAAAGAGCGCTCTAAGCTGATGTGTAAGGCCACCGCTGAGCACGAAGCAAAGGGGAGTTGGGGGTGTGAAGGGTGGGGCTAGACCATGGAGGGGATTGCTACATGTGCAGGGCTGCAGCAGAGGATTAGAGGTCATGAGTATTCTTGTATGTGTGTGTGTGTTTTTTTAGCTTGCCATCCAGCTGGTAATGGCTTATTCTATCTACTCTGATTTCAAGGGGGGTGGGGGGACTCAGTAACCCACAGAAACAACATTTGCAATGTAATAGGTCTCGCACTTACACAAGTTTAAGCTAATGGCATTGTAAATGACAATGCCTTTAATTTATGTTTTATAAACCAAACATAAATTAAAGGCATTGTCATTTACAATGTCAATAGCTCAAACTTGCATAAATGCGAGACCTATTGCATTGCAAATGCTTGTTATCAGCAGACTTGGGTGAATGCTGGGTAGGTGGAAGTCTATGTCTCCCTGTAGATTCAAGAACTTTCTATCACAGAAATGTGAGAAAGTTTTTTTTTTTACAAGGTTTGAGGTTTGCAAGCTATTCTGAGTAACATAATGGTGAGAGCCACGCAAGTCACCCCATCCTGGACTCCCTTGGGTGTCTAGTTTTCACAAATGTACAGGTTTGTTAAGTTTCCCTCAGTGCTTGCTGAGCCCGGGCCCAAAATCTACAACTAGGAACACTGCAAAAAAAAAGTCAGTTTTGCCTTGGAAAATGGGATGTGTCCACATTACATTTAGGGCTGTTTCCTGTCGCGAGCACTAGGCCTACCCACACAAGTGAGGCACCTTTTCTATCGGCAGACTTAGGGGAATGCTGGGTTGGTGGAGGTTTGTGGCTCCCCCACAGATTCCAGAACTTTCAATCACGGAAATGTGAGGAAAATGTTTTTTTTACTAAGTTTTAGGTTTGCAAGGGGTTCTAGATAACAGAACCTGGTGAGGCCACAAGAGTTCCATTTCCCTGGGTATCCAGTATTAAAAAATGTACAAGTTTGCTAGGTTTCCCTAGGTGCCAACTGAGCTAGGCACATTGTGAAAAAAGGGTCCATTTTACAGACACTAGGCTTACCCACACAAGTGAGGTATCATTTTGTATTGGGAGACTTAGGGGAGCACAGAATAGTAGAACAAGTGCTATTACTATTATGCTTTTCTGCCTTCCAAATTTAAGACACTGTGTAAAAAAGAAGTCATTTTGAACAATACCCTCTAATTCACATGCAAATATGGGGACGCAAAAATTCAAAGATGCACAAATACCCATTGCTTCTAAACTCCACATCTTGTTCCCACTCAAGTTATATATTTTCCTTGATACCTATTTTTCACTCTTTATATTTTACCAAATGAATTACTCTATACCTATTACACAAGGAATAACCAAGCAAGGTGCAACTCAGTTATTGGCTCTAGGTATCTTGGGTTCTTAGTGACCCTACAAGCCTCATTTTTCAGAAATGGAATCCATTATCGGTTTCATACACATTTCTACCACTAACTGGAAGGAGTTTGAAAGCACAAAAATAGTTAAAAAAAATAGGCTATGTCCATTAAAATGCAAAAACTGAGTAGAAAATGTTGGCTTTCTGACAAAAATCTGCCTGTTCCTCAAAGCTAGGAAGATGGTGATTTTAGCACTACAAACCCTTCATTGATATCATGAAAAAAACAGACACCTTCTTCTGAAAGCCCTTTTTTCCCATATTTCCCTAGGAACCCCAAATGTTGCTGAATTTAACCTAATTTCAGCATGTTGGAAGAAAAGGATGTCAATTTGGTGTGGATACCTTAAGTAGACCAACATTACGGGGTCCTAAGCACAAACTACCCCAAATAGCCAAAAAAGGGCATGGCAAAGGGGGGAAGAAAAGGCCTGGCAGCAAAGGGTTTAAGAAAAACAGAAAAAAAGGCAGCACATTTTTTTCCAGCTATGCACCCAAAATCTAAAACAACATTTCTGTTTCAATCACAACAGTGCTGATGCTCCACCAATTTACGGAAGAGTTGAAGATAAACTTCTTTGAGAACACTACATCCCATTACATTAATAGGTCACAAATCAGCTACCTTTCCTATTGCTTGTCAACTTTATGCTTGTTTTTGACCCAGTACAGCACTTCTTCACTTTGGCTACGTTTGCGCTATAGAACTACCACATATATATAAGTGTGAAAACTACTACAAGTAGATTCCTGATTTTTATGGAATTCAATTTCAATAAAGGGAAAAAGGCAAATCTAAAAATATTTTTTTGTTGAATTCTAGCTCACAGAATATTAAAAATAATTGCCCTGTGAAAGGGAAAACAGAAATGTTGTAATGTATTATTTTATACAAATATTAATAGAAGATCAACTGTATAAGTTGTTTCTTTTGATATCAAATGAAAATGTTAAAGCAGAATTAATTTCCATTTCCATTAAAATGCATCCATCCAAGGACAAGAGAAGATTTCCAGTGGGTAACACACTGCCCTGTGAGCAAATACTTTTTACACTTGGCAGAGGTAAAGTATATTTCATATTTATAGGACAGTTAAGTTAATGCGATTTAGTAAAGCTCACTGCTACACAGGATACAATCTTAAGAAGAAAGTGCAGGTTTACTTATATTCTCCTTCGGAACTATTTTCAAAACAGATATGCATATATTTTTAATGGCATAAACAAGAAACAATTACAAAACAGCTCAAGGACAATCAGTTCAATACAGATGCTCACTTCACAGTCCAATGTTGCCAGCAAAATGTTTCACTCTTAAGCAGGCGAACAGAAGTCCAAAAGCATTTATTTTTCCATTTAAAAACCAATTTTAAAAGTGCCAACGTACACAAAAAAAGAGAACACAGAGTGGCAAAACCGCAGTCAACCAAAGTTTCACCTATACCAAGCTATTCCTTTATCAATCTCATGTGACAACAACTCACCAGGTTTATGTGGAATTAATAATGAACTATTAAAGAACAATTAAAAGGGAAAATCTTCCCAAGAAATTACAAAATGTGGCACTTACTTTACAGGATTATATCTAATGCAATCGTTTACTTAAAAAAAAGTTTTTTAAAAAAACGTTTTGATGTACTGCCGCCAGTTATGGAGGTTTTGGGAACCCGGAAAGGTCAGGTCGTGACTCTCTGTGACTGCCAAGTACCTTTCAGAAGTAACTTTTCATTGTGGGCACTGACAAGTTTAACTACTGCAAGGTTTTTATATCCCCAGGAGTATTCAACTTTCTCTCTGCAGAACCAAGAGAGCACGGGATCGATATTTGTCCATGTGAAGGTTACTTTAACAAGCCTGTGCTAATGCATGATTCCTGCAGAGAGGTGGACAGAAAGCATGCTGAATATGACCTATCTTCTGTACAGCTGCGCGATGTTCTGTTCCTCATCTTAATGCAGACATAACGTCCAGTTTTGTACATTTCAGGCACATGTTTTCGAAGGAAAAAGGCAATTAAAGTGATTTGAGGAGTGTCAACCTGATAAGTGCATTCTAAATGGATGCCTTTTGTACCAAGGCAGACAATTTTACCAAGTCCTGACAGCACAACTAAGCAATCTTGACTAACAAAACCCCTGCTGGAGCAATCTGCAGCCCAGCAGCTGCTCACCCTCTCCCCTAACTGCTCTGTAAATGATGGCCCTCATTTTAACTTCTAATTTACTTTATTTTACACGCCTTCTTTTGTTCACATGTTGGTTTAATACATAAGAATTGAACAGTGCAACCTCGCCATAATGAAAATTTATTTAGGAAGTAAATTGAGTTATGGAGAAATAAGATAAGCGGTTGGTGCCTTATTTCCATATCTGTTTGTAAATGCATACTTTTATGGTCGAAATTAGCATTTACAGGCTCCTGAGAATCTGCTGTCGGCACTGCAGGCCTGCCACTGCTTACATGGATGGTATTAACTTAATTATTTTTTATTGAGATGGGAGACTATTATAGTGAGTTTCTTCTCAAATCAACATCCCAAATATATTCTTAATTCATAATACGGTGAAAAAATATATATATTGTAGGCTCAAAATAAAGTAAACACAGGAACAGATTTTGAAAATGTGTCACAATTAAAAATCATTGGCAAAGCCAATGGGTCTGGCAGTAACATATCAACAAATGCTAACAAAGACATTTACAAATGCTATTTGCATGCATTGGGCCTCATTTGCAATATTTTGACACTCAGCTGTGCATCGAGCCTTCCTGCTGCGCTGCCGTGTGTCAAAATAAAAGGGCAGGAAGGCGCCATATCTACTAGATATGGTGCATTCCTCTCCACCTTCCCTGCACCGGTTCACAAACAGTAGACGTGCACCAGCATAGACCCCATTGCATCTTTTTGCTAGGGTGCCTGCGCTGAGGGGATGATTGTTTTTCTGCAGGAAGGGACACCTTCCTGCATAAAAACAATAATTAAAGGCATTTTCCTCTTTCTATGTATGCTGCAGAATGCAACACACATAGAAAGAGGGAAAAAGGAGAAATTAAAGTATTTCTCCTCATTGCACCTCATTACGCTTTCTCTGCAGAGGCGTAGGCTTCTGACGCATTCCCAGGACTTCAAAATATTGTAAATCTGGGATGCGTTAAGTTCCATGGATGTTGCGTGGGAACACCCAAAAGAGTTAAGTGTGAAAGGTGAAGATATTTATAAGGCAAGGAAAATTCATGCAGAGTGACTGTACATGGCCTTGTAAATATGGGGAAGCCCTTTGCACTGCTGCTGCGTCAATACAAGTGACTCACCAACGGCGCAATGTGCTTGTAAATAAGCCCCCTTGTATGCACAAATGTTATTTATCACACTAAACCCTGTCCAATTGGCTTTGCCAACGCTGGAATAAAAAAGTGCAAATATTGCAATTAAAATGTTACAAACAGCATGGCATAGTAGAGTTTATTTCTCCTGTTTAGAATAATCTCTTTTGCATTCTAAAGGAACCACTTCATGGAAGGCAGGATGATACATCACTAGTTTATAGTATGAGGTGAGAGAAATGCTTTTCTGGGTGGAGTCAAGCCAAGGTCCACTTGCTGCACATTTTAAAACATTGTTAAAAAGATGTCACCCGGACAGCAGTGCTCCCAAGCAGGTCTAAAAAGGGAAGTTTGCCTTACACAGATAGGCACTTACTACGAAAAATATAGAATAGCTGCAATAATATTTGGTGCATTTTGTCATTCACCTACATAGTACTTTGGGGTCATTTAGATTATATAGGAAGCTGTTAAACAAAGTGAAATGTGCGGGAAAGGGATTTTTGGTGTTATTTAATGCTATTTTTGTATTACAAGGAATTGGTTTGATATTTGAGGGGGTGGAAGCTCCACTCAGGCAACAACCACAATCCTTTTCAGGGTGTGCCACTAAATTAACCTGTGTTTATTCCTCTGGGAGCTAGGCACAAAAGCAGTCCGAATTAGAAGCAATGTGTAAAGTACTTATGTAGCACAAAAACAGTAATAAAGTTACAATACAACATAAGAAAACCCCCAAATCAATTTAGAAAAAAATGCAGTAAATAAAATGATACCATAATGAGAAAAATCCAATCAGATATTCAATTTTAAAGTTATAAATGAGAATAGCGCCTAAAAGCCCAAAGCACCACTTGCAGTCAACAGGTCATGCTAGACCGGTGGCAATCACAAGTTCAGCAGGACGACCAGGATGGAGCACAGGTTGGGTACATTGACCAGGTTAGTCCTACTAAAAAGTTACCTTCTAAGTCCTGTTCGAAGACTTTTCTTCACATTGGAGGAGCCCGTGAGGAGGAGGCTCAGTGTCACAGCTGGTCTTCTCTGTAACACAAAGAGCTGCTTAGGTTTTGTGGAAGATGCTCTAGCGTTGTGTTGCCTGACGTTGTAGCCTGAATGTGGATCTCGTGTTGCTGGCTGTCGGTGTGAAGAGCATGTCTCAATGGAACTTTACATTAGCGGTCGTCATGGGTGGCAGAGTCTTGGAGCAAACGGGTCTGTTGGTCATTGCAAGGAGACCAAACTTCAGGATTGTCAACTTTTCTTTAAGAGGAGTACACTCTGATGCCATACAAGGGTTCTTGACCTGGGGGGCATCTCTTGTGGATCACAAACTCACTCCCAAGAGAAGCCAGCAGGACTCAGGCAGGCCCAGTTGCAGGTCTAATTGCAGCAGGTCAGCTCGGAAGTTGCAGAGAGGTCTCTGAAGCTTGCAGTGTCCCTGTAGCTAATTCAGGAGGTCAGCCAATTAACCCTTGGAGTCACTCTGGGTAGACTGGGAAAGCAGGTTCAATCTTCCTTCTCAGGCATCAAGGCAGTCCCTCAGGAAGCAGTGCAGTCATTCCACAGGTCCACAGGTTCGACCGGTCCACGAGCGGTTTGATGAGTGGCTATGGATGTTCATTTTTTATACCTGCTGCCAACCTCTGTGTCAGAGACTCCCTGTCTAACTCCCACATCTGGTTCTGGAAAGTACTTAACCCTTCCCCAGTTTAGGCTCCAAACTTTCTGAAGTTGAAAAAAGGCAGGGCAGACCTGCTGTCAGGTTTCTTTGTGTGTGCAGGAGGTAAAGCCCTGTGATGTGCCATTCGAGCTGAGTAAAGTCCCTCCCTAGTCATCTTCCAAGAATAGCCCATACTTTCTAAACTTAAGTCCCCTTTAGTGTTACTATCTGGAGGCAATACACAAACCCCAACAGCAGAGCAATTCACACTCAAGTGACTCAGGACACTGTCGGAAGGCACAAATGGTTTGTACAAAAAAAAATGCCAACTTTCTAAAAGTGGCATTTTTAGAATTCTAACTTAAAATCCGACTAAGAGGCATTTTAAATTACACTTCATTTGAGTGTGACTAGCATATCTCTATCTACTCCCTATGTAAAATTAGCACTTATTAAACGTAGGCTAACCCAGCATTGGTCAAGGGGAGAGATAGGCCATACAGCAGTTATTAAATGACATTAGCTGTTTTTCAATGCCAGGACCTGTAAAACATAAGTACTCATGTCCTTCATTTTAAATACTCTGTACCCTGCAATATAAGCCTTTAAGTCCTGACATAGGGGTGACTTATAAGCATTAAAAATAAAGGTTTAGGCCTGGCAAAAGGTTTATTTTGCCCTGTCGAAATGGCATAGAAAACACATGCTACAGGCAGCAGTGGCAGGCCTGAAACATGTTCTTAAAGTGCTACATTAGTGGCTGGCAAAATGAGTGCTGCAGGCTGTTGAAATGATGTTTTATAGGCAATGGTGAAGTTTAAAGGCGTTTATTTGTAGAAGTTGGCTGGGAGAAAGAAACCCACAACCGCTCATCCTGGTGTTCTTGTTGCAACTGCCGAACTAAACAGTTTGAGCAGACGAGAACACCAGAATGTGGATTGGACATTAAAAGAAAACAGCGCCCAAGAGCAAGCGCGCTGAACTGAAAAATTGTCCTTAAAGGAACAAGGACAACTTCTGAACACAACATCACTCCCTCCCTTTTTGACAGAAAACAAAAGACCATTAGAAGTAAGCAATAACAAATACAAATACAAAATAGAATGCAAAAAGCAAACACAGGCAATGCAGTAAAAACAGGATGAAGGTAGATGGGAGGAGAGGAGACATTTGAAAAGAAACTACATTAAATAATAATCTCTAAATTTCTGAGGAAGTGAAACATTGTGAGGCAAACTGTGTGGAGACTCAGGAAGCAAACAGTCTTCAGACAAGAACTGCAAGCTGGTGGGAGCACTATCAGCCTTATTCATGAAGGGGCCGTTTTGCGAGCCCCTAATAGCGAATCATAGCGATTCGCTATTAAGGACTCGCAAAACGGTAATCATGTAGGAATCGCATAATAAAATGCCATTCCTACTGATTCCTTATTTGCGATTAGAAAATTGCTAATCGCAAATAAGGAATAACTCGCCATTCATTCCTATGGGCCAAAAGGCCCATAGGAATGAATGGGGAGTATTCCTTATTTGCGATTAGCAATTAGCTAATCGCAAATAAGATTGCGATTTGAAGGGTGCCAGGGGTGTCCACAGGACACCCTGTAGCACCCCTCAAATGATCTGTGACACAGGTGTTGCACACACACATGTCCAAAGGACATGTGTGTGTGTAACATGCAACTCAGAAAAATGCATTTAAATGCATTTTTCTGAGTTTTCGCAATTTACCGCGAGGTCTGACCTCGCGGTAAATTGCGCCTAGAAATAGCGAAATCGCAAATTGAAATAGGATGTTGAATAGCATTTAAGGAATCTCAAATAGAGATTCCTTAAATGTCATTTCCTCGCACATTTGCGACATCGCAATTAGCGATTTTTGCTTTTGGGATGCTGAATCCCAAAAGCAAAAATCGCACTCACAAAGGGCCGGATTCTCAGAATCCGGCCCTTTGCGAGCCGATTTAGCCTTCATGAATAAGGCTGAATGTTTTCAATACAAAAGTCCACACTTGAGTTTTCCCCATAAAACTCCAAAAAGCAAGCGATTCTGACAAGGCTCCTCCTGTTCCACCATCCTCTGCCATCCAAAAGAACTGCCCCCTTGGAGACCCTGACAACTTTAACAGGCAAGATGAATTTAGATTCTCCCTTCCTAACCCTGTTGGGTTTTTTGATGAGTAGCCAGTCACCACAGTAAATAACACATCTTTTGCATTCTTCACATTGCTATGGTAAGTGGATATCGCTTTATGTTTTCTGCTCACTGCTTCTAAATTATCTTGCAGATTGCAAGGAGGGTTTGTCAAATCTTTGACCCCTTCAGGACATCATTTACAACTAGGAAATCTGTTCCGCAATAACTTAAAAGGGGAAACACCAGTGGTACTATGAGGTGTTATGTGATAATTCCAAATTTTCTGTTTTAAGAAATTCTCTACATGTAAACTACCTGACAGAGCAGTTTATACACCCTCTTTTAATAATGTGTTGACCCACCTTCCACTAAGCCAGAAGATGGGGAATACAACACAACTCTGAGGTGTTTAATGCCTAGATCTTGAACAAACTGTAACATCTGGTGAGATTTGAGTTGTGTACCATTGTTGGTAACCAGTTCTTTCTGTAGACCCTCAATTTCAAAAACATTGTTCAAAAATGTTATGACAGAAGTGGTATCAGGTGAGGAAATTAAATCAAAATACTCCCACTTTGATATATATCAACAAGGACCAACAAATGCCTCTTGTTGCTGGGCCAGTGAAATCAAGAGCAACTTTGTCCCATGAAGAGTCAGGTAAAGGTACCATGTGTAAGTTGGGTTCAGATCATTTCCAGTGTTTGTCAGAAATTAAGCATGTGCTGCAATCAGAAACCCATGTGTTAACCTGAGAATCAAGGCCTGACCACCAGTAAAATTGTTTCAAATTGAACATGGTGGCTGAGATACCCAAATTACCTTTGTGTCCCTTCTTAAACAACAATTCTCTGAGACTAGTAGGAGGACCTAATGAGTCACAACGAAGTAAAATCCATTGACTACTGACAATTCATCTGACACTTGTGCAAAAGCTTTTAGACCAGGTGCAAGATGTCCATCATGAGGCCAACCTTGTTTTACATGGCTAATTACCTGTTGAAGAAGAACATCCTTATCAAGAGCAGTTAACCAAGACTATCTTGAAATAGAGGATTGCTCGCCAAAAACATCCTCGATGAGAGCCACCACACATTCCACTTCTTCTATTTCAGCTGGAGAAGTGTCCTTAATAGGCATTCTAGAGAGACAATCAGCGTGACCATTTTTGCCACCAGGTAAGTAATGCATGGAGAAATTGTATTCCTGCAATTTTGAAAGAATGCAAGCCAATCTAGCTGAGGCCTTACCAGTGCCATTACCATTAAGTATGTAAATGAGAGGTTTGTGATCAGTAAAAACTTTGAATTGTGTGCCCCATAAATACGTTTTGAATGTTTCAATTGCTCACGCACAGGTAAGTGCCTCTTTCTCGATGGTGCTATAGTTAAATTCAGGAGAGGATAGTGAGCATGATGCATAAGCAATTGTTTGTTCTTTTTTTTCAATCCACTGAGAAAAACCGGCAACTCACCCCCAATTGACTGGCATCCACTGTCAACACGGTTGTCCAGCAGTAAAAGGTGACACAATGGGTGCAGAAATGATCAAAGCTTTGATATCAGAAAATTATTTTTGCACCAAATCTGACCAACTAAAGGTTTTGCCCTTGCATAATAAGTCCCTTAAAGGTTGTACATTTAAAGCATAGCCATTTATCAAACATGAATAGTATTCACACAATCCAAGAAAGGAGCGAAGGGTGTCTCTGTTGGTAGGTGGTGTGGTGTGTTGAATGGCAGAAATAAGGGGCATCTTAGGACGAATGCCCTGATTAGAAATGCAATGTCCAAGATAGTCCAATTGATCTACCATGAACTTGCATTTCTCTTTTCTAAGTGCAATGCCTATATTTTAAAAAAACAGATAATACCCTTTCCAGAATGAGATTGTGTCCCCTCACACTCTCTGCAAAGATGAGGACATCATCCTGAAAGGCTTGTACACCACAAATATTTTTGAGAATAGTGCCCATGAATTTTTGAAACACACTTGCTGCGGAGGCCAGACCAAAAGGCATGCGTAAAAATTTAAAGGCTCCAAAATGGTAGTGAGGTCCTGACTCTCTGCAGCAAGTGGTATCTTGTGGTAGGCAGATCTAAGGTCTAGCAATTAAAATACTTTAGCCCTTCCGAAATTGGCTAAAAGATCCTGTACTTTGGGTAAGGGATGACCATCAATGATGATGTTTTTGTTGAGGGTGCATAAGTCCACACAGAGACGGATCTCTCCTATTTTTTTTAACGATAACAACCGGACTGACCCACTCTAAGGAGTCAGTTGCTTCAATGACACCTTCTTTGCAGAGTTTATCACGCAAAAGTTTGAGAACATGTCTGACTAGTGAACTTCCGGAATAGCATTCTCCTTGAGTTTGATGAAATGGTTAAATTGACAAATGTTACCAATTTCTTCAGAGAAAATATTTTGACATTTGTTCACAACATTGTTTACATTCACATCTACTTAAGTCTCAATAAAGGAGATGGAATGTTCAGCCAGGGCAATGAGATTCTTTGCACCGGGAAATAGAATAATGCCCAGTCTGGCTAGGTTTTGCCAGTCTATGATATTCCTGCCTTTGACTGCCATGTAGATTTTGGTAGTGATTTGTCACCCTAAACAGGACAAGGAGTTAATAAAATACCCTAGCATGTGGATGTCCTGTTCACCAAATGCTTTTGGGAGAATATCAGTTTTGGATAACTGCTTCTTGCCCCATTTTTCTGCAAATAAAATGTCAGAAATTATGGTTATAGGTGCTCCTGAGTCCGCCATCAATTTGGGTTATTGCCAACATGGTTGCGAGAACCGCATCTGTAACAAATAGTATTACATTTCTTGAAAGGTACTCTAGCTTCTTTGCTTCTGGAGTCAACTAAAGATGTGTGAGCATTCTCATCTGAAAAAGCTGACACAGGAGTACTGCTAAAGAAAGTTTCAGTAGACATTGATTTTGAAGAAATCATAGATCTGTCTATGCTTTTTGCAATTTCAATTGTCTCAATCAAGGTGGGGTGTCTGCAACCTAACAATCTTTCCTGTAACTTTTTTTACGAACAACTGTAAAGAAATTGATAGCATGTGTCTAGGACAGTACCAAAATTGCAAGTTGAAGCTAGTTGCTTTAAGGCTCAATGTTTTGTTTCCTTCTCATAACATTAAAACGTTCTAACAAGACACTAGTTTCCTCTGAAAATGTTCTAGTAAGTCTGGCTATACCTTCTGAATACACATTCCAACCTTCTTGTGCCCCTGCTGGTCATTGTACATGTAGTAACTTGTTGAAAACTTGTCCTTCATACCCTAAATAGCCATACAACAGAGCAAATATTCTTTTGGAAACATATTCAGTGGCATCATTTGCAACTAGGTAGTTCTGAAACGAACTAAGCCAGTGTTTACAACGTATGACTGGTTTTCCAGGGGCACTCAGGAAATGTGATATGCTAAGTAATAGGTTATTGGATGTTGTTTTAAAACAATAAATAAATAAATGAATGTAGAAGGCACTAAGGAAATCAATAATGTCAAGTAATTAGTGTGCCTGTCACTGAATGCGCAGGCAGGCAGGCAGATAAAAGCAGTACTATATGAAAAGGTGTGCCTGTCACCGAAGTGCAGGCAGAAAGTTACAAGGAATGATAAATGACAAGTTCTCCCCACCCATCAACCTAGTTGGTGGCATGCTTCATCATCGGGCCCACCCAGTGACACCTAGCGTGTCCCGGGTGTGCTACAACGCCTGATTACAGCGGAGCAGGTACGTTACTGAAAGTGCAGTGTGGTGAGTGAAGAAATGAAAATTAAAACGGCCTAGGGTGATCCCAGAACCCGAGGGTAAATGAAATTTAAATGACTGGGTCTCCGTGGGCGGTTAAAAACAAGGCAGTGGGACGTCTTGTACGAATTAAGAAAGATGACACTCAGGACGCTCTTTTTCACATTTTGGCAGTTCACTCACCTACATTGATAGAAAGGGGAAGAATAAATGGGGGGAGATGAAACTGGGACGTGTCGGGTTAAGGGTAGAAGGAAAACCGATGTGGCAGGCGTAGGCAGAAGAAACATTGATGTGGGATAGGTAAAAGCAAAAGGGAATGGGGTTGGTGGGGTTAAAGTAAAAGAGAGGGAGGTGGGCGGGGTTAAGACAAAATGGATGGGCAATGGACAATAGAAGGCGACTAATTAAACTAAATTAATCTGTGCATCGTCCATGCGCTGCCCAATTAGAAGGCAGCAAAAAAGAATAATAATGATGCCAATGAATGCAAAGCAATGAACTCAAGCCCATTATTGAAAACAAAAGTCTTGCAGAACAAGAGCACAATCACTAGCGCATGCTCACACAGGCTTGACCTAAAAATAAATTCAGCAAAACATGATTGGTGAAGGCAAAAGGTCTAAGGGAAAAGCACACCAAGGAGGTAAGGTCTAACAGTGTGTGTTTGTACCAGAATGCAAGCAAAAAGCTGGTGCTAGTTTTACATCAATAATTGTGGAAAGAGAGACAGAAACAATGCTTCCAAATATATTTCTAAATGTGTGGTAATGTTCAGATGTCTGGTTGTGGTAGGAGGATTACTTAACTGTGGTATAATTGCAGAACATCAGACATTCTGTAAATGACTCCATTAGTGTGATGGTGTTCACTTCTCCCACATGACAATGCAGAAGAGCTCCAATGTACATAACAGCAAAATATAGTTCTGAAAGAGTGTCTTAAAAACAGTTTTTAAACTCTTTAAAAATGTAAGCTTTTCCATGTTGCTTGATGCCACTAAGGGCACACAGAGTTGTTGTTGATATTACCTGGTAAGCCCTCCATAGAGTTCCCAATACCAGGGTATTGATAACCGTAGAGAGGGAGATGGCAATAGCAATAACAGGTATCACACGTGGGTTGCCTTCAAAATGAGGAATTACTGTGGAAATCGGTAATTTAATTCCCAATTCTTCCCATTATTTCACCTTAAGGCTTCCCCTGCTTTCAGTACGTGGAGTGCCTGAGTGAGCATTAATGGGTAGTAGAGAGTTTGTAGTGTTCAGGAAATGATAGAACTAAATGGTGGCAAGATGCTCTTAGGGTTCAGGGAGGGTAGCGTTAAAGGAAACTAAGGGTTTTTACGGTTTAAAGAAGGGTAGCATGGAAGAATAGTAATAGCTTTTTAGGGCTCAAGTAAAGTGGCCTTAAGGGATTTGTATGGTTCAGGGAAGGGTATTATTAAGGAGTATTAAGGGGTTTTAGTGTTCATGGAAGGGCACATATGAGGTAGTAATAGGCTTTGTGGTTCATGGAAGGGTAGTGTTTAGGATAAATAAGGAGGTTTTATAATTCAACGAAAGGTAGTATTAGGGGATAGTAAGGGTATTTTAGAGTTCCGAGATGAGTAGCATTAAGGGGTAGCAAAGGGTTTTTAGGGTTCAGGGAGGGGCAGCAGTACAGAGCAGTAAGGGTTTTTATAGGTCAGGGATGGGTAGCTGTAATGAATGCTGAAGTTTTTTTTTTTACATTTTTCAGTGATAAGCAGTGTTAAGGGGCAGTAAAGGTTTTAGAGTTAAGAGAAGAGTAAACTTAAGTAGTAGCAAAGAATGTTTGGGGTTCAGGAAAGAATTGTATTGGGGTAGTAAAGGTTCTTAGCGTTAAGAGATGTATAGCATTAAAGGGTGATAAGGGTTTTTAGGGTTCACGGATGGTAATGTCGGGTAGTTCCTAGGAGTCCCCCAGCACCTGCGTGTTTTGGCTGACCTAAACTGAGGGCTTGGTGTCTTAACCACTTCTGGACACCCCCACAGGATATGTCAGCTATTAAACAAGTTAGCTCTACAGTGCCACTACTAACTAACCCTGGGCGTAGGACTAGTATGCGCTACTACGTGGATTACACATAGCACTGGGCAAAAACGCATAGCGTAGCGGGCATTTTTTGGCTAGTGGTCCTCAACGTCAAGTTGGCAACCGCAAGAGAGCAAAATCCCCATCCCGGCGAGACTTTTTCCTCGTTCCCGATCAGCAACATCAAGTTGCCGATTGAGAGAGTGGATAATATACCTCCGGCGAGATTCTCAACACGGGGAGGTCAGGTTTCTCATTGCGAGTGGTCACGTCTGTTCGCGACCGCTCGCGATGAGAAACTACCAGTCTGCATTCAGAAATCTGCCGCTCAAGTACAAATCTATTCGAGCGGCAGAACCAACCGCTTGCACTGTGCAAGATGCCGTTTGCAATGATTGCACGGTGCGGACAAGCATCCGGCACTGTGAAGCGCCCATGAGTGAAACTATTCAAAATATTTCGAAAAGACACGGGCACTGATCAGCTCTCCACCGCCAGAAGTGCTCACACCCCAAATGCATGCCAAGTTACTACTACCACAGAATTAACATGCACTTGTCGGAGTTCCACTCCGTAATGCATGAGAAACTCTACTATTTATGCGGTCTTAAGTGCCAATAATTGGTAACCGCCTTTGTGTTCATCCCACAATAATGAATGTGCCTGACCAAGTCCGGGTCCTGAAGAGAACCCCAAAAGAAAATAAGGGTTCCGAAATGCGTCGACCTGACCTAGCTAGCCGCAATTCCCATTGAACAGTGCGCAAACAGGGCAATTAGCCGGTTGTGATTGTATTATTGCTGAGTTGCGTATTGTGGCAGGCTGCAACTTTGAACATCATTAATATTCTGTGCTGCCCCTGCTGTTTTTTATAATTCATGGACTGGTCATTTTTGTATTGTCATGTGTTGTCATATTGTATTGATGTTCTGTTGAATCACTTTGTATTGATGTTCTGTTGAACCACGTTATTGACTGTTCTTCTTCGTATGACAAGATTTAAATGTTGACCTTGAAATTCTAAAAGTAATTGAATAATGTAATAAAGACACCAAAGCCACTTTAGTTGCCAAAGTGGTCATTACTTAAATTCTACTAATCTAACTTACACACCCAGCAAATGTTTTGCTTAAAACTATATTTGAGGTCCAGTTTGGGTAGTGTTACAGGCCCAACCCCTTTTTGTTTAAAACACTTTTAGAAAGTGGGCATTTTCTTGCTTTCCCATTCTGTGCCTGCCTGCCTGTGGTATCCACATCTGAGGGAGGGTGACAGTTGGGTTGTTTGTGCATTCACTCTAGACCAGAGGTCTTCAAACATTTTTGCTCTGATCCCCCTAATCAAAATGTTTTGAAGTTGGGCCTCCCTCCAAAACTACATGGAAAGGACCTGGGAGCAGGAGGGGAGGGGTGATCATGGAGAGGGGGTGATCATGAGATCTTTTTTAGGGTGCTTTCCTGTAGCTAGTAATCCACATGAAATGGGGGACTTATAAAAAACTCAACAGCATCAAACAAGAACAGAATTGAGCAAAAACACTACTACCCATAAATGGGGTTTGTGGGCCCCAATGCACTCCACTTGCTGCACTAATGACTGCTGAAGCCCTGAGAAGTGGGCTATCTCCTGTTCTTTCACTACTTCCTCACCAAGTCTTACCATCACTTCCATCTCAAAACAAGTCCAGTGTCTTTCTGAAAGAAAATGAGTTACTGAACACTGCCCCTCTTTTTTGCACCAAGGGTGTCATCTGCCCTAATGCTTGCAAAGAAAATGGGCCTGCATGCCCACTTTTTACTTGTAAAGAATTCAGAATTGTGAAGTAGTGGGCCCCTGACCAATAGTGTCACTGCGCCTGTTTCACTAATTATAGGTACTGCCTTGCTGCAGCGTCTGATGTTTCTTTACAACATGGGCTCCCATCTCACACCATCTTCTTCCGTCCATCTATCATCATCCCTCTCCCTCCCATCCCGCAGCATCCCTCTCATCTCTCTGATGCCCAAGTCACAGTGTACCCTCTGCTTCATTTTCCCCCTCCCTTGGGACATTGCTCTAAGGCTCAAAGAAACAAGGGCACAGTAGGTATTGCCTGCAACTCCAGCACCAATGGCACCTACAGCTTTGTGAAGCAGGCCGCCTACTTTGCCCACTCAGCAGGGCCAGGCGCACAAAGCAGGCTTGATGCGTCTGTGGAAACAAAAAATCAAAAAAAAACCCACAGTTGTAGCCCCCATATCCCATGTTGCTTGGGCCCCTGTGTAGTGTCCTCCGGCCAGGTAGCGGTGCAGTCTACCCGCGCTCGGAGGACGCTGTTGAGCGCCGGCTTGTGACGACACACCCCGGCTATGAACTAAACAGGCGAGGCCCGGGTCTGGCAGTCGGGACCATGCGCATGAAACTACAAGCTGTGTCCCTCATTTGATTGAGGCTGCGGTGCTGTTAATAGCCCCTCATTAGCAGCCCATTACACTGGCGACGAGGCGGAAAGGAGCCTGCGTGCACTGCTGTGTGCACTCGGTCCCTAGCAGTGGTTTGGAGCCCTTGATGTGGGCCATATAACCACGGGGGCTCTGTTTAATCAGTGGAAGCCTGCGGTGGTGTTCCTTTGAGGCCTGCCCTGGGCTGTTGGTGACCCCCAGCTCTGTGAGGTATTTGAAGAGTAGTGGGAGTGTCCCTCAGTGCCCTGCCTGTGCCCTTCCTTGTGAAATCCACGCTCCTCTGGTGACAGAAGATCATGGCGAAGCCTGCTACCCTGAGCGCAGAGGGAGCCTCTGGCGCCGTGTTGGCATCTTCGGCCGGACAGTGACTGCTGAGTCCAGGAGGTAGGCCGCACACGTGCCGCGGAGAGCGTCTGCGACTGCGCGAGAATGGCGTTGATCCCGGCCATTGAGTGGATGGCGCCCAAGGTGGAGAGATTGGACTGACCGGCTACAGATATACTTCGAAGGGGCAGGCATAGCCCGAGAAAGGCGCAGGGCCATACTGCTCCATTTGGGGGGCAAAGACATCCACCGCAAATACAAAACCTTAGTGGAGGCCACACCCAAAACCTACATGACGCTGCTGAATGCCCTAAACGCACATTTTGAACCGATGACGAACAGAGACTACAAGAGATTTATTTTTCGACAGGCCAAGCAGGAGGCTAAGGAGTCGTTAGACGCGTTCCACAGGCAGTTGAAGGAGTTGGCCAGTACATGCGGATTTAGGGATGAACAGGAGGAAATCCGGGGGCAGATAATCCAGGGATGCTACACCTCCAAACTCAGAGTGAACATCCTCCAGGAAGATGGGAAACCCCTGGCTGACATCCTCACCCTGGGCAGATCGAAGGAGCTATCACAAGCCAGAGTGTCCTACATGGAGGCAGCTCTCCACCGACCCATCAAGGCAGAGCAGGCAAATGCAGTGGAAGCGGTAAATGTAGTGAGGCCCAAGGCACGCCAAGCCTCAGGGAAAAGACCACAAGAGAAGAAAAAGGAGTGTGGTTACTGCGGAGGCACGCCCCACCGCATGCAAGATTGCCTGGCGAGAGGGAAGAAGTGCAGTTCCTGCGGATGGATGAAGCACTTCGCGGCGGTATGCCGCTCCACAAAACCGTGGAAAGAAGCAGCACAGGCAGTAGCGGAGGCACATGACAGTGAGGACATGGACTATGACCCAGGAGACTACCCAGTCCAGTAAATATTTGCAATAGACCAGCCACGACAGACGAGACGACGACTTCTAAAGTGCAGGATCAAAATTCTCTATTTTAAACAAAAAGGGGACCCCAATTAGTATCAGCGAGGGACCTCGGGGAGCTTATTATATAAACACAACAATAGTCCCTGGCAAGAAAATACGTGCCAATAAATATAGACTCAGTCAGTACTATATTGGTGAAAACGTACCCAGCCGGGCAGAGGTTTTCAAAGTTTATGTTTCAGTCAAGAAAATATCAAACATATAAACACCTTCAACAAATCACGTAGGTGGGGCACAAGCCTGTACCCAACCACGAACATACATAGACAACAACATACACAAAGGGCTTGCAAGGCAAAATCAACAATCTCTGTGAAATTCCAATTATAAACAGAGAATTACTTGTGGGTACCATTACATAGTTATACATTGAACATTCCAAACGTATATGGTACACAGTGGGTAGACGACGTTTCGGACCCCCTTATTAAATAATGGGGTCCATCATCAGGACAAAGAAATGGTTGCCTTTTTAAGTTTTAAGCCTCTTTTGCCAGATTGGTACTGGGCAGGCTCAAATAAAAGCGCGCTGGAGGTTCGTTATATCAGAAGAGTGGGAATCCGGAGTGTCGGATTTGGCAAGGGTTAATTCCACTTGTCCCAAAAGTTAATTCCACTTGTCCCAAAAGTAAATACACGTGTCCAGGAGCGGAGGAGAATCGTTCCGCATGTACCTTCCGAGCCGGGAAATGTCGGGAGCGCCGAATCGCGCTGGATTCCTGGAACCAGGGGGGGGAAGCCGGGTTAGTCGGCAATGCTGAACTTCCTGGTTCCAAATCCGGGGGCAGATAATCCAGGGATGCTACACCTCCAAACTCAGAGTGAACATCCTCCAGGAAGATGGGAAACCCCTGGCTGACATCCTCACCCTTGGCAGATCGAAGGAGCTATCACAAGCCAGAGTGTCCTACATGGAGGCAGCTCTCCACCGACCCATCAAGGCAGAGCAGGCAAATGCAGTGGAAGCGGTAAATGTAGTGAGGCCCAAGGCACGCCAAGCCTCAGGGAAAAGACCACAAGAGAAGAAAAAGGAGTGTGGTTACTGCGGAGGCACGCCCCACCGCATGCAAGATTGCCTGGCGAGAGGGAAGAAGTGCAGTTCCTGCGGATGGATGAAGCACTTCGCGGCGGTATGCCGCTCCACAAAACCGTGGAAAGAAGCAGCACAGGCAGTAGCGGAGGCACATGACAGTGAGGACATGGACTATGACCCAGGAGACTACCCAGTCCAGTAAATATTTGCAATAGACCAGCCACGACAGAAGAGACGACGACTTCTAAAGTGCAGGATCAAAATTCACCAGCAAGATGTGAGAGCCACCATAGACACTGGGGCCTCGATTGAATTAATGGCTGCGAATATGTACAATCAGTTAAGCCCACGCCCGCCCTTGCAGGGTGTTCACGTATGAACAAAAGAAGCCTATCCCGCTCCGAGGATGTTTCAAAACGGAGCAAAAGCACAGGGATCTCAAGATCCCCACCACGGTGTATGTGACCCAGGAAGAAAGCGGTATGCTGCTGAGTGGACAGTTAGCAGAGAAGCTGAAGCTAATTTTGTTCGACATGGTGGTGCAGGAATAAGACCTTGAGGTCATCATGGAGGAGTTCGAAGACGTCTTCAAAGTCATTGGATGCCTAAAAGGGAAGGAAGTCTCTCTTCACATTGACCCGTCAGTTCAACCAGGGGCGCTGAGACACCGGCGCATTGCGTTCCATCTGCGGAAGAAGGTCGAAGAGGAACTGGAGGCACTAGAGAGATAAGGGATTATCGAGAAGGTCAGTGGGCCCTTCCCCTGGGTGTCCCCGATCGTAGTAGCACGGAAGCCGAAACAACCAGGACAAGTCTGCATCTGCGTCAATATGCGCCTTCCGAATGCCGCGGTGAAGAGAACGTCGCCTAACCCCCACCATCAATGACATCCTGGGGGAGCTGAACGGAGCGAAATGGTTTTCGAAGATGGATCTACGATCGGGTTACCACCAACTGCCACTACACCCAGACTCTCGATACATCACCACTTTCTCAACGCACGTCGGTCTCCGAAGATATCGACGTTTGAACTTCGGAATCTCGAGTGCTGTGGAGGTGTTCCAAAACACCATCCGCGAAGTTCTCAGTGGAATCACGGGAGTCCTGAATGTGAGTGACGACCACCTGCTGATATATGCTTCGTCGATGGAAGAACACCACCGCCGACTTCGCAAGGTCCTACAAAGAATCAAGGAATCCGGATTGACCCTGCACCGAGAAAAATTTCTGTTCTTGAGGAACAAAATCAGTTTATTTGGCTATACCTTCTCCGACAAGGGAGTGGCCCCAGACCCCGACAAGGTAAAGGATGCCCAAGAAACCCCGGCACCGTCCAATATCTCGGAAATCAGAAGCTTCCTAGGAATGGTGAACTTCTGTGGGCGTTTCCTCCCAGACTTGTCCAACCTCACGAAGCCCCTTTCGGAACTGACAAAGTCTACCACCACCTGGCAATGGGGCACGGAACAGGAGCAAGCCTTTAAAGACACCAAAGCAGCCCTGTCGGCAGACACTACACTATCACACTATGACCCAGCCCGACACACAATGTTGCTGTGGACGCCAGCCCATATGGGCTAGGAGCAGTGCTCACTCAAATACAGAGCAACGGGGAGTGGGCCCCGATCACCTACGCGAGTCGCTCACTGATGGACACGGAACCGAGATACTCGCAAATCGAGCGAGAGGCGATTGTCATCCATTAGGCCTGCCGGCACTTTCATGCATACATGTATGGCCATCCATTCACTGTCTCCACAGATCCCAAACCACTAATTCCCCTGTTCCAGGGGTCAGTATCCAAGCCTCCCCCGAGGATTGAAAAATGGATCCTCCAGTTACAAAGGTTAGAACTACCAGGAATATGTCCGGTTTGTGTCTGAAAGGTAGCGGCCACTCCCCATGAGCCTGGAAACCATCGTAGTGGCCACCCGGACAGACAAATGTCTGCAACTAGCGATCGGGGCAGTCCGATCGAACAACTGGTGCCACATCCAATCCACCATGACCAGGCAGACGCCACAAGCAAGAACTGTCCTGGAGGCCGTCATGAGAGTGAAAGACGAACTGTCAGTAGACAGCCGTGGTTGTCTACTCAGAGGCCCTCGACTGGTGCTCCCCTCAAGTCTTGCTCAACAAGTGGTGGATTTCGCGCACCGAGGACACCAAGGTGAAGACGAAGAGCCGGCTAAGGGCCAAAGTGTGGTTCCCAGGAATGGACCTACTGGTGGAACTCACGGTCAGGACGTGCTCATGGTGCCAAGCATCGGGCCAGCCAGATCGGCCCCATCCTGTCATCACGGAAGACAACCCGCAGCGGCCGTGGGAATATGTCAGCGTAGACTTCAGACACCTCCCAGATGGATGCTATGCCCTGTGATCATTGATGACAGCACAAAATATCCAGAAGTCGAGATCGTGGGTAACCAGACAGCCACGGAGGTGGTCACCAAGCTGGAGAAAACCATTGCGACCCATGTCATCTTCAAAGTGGTGAAAACAGACAACGGCCCGCCTTTCCACGGACAGGACTTTGCGGATTACCTCAAGGCATGGGGCATACAACACCCAAAAGGGACTCCCCAATGGCCCCAAGCGAATTGGGAAGTAGAAAGGTTTATGCACACCCTCAACAAGGTAATACGCATTACGCATGCGGATGAAGCACCCCTTGAAAGAGCCATTTACAGTTTCCTGCAAGAGTATCGGCTCACTCCCCATCTCATGACTGAAGCTGCTCCGGGGCCAGCCAGCATGGGCCGAGTAGTACGGGACACCATCCCACATCACCCGAGTTGGACCCCATCTCGGATTGACGCCGGAAAAGTATTAGCTAACAAGACCAACTCCAATGACCAGGCCAGCGTCAGCCGACGAGCCAGAGTGTCGGACATTCAAAGGGGGGACAGAGTCTATGTCAAGGACCTGTACCCCGGGAGCAAATTCCGGCTTCCATTTGAACACCAACCTTGGACATTCACCCACCGCACTGGCACCTTGATAACGGCCCAAAGAGGAGCTGAAGAAGTCACCCGAAACATCTCCTTCTTCATAAAGGTACAGGCTGGCACTCAGGAGCCACCGTCAGCGGACAACCTGGGCGCCGGTCCCAATTATTGACCGGAAGAAGTAGAACCGGATGGTGACCAGGGGATAACCCTCGAAGGGACTCCAGATGTGTCTGGCCAGAGTACCCCTGAGCTGTTGGGGACGCCAGACAGAACCCAGACAAGATCTCTGGAGGGGGAAGACCCACAAGAAATTAATCCATCCTTGCCCTCGTCCCGGGGAGGTCACTCCGGGTATGACCTAAGACGCAACCCGATTCCGTCCTCCCGCCTGGCAGGGTTCATGGTGTGATGAACCAAGGACTAGAATCATCTAAGAACTGATAAAAGATCTCTGTCATTTTATCATTAACTGTTTATTGTTTGATAAATTGCAAAAACAACAGGTGATGGACCGAATGAGGATCAATGTCACACATTCAACCCAGTCAAAAGATATGGGTCCTAATCCATCGTTTTTTTGCACTCCACACCACCCTGGGTTAGACAATGGCGATATGCAAATCAGCTCTGACCCTGTGCCCCATGGGAACAGTCCAGTCCGAACTACAAAAGCCATGTCCTTCCCAGAACGGAATCAAGCATCCGAGGACCGGACCGGTTTCGAGGTAACACCTCTCATCTGCCCGGCTAGCTTGACTATAGTGGTGTGGAGTGCCTGGGACCCACGTCTGGGCATCCCCAGTACACTTATAGCGGAATTGCAAAAACAACAGGTGATGGACCGAATGAGGATCAATGTCACACATTCAACCCAGTCAAAAGATCTGGGTCCTAACCCATCGTTTTTTTGCACTCCACACCACCCTGGGTTAGACAATGGCGATATGCAAATCAGCTCTGACCCTGTGCCCCATGGGAACAGTCCAGTCCGAACTACAAAAGCCATGTCCTTCCCAGAACGGAATCAAGCATCCGAGGACCGGACCGGTTTCGAGGTAACACCTCTCATCAACCCGGCTAGCTTGATTCCAGTGGTGTGGAGTGCCTGGGACCCACGTCTGGGCATCCCCAGTACACTTATAGCGGAATTGCAAAAACAACAGGTGATGGACCGAATGAGGATCAATGTCACACATTCAACCCAGTCAAAAGATCTGGGTCCTAATCCATCGTTTTTTTGCACTCCACACCACCCTGGGTTAGACAATGGCGATATGCAAATCAGCTCTGACCCTGTGCCCCATGGGAACAGTCCAGTCCGAACTACAAAAGCCATGTCCTTCCCAGAACGGAATCAAGCATCCGAGGACCGGACCGGTTTCGAGGTAACACCTCTCATCAGCCCGGCTAGCTTGACTCCAGTGGTGTGGAGTGCCTGGGACCCACAACTGGGCATCCCCAGTACACTTATAGCGGAATTGCAAAAACAACAGGTGATGGACCGAATGAGGATCAATGTCACAAATTCAACCCAGTCAAAAGATCTGGGTCCTAATCCATCGTTTTTTTGCACTCCACACCACCCTGGGTTAGACAATGGCGATATGCAAATCAGCTCTGACCCTGTGCCCCATGGGAACAGTCCAGTCCGAACTACAAAAGCCATGACCTTCCCAGAATGGAATCAAGCATCCGAGGACCGGACCGGTTTCGAGGTAACATCTCTCATCAGCCCGGCTAGCTTGACTCCAGTGGTGTGGAGTGCCTGGGATCCATGTCTGGGCATCCCCAGTACACATATAGCGGAATTGCAAAAACAACAGGTGATGGACCGAATGAGGATCAATGTCACACATTCAACCCAGTCAAAAGATCTGGGTCCTAATCCATCGTTTTTTTGCACTCCACACCACCCTGGGTTAGACAATGGCGATATGCAAATCAGCTCTGACCCTGTGCCCCATGGGAACAGTCCAGTCCGAACTACAAAAGCCATGTCCTTCCCAGAACGGAATCAAGCATCCGAGGACCGGACCGGTTTCGAGGTAACACCTCTCATCAGCCCGGCTAGCTTGACTCCAGTGATGTGGAGTGCCTGGGACCCACGTCTGGGTATCCCCAGTACACTTATAGCGGAATTGCAAAAACAACAGGTGATGGACCGAATGAGGATCAATGTCACACATTCAACCCAGTCAAAAGATCTGGGTCCTAATCCATCGTTTTTTTGCACTCCACACCACCCTGGGTTAGACAATGGCGATATGCAAATCAGCTCTGACCCTGTGCCCCATGGGAACAGTCCAGTCCGAACTACAAAAGCCATGTCCTTCCCAGAACGGAATCAAGCATCCGAGGACCGGACCGGTTTCGAGGTAACACCTCTCATCAGCCCGGCTAGCTTGACTCCAGTGGTGTGGAGTGCCTGGGACCCACGTCTGGGCATCCCCAGTACACTTATAGCGGAATTGCAAAAACAACAGGTGATGGACCGAATGAGGATCAATGTCACACATTCAACCCAGTCAAAAGATCTGGGTCCTAATCCATCGTTTTTTTGCACTCCACACCACCCTGGGTTAGACAATGGCGATATGCAAATCAGCTCTGACCCTGTGCCCCATGGGAATAGTCCAGTCCGAACTACAAAAGCCATGTCCTTCCCAGAACGGAATCAAGCATCCGAGGACCGGACCGGTTTCGAGGTAACACCTCTCATCAGCCCGGCTAGCTTGACTCCAGTGGTGTGGAGTGCCTGGGACCCACGTCTGGGCATCCCCAGTACACTTATAGCGGAATTGCAAAAACAACAGGTGATGGACCGAATGAGGATCAATGTCACACATTCAACCCAGTCAAAAGATCTGGGTCCTAATCCATCGTTTTTTTGCACTCCACACCACACTGGGTTAGACAATGGCGATATGCAAATCAGCTCTGACCCTGTGCCCCTTGGGAACAGTCCAGTCCGAACTACAAAGGCCATGTCCTTCCCAGAACGGAATCAAGCATCCGAGGACCGGACCGGTTTCGAGGTAACACCTCTCATCAGCCCGGCTAGCAAGCCTAGCCGGGCTGATGAGAGGTGTTACCTCGAAACCGGTCCGGTCCTCGGATGCTTGATTCCGTTCTGGGAAGGACATGGCTTTTGTAGTTCGGACTGGACTGTTCCCATGGGGCACAGGGTCAGAGCTGATTTGCATATCGCCATTGTCTAACCCAGGGTGGTGTGGAGTGCAAAAAAACGATGGATTTGGGCCCAGATCTTTGGACTGGGTTGAGTGTGTGACATTGATCCACATTTGGTCCATCACCTGTTGTGTTTGCATATTCCGCCTCAAGTGCGCTGGGGATGCCAGACGTGGGTCCCAGGCACTCCACACCACTGGAGTCAAGCTAGCCGGGCTGATGAGAGGTGTTACCTCGAAACCGGTCCGGTCCTCGGATGCTTGATTCCGTTCTGGGAAGGACATGGCTTTTGTAGTTCGGACTGGACTGTTCCCATGGGGCACAGGGTCAGAGCTGATTTGCATATCGCCATTGTCTAACCCAGGGTGGTGTGGAGTGCAAAAAAACGATGGATTTGGGCCCAGATCTTTGGACTGGGTTGAGTGTGTGACATTGATCCACATTCGGTCCATCACCTGTTGTGTTTGCATATTCCGCCCTAAGTGCGCTGGGGATGCCCAGACGTGGGTCCCAGGCACTCCACACCACTGGAGTCAAGCTAGCCGGGCTGATGAGAGGTGTTACCTCGAAACCGGTCCAGTCCTCGGATGCTTGAGTCCGTTCTGAGAAGGACATGGCTTTTGTAGTTCAGACTGGACTGTTCCCATGGGGCACAGGGTCAGAGCTGATTTGCATATCGCCATTGTCTAACCCAGGGTGGTGTGGAGTGCAAAAAAACGATGGATTTGGGCCCAGATCTTTGGACTGGGTTGAGTGTGTGACATTGATCCACATTCGGTCCATCACCTGTTGTGTTTGCATATTCCGCCCTAAGTGCGCTGGGGATGCCCAGACGTGGGTCCCAGGCACTCCACACCACTGGAGTCAAGCTAGCCGGGCTGATGAGAGGTGTTACCTCGAAACCGGTCCGGTCCTCGGATGCTTGATTCCGTTCTGGGAAGGACATGGCTTTTGTAGTTCGGACTGAACTGTTCCCATGGGGCACAGGGTCAGAGCTGATTTGCATATCGCCATTGTCTAACCCAGGGTGGTGTGGAGTGCAAAAAAACGATGGATTTGGGCCCAGATCTTTGGACTGGGTTGAGTGTGTGACATTGATCCACATTCGGTCCATCACCTGTTGTGTTTGCATATTCCGCCCTAAGTGCGCTGGGGATGCCCAGACGTGGGTCCCAGGCACTCCACACCACTGGAGTCAAGCTAGCCGGGCTGATGAGAGGTGTTACCTCGAAACCGGTCCGGTCCTTGGATGCTTGATTCCGTTCTGGGAAGGACATGGCTTTTGTAGTTCGGACTGGACTGTTCCCAAGGGGCACAGGGTCAGAGCTGATTTGCATATCGCCATTGTCTAACCCAGGGTGGTGTGGAGTGCAAAAAAACGATGGATTTGGGCCCAGATCTTTGGACTAGGTTGAGTGTGTGACATTGATCCACATTCGGTCCATCACCTGTTGTGTTTGCATATTCCGCCCTAAGTGCGCTGGGGATGCCCAGACGTGGGTCCCAGGCACTCCACACCACTGGAGTCAAGCTAGCAGGGCTGATGAGAGGTGTTACCTCGAAACCGGTCCGGTCCTCGGATGCTTGATTCCGTTCTGGGAAGGACATGGCTTTTGTAGTTCGGACTGGACTGTTCCCATGGGGCACAGGGTCAGAGCTGATTTGCATATCGCCATTGTCTAACCCAGGGTGGTGTGGAGTGCAAAAAAACGATGGATTTGGGCCCAGATCTTTGGACTGGGTTGAGTGTGTGACATTGATCCACATTTGGTCCATCACCTGTTGTGTTTGCATATTCCGCCTCAAGTGCGCTGGGGATGCCAGACGTGGGTCCCAGGCACTCCACACCACTGGAGTCAAGCTAGCCGGGCTGATGAGAGGTGTTTCCTCGAAACCGGTCCGGTCCTCGGATGCTTGATTCCGTTCTGGGAAGGACATGGCTTTTGTAGTTCGGACTGGACTGTTCCCATGGGGCACAGGGTCAGAGCTGATTTGCATATCGCCATTGTCTAACCCAGGGTGGTGTGGAGTGCAAAAAAACGATGGATTTGGGCCCAGATCTTTGGACTGGGTTGAGTGTGTGACATTGATCCACATTCGGTCCATCACCTGTTGTGTTTGCATATTCCGCCCTAAGTGCGCTGGGGATGCCCAGATGTGGGTCTCAGGCACTCCACACCACTGGAGTCAAGCTAGCCGGGCTGATGAGAGGTGTTACCTCGAAACCGGTCCAGTCCTCGGATGCTTGAGTCCGTTCTGAGAAGGACATGGCTTTTGTAGTTCAGACTGGACTGTTCCCATGGGGCACAGGGTCAGAGCTGATTTGCATATCGCCATTGTCTAACCCAGGGTGGTGTGGAGTGCAAAAAAACGATGGATTTGGGCCCAGATCTTTGGACTGGGTTGAGTGTGTGACATTGATCCACATTCGGTCCATCACCTGTTGTGTTTGCATATTCCGCCCTAAGTGCGCTGGGGATGCCCAGACGTGGGTCCCAGGCACTCCACACCACTGGAGTCAAGCTAGCCGGGCTGATGAGAGGTGTTACCTCGAAACCGGTCCGGTCCTCGGATGCTTGATTCCGTTCTGGGAAGGACATGGCTTTTGTAGTTCGGACTGAACTGTTCCCATGGGGCACAGGGTCAGAGCTGATTTGCATATCGCCATTGTCTAACCCAGGGTGGTGTGGAGTGCAAAAAAACGATGGATTTGGGCCCAGATCTTTGGACTGGGTTGAGTGTGTGACATTGATCCACATTCGGTCCATCACCTGTTGTGTTTGCATATTCCGCCCTAAGTGCGCTGGGGATGCCCAGACGTGGGTCCCAGGCACTCCACACCACTGGAGTCAAGCTAGCCGGGCTGATGAGAGGTGTAACCTCGAAACCGGTCCGGTCCTTGGATGCTTGATTCCGTTCTGGGAAGGACATGGCTTTTGTAGTTCGGACTGGACTGTTCCCAAGGGGCACAGGGTCAGAGCTGATTTGCATATCGCCATTGTCTAACCCAGGGTGGTGTGGAGTGCAAAAAAACGATGGATTTGGGCCCAGATCTTTGGACTGGGTTGAGTGTGTGACATTGATCCACATTCGGTCCATCACCTGTTGTGTTTGCATATTCCGCCCTAAGTGCGCTGGGGATGCCCAGACGTGGGTCCCAGGCACTCCACACCACTGGAGTCAAGCTAGCAGGGCTGATGAGAGGTGTTACCTCGAAACCGGTCCGGTCCTCGGATGCTTGATTCCGTTCTGGGAAGGACATGGCTTTTGTAGTTCGGACTGGACTGTTCCCATGGGGCACAGGGTCAGAGCTGATTTGCATATCGCCATTGTCTAACCCAGGGTGGTGTGGAGTGCAAAAAAACGATGGATTTGTGCCCAGTTCTTTGGACTGGGTTGAGTGTGTGACATTGATCCACATTCGGTCCATCACCTGTTGTGTTTGCATATTCCGCCCTAAGTGCGCTGGGGATGCCCAGACGTGGGTCCCAGGCACTCCACACCACTGGAGTCAAGCTAGCCAGGCTGATGAGAGGTGTTACCTCGAAACCGGTCCGGTCCTCGGATGCTTGATTCCGTTCTGGGAAGGACATGGCTTTTGTAGTTCGGACTGGACTGTTCCCATGGGGCACAGGGTCAGAGCTGATTTGCATATCGCCATTGTCTAACCCAGGGTGGTGTGGAGTGCAAAAAAACGATGGATTTGGGCCCAGATCTTTGGACTGGGTTGAGTGTGTGACATTGATCCACATTCGGTCCATCACCTGTTGTGTTTGCATATTCCGCCCTAAGTGCGCTGGGGATGCCCAGACGTGGGTCCCAGGCACTCCACACCACTGGAGTCAAGC
Source organism: Lissotriton vulgaris (assembly GCF_964263255.1). Lineage (NCBI taxonomy): Eukaryota > Metazoa > Chordata > Amphibia > Caudata > Salamandridae > Lissotriton > Lissotriton vulgaris. The sequence continues at coordinate 313,229,344 of NC_141690.1, forward strand.
TAGCCAGGCTGATGAGAGGTGTTACCTCGAAACCGGTCCGGTCCTCGGATGCTTGATTCCGTTCTGGGAAGGACATGGCTTTTGTAGTTCGGACTGGACTGTTCCCATGGGGCACAGGGTCAGAGCTGATTTGCATATCGCCATTGTCTAACCCAGGGTGGTGTGGAGTGCAAAAAAACAATGGATTTGGGCCCAGATCTTTGGACTGGGTTGAGTGTGTGACATTGATCCACATTCGGTCCATCACCTGTTGTGTTTGCATATTGTTTGATAAAGGTTGGAAGGAATGTAGTGTCCTCCGGCCAGGTAGCGGTGCAGTTTACCCGCGCTCGGAGGACGCTGTTGAGCGCCGGCGTGTGACCACACATGCCGGCTATAAAATAAAGGGGCATGGCCTGTTTCCAGCAGTCGGGGCCACGCGCATGAAACTACAAGCTGTGTCCCTCGTTTGATTGTGGCTGCGGTGCTGTTAATAGCCCCTCATTAGCAGCCCATTACACCCTGTAATGTTCCATGTTCCATGTGCAACAACTGTGATTTAGCCATAATGCTAGCAAGGATAATGCACCCCATGCTTTTTTCATAGTAAAATTACTATAACTGGGGTCTAGTGCCCACTTACAAAGGGTGTGGGGGAGCTCCTGTGCTGTGAAACAGATTAGAGAACTTAAGAAGAAACATGCCTTCTCACCAAGGTGCTTGCTACCGGAAAGAAATGCAAATGTGTGCAATGGTTAATCATCAAATATAACGGTTGCCTTTGAGCCTGTATAGCTTTTATTTAACGGAGTCAATCCGCTTTGGTGACAAACATTCTTTTTAAGAGGCAATATAAATGTCCATTAAAAGAAGTGCACCATTTTAATGGACACATATAAAATATTTACACTAGATATAGCCTGAACACTTATCACTAAACTGTGTATTTATAATGAATTTGTTTTTTCTTAACCAGTATTTTGCAGCAGCATGTTTTCTACAGTGTAATACGATTTTAAAATAATGGCACTCACAGTGCTTTCTGTCATAGACTGGGACACAATAACACTGCACACAAGTCACGGTTCCCCACTGCACCAATCAGGATTTAATTCTGTGACTCTCTGATCACAAACAAAGACATTTGCACTGATCACATTAGCCAACTGAGGCTTAGGTAACAGAGAATATTTTCCTTTGATCAGTTTAGCTTACATTTATTTTTCATTTGAGGTGTGTACATGTTTTTAAATGCAGTTATCCAAAGGTGAACAAAAAACAATCAAATGCCGATTTATTTTCTTTTTAGCCATATCTTTAACCCCGACTTCACACTCACTGATCCCTGCCCCCTGTCACTTAGTAGGTTTATCCTCACACTTTTTGGAGGGCTTTAACTGATGCATGTAGCTGAAGACAGACTAAAAATGTGCATGTCCTGCTTCCAGGCTATCTTCAGTTACATGTAACTGCAGGTCCATTTGCACCCCCTTGGAAACACATCCACGCCCCTCCAGAGGGAGGGGCCTCACAGTTTGAAGACCTCTGCTCTAAACATTCACACAAAGGGAGCTGAGATGTTCCCTGCATATCCTGATGGACCATCAACAGGCTGATCGGCCTACCTTAACTAGAGTGGTGAGAGGAATTGTCAGCGACATCTGAATAGGGCTCTGCCTGTCCCCACACAAAGCTGTCTCCACTCTGCTGTAGTGTGTGTAGAGCCATGTTAGGGATGGGCAGGGTCTTGTGCACTACAAAGACCTTCCTTTGAATTTTTCCTACAGTTGTACAGAAACTGGTATAACTCCTGGAGCTGTGACACCATAACTTCAGAACACTGCTGGAATAAGAGGACATTCAACCATGAAGAAGAGCTGAATGCTTTAGGAGGGACAAATAATATGCTGTCCTGGGAATGAAAGGACTGGACTTTGCTTTCTACATGCTGCTTTCCAAGGTTCTACAAGGTGCGTGCTTGCCTCCTCAAGGGCCAAGGGCCAGAGTCTCAAGGCCCCCAAAGACTTCATCTGCAGCCCCGAAACTCCTCTGCTGGGAGTTCTGGCTTGCAAAGTGGTGGCATTTCCAGTTCTTGGCCATTGGAGGTGGTTTTGCTGCTAAGAGCCAAGAAAATTGATGCATCGACTCTCAAAGTCCATTTTTCTGATGCAGCACCGCCTTGCGGTTGAAAAATCCAATGTATCACCTCTGTGTGGCAGTAGAATAGATGCAGTGCCTATTGTGCAGTTAAAAGAGCACTGCAACCTGAGCTCCGAACTCCGTGTCACCGAAGACTGTGGCACACGCTCCGACTGTGCAGCTGAAGAAATTGATGCATCACCTGCTTCGCGGCTGGGAAATCGAAGCAAAGCCTGTTCTGCTGCGGCCCTGTGGTTGGAGATTGAAACATCATCTCCTATCACAGTAAGGAACTGATACATCACCTCCCCTGACATTAAGGAACTGATGCTTCACCTCTCCTGTGCTGCAGTAAGGAATCGATGCATCACCTCCCACGGCAACAAGGAACCACAGTATCACCTGCCCCGGGACTTAGGAACCAATGAATTGCTTTGCTTTCCGGAACCTCACCTCACATTCCCTGTACCTGTTTTCGTCTTTGAATTTGATGCATCCCCGGTGCTTTGTACTAAAAGTGATGCATCGATAGTTTCTTATAGACTGTACTATTTTGAACCTTTTTAAAGTAATATCTTAAATTGGGTATGTTGGATTTTTGTCTTGTTTAATTTAGAAAAATATTGGTTATTATTCTAAACTGTGGTGTTGTTCATTTGTAGTATTTTCACTGTGCTACTGTGTGTGTATGTACAAATGCTTTGCACGTTGCCTCTGAGATAAGCCTAACTGCTTGTACCAAACTACCAAGGTGGTGAGCAGGGGTTATCTTAGCTGTGTGATTCCCTTACTTGGACAGGGTGCAAACCCCTGACAACTAAATATCCAATTTGTAACAAGTAAAACTAAGGGGTAGTAAGGGGGTTGTAGAGATCAAGGATGGGTAGCACTACCGAGTAACAAGGTTTCAAGGAAGGGTGGTATTAAGGGATAACTTGGGGTTTTTACTATTCAGAAAAGAATAGCAGGAAAGGGTAGTAGAAAGGGTTTTTAAGGTTGGATGGGTAGTATTAAGAAGTAGTTTGGGTTTTAGTGTTCAGGGAAGGGTAGTTGTAAGGGGTAGGAACGGAGTTTTTAGAGCTCAGTGACAGGTAAGGGTAAGGATTGGTAAGTTTTTTTAGTATAAAGAGGTAGTATATGTTTTTAGGGTTTAAGCAAAAGTAGCTTAAGGTGTTTTTTGGGGTTCGGGGTCAGATATAGTTAAGGGGTTGTTATGTGTTTAGGGCTCAGAGAAGAGTTAAGGGTTAATAAACAGCCGCCGACTGTACGGGTAACAGTGGTGGGGCCGGGTAAGGGGGGATTTTGAGGGACGATGACGAAGAAAAATTAAATAATGAACTAATTTTCCTTTGGCATTGCCCTTTGAAATCCCCCTTACCTGGCCCCGCCGCCCCACCGCTGTTCCCTGCGTGGACCGCAACTGTTAACTTCTATGTATTCTCCTTGTTGAGCACACATAGAAGTTGCATCTTGTCATTTTTAAAATGATTGTCTATGTACACTTGAACAAGCATACATGGCGTTTTGCTGTTTCTATGTTTGCTGCACAATGCAGCACACATAGAAGCAGCAAAAACGAGGAGAAATAAAGCATTTCTCCTCGTTTCGCCTGCTTAAGACCAGGTTTTCCATGGTCCTAATTTTGGTGCTGACCCATATTTATCCCACCCTTCTAAATATGGGGCAGAATCAGAATCAATGAGTGTTGCGGCAAAACGCCCACCACAACACCCATTGTCCACCCCCTTCAGGCTAAGTATAGCATGAAAGGGTGCCTTATTCACAAGGTGGCATTAAGCCTTGTTAAGTGGCCTAATGCTAACTTGTGAATAAAGCATAGTCCCAATCGCCACAGGAAAATTGATAAAAGTGATGTTACTGTGGTTATAGGGGCTTTTAAATATGCCCCTAAGTGTCTGCATGGTAAACGGACTACACATGTTTACCATCAATGTCCGCCTTTTAAGTTAAGGCCACTGTGATGCAGCAAGGGTAAGAGGTACTTGGGTGGTTGCACGTGAACATTTGGGCATACGTGCACTGGCTGCTCAAGTGAGACTACTGTCGGTCACACCCCTGTAAAAATGCACAGGTACCCTGGCGAAATGGGGTCTCTGCAAGGTTAGGTATTCACCTGGGATAGGCCTCATGAGGGTAGTGTACACTATTATGGAAAGTCATTGTGCTTTTCTGTTTAACTATAATGACACTCCATTATACACATAGGGAGGGAACTGCCTTAGGATGCAGTTTCTCTTCACCTGGGCCTACAGAGACCATTGACATCTTTAGAGAGAGTATCCATATTTTCCTGGCTCAGCTCCAGATCAGAGCCCAAGCCTTGTGTCAACCTGTTGTGCCCAGTAATTGCATTTCCTTCAGCAGGAGGAACCAAGGCTGCCCCCAAACAAAAGGAGTAATTAGCAGTAGTCCTCCCAGCTCCTGAGATGGAAAGGGGTGGGGTGGAATCATCTGCATTAATCACTCAGCTGTTACATTGCAACAAGGAAGGGCCTGCCCCAGGCCACTGAACAAAGGGGATTGCCCAGACAACTGGACAACTGGAGACAACTCAGAGGGGGAGTCTTTGAAAAATTATAGTCAGAAAGTCTCTGACAGTGATGTCAGTGAGGGGTGGAGCTGATACTCCAGGAGGTGATGTGCTCAGTGGCTCCTTGACTAAGCCACTTTGGATTGTCCCAGCAGACTATGCCTAAGAGGTGATGTAGCAACTCAGGATTTGTTAGGGAACCTTACTCTCACTTTTACAAATTCTTGCACAAGGGAAGACCTTTTTCCTTGCTGCAAATGTTCTACCTGCTTTGCTGCTGGATGCTGGGACTGCCATTGAGAACTGGAAGGAGGAACTCCCTGCACCCCACTCAGGATCCAGTACTCTATCCAGTTGACCCCAGGACTAGTGGCTCTCCCCAAGTGCCATTAAGGCTGGCCCCCATACTTCCCCGGAGGACCAGTTGGGGGAAAGACTGGGTTTCAGCACCAGGAGTTAGAGAAGTCAGAGAGAAAACCCAGTGAAAGGCTGCCACAGGGAGCCAGTGAAAGTTTACCCTTTTTGAGACCAGGAGGCCTGCAGAAAGTGCTCCAGGTGGCTAGGGCTGGCCAAAAGGAGAATAAAAGGCCAATATCGACTGGGGGTGAAATATGGCTGTTTGAAGTTAGTGCAACCTTTGACCTTTCCTGCACCGCGAAGAAGCGTATAGGGTTCTGCTACCATTTCCAAACTAGTGTTTGGGGTGGGCCGGGCCCGTAGGCTGCCCCCGACAAGAAACATTGCTTGAGAAGTGCCATTGAAAAAGAGGAGACATGTGCAGTCGCATCCTTATTGCAGTGTTGGAACTGCCGACCTGAGGTCAATCGGTTCCCTATCGCAGCTATGTCGGTCGGAGGCAACTCCGGTTGACATCGTAATCAGGGCCTAAGTGATTTGCCCAGTATCACAGGATGTTGAGCCGGCGATGAGGCTCAAACCTGGTTCCCCACCTCCGAAGTCTACATTTCTCGTCATTATACCAGTTCCTCTCCCCACTTTCCTGGTTACCAGTTGGTACTGATTTAGGTGGTGCTAACAGGAGAAATGGGCTGGTGCAAGCTGTTTTAGGCTGTGCTAACAGGAGAAATGATTGGTGCAAGCTGCCTTCTGCTATTTTTTATACAAATTACCCACTGCACATACCCTATATGTAGACTAGATTCATATTATAGAACGGGCAACATTGTAGGTCAGTAAATGAAGCACAAGTGTTTTTTTTTAACAACGCACAGCTGAGCTGACACATTTGAAAGTACTCTCATACATGATTAAAAAAAACAAAAAAGAGGCTTGGTGTAAAAAAGCATTTGCCTAGGATCACACAACTTTGTGAAGCATGAAAGCTGGATTGATCCCAGATTTTTCTGATTCACACTGTGTAATTCAGCCACTAGACTGGAATCTTATCTGACAACAAAGGTTAATTAATGCTTTGCCCTGAATTTCTGGAGGAAGAGGTCATAGCATGAATGACAGGTAGAATCCACGTATTATTGCCAGTTTTACATAGCGCGAACCTTGCCAAAGGACATAAGAGTGCTTCACAACACACACAGAAGCCAAGGGGAGAGTTGCCAGGAATAGCAGGATGTTGAACTGAGGCCTGAATTTGCACCTGGTAGATCAATGTTACAGGGTTGGGTCGCCAGCTGTAGCCACTAAGAGACATCACATTGGCACAGCCACATCTATGCAGCTTATTTGTGCCAGCATTTTAAGTTTGCTGAAGAACTTGGTGCCTGTTATTTTCAGAACTGTCCTAGTCAAGCAGTTCTGAAAACAACAGGCATTTAAAAAGACCATTGTTTAGTCAAGCTGTGCATACTCTTTTATGTCAGAACAAGTATGCCGCACAACAAACCCAATTATTCGAATAAAACGTACTTTTATTTGCAGGATGATATGAGGGGGTCCTTTAGAGGTGTGGTGTAGCTACACTGCTTGGTTCATCGTGGTTAGATATGGAGGGTGTGTTCAGGGCCGGACTTGCCATAGCAGGCACCGGACAATTTCCAAGTGGGCCGGAAGGGTGGCTATTTTTTTTTTACTGGGTCCGGTTTTGCAGCAATATCAGCCCCTTGTAACAAAAGCAGCAGCAGTGATTCTCACTAGCACCACCCCCTCCTCCTCCCCCCACCGAGCCAGTCCAACTGAAGTGCCAGGGCTGGTTTGTGTTCCCAGGCCAGCCCTGGGTGTGTTACTCAGGACCCCATGGTGGCTGCAGTGGCAGCGCTGGCTCAGACTGGCACTTCAGTTGGAGGCTGGCAGGATGGTGAGCGTGGTTGTCCCGGGCAGCAATGCAAAATGCTCCATTCAGATGGAGTTGACTTGCTTGCTGCTCTGCGCTGTTGGTAAAATTATGCTGTTGGCTTCTTTTCTTCAAGTCCACAATCTCCTGCCAGTGTGCAATACAGCAGGTAGTGAACACCATTGCTTCTCCCTGGGGTCCAAGTGGAAAAAAACAGAGGGGCTGGACTCAGGCAGGTCTAGAAAATGCTAAAGTAAAGGACATAACATTCTCAGAGGGATGTCTCCTCCAGTGGGAACCGCCCACCAATCGCAATAACCAACAGTCAGACACAGAGATCAGTGGTATGTCCACTCTTTCTATGTCTCCATAGTCCTGCCCCACTACGGCCATTTCGGTTCCTGGCACTGCTTCAAACACACCCTGGCCCAAACCTTTACCTAGAAATGAACATTCACCATGCCCAGCAGTATGTCGTCACAAATCAATCAATCAATCAGAGTACTTGTAAAGCGCGCTACTTACCCGTGAGGGTCTCAAGGCGCTGAGTGGAGGGGGCCGCTACTGCTCGAAGAGCCAGGTCTTGAGAAGTCTTCTGAAGGCGAGTAGGTCTTGGGTCTGCCCTAGGTGGGTAGGGAGGGTGTTCCAGGTCTTGGCGGCGAGGTAGGAGAAGGATCTGCCGCCGGAGGTTGTTCGTTGGATGTGGGGAACAGCGACGAGGGTGAGGCTGTCGGAGCAGAGCTGGCGGGTTGGGGTGTAGAAGCTGAGTCTGCTGTTCTGGTGGGCTTGTCCTGCGTTGTGGAGTGCTTTGTGTGCGTGGGTGAAGAGCTTGAAGGTGATCCTCTTGTCAACGGGGAGCCAGTGTAGGTCTCTCAGGAGGGGGGTGATGTGGCTGCGGCGGGGGACGATGACGATCAGTCGGGCGGAGGCGCTTTCGATGCGTTTTAGTCATTGTAGGTGTTTGGCTGGGATTCCTGCGTAGAGTGCGTTGCCGTAGTCCAGTCTGCTGCTGACGAGGGCCTGTGTCACCATTCTTCTTGTTTCGGTAGGGATCCACTTGTAGATCCTGCGGAGCATGCAGAGGGTGTCGTAGCAGGAGCAGGAGACGGCGTTGACCTGTTTAGATATGGAGAGGGAGGAGTCGAGGATGAATCCTAAGTTGCGTGCATGGTCAGTGGGTGTCAGTGCTGTTCCCAGTGTAGTCGGCAACCAGGAGTAGTCCCAGGCTGAGGAGGTGGGTCTGAGGATGAGTACCTCCGTCTTGTCCGAGTTCAGCTTCAGACGGCTGTTCCTCATCCAGTCGGCGACGGCCTTCATTCCCTCGAGGAGGATAGTTTTGGTGGTGTGTGGGTCCTTGGTGAGGGAGAGGATGAGCTGGGTGTCGTCAGCGTAGGAGATGATATTGTGGTTATGTTGGTGGGCCACTTGTGTGAGGGAGGCCATGTAGACATTGAACAGCGGCGGGCTGAGGGATGAGCCATGTGGGACGCCGCAGATGATGTCGGTGGCCTCGGATCGGAAGGTCGGGAGGCGAACGCTCTGGGTTCTGCCAGAGAGGAAGGACGTGGTCCAGTCAAGGGCCTTCTCTTGGAATCCGGCTTCTAGGAGGCGTGTCTTTAGAGTGCGATGGCAGACCGTGTCGAAGGCGGCTGACAGGTCCAGGAGGATGAGTGCTGATGTTTCGCCGTTGTCTAGTTGGCGCCAGATGTCGTCTGTAGCGGCGATGAGGGCTGTATCGGTGCTGTGGTTTCGTCTGAACCCAGACTGGGAGGGGTTCAAGATGTTGTTGTCTTCCAGGTGGCGGGCCAGTTGCATGTTGACAATTTTCTCAATGACCTTCGCCGTGAACGGGAGCAGGGAGATGGGCCGGAAGTTCTTGAGGTCCTTGAGGTCCGCCTTAGGCTTCTTGAGGAGGGCGTTGATTTTGGCATGTTTACAGCGTTCCGGGAATGTGCTGTTTCGAAGGAGATGTTGATGATCTTCCGTAGTTGGGGTGCGATGGCAGTGTCTATTTTGTTGAATACGTGGTGTGGGCACGGGTCTGACGGAGATCCTGAGTGGATGGAGTTCATGACCTTGCGTATCTCATCGTCGTTGACGTTGGACCAGGAGGTCAGGCGGTTGGCGCTGGTGGTGTTCACAGGGGAGATGGGTTCTGGCGTAGTCGGGCGGTCATGGTGTTGAAGCTGTCATGGATGTCAGCGATCTTATGGTGGAAGAAGATGGCCAGTGAGTTGCACAGTTCTTGTGAGGGCGGTATGTCGTTGGCATTGGCGCTGGGGTTGGAGAGTTCCTTTACGATGCTAAAAAGCTCTTTGATTTCGTGTGCGTTGTTATCCAGGCGGTCTTTGAAGGAGGATCTCTCGGCTAATCTGATGAGGGGGGATGTCTGCGGGGGGCATCCTTGTGGGCTGTGTGGTTGTCCGGATTGCGTTTGTGGAGCCATATCTTCTCCACTCTCCGGCATGCACGTTTGGAGGCCTGCCGCTCGTCTGTGAACCAGGTGGCTCTCTTGCTGGTGTGGTTGTTGGAGGGTTTCTTGAGTGGGGCGAGGGTGTTTGTGCAGTCGTCAATCCACTGTCTGAGGTTGCGGGCTGTGGTGTCTGGTTTGGTGGGGTCAGTGGGTGGGTTTTGAGCGAGGGATGTGATCAGCTGGTCTTCTGTGACTTTGCGCCAGCAGCGGTGAGGTAGCTGTTGGGTGGAGTGGTGCGTGGTTGATTTATTGAAGGTGAAATGGATGCAGCGGTGGTCGGTCCAGTGGAGTTCGGTGGTGTGGTCGAAGGTGACGTGGGTGCCTGTGGAGAAGACGGGGTCCAGTGTGTGGCCAGCGGCGTGGGTGTGTGCGGTGACGAGTTGTCTGAGGCCGAGGTTGGTGAGGTTGTCCATCAGGGTGGTGGAGTTGGCGTCGTTGTTGTTCTCGAGGTGGAAATTCAGGTCCCCGAGGAGGATGTAGTCCGTGGAGGCGAGTGCATGGGTGCTGGCGAGGTGGGCGATTGATTCGCTGAATTGAGCTCAGGGTCCGGGGGGTCTGTAGATGAGTATTCCTCCGAGGGTGGTGTTGGGGTCGGTGTGGATCCAGAAGTGCAGGTGTTCGGCAGTGTTGAGGGTGTCATCTACATGGGTGGCAACCTTGAGGGTGGACTTGTGGACGAGGGATATTCCTCCTCTGATTCTGTTGGCACGATCCCTGCGGGTGATCTGGTAGCAGTCCGGCATGGCTATGGCAATGTCGGGCGCCGAGGAGTCGTTCCACCAGGTCTCGTTCAGGAAGGTCACATCTGGGGCGGAGGTGTCGAGCAGATCCCAGATCTCAACGACGTCTTTGCGTGCGGAGCGGGTGTTGAAGAGTATGCAGTGGAGGTGGTTGGATCCAGTCCTTGGAGGGTTGGTGGCTCTGCCGCAGGTGAATCTGCAGGTGTGGCAGGAGAAAGGTGCATGAGTCCGTTTTGGAGAGGCTTGGAAGCAGGTGTGGTTTCGGCCGGCATTGAGTGTGTAGAGGGTGCTGGTGTCGTAGCGGACTCTGGTGTTGTGGCGTTCGCGAGGTCCAGGGGTTCTGGCGCTGGGCGCAGACGGGCTTGCCTTTGGCGAGCCTTCGGAGCGGCCGCTGCGCAGCCTCCATAAGAGGGGGATAGGGAGTAGGAGCAGCTGGGAGGCGGGAGCGGGGTGGCCAATGGGGAGCAGAGGGGCGGGGACGCAGGGACACAGCGGCGGGAAGGAGCGGGAAACGGAGGGAAAACAGGCGGGCGGCAGGGAGCAGGTACGAGGCAGCTGGCGGCCGTGTGGTGGCGTGCGGAGCGACCTGCCTGCGAGCAGGGTCAGAGGTTGCTGATTCATTCAACCCATCATCATTCACACCCTCCCAAAAACAGAATCAAACAGTTTTCTGATAGAGCAGTAAATGCTCTTTTTTCAGCTGCCCTGTGTTCTTTTTCAACCTCTTTCTCCTATTTTTCTCCTATAGGTTGACAGGGCAACGCCCTCGCCCATTAATACTAGCCCCTCTTGCAGACATGGCATGTTAGCCAAAGTATATTTCTTAACCATAACTGCACAGAATAGCTTGCTCAAAGAGTTAAGCTCAGGTTTCATAGCCACGGATTCGGCTAGCTTGGAAGTCCGTCTGACGACTCAATCTACTTTTGCACTGTGCACATTGCATGTTGGATGGCTAAGCACTGTCTATGAAGGCAGCTATGACTCATGCCGTACAATTTCCTCCTGACATGGACGTCATTTAGGGCTTGCTAGGAGTTGCCGATGTGACTCTTGACAAGCCCTGTGTGACCCCTGCACTGCCTTTGCGACCCCAAGCATCAGCAGTCGAAAAGTCAGTGGCAGGAACAGAAACAGCTCATCCTTATGGCGGGGGCTTGAAAAGAAAAGAAATAAATAAAAAATAACACATACCTTTTAAATGGCCGCTGTCTCCCCCTCACATTGCTGTTCTTCTTGGTGAGGTCGAACAAGGAAGTGCCCATGCTCCCTATAGCCAATCACAACACTGCAATGCAGCCCTGTAATTGGCTAATGCAGTGTTGTGATTGGTCTGAACGCCGTGGTTCGCGCTCAGACGGGACAGGAAGACTGTGCATGTTCTTCACCAAGTTGAGCATTACAGCCTGGTGGGGAAAATGCAAAGTGTGCATGACTGTTTGTCCGGCCCAAGACGGCGGACCAAGCAGTCATGTGCACTTGGAGTGTGCAAACGACTCCTCCCACTATGACCTAGCCCACCCTAACCCAGCCCTGTAGCATAGAAAAATTATCATTTTGTTTGTATTTTTTCTGCTCTGCGAGCAGTGGGGCAACGCTCCTCCGCCTTAGCGGAGGAGCCGCCCCTGATGTGTGCATGTGTAGGCAGAGTATGTGTGTGAGTCCAGTATGTTCTGTGTGTATGTATAAGCGTCTGTATGTGTGAGTGAAAGTGAAGCTCAATTTTGGTCAATTGACATCCATGCCTCCTGATATTCTTGGCTAAGATAAATTACCGAGCCTACCTTTTGGCACTACAAACCAGCAGATCAGCATCAACAGGTTGAGGCCTGCCCTAATGAAGGACACAAATCAGCCTGTCTAAAATAAATTGTTAATAGGAATGTGAGCATGTCTAACAGGTCTAACAGTAACGGGGTGAAAGGTATACAACGTTTAGAGCTTTATGTTTGTATAATTAGCGTAACTCGTTGGGGATGTAGGGGTATAAAATATTCCTTAGAAAATTGCGTGTAGGTGAATTGTCGTTTGTATGCTAAACATTTTGGTGGTCAAAAACTTCCCATAAAACAACAATTTTAATGTATTTTATCAGATTTTCCCTCACCTGAAACTTTAAATTATGGATACAGTTTGGAAAAAGATAAATTCATTAAGATCCCAACTTTGCGCACCCTATTTTTGAACTCTGCAGATGGGTGGGCTACGGGCTGGGTCTTAAGTTACCACTGGCACAACACTATTCTCCAGGAGCTATTTACCATTTAACCCCTCTGTTCCCTGATAGGATTAGCCATTTCCTAAAATTTGCCACTGCGAACAGCCTGCCCTGCTCTTTGATTTTATACTAAACTGCAAACCTTAGTTCTGAGAGAGCGCAAATTTGAATAGAAATTATGTATAGGTCGTATTTACAAGCACAGTGTAAAACGTAGGAATGAAACGTATATCGTAGTGTGAAGTGACACTTATAACACATAGATAACTGATGTAATCAACGTAAATATAGGAAACGTAACTATATTCACTTTAGAACATGTATTAGATTTAGAAGGCCCGTATATGTAGTGGGCTGATGTAGAGATGGTGTAGAAATGCTTACGAAATATAGAACGTGCAAAGTAGAATTCATGTACGTGTGAAACGTTAAACGGAGAAGCGGCGAGAAATGAAACGTGAAGAAATGTGTAGAACATATATAAAACGATATAGCGAATGATGATATAAAGTTATGCCTTACGTAGTTTATATTCTATGTACGAATGTATTCAAGCATAATCAAGACTTTTGCGAAGTACGAATATATAATGTGTGTTAAAGGTTATACTGTGTAGAAGGCTTTTTGTAGAAATGTTAAAAGGGTTTAGGTCATTTGTGATTCTAACCTGACTGACCAAGGGTTAGCAGGAACACAGTCCAATGTATATAATTTAGCGGACTTACAGGAGTCGTAAAATAGCTTGATGTGGACGTGAGAGCCAAGAAGTCTAGCACTTGTTAGATGTAAGGTGACAACGCTGGACAAGGTTTATGGCCTGAACGTGACGAGAAGCGCTTAGAATTCGAGACTTGTTTTTGAATGACCATTCACAGGACCTAGAAGGTCAAAGAATAGCAGTTGTAAGTTAAAGTCTTGTTTAAGTTCATATGACATTTGATCTGAAAGAGTCAGTAAAAGTCGCCAATAAGAAGATGAAGATGACATCTAAAGAAGAAAGGTCAACTTAACGGACGGCGAAAGAGATGAAGTAATGGAAGAAGCTAGAAGTTGACATCATCGGGGAAAGTCCGTGGTGGGCGTCAAGGGGCGTTCCACCCACACTGTGATTGTGTATTTTAGGGACAGCACCCCGGGGATAAGATAGCGAACAGCTCCGAGCAGATGCCATCATAGAAAGCTCAGAGTAGCAATTAGCAATGGGACATTAGGAACAGCGAGACGAATTGCTCAGAGAGAAGGGCGAAGGGTAGATGACTTGAGCAAATGCGCTGAGAGAGATCAGAGCGCAAAAGAGCAGTAGGCCGAGGACCCTTAGAGAGCGGATGGGTAGGCAGAGAGGGTACTGCTTCTTAAACTTAAGTTACCTTTAGAGGCTAAGAGAGTTTGAACTTCTTTGGGAGTCAAACTGCTGACACCTTTTTAGGGAAGAAACTAACGAAATAGGGATGTCACATAGCATAGAGTAGGGACAGATTTAACGTGATACTTTTCTCTTTCTGTAGAAGACGCCAAGGAACCACTTCACATTGAAGCTTTAAATTGCTGAATGTGGAATTGATTTTGTATTCTTGTGTATACTTTGGTCCCGAGAGGATTGTATTTGCATTTAACTTTGACTTTTATATAAAACTTTTAAACTTTATCAGTTGTAAGTGGTTCTTCCGAGTGGCGTCCATTAATGGGGTTTGTCTAAACCGATACAGGGGTTGTCTTTTACTCAATGACAGATACAAGCGGTCCAAAACAGATGAATGAGATAAGTTATTAAATTGATCATAAATTGATATCAAAATCTCATTCCCCGCAGTTGGTAGCAGAGGATGGTTATCTTCTTGAGGAAGACGACCTAGGCCAGGTTTAGTTTACCCCAAGGTCCCTAGTCATCGACGACCAGAAGAAGAATTTCAGCCGAAGACGGTGCTGACGGTGCGACGAGAGAAAAGCAGCAGAGTCGGTCGAGAGTGAGTATAAGGGTCATGCGTTGTAAGATTGCGGTGTTTTATGTTGTTCCTGTGTTGTAATGTCAAGCGGAGTTGAATGCCTGTAGTGTGATTGAGGGAAGGTTGTGAGCGCGCGCAACCGGATGAAATCTTATGTCCAGAGGACTTAAGTGGTTCGGGTGTATCGAACACCCAGAGTAATTTGTCTACCATTGAAAGGGAGTCATGAGGTACCATTGATTTCCCGACAGACCGATGATAGGGGGAGCGTATGAGTGAGTGAATGAGTAACGGACGCTGGTCGTACGTTTACTGCGTGTAAGTAACCTATCAGTTGAGGCGATCGTCTGACCGTAAGAGGAAAGACGTTTCGTCAGTTGAGGTAGCAATTACAGTTAGACTGTGGCCGTACAGTCAGAGAAAAGTGATCGCTTGGACGGAAGTAGTCATTTTTCAGTGTATGAATGAAAGCGCATGTGAAATCGTGAGACAAATTGAGAACGGAGGAGAATTGCTGCAAGAGGGAACGAGTGACGTCAGCATAGAACCGCGCTGAGATTGGTTAGTTTGTCAGACGTCAGCGGAGAGTCGAACTGAGATAGGCCGATTAGCGAGAGCCGCGTAGGGATTGGTGGTTGGTTATCATCGGGACGTAAACAAGGAAGAGTAAAAGGAAAAATTGTAGATTATTGAAAATGAAGTGCTTTAAGGGTTTAAGGAAAATCTTTAGGAGAAATAGAAGAAACTTGTATGCCGGAGAAGAAGCTCCACCAGAAGGCACACCAGCTTATTATATGGCAGTGAATGTAGGCTTGCACTCGATATTATGGATCTCCGAGTGGAATAAGCTAACTGAAGGGAATAAGGAACTGGCGTTTCCGAGATTTGGAACGTTTAAGCTAGATGTGTTGAACGAACTAAAAGCGGTAATGCTTGCAACAAGACCTCTACCGAGGCCAACACAGTTCGAAGCGCTTAGTGTATGGTTTAGAACAGCACACGAAAAGAGCGTAAAGAGGCGTCAGGAAAGAGTGAGACGATCAGTAAAGGCAGTACAGGATGCCAAATGGGATGAGGAAGCTAAGAAATGGAGAGTACAAAAGATAGAAGCGGACAAATTGTTCACCATGATAGAAGCCACGGGAGAAAAGAAACCTCTAGAGGAAGAAGAAGAGGAAAGCGAGACAGAAGAGGAACTGATAGAGAGGCTATTGACAGATAGACCACCTCCGTACAGCGGAGGGGCCGCAAGTCCTATATTACCACAAGAGGACGGAGCTAGATGGGGAGAATATAAATCGATCCCAGTATCAGAGTGGGATGCTAAGAAAGAGGAGGAGGTACCTCAATCTAGTTCCGAACAGAGAGTAGTGGGAAGAGTCGTGGTCCAGAAAATACCAGAAACACAACATGCAAGGTCTTACCAAATGCCAGACGCTCTACAAGTACCGGTTACCATAGGCCCTATTGTGTCAATCTATAACTCAGAAGGGGTCCAGCAGGAGGAACAGGCACGATGGGACAGGGAAAGGGCAGAGATGGAGAATAGGAATACCATGATGAATCCTCAGAGACAGATATTAGCACCGATGAGTCGGAGTACCCCATTAGATACCGAAGTAGGTCCCTGGGTAGAACATGAGCGTCAAAGAGGGCCAATGGACTTAAGGGGACCAAAACCGAAGTCCTTTAAGGAATTAAGGGAATACCTGAAGGATTGGGATATGGCCGAGGAGAGTAGGAATAAAAGTGTAGAAACAGGAGCTGAGTGGAGAGACCAAGATAACCGAGTTCTCTCTCATTGTGGAGCTGGCGAAAGCAGCCCGGAGTGGGAGAGAGGGAGTCAAGAAAGCAGGGGAAATAATTGTCCTACTATCAGCGGCAATAGGCAAATGTGCGACGACAGGAGTACAGGGTGTGGCGAAGTGCCTCGCGTCACCTTTAGTGAAGGAGAACAAAGGACGCTGGAGTACCGTAATACTTTCAGATGCACACACCATGCCCCGGGTGAAACAGTACAACATTGGAATCACGGAAACATGGAGAGTCGCGGAGCGTCTCGACATGCATCCGGCGATAGTAGACAAAATCATGACAATGTAGGGAGTCGCGAAACGTCTCGCCATACTTCTGGTGATCAGGATCGAGATCGTGGAAGCATGGGGAGCCATGAAGGACCTTATCGTTTATTGAGCGACACCAGACAGCAAGCGAATTACAGTGATTTTGAACAGAACGGTGGATCCTATCTCGTATCTGGAGAAACCGAGCCAAAAAGGCGCAATGTAGGGATGGGGGATGGAGTAATGTTCCACCACACCCCACGGGAAGATGGAAAGGCTTGGGATCTAGAGAGGTGGGAACAAAGAGATGGAAGGAAAACTCCTCATAACTCACCTGTGTTCAGACGTAGGGCGCATAGTGGAGGTGAGAGAGGTATGAGCGAACCACCTAGGACTGACATACTGAGAGCTGAAATAAAAGCAAAACGGCTCGACGTAACGAGTTTGAAATCAGACTTAGATGAAATAATTGATGGTACAGTAACAATCGAGAGATTGGACTTGTACGCACCAGATGAAATATTGTTCTTAGCCAAGGATGTTACTCGAAGAGCGAGGTCAGTTCATGAAAATTTATCGAATTTAGCAAATAGATATATGATAGACCTATCACGAACTAAAGCTTTACAGGGTAACCATAGGCTAACTTGCTCAGATCAGGATCTGGATGAGCGTAGAACGATCGCGCTGAAGGTACACATAAGGGAATTGGTTCAGAGTATTAGAATATGGAGAGATCTGGATAGATGGGAGGAAAGATGGTCTAAGAAGGGATCCGTAAGAAGGAGTTCACTTACAAGGTCCCCGGATACAGACCTAATGCGAATGGAAGCATTTCCTTTGCGAGAAATCGCGAATGGAAATTACGTTCATGTACCCTGGAGTAGGGGGGATTTAGCGGCATTTACTAATTCCTTCCCAAAGCTCAGAGAGAATCCCGTTGAGTGGTACAAGCAGGTAGAAAGATTCGTGAAGATCTCGAAGGTACTGTGGATCGACTTGAACACATTGTTCGATATCGTAGTACCCGGAGATTTGTGGACGGCATGCAAGCTTAGTGTTGAATGGCCTACTTGTGAGCCTCCGAGAGATACCCGGACGAATGGTCCATCAGTCAGAGTCATGGAGAAATACGAAAGAGTCATAACGTGGCTGAAAGAGAAAGTGCCAGTGCACGATATAGACTGGGTTAAGATAGATCGAACGACTCAGGAGCCGAAGGAAACAGTCCATGAGTTTTATGAGAGATTGCTGAAAGCATTTAAACAGTATAGTGGGTTAGACGTAATGGATCCTAAGGACATAGGACAGTTTGTGTCGAAGTTTGTTCTTGGACTAAGACCAGACATAAGCCTGATGATACAGCAGCATCTAATCTGTTGGCAGAACAAACCTTTAGACGAAATCCTGAGGTATGCAAGGTACTGTAGCGACGAGATAGATTCGAAGGCTAAGAAACTCAAGGAAAAGTTAATGCTGGCACAAATGCAGGCAGCTGGAAAGGGTGGACAGCGGCAACAGGGAATAGGAACGCAAGCAAAGAAACAGAATAATCAGAGCAGAGATGAGGAAGAAAGACCGAGACCGAGAATGGATATCGCGACACTGAAAAAGACAACGAGGTGTCATCAGTGTAACGAAGTGGGACATTGGCGACGCGAGTGTCCTTACAATGTTGAGACAGGGGAATTAGAGCAAGAGGAGGAAGAGGTACAGAATAACGTGGTTAAGGGAGCCGCAGCCCCGAAGGGAAAGTTTATCAAAGGGGGGACTCAGACTCCTCGAGCCCCGTTTCCTCAACCGCCTCGCATCACAAACGGAGGGAAAACCTATAGACAAATGCCATTGTTTGTAGGAGGAGAGGAATGCTATTACGTTGATCCTCTTACAGGGCAACGAGTAAACAGGGAGGAAGACTGTACTCTAGGAGCAGCCCTGGAGGTAGATCAGAGAGGACCATACGTAGAGGCTGAAGTAGCTGGATGTCCTACAACCTTTTTGGTAGATACGGGCGCTACTCGATCCACGTTGAGGTCAGCGGTAGTCCCAGGTTTGCCAATATCGGGAGAGACGATTCAGGTGGTAGGAGTCGCAAACAAGAGGATGACGAATCCTCTGACCGAACCAGTGTCAGTAAAGATAGGGAATTACAGTGACGAACATCAGTTTGTGATCTGTGATTCTAGCCCTGTGTGTTTGCTAGGAAGAGATCTATTGTGTAAACTGAATTGCACAATACATTGTACACCTGGAGGAGTAGAAGTACAAACGAATGATGAGGATGCCGATTTTAAAATTATAAACTCGCAAGAGTGCGTGGAACTATATCCTACCTTAACAGTGGAGAAACTTCCACAGGATTTGAGAGAGAAAGTGTCAGATGAGGTGTGGGATTTTACTGGAGAAGAAATAGGACTGATTAAAGGAGTAGAACCAGTAAAAATCTTGGTAAGAGCCAATGCTGAGTATCCAAGAACCCCACAATACAAGTTGACTCCAGAGACGATTGCAGGGATAAAGCCTGTGATCGAATCCATGATTAAACAAGGAATACTGAAGGAGATCGTGGGAAGTCCATGTAACTCCCCGATTATGGGTTTGCAGAAACCTAGTGGAAAATACAGAATAGTGCAGGATCTTCGGAAGATTAATAACATTGTTGTCTCATGTTGTCCAGTGGTACCGAATCCATCAGTGATATTATTTCAGATACCGTTCCAAGCTGAATGGTTTACCGTGATAGATTTATGCCAGGCTTTCTTTTCGATACCTTTAGATGAAGAGAGCCAGTATCTTTTCGCTTTTAAGCTGGAAGATCGCGTCTTAACATGGTGTCGTATCCCTCAGGGGTATACAGAAAGCCCATCGATCTTTAAGCAGTTATTAAAACGAAACCTTGAAAGTCTAGTACTGCCCAAGAATTCGGTTCTAGTCCAGTACATAGACGACCTCCTAGTTGCGTCAGAAACTGAGGAAGCTTGCAGAGAAGACACTATAACCTTGTTAAATCACTTGGCCGAGAACGGACACAAGGTGTCTCCAAGTAAATTGCAATATTGTAAAACTGAAGTGCAATACTTGGGCCATAGGATTGAAAAGGGAAAGCGGAAGGTGTCTCCAGACAGAATAGAGGCGATCATGAAAATGAACGCGCCTACAACACAAAGAGAAGTCAGGATGTTTCTAGGTATGGTCGGTTACTGTCGGCAGTGGATAGCTAACTTCTCACTGAAGGCAAAACCGTTATTACAACTGACGCACAAAGGAGTAAGTGATCCGGTACCATGGGACAAAGATTGTTTGATGGCGTTTTTGCAGCTGAGGGAGGACTTATGTCGTGCCCCGGCTTTAGGAATGCCTGATTACACGAAGCCATTTTTGCTTTACTGCTGCGAAAGAGAGGGATGCGCGTTAGCAGTTTTAGCTCAGATCCACGGAGATGCGCGTAGACCAGTAGCGTATTTCTCGGCTACATTAGATCCAGTAGCCGCAGCGTTGCCCGGATGTCTCAAATCCGTAGCCGCAACGGGTGTCAGCATTGAACGATCTGAAAGCGTAGTCATGGGTCATCAGTTAGAGGTGTATGTACCACATTCTGTAGAATTGTTAATGACCAGGACTAAGACTCAGCATCTGACAAATAGCAGGCTCACACGCTACGAGCAAGTCATACTGGCTGCCGAGAATGTGACCCTAAAAAGATGCTCCGTCTTGAATCCTGCAACTTTGATGCCACTTCCGAATGAGGTGGATAATGAAAATTGTACAGATCATGACTGCCTTGATGTGACTGAACTATGCACCAAACCGAGACCCGATATTGTAGATGAGCCATTGACAGACCCAGATGAAATTTTCTTTGTTGATGGTTCATGTGTAAGAGACAATATCGGTCAGCTGAGAGCAGCTTATGCAGTTTGCACAATTACGAGAGTAATAGAAGCCGCTTGCCTGGAAGGAGTACACTCCGCTCAGGTAGCTGAAATTGTTGCTTTGACTCGTGCTTGCTTAGCGGGCGACAAACTTCGAGTCACCATATACACCGATAGCCAGTATGGTTTCGGGGTAGTTCACGATTACGGGCAGTTATGGTCTCAAAGAGGTTACATGACCTCTTCGGGTTCTCCCATTAGGAATGGAGAATTCGTGAGACTTTTGTTAGAGGCATTGCAAAAACCGATGGCCATAGCAGTGGTCAAATGTGCAGCCCATACAAAGAATGTTGATTTTGTATCACTAGGAAACCGCTATGCGGATGAAGTAGCGCGTTATTGTGCAGAACAGGGATATTCTCACACTGATATGAAGGTGGGGGGAATCCAAGAGAGAACTGAATTGACTATGTTGTTAGATACTGTAGATACGTGGGATGAATTACGAAGTATTCAGGAGAATGCACCAGATGAGGAGAAAAGGAGTTGGGAAACAGCTGGTTGTTCTAGGAGTGAAATGAACTTTTGGATCTCTGCAGATGGGAGAGCAGTTTTACCAAATGAACTTGTTAGTCCAATGGCAAGGAAATTGCATGGATCAGCACACATAGGAAGAGATGCTATGGTGAGAGTATTCAGACAAACGTGGTTTAATCCCAAATTTAGAGTAGCAGCAGAAGCAGTGTGTCAGAGATGTACGATCTGTCAGCAACTAAATGTGGGCAAGAGAACACCAGTTACACTGAGTCACATTGGGAGGTCTGGGGGGCCTTTCAATAGGATGCAGCTTGATTTCATTGAAATGCCTAAATGCAACAGACTCAGATACGTTTTGGTGGTTGTGTGCATATTTTCTAGATGGGTTGAGGCTTACCCTACACGTAGGTGCGATACACTTACAGTAGCAAAATTGTTACTTAGAGAGTTAATACCGAGGTTTGGGGTGCCATCCTCTTTGGAATCGGACAGAGGAACTCATTTTAACAGCGAAATAGTGAAGATGCTATGTTCAGCTTTGAATATCGATCAGAAGTTGCACTGCAGCTATCGACCAGAAGCTTCAGGGATTGTAGAGCAAATCAACAGCACGATAAAGTCCAGACTTGCCAAAGTTTGTTCAGCAACATCCCTGAGTTGGCCAGACGCACTTCCAGTGGTTCTTATGAGCATACGTAGCACACCGGATAGAAAAACAGGTCTCTCTCCTCATGAAGTGCTAATGGGGAGAGCCATGAGATTGCCATCGGTTCCGACTGCAGCTCTAGTGAACATCACAGACGATTTGATCTTGGACTACTGTAAGGGACTATCTGATGCCGTTAATTCTGTGTCCCTCCAGGTCCAGGCTGCAGAGGTTCCATCAGCACAAGATTTGTGCCATGACTTGAGTCCGGGAGACTGGGTCCTGGTGAAGAAGCATGTCAGAAAGAACTGCTTAGACGTGCGCTGGAGAGGACCGTTTCAAGTTATACTTGTAACGAATACCGCAGTAAAGTGTGGAGGACTGCCAAACTGGATGCATGCCTCACACACCCGAAGAGTGCCAACACCTCTAGAAGAAACAGCTCCTCTCTCGGATGAGAATCCAGCGGAAAGCGGAGAAGCCATAGAGGGGGAAAGCCAAGCTGTGGAGGTGAGCGAAGAGGCTGAGATTGAGACGGAACAGGTCGACGAAGGTCAGGATACCAGTGAGACCGAAGTCGCCTCAGGAGAAGAAAGTAATTGGGAGTCCGACACAGATACCGAACAAACTGAGAGTGACCAAGAGACTGGTCCAAGAACAAGGAGCAGAAGGACAAAGAGAGACGAAGCCAGTTGGCCGGAAAGAAGGAAAAGGCCAAGCTCAGAAGAAAAGCAAGAAAGAACTCTTGTCCCGATCGCTGAAGAATCGGATCAGGAGGAGGAAACTACAGATTCAGGAACTGAAAGTCCAAGGAGATCAAGGAGGGTACGTGTGCCCTGCAGAAGGTACGCCACCCCAGAGTGGACTTATCTAGCAGATGTCTTGGGGACAGAAATCTGGGAGAGTGAAGAGCGTGAAAGTAATCGATCTCGATCCATTTGTGGCAGTGGAGATATGGATGTTGACGCCTGGACTCGAGACTGAGGGGTTACTGACTTTCACACTTCCCATACCCCCATATTTGAGTCAAATTCAAGATCTAGTGCTAAATAGATTACAATTTCCAACTTTTGGCCAGCAAATGCCAGAAGAAGAAGATAAAGTCATTCGTTTTGAATTGTTGGAACTTGTTGCACGAGCTGCAGGTGCGAGAATAATTGTTGATACATAAAAGACTTTTGTATATAAGCTATAAAGAAGAAGATAACCTAGCGCCGAGTGGAAAGAAGAATAAAATTAGGGATTACATTTAGAGGACGGAGAAGGGTTAGGGTTGTCCGTTGCTAAAGGAGAAAAGACATTGTTGCGAAAAGAGACTTTATTGATAAAAAGCAACCAAAGACTGTAGAGGGAAAACTTTTCGCAAAAGAAGGAGCGACGCTGTTTCGATAACATGGAGAGCGGCAACCCAAACCGAAAAGCTAGATGTATAGTAGGTACACTAATAGCAGTAGTAATTTTTCTCATAATTACAGTAGTGACAATATCATACATAATAGGACATGAAAGTGATAAAGAAACAGCAAATGTAAAGCCTATAACGACTTTGAGACCTGCTCTTGTGGGAAAGAACGAGGAGAGCAATGTTATACGTGAAAAGGCGTTATTGGCAGATGAAGCTCGTAGATTACACGTAGACGAGTCACAGGGAAACTTTAGGTCAAACGCGTATGCTAAACTATTATACGAGTATATCGATGCCATGGAGGCCAAGGATTGCTACGTTTGTATGCAATTGCCGGCTTCTGTAGACGAAGGCATTAGATATCATCATCTCCCATTGACTTATGGGATAACATGTAGTTTACTGCTTAGTATATTTTATGGTAGAGAAGGGTTTGAGTACTACTTTTCAAATTATGATTCGGTACTGCCTGAAGTTCCGAATTATAAGCAAATGAATAAGTGGGACTATTACAAAAAGGAGGATAGACTAGCTAAATTCTTTCTTCCTTGGGATACGCTAGATACGTCATATGCACGCAGACATAATCTAACTTGCAAAGTATCAGAGGTAGAGAAAAAGTTCATAGGACAAGTAGATGATAGGTACAGAAGGCAGAAGATTCTAAAAATGTCAGGACAATGGAAAACGGATTGGACAGAAGAAGAGAAAGCACATAAAAAGAAAGGTAGCAATGGTCCAATAGCATTGGATAGAACGCAGAAAGGAAAGTTATGTTTAACTCGAAGCAAGGCGTATTACGAGAGTGTATTTGTAGGTGAAGTGAATTGTGAACATGCTTTTAGATTGGAGTACTACACGAAAGACTTTATGAAAGGGATGCAAGCTATTCCGAATGTGTATTTTGTATGTGGAAGAAATGCCTATGTAAAACTACCTGACAATTGGTATGGTTCGTGTTACTTGGCAATTGTCTTCCCCAAAATATATCATGCAAAGGATGTAGCGATAATAGAAGGAAAGGCTTCGGGGAGAACGAAAAGGGAAGTAGGAGATGCAGAAGTAGTAGGAGATGTATTTGGAGCAATGTTTCCTATGTTAGGTTTAATACTTAACGATGTTAAGATCAGGAGACTGGCTACAGTTGTGGATAGATTATCTGCAAGTACTGCAAGGTCATTAATGTTGGTAGAAGGCGAGATGCAGTCGATTAGAGCAATGGTTCTTCAGAACCGACTTGCTTTAGATGTACTGCTAGCAAAAGAAGGCGGAGTCTGTAAGGCTTTGAAGGTCCAGGAATGTTGTACTTATATTCCTGATAATTCAAAACCACTTGAGAAAGTCATACGGAACATTACACAGATTCATCAAGAGATCGAAGATTTATCAAAAATAAATGTTTGGGAAAAAGTTGGTCATGGAGTAGGAAAGGTTGGGAGTTGGTTTGCCAACCTTGGTAAAAGTATAGTATGGTACATATTAAAGCCTGTATTGATAGTATTAATTTGTATAATCACATTGTTAGGTTTAGTAAAATTGTATAAATGGTATAGATCGAACAGGTTACAACGAACAATGAGAGAGCAAGAAAGGAGATTAGCTGCTTTACAAGATCAGCAGTATAAAAGTTTAAGAGCTCTCGAAACGATGAAAAGAGGGAATATTGTAACTAGTTCTGTTTAGAGATATTATTCAAATTGCATTTAGTGATGACTCCTAGAAGTCATCAAAGGGGGGACTGAGAGAGCGCAAATTTGAATAGAAATTATGTATAGGTCGTATTTACAAGCACTGTGTAAAACGTAGGAATGAAACGTATATCGTAGTGTGAAGTGACACTTATAACACATAGATAACTGATGTAATCAACGTAAATATAGGAAACGTAACTATATTCACTTTAGAACATGTATTAGATTTAGAAGGCCCGTATATGTAGTGGGCTGATGTAGAGATGGTGTAGAAATGCTTACGAAATATAGAACGTGCAAAGTAGAATTCATGTACGTGTGAAACGTTAAACGGAGAAGCGGCGAGAAATGAAACGTGAAGAAATGTGTAGAACATATATAAAACGATATAGCGAATGATGATATAAAGTTATGCCTTACGTAGTTTATATTCTATGTACGAATGTATTCAAGCATAATCAAGACTTTTGCGAAGTACGAATATATAATGTGTGTTAAAGGTTATACTGTGTAGAAGGCTTTTTGTAGAAATGTTAAAAGGGTTTAGGTCATTTGTGATTCTAACCTGACTGACCAAGGGTTAGCAGGAACACAGTCCAATGTATATAATTTAGCGGACTTACAGGAGTCGTAAAATAGCTTGATGTGGACGTGAGAGCCAAGAAGTCTAGCACTTGTTAGATTTAAGGTGACAACGCTGGACAAGGTTTATGGCCTGAACGTGACGAGAAGCGCTTAGAATTCGAGACTTGTTTTTGAATGACCATTCACAGGACCTAGAAGGTCAAAGAATAGCAGTTGTAAGTTAAAGTCTTGTTTAAGTTCATATGACATTTGATCTGAAAGAGTCAGTAAAAGTCGCCAATAAGAAGATGAAGATGACATCTAAAGAAGAAAGGTCAACTTAACGGACGGCGAAAGAGATGAAGTAATGGAAGAAGCTAGAAGTTGACATCATCGGGGAAAGTCCGTGGTGGGCGTCAAGGGGCGTTCCACCCACACTGTGATTGTGTATTTTAGGGACAGCACCCCGGGGATAAGATAGCGAACAGCTCCGAGCAGATGCCATCATAGAAAGCTCAGAGTAGCAATTAGCAATGGGACATTAGGAACAGCGAGACGAATTGCTCAGAGAGAAGGGCGAAGGGTAGATGACTTGAGCAAATGCGCTGAGAGAGATCAGAGCGCAAAAGAGCAGTAGGCCGAGGACCCTTAGAGAGCGGATGGGTAGGCAGAGAGGGTACTGCTTCTTAAACTTAAGTTACCTTTAGAGGCTAAGAGAGTTTGAACTTCTTTGGGAGTCAAACTGCTGACACCTTTTTAGGGAAGAAACTAACGAAATAGGGATGTCACATAGCATAGAGTAGGGACAGATTTAACGTGATACTTTTCTCTTTCTGTAGAAGACGCCAAGGAACCACTTCACATCGAAGCTTTAAATTGCTGAATGTGGAATTGATTTTGTATTCTTGTGTATACTTTGGTCCCGAGAGGATTGTATTTGCATTTAACTTTGACTTTTATATAAAACTTTTAAACTTTATCAGTTGTAAGTGGTTCTTCCGAGTGGCGTCCATTAATGGGGTTTGTCTAAACCGATACAGGGGTTGTCTTTTACTCAATGACAGATACAAGCGGTCCAAAACAGATGAATGAGATAAGTTATTAAATTGATCATAAATTGATATCAAAATCTCATTCCCCGCAGTTCCATCAATTTGGTATCGAAAATTCGGACTGCAAATTCATACTTTATCTAGAGATAGGTGATATTGTGAACGTTGCTTTTGAAGTTGATTGAAGTGGGCAAACTTTGGAAAATATGCTGGATTTATACCCTTCCAACAGGGAAAAGAATCTGGGGAGAATCATTTAGCGCAGATCTTTATGTGAGCGAATTTTTGCTGCTAAAATCCCATTTTTAGAGCTAGCTTTCTGCTACTGCTTTTTAAAAAAAATGCAAAATGTAAGTTTCTGAACACTGCAGTTTTAAACAAAGATATGGTTGCAAAGAAAAGTAGAGCTGCATTCATGGATTGAGCGTGTACGCACCAAACATTTTGTGAATCGGGCACTCTTTTCTCGAATTTACAGAATGTCTAGAGTCAAAAGCCCATTTTCTTAACTTTGCCTGCTCAGGCTGCGAAACTATTGGGAATAAGTGCTTCTTTACCCTGCATTTGTGCTACTTAAAGACTGAAAAAACAATGCAGAAACGGCATGGGTGAGTGGAACTGCCCTGCACCCTAACGAAATGCTCCGGTGGCAGCATGTGTGGAAAACAGACCTCCAATCCCCAGGGAAGATTGCAATGTGGAGACAGTGGGTCTTCAGGGTCGGACCCGCCCCTTCCATAACTCAAGACCTTCCTTTGTTCGAGGGCACAAAGAGCTTTCAGCTCTGCAAGTCTGAAAGCTTCCCAACGGGGGGCCTGAGCGGAGTTCACAAGAGTTACCCTGTGTCCGCTGCTCATCACTGCCACATGAACGCCCCCAGCAGCAACAGAGGAAACTGAGAGCAAGCGCACTGCAGCAGCATCGCAGACGGGGAGAAAGGGGAAACAAGCCCACTGCAAGTACACCAATTCTAGATGCCAGCATTTTTTGGAAAGGGTAAAGAAAAAAGATTATCAGGTAGATTCATTAAGCATTTTTGCGAGCGCAAACGGTGCGAATCGCAAAATTCGGATGTTTGCGCCCGCAAAAATGGCATTTGAGATTCATCAATGGTTCATGAACTCGCAATTTGACAATTCGCAAATCATTGTGAATTATCAAATTGCGATCGCATTTAAGGAATCTCAATTTAAGAATCCTTAAATGCTATTCATGAACCTTTTAAAATTTGCGAATTCACAATTTCTGGCCACTATTTATCGCGAAGTTTGACTTCGTGGTAAATAGCGAAAACTTACAAGAATGCACTTTAGTGCATTTTTTTAAGTGGTATGTTACAGACATCAGGCTACATTTCCATTTCAGGGGTGCTACAGGGTGTCCTTTGTACACCCCTGGCACCCTTGAAATCGCATTCTTATTTGCGATTAGCAAATTGATAATCGCAAATAAGGATTGACTCCCTATTCATTCCTATAGGCCTTTAGGGAAGTTATTCCTTATTTGCGATTAGCAATTTGCTAATCGCAAATAAGGAGGCTGTAGGAATCGCAATTTATTTTGCAATTTCTACATGAATTCCGATTTGCGAGTCCTTAATAGCGATTCCTTAATAATCGCTGTTAAGGACTCGCAAATCGGGACATTGATTAATCTGGCTGCATGTCTTTCATTAAAATTTGCTATTAAGATCAGGTGGGAATACTGGCCCAGTGTTGCAGGTACCATTACTGGGTGGCATCACCATTCCATCTACCAACCATTACAAGTAATTGTAATTGCATTTATATAGCGTTTACTACCTGTGACGAGGCGTAAAAGCGCTTTTCGGCGAGTAGCACGCTACTCTGGAACCCAAGAAGGATTAGTGGTGAATTAGTATAGGGAGGTATGAAATTGATTTGAGAGGTGGCCATGTGGGTTTGTTATTTGGATTGAAAAAGGATAGTCTAGGGATAGAATGGGGAAGGGTTTGCATTTATATAGCACTTGCTACCCCACTTGAGGTGTTGAAGCACTTTTCAGCATGTAGCACGCTATTCCGGAACCCAAACAGGATTAGTGGGGAATTAGTGTATAGTCAGATTGAAAAGGATAGTGGAGGGATAGAAGAGGAAAGGGTCTAGAAAGTGCTATTTTTTAGTTCATAGCAGTAGGAGGAGGTTTGAGATCAGCAGGAATGGTAAAAGCATGTGAGACTCAACATTACCAGGCTGTAGAGTACATATTTCTCCTGAGTACACTTTTTTCACTTACATGGCTGCCTCAAGGAATTTATAAGCAAGTGGAAGTTATGAATGAATGAATACTTTTTTTGAGAAAACACCTACTGCAGACAAGGGGGCCTCATTTATGAGAAATGATGCATGGCTGTGTGAAAGCAGCGATGCGTCACTTCTCAGTGCGCACTCCTTGCGACATTCCTGATGCGTCAGATTTAATGTATGACGCATCATGTCGCAAGGAGTTACCGATACGTCCGTATTTCAGACGTATCTGTAAGCGCAAAAGTGACGCATTGCAGGAGTGTGTCACAAAAGTGACGCAACTCCAGCAATGCGTCCTTTCACATGGGGCAAGCCCCATGTGAAAGGGCCTGCGTCAGTCATACGCCTGCTGTGAGGCAGGCGCAAGATTTTGACGCAACTGCGTCCTAAAAGTGACGCAGTGAAATCTCATAGATTACACTGCGTCACTTCTACATCCCTTCCTTGCGTCAATACGCCCCCCTTGCATACATTATACCTGGCGAGGGTATAATGTGGCGCAGGGGTTTACAAAGTGACGCATCTACCTAGATGCGTCTCTTTGTAAATATGGCGCAACGAGGTGCATTTTTTACGCCACAGGTGCGTCACAAAAAGTGACGCACCGGCGGCGTAAAAGTGACGCACGGCCACATAAATGAGGCCCCAGGTTTTATGCTGCAGTAAAGAAAGGCTTCCACTACTTTATAAAACTGCTTTATTGTGATATCACAAAGTTTCAACGGGAGCGGGTTCCAGATTTGAGAGGCGAGATAAGGGAAGAAGAGGCACTTTTGTTAGAGCACTTGATCTGGGAACCCATGCCAAGAGTGCATCAGTCGCGCATGGGGCTTTCGTTGGACGACGTGGAGTGATCTTATTGGTTAGGTGCTGGGGGCCTGGCTCGTAAAAGCGACAATGAACGAGCACAAAAGATTTGAATAGTTTTCTTGTCGTATTTTGCACAGTGCCATAAGGTAGGCAGACACGGATGCCCGACGAGGTAATTTCGGCAGCCAGGCACCTCAAATAGAGTAAATTGGCGTAATTCAGCCTAGAAGTAATTAAAGCTTGGTCCGCCATTCACTGAAAATCAAGTGGTAACAGAAAGATCCATTTCTTGATGGCTGCCATTAATGG
Organism: Lissotriton vulgaris; assembly: GCF_964263255.1. Taxonomy (NCBI): domain Eukaryota; kingdom Metazoa; phylum Chordata; class Amphibia; order Caudata; family Salamandridae; genus Lissotriton; species Lissotriton vulgaris. Next base: position 313,258,851 of record NC_141690.1, read on the forward strand.
AAAAAACGTGCCTATCACAGCCATCACCTGGGGCTGGAAAGAGAGTCACTGGTCAAACCTGACTCCCAAATTCTAGCGACCGCATTAGGTGGAGGTGGCGAAGGTAGAGCATCCGGCCAACAATTCTCCCACCCCAAGGCGAAACAGAAGGGTTTCTATTTTATCTGAATTGCATTGTAAGTTATTGGTCTGCATCCAGCACCTCACTGCTCCCAAACAAGACATAAAGGATTTCTGGGCTGCAGAAGAGCCATCCTCACATGAGAGGAGTACCTGAGCATCATGGGCCTCATTTATGAGGCTGTGCGTCACTTTTACGCCGCCGGTGCGTCACTTTTTGTGACGCACCAGTGGCGTAAAAAAATGCGCCTTCTTGCGCCATATTTATAAAGTGATGCATCTAGGTAGATGCGTCACTTTGTAAACCCCTGCGTCACATTATACCTGCGCCAGGCATAATGTATGCAAGGGGGGCGTTTTGACGCAAGGAAGGGTCATGGAAGTGACGCAGTGAAGTCTGTAAGATTTCACTGCACCATTTCTTGGCCACTGATGCGTCAAAATCTTACGCCTGCTTCATGGCAAGTGTAAGACTGACGCAGGCACTAACAACATGGGGCTTGCCCATGTGAAAGTACACCTTGCTGGAGTTGCGTCACTTTTGTGACACACTCCAGCAATGCGTCACTTTTGCGCCTACAGATACGTCAGAAATACTGACGTATCTGTAACTCCTTGCGACATGATGCATCGTACTGTAAATATGACGCATCATTGGTGTCGGAAGGAGGGCGCAGTGAAAAGTGACGCATCGCTGTTTTCAATCAGCGATGCGTCACTTTTCATAAATGAGGCCCCATATGTATAAGAGATTATCCTAACACCAAAGGACTCAGCGAATGAGGCTAGCACAAAAAAAATATAATATATATTAAATAAAGTTGGGCTCAGGGAGGAGCCCTGAAGTATTCCAAGGATGACAGCCTTCGTAGCAGATGAATATGCGGCTATCCAGGCAGCTCACTCCCTGTTTACAAGGAAGAAGCAAGCCCACTCCAATGCCTGGCCACCTATTTTAATATCTGAAGCTGCTGCAGAGGGATTGCATGTAAAACCATATCAAATGCTGCTGAAAGGTCTAACAGAATCAATCCAGCATTTTTTCCATGGACCAAAATAAGTTTGATGGAATCTGACACCTCCAGGAGCACCGTGTCAGGACTGTGTCAGGGCCTGTAAAACAACTGGGAAGGATGGAAAAGCCTGCATTTCTACAAATGCTCTGAGAGATGGATATTGATTATTTTTTCCAACATTTTGGAGGCAGCTGAAAACAGAGAAATTTGTCTATGGTGGACAACTGGTACCTATCAGCCGAAGGCTTTTATGAAAGTGGAATCACTTTAACCTGTTTCCAAATTAGAGGAGCATGCACTGTCTGAATGTAATAAAAAATATATATATACTGGATTAATAATGTCCCCTGCCTGAGACAGTAAGCAAGGAGGTCAGAGGTCTACAGGAGACCATGACTTATAGTACAGGATATCCTTTTTTGACTTCTCAAGAGAAACTGACTTGAATTAAGAAAGAGCACAAGTCGAGGACGAAGCCCGATTGACTGTGGTATCCCCACAGTAGATGCCACTAGTGAAGATTGAGATGTATTTTAGGGGCGAATTTCGGCCTTTGCGAATCGCAAAAGGCTTTGTTGCATTTTTTTAAATGTATCAAAAAATCGCAAAATAAGGAATTGCAAAAATGTGCGATTCCTTATTTTGCCTAAGCATTTAAGGAATCGCAAATTTTGCGATTCCTTAAATGCGATGTCTGTGGGTGTTAGAACCGGCTGTCTCTAGTTGGCAGAGGTATGCACTTCTGACAAATAGGGACACTCCTTTTCTAGTCAGGGCAAGGGGATCACACCCTTTGATAACCCCTGCTCACCCCTTTGGTAGCTTGGCAGAGCAGACAGGCTTATCTCAGAGGCTGTGTGTTAAGCATTTATGACCACATACAGTAATAAAGTGAATACACTACAAATGGACACAACACAGTAGTATTATAAAAATAAGGATTTTTAAATAAGGCTTAGCACAAGACCAAATAACAACAAAAATATACCACAGTCTTAATAAATACTCTTGGAAGGAAAAATAATAGTTCAAGCGTAGTTTCTTCTTTAGGACAAAGTCTTTCGTATCAAAGCAACTCTTCTTCTTCAGAACACAGTTCTTGGCAACAATGTAACCAACACGGGAGTTACACGACGTCGAGGCGAAGGTAATCCAAAGAGGTTCGGCGTCGATCGCGAGGAGCGCTACGTCGAGCCCGGAGTCACACGGACCCCCAACAACACAGTACCTTGGAAAATGAAGCACACGATGATCAGCGGCGTCAAGCAATCCGGCGTCGCGTCTTCGGTGTCGATCAGGCCTCAGCAGGCGTCATTGTCGATGATGTGGTTGCAAGAGTGAGCAGCGCTCACGGCGTCGAGAGGGCACGCAGTCGATGCGATCAGCAGCGGTGCAGACACGAGGTCCCTTGGAGCTGGAGCCAAACTCACTACTCACTGGCGTTGCTGCTGGCGTCGATCAGGCCCGGCGGCCGGCGTCGAGGGAGCGGGACACTTGAGCCGTTACTCACGGTGTCGAGCTGGATTCGGCGACGTTCGTCGGCGTCGAGATTGCTGGTGTCTTTCAGAGGCGCTGGATTCACAGGTTCCAGCAAATAGTACTTGTAGCAGAGGAAGTCCTTTAGCCCTGTGACTTCAACAGGAGACTGGCACTCTTCCAGTCCTTGGAGATTTTCTTAGCAAAGCGTGAGAGTACACACACAGTTCCTCTCTCCTGGTTCCTTGGCAAAAATAAAGAAGCACTGCAGGATTCCCCCCAGCAAACAGCACACTGGCAGAAGGGGTAGGCAAGTCCTTGGATCAGCAGGCTTCTTGTCCTTGGTTTCAGGGTTCCTTGTCAGAAGTGATCTAAAGTCTTGGTTCAGGGGTCCTCCTCTTATACCCCTTTTTGGCTTTGATCCCTTTGTCCATGCAGGGGAATTTCCCAACATCCTGGGTCTGTTGTGGGGGGAGCCGGGCAGAGGCACCTGGCCTATTCACTGAGCAGGGCTGGGTCCTCAGACGCCCAGCAGGAGGTGGAGCCAGCATTGTCACCGGCAGGAGCAGAGCTATTGGCCTCCTGGTAGGAGGTGGGGCTAGGATCGTCCATGGCAGGCACGGAGCCATCAGCCGCTTGGCAGGAGGTGGAGCCAGCATTGTATCAGGCAGGGCAGGCTATCAGCAACTGCTCTCCCCCTACTCTCAACGCAAATGTCCCACTCATCCCACACTGACTCACTCAGACCTCCGGAGCCACCCAGCTCCTGTTACACACACGCAAGACCAGCAGAAACCAGAAATGGTTAGGCAAGAAAATAGACACTTTCTAAAAGTGCTATTTTCAAACCCAGAGTCCAAAAACCATCCAAACAAACGGATGCATAATTAAACCCCGAGTTCAGGGATACCAAACTCGGCATTGCACCATGCTCCCCGAGCCAGCTAGGATCATAGCATTAATAATCCTGGCGGCCCATTCTAACTAATGGAGAGCAGGTTACCTCGCAATAGTCAAAAACGAATATGGCTGTAATTCACTATTAGGACATGCCAACTTGGTCAGGCTTGTCCTACCTTAAACTTACAACGCACCCTGCCCGTGGGCCTACCATAGGGGTGACTAACATGAAGTTAAGGGAAGGTTTAGGGACTGGCAAGTAGGTGTACTTGCGCAGTCAGCGTGACAGTACCAGACTGCACGTAGGTCTCGCAATGGCAGACCTTCAGACATACTTTTACGAGGCCGCTCTTGTGAGTGGCACAACACGTGCTGCAAGCCCACGAGCAGCATTTGTATTTACAAGCCCTGGCACTCCTGGTGCACTAGACTAGGGACTGACAGTAAACCAAATAAGCCAAACATGGAATTCAATCGATACATCAATTTAACATAGGGAGCACTTGCACTGTGGCACTGATCAGCAGTGGCACAGCGCCCAAAGCATTATCCAGCAAAACATCGTAAAACAGTGGAGGCAAACAGAAAAAATGGAGGAGAGACTCAAGCCAATGATGTCAGGTCTAACAGTGGGTTTTAGAAATTGCAAATTTGGGTTAAGAAATCGCAAATTTCCACCAACTTGTAGTTGGTGGTAAATTGCGATTTCATTTAAAAATGTCCTATTTGGCATTTGTGAAGGTGGCATGTGACGCACATACATTCCCATAGGGCATGTATGTGCGCCATATGCACACACACATGTAAATTTCAGGGCTGCAGCAGGTTGTCTTTGAGACACCCCTGCTTCCTTGAAATTATTCTCAATTTGCGAATTCGCAAATTGAGATTCGCAAATTAAGAAATATTTCACAATCATTCCTATGGGCCTCCTGGCCCACATGAATGAATGGGAAATTATTCCTTATTTGCGAATTCGCAAATTGCGAATTCGCAAATAAGGAAGATTAAGAAATCGCTAAAAAAAATAGCGATTTTTTACATACATCCCATTTTGCGATTTCTAAATAGCGATTCCTTAAAAATCGCTATTTCGAAATCGCAAAGAAGAATGTTGATACATCTACCCCTTAATGCTTTATTTCTTCAAACAAATGGCTAGCTTGGTATACAGGTCCGACCAGCCTTATTAGGCTGATCACAAGTCTAGGCCATTGGAAGTCATCAGCGAATATACTTTTATTTCATGGCCTATTGGAGGATGCAGAAAAGTTTTCTCAAAATAGGTACTTTGTGATACTCTAATCGCCACATGATAATTTTTTTAAGTCTCTTCATAAATAACCTTATTTATCCACAGGCATTTAATGTCTTCTCCAAGCTCTTTTCAATTTCTTGCAGTGTCTTTTCTCCTCTGCCAATGTGATAGTGAGCCATAAAACTGAGGGCCACTTTTTTGTGGTGGAGATAGATTTCACTGGGGCTAGCTTGTCAGAAGCTAGCAGCAGCCAGTTGTTAACTGCTTTTGCATCCTTGTTTATATCACCAAAAAGACTCAGAAAAGGTTTGGAGAGAAGATTAACCAACTTTGGGTGCTTAATGTTATTTGAGGCATGAGATGCATAGGATGGGTTTGAAATCTCCTGCACGGTTTCAACCTTACGGGGCCAGTAAAAGGTAATAAGAGAATGGTCTGACCATATAACCACCATAGGACCCCCCCCAACTACTAATTCAGTATTAGAGAAAATAGTACCAATTTTGTGCACTGCTCTGTGGGTCAGAAATTCAGAAATGCATGAAGGTAGGTTAAGGGATGCTTATGTCTTGGTTAACATGACAGCTAAGGAAGTATTAGTGTTGGACCTGGCCCTTTTGGCATTAGGACTTTGTGCACTTTTCCTTGCTAACCAGTAATAAAGTGTGTGTGCTTTCTCACAAAAAAGCATGGTGCAATTGCATCTGCCTGGTACATTTAATTTACTTGTAAATCCCTTGTATGTGATACTGCACGTACCTAGGGCCTGTCAATCCAATGCTACTAATGGACTACAGCACTCAATGTGCCACCCACTAAAAGTAGCCTTTTATAAAATGTCTCAAGCCTGCTACTTCTGCCTGTAGTGTCATTTTAAACTGCTATTCTCACCTGGCAAAATAAAACTTTTGCCAGATTTTAACCTTCCTTTTTAATACATATAGTTCACTCCGAGGGTGGACCCTAAACATTCCATACGGCAGGGTGCAGTGTATTTAAAATATAAGACATGTACTTTTACGTTTTTAATGGCAGCTTAAAACTGAACGTACAGGGTGTAATTGCAGGACGGGGACATGTAGAAACAGCTACTTAAGTAGATGGGTGGTTGACACCCTTATTGCTGTAGACCCACTAGTGACATTTAATTTACAGGCCTTGCACCCCTGTAGTACCACTTTACTAGGGACTGACAAATAAATTAAATGTGCCAATTGGGTATAAGCCACTTTTACCATGTTTAAAGGAGAGAGCACCCACACTTTAGCATTGGATATGCATGGTAAAGTGCACCAGAGACCTGTGGACAACAAAAATGATTTTAGCAAAACAGGAGGAATGAAGGCAAAAAGTTTGGGGATGGCCATCCGAAGAGGGCCAAGTCAAACTGCTACCATAACAGAGCTTCCATTTACGTATCCAACTCCTAATAGGTGTTTATATCCTGAGCCTGCGTAAGGCACATGACCACACGCTCACCAACTTACGGCTCTGGAGCCACCCATGAGAAAAAATTCTGCAATGCGCAACTGATGCAATTTGCCAGGAGCTCTGCATTACAAGGTTAACGCAGATTCGACAAAATTCCATCAATTCCGCCAGCGGAACCGAATATTTCACCCACCCCGAATCCTTTTTCAATGTGTGCAGTGTGTGTAAAAGTGGTACGTAGTGTACAGACAGAGGCATCAAAATATATTTGTTCTGGACATAGGAATGACATGAAATCTTCCTGTTTCTCGTGAATGTCATAACATATCTGGCTTTTCAGTGAATAAATGCCCAAAAGTTCGTACCACCTCTCTCACAGAAAGATCAACAATGCAAAGCAGAAAAGATCGCTACATTTGCCTCAGGGATGCCACTCGGCCTGTCGCAAATGGTGTATTAAAGTATGACAAGTCATTGAATTCAATGTAACTTTTTCAAATATTCACTCTCTACCTGAGGCAGTCAGCACTGGCAACTCTTTTTCCATTATTATCATCTAAATATAGTTATTCGCTCACAGTCTAGTGTTTTACAAAGACAATCACAGGTCTACAAAACTACCGAAATCTAATCAATTACAATAAAATTTAAATAAAAAAATCTTATTTATATTTTTATTATTAAAGTTAACTGAAATCGCTGCATTTCCGGTGTAGAAAACATTTCCCCTATTTTTTTTGTTTATGGCGTTCTGAGTTTTTATGTCTGATGTTGACTGAGCTCTGCTAAACAAACGTTAGCGTAAAAATTGTGAGGCATATCATCAAGAATGGCATTACAATTATCGCCACTTTAGCGGCAGAAAACTGCAGCTAAAGCGGCGATAATGAGCTTGATAATATGCCCTTGAGAATTCCAATAGAAGTCCACTTATACCGGGAGTGGTGTGTCCAGCCTTGGGAGCCTCAGGCTGACAACATTGGGTGCTGAAATGTTGGGAGCTAACATGGTAAGGCAACAGAAAAAGTGCAAGGAACATGCCTTTTGCATCTCTTACATGGACCTATAGAGCAGAATCTTTTTCCCCACAGCCCAAACTGAAGAGCAATGCATATTAGATCTCCGCTCTGACCACTGACCACCTTGCTGTAGGACCCACATCTCAAAAGGATATGTAAATGTTTTTGTAATTTAGATTTCAGGAATGGTGGCAGTGATTTTTTCAAATTTATGACCTGTAAGGTCAGTGGAAGTAAAATGATAAAACCAATTGGACAGTGGTGTAACGCAAAATGATGGGGTCCCCGGCAGTATGTGACAGGGACCGCCACTGTACGTCTCGAATATCTCAAAAATATTTACAGGCTTTGGGCTTAATGGGGGCCCCCTGAAGGTTTAGCCTATCCCTTAACCCCCCCGCCCCCACTATCCCCGCATCGCAGGGGCTGCAGAGGCTTGTGCGACACCCCTGCAATTGAACTTCTGAGATAAATACAAAATTCAGCTAATCTTATGAGTTGCCTATTTCTTTGTTGTATTTATGGGTTCTGAAAACAGTGTCTAAGCAAGCTTAAACTAAATAATGTGGTTTTAACATTTCTGAATGCAAGACTTTGCACCAATTCACAATACTTGTTGTCCTTATTTAACCTATCTGCCCGCCTAGAGCTTTGGGTATACATTGCCCAGAAAAACAGGGAGGAACTGGTAGGAGCTTTCTACCATTGCATGTGTCACCATCTCTTTTTAAAACAAGTCTGCCCTAGGATCTTTGTCTTTACTACTCTGTGAGGATTCTATGGAAGTGGAAGCAGAAGCTGCCGGAATGGCTTCGGGGGGGGGCTGGGTTGAATGTGTTAATGGTTTGTTTAGCTGCAGGGCAACGGCCAGCTCTGTACCCACTGGACTATCATAAGCCGTGTTCTAACTTCACCTGTAGACAGTTCATGGAGAGTATTGTTTCCATTAGACACTCTCTCAGAACAGGAACAACATCTCACTGTACTAATTGTGTAAGTGCAGAGTACTGGAACTTTTGTCTGTGTTTGATGATGATCACTGATTCATGGCATTCATATTTTGCGTCATAAAAAAACTTAAAATTTACCTTGGAAAAGAAGACAGAGGAACACATATTTATGTACTGTGCAAGAATAAATCCTCCATCACTGCCAGAGTGCGAGAATAGGGGTCTATGAGGATGGCGGACGGATGGCCGCTGCCGGGCCGGCAGTGGCAACTGCCAGACCGGCGATGGACATCCGCCCGTGATCACAACCCGGAAAACCGCCAGCCCCATTAGCATAGCGGTGATGACCGTAGCGGTGAGATTTTCAGCCAGCCACTTTTCTGCCGGTACCAGCCCGCACGCCTGCCTAGCGGGTGGAACTGGGCAGCTACAATGGTGCCAGTGCAGGGCCAGGCTCCGCCGGCATGATTATGATGCCGGCGTTAGCTGCCTTTCCACGGCGGTGGGACCGCCATGGAAAGGCATGCAGAGAATGTCACCGGGGGCCCATTGTGGGCCCCCAATGTGTTGGGGGGTGTATGGGTGCACTGGAGGGGTACCCATGGTACCCAGCTACATGTCCCTTACCAGGTGGCAGGCACTGCATGCAGTGCAGGGATATGCAGGACATGCTCCTTTTGACATCGCTTCAGAAAAGGGGGTGGTGATGAACAGAGTGTCTGAATTAAGCAGACCACTCTTACCCAGTCCAAAGATCAGGGCTTGATCCATCACCGTTATTTATCTCACTGCACCATCCCAGCTCAGAACCTGGCTATATGCAAATCAGTCTGTCCCTGCCATTTCTTCACCAGAAAGGAGACAAGCTACCGGGGACTACTAATTGGACCGTTGGTTATGCCGCGGTCCTGGTGGGTGGTCTTTTCCTGTTACCATGGCGGTCGGGGTGATTTTCCAACCGCCATCCTAATAGACCCCTAAGACTGGAAGATCTGCACCTGCTTTGGCTTGAAGCTTTCCTCTTCAAAACCGAATTATGAGATTTTGAAGAACCATGTTCATGGTCAGTTCCATGGAAAGCAATAGACTGACCACCCTGGAGACAGCCACCTGTTTGCTTAGTGAACTTTTTTTTTAATTAGGATAAGGGGCCACCAATCTCTAACCTCTATGAGGCCCTTGGATTTTTTTTTATCATTGGAGGAGAGAGTGCTCAGCTTCCCTCCTTAAGCCGCTATGAAGCCCTGAGTACCTCATTAAATGAGACTTTTTTATGAATTAGAGGAGGGGCTGTGCATTCCCCTTCCTGAGACTCTATAAGACCCTGGAGACCTCATCGCCAGGGTGAGTTTTTTACAGGGGAGGGGTGGTGTCAGGCCCCAAACCATAGACTGACCTTGGAGACCACATGCCTCATGATCATGTCCAAGAGGTGCCCAGAGGATCCCATGCCACTGCGGTTTCTTGTCTGGGAAAGTGTAGGCATGCCCTGCCCATACTCTCCTGGGTAGGAAACCCAACTTTGCTCCTGCCTGAGCAGGAGGAGAGAGAGAAAAATGCTGCCAATTACCACCAGCACCACAAAGGGGGCTAGCTGGGGAGCTAGCAGGGGGCATGTGGGCCTTGGGGCTCCCCCGTATCCCCCAATGTGATGACATATACAGTTCCCCAGGTGGGCACCATGCCACCCTTTTAAAGAAATGGGGATCCAACCATAAAGTTGGATGGGGCCATAGAGAACCTGGGCCCTCTCTGTGGCCCCAACTATTCGCATGTTTTAGGGGCCCTAGGTATAGGGTGACCAGACGTCCCAGTTTAGCCCGGACAGTCTGGGTTTTTCACCAGTTGTCCTGGCAGATTTGGGCAATTTTGGCTCATGTCCCAGTTTGTAGAGGGAGTTGACTGAAAACAGTGAGAGGCACTTTTTTGGATGTTCCAAAGCTTTGCTATTTAGCAGCTGTTATAAGTAAGCAATTTAATTAACAGGAAGGAATTTGGTTGTACAAATTACATATTTACATTTTATATATATATCATCTTCTGTGATCCTATGTTGATACCAGCTGTCATTCTGCGCTATTCCGTGGGTGAAAGTTTGTAGTTCTTCTATTTTTCCCAAATATCCATGTTTTTGGTTCTCAAGATCTAGTCACTCTATCTAGGTTGGCACTGGGGCACCCAATGGGAAGCTGGCAGGGCTCCCTTTGTGACCTCCAACATTAAACAAGCATTGGCATAGCCAATAGGTCTCACTTTTGGGACCTTGTGCAGACAGAGGGATGAGGACTCAGTTGAGGACTGAGAGATGGCAAGTGAAGAATGATTAGTGAGGAACGAGGAGCAGTGGGTGAGAAATAATCAGTGAAGGTTGAGAAATGATAAGTGAGGTGAGAAATACAGAATGTGTATGGAGATATCAGGACCTAAAGATGAGCAGAGAAGGAGAAGGAATGGGGATGGCAGAAAAAAAAGTGAGGAATGAGGAAGGATGGATGCGGCATGTGGAGTAAGAAGTGGAGATTTTATGCAAGAAGGATAAGGGATGAGAAGAAATAGATAAGGAGTGAAGAGTGATGGCTGAGGAGTGATGGATGAGAAGTAATGGGTGAGAAAGGAAAGGTGAGAAATGAGAGTGATTTTGCAAGGGATGAGGAGTGGGAGCAAGGATTGAGCAATAGGAATGTCCCAAAACCATGTGAAATGCACCTGTTTATGCCATGGCAGAATTATTCACCCATCCCTACCTAAGTGCATATTATGTTAGGCGTAAACCATGTTTAATATGAATTAGCATGTGTTAAATGTATTTTATTAACTGTGTATCATTATCATGCCCCCTTTCTGTTTAGCACTGAGGGCTGAGGATGAGACAGCTTCAAAACACTCATTTGGCTCATTTGGCTCATTCAACACTCAGTGGCTGCTACTTGTGTGGGCCTGCTGAGGAGCCTTAACCCGATACTCGGTTTCTTTGACTCGAAAATCCGCCAGCTCATTGTTCAATCCATCATCCTCTCCCGACTGGACTATGCCAGTGTCCTACTTCTGGGCGTCAATAAAGCGGAGATAGCGCGATTGCAACGCGTACAGAACTCTGCGGCGAGAGCCTTGGTGGGTCTCCCCCGCAGGTGCTCAGTCAGAGCTACCATTCGAAAACTGCAATGGCTGCCCATTGAATCTCGCATTCAATTCAAAACCCTTACTATGGCATTCAAGATCCTCAAATCTGGATGTCCAGAACTCCTGCGCCCGCTCCTAACACCCTATGAGCCACAGCGCAACTTGTGCTCATTAGGTCAGCACCTAGTGACTGTTCCCCGGACTAAGCTCTGTCGCACTGGTGGTCGTTCCTTTCGGGTTCTGGGAGCTAAGCTCTGGAACTTCTTACCACTAAACATTTGTTCCCTGGAAAATCTGTCTGCCTTCCGGAAGGCTATCAAGACCCATCTGTTCCCCTCTTCCTAGGATCCCCTCTCTCACTTCCCTTCCTTCTTAGTACAGCTTCTGTCGTTCTTCAGCGCCGGCACGCCTCGTTGCTGGGGCAGCTGTTGCGCTCAATCAAAAAGATAACATAACATAACATAACATTTGGGGTAAAGCATTGGAAAACGGTACATTTTCTCCAAATTCAAGCTGCTACTGAGAGATTTAAATAACATACATGGTGTGTTATGCTACCTCAACACGTTTTCCAACAGAACAAAAAAAAACTCTCCTCAAAACATGACCGGTTGCCTTGCCCACAGAGAGGCAAAACTATAGAAATAAGCAGGCTGTGCAGTCGTCCTTCATCATTGAACGCGTTTGTGGAATATTAGACTTGAAAATATTTTATTACAAAGCATTATTCACTACATTCTCTTCCCCTTAATTCAGCTCTATAAACTGGGCAGGTTGATTTTTTTCTGTTCTGTTTCAGAGTGCTCTCATCTGCCGCATAAAGGGTTGCTGCACCGCAAAGTCTCTCAATATTGCCAGTCGTTCAATAGTAAACACGCTCCTCTGGTGCCAGCAACCGTTGGAAACAATGCTATCGCACAGGCTGCAGCGAATCAAGGCCCTCCGGCTTGAAAACAGCTATGTTTAAAGTGCCACTGCCAAAGAAACTAAGAAAACAAGCATGCGGCAGCAGGGGAGGGGGCCTACACGATTCCCTTGCGGGAGCGTGCGACCATATAGCGCCACCATATGACGCTGCGCACTTCCGCAAGGAAATCGCCGGATGTGCACATGTTGCCATTTCAAGTAATGCAACGCGTGCGCGTTTTTGCCCGCAAAGCTGTGTCGATGGCATGAGGTCTCTCTCCTATGCAACGCTTGAGCTGTCTCAAGACTTGAATTTTATCGGGGGTCCCTTTCCCACTGATCTGAACAGGCTGTGACCTTGAGTTCCCTCACTCTGGAATTCTGGAGGGGGTTTTTCTTCCCGGTTTGGCTCTGGTTGAGGCTTCTGAATCTCATGGAAGCAGCAGTGTTCATGGTGCATTGGGTGCGGTTTAATCTCAGGCGTCTGTGGGTGCATCTGTTGGACCGTTGAAATCCTTTGTCTCAGAATTTGGCCCTTCTGGTTCCGGTGTCCCCTTCCATCCTCCCTGCCCTGCGCTGGTGGAAGGTGTCAGCCAATCTTTCCAGGTGTCTGTTGTTGCAGCCCTCTCCTCTGGCATTCCTGACAATGGGTGCCAGTGCTTTTGGGTGGGGGTGACGTTGAGTCCTGTTCACTTGAGGGTCACTGGTCCCTTCTGGAAGGGAGGCTTGTTTGAATTGGCAGGAGTTGACGGCGGTATCCTCTGCAGTCATGGGTTTCCACAGTGAGTTGTTGGGTCGCAATGTGGTGGTCCATTCTGATAACATGGTGACAGTGGCATAGCTGAATCATCAAGGAGGTATCTGAATGCGGTGGTGATTCCCTTGCTTTGTTGGGCAGAGGGCCATCTCTAGTCTCTGGCACCTGTTCATATCTGGGGAGTGGACAATGGGGTGGCGGATGCCCCAAGTCATTTTTCCCCACCTCCCAGGAGTTGTGTCTAACTCTGGAGGCTTTTCGGCTTGTGTGCAGGAGGCTTGGTCTTCCATTTCTTGACATATTTGCTTCCAGGACAATGCTCATCTGCCACGGTTCTGCTCTTGTGTCCATCAGGAGGAGGTATGGGGTGGATGCTCTGAGGATTCCTTGGCCATCACACCTGTTGTATGTCTTCCTGCCCCTTGTGCTGATCCACCGGTTGTTGGCTCGCCTGTTGCAGGAGTCTCGGGAGGTGGAGGTGGAGGTGGTGCCATTTTGGCCTCATCGGTCTTTGTTCCTATTCTGAGGCTATTGGCGGTTCAGTGTCCCTGGTTGATTGCCTGCTTTCGATCTCCCCTGCGTATGTTGCCTCTCCTGCAGCTGTTGGTTTGAGGGTTGAGAGGCAGGGGTGGCTGCGTTGGGGTTTACCCGAGCATTTTACCTTAGCTCTGCAACGGACTCAGAAGCATTCGACTCTCAGATCCTATGGGCGGCATTGGGGGAATTTATAGCGATGGTGCCGTGCTCCGGAGTTGTACCCCCTGGATTGTTGTTCTCTGCCTGAGGTGCTACATTTTCTCTGGGAGGGGTTTGAGAAGAGGTTATCTGTTTCTACTTTACCGACTCAATGGACCAGGATTAAGGCTTTTCATTACCCTTGGGGGAATTTGTCGGGTGTGATATTACCAAGGGGGGCGATAGACAATTATCGCCAGTTTAGCGGCCGTTTTCGGCCACTAAGTGGCGATAATTCTATCGCTGTATTAGCAAGCTGTCGCTAACTGATGTTAGCGACAGCTTTTAGGCGATAGCAAGCGGTTTGGGGCCCGCTTTGCATGTCAGCGATATTTATCGCTAATGACATGCAAAGTGGGCGTACCTAACCTGTTAGCGACTGAAAGCAGTCTCTTACGTCGCTATCGCCTATTAGCAAGGTGGGCGTAGCGATGGAAATATTCCCGCTATCGCCAAAAACTAATGCCTGCTCAGACCAGTTCTTAGCCATGTTATCCAATGGGAGGTGGATAACATGGCTAAGAGCATTTTATCACTAATGCGTGAATATCGCTGTATTCTCAGCGATATTCACGCTATCGCCGGAAAAATTATCGCTTTGGAGATAAACGTTGCTAATAGCACGTTATCTCAGCGATAATTTCCGGCGATGCTTAGCGATAAAAAAAGCTAAGCCTAGTTAGCTATAATTATCGCTACTCGTTGGTAATATGCCCCTTGGTCTCTGAGTTACTGAGGAGTTTTTCTTTGGCCCGACAGGTGGTGTGGCGGTCGTTTCCTTTTTGGGACCTTCCCTTGGTGTTGTGTGTTCTGGTGGATTCTCCCTTTGAGCCTTTGGCTGAGTTGGACATCAAGTTTATGACATTGTAGGTGGTTCTTTTTTGATGGCCATTACTTCGGCCAGGCGCCTTGGGGAATTGGGGGCTCTGATGGCTCAGGAGCCCTTTTTGTCTTTTTCGGAGGATGGAGTGATCCTCCAGTTGGATTCCTCTTTTGCGCTCAGAGTTCCTTCTCAGTTCGATCATTCCCAGGATTTGGTGTTGTCTGGTCTGTGCACCAAGAGGGTGTCTGGCGATGATCTTCCTTGGTCTGTGTTTGCTGTTTTCCGGGCTTTGCTTATCTACCTGGATCAGACACATCCTTTTAGGAAGTCTAACTCCCTGTTTGTGTCTTTTGGGGTTTCCCCTTGTGGAGTCAAGACTTCTTATTCTTCCATTGGTCACAGGCTTAAGCAGGCCATTATGTTGGCCTAATCCCCTTCAGGTTCCCCTCCTCCAGCGGGTGCGCAGGGGCATTCTACTCGGGGAATGGTGGCCTCCTGGGCTGAGATTTGCGGGGTTTCCCTGTCGGAAATCTGTAGGGCTGCTACTTGGGCATCCTGTAATAATTTTGTGAGGCATTATCAAATCCAGAATTTGCTGGGGGATGATGCTCATTTTGGGTTGGGAGTAGTGCAGGCTGTGTGCTCCTGACGTCTTGTTTTTCTATACAAATAAATCACTGGGTTTTGCTGTCTGCCTTGTGTCCTGGTGGTTTGTTGTTGATGAATGCCAGTTGTTGCTTAGGTATTCCCACTTGTTTATGAATTAAACGAGGACAGGAGGGACCTGGGGGTAATGCCCTATTACTTACTGGTAATCTTTATTACTCCTGGTCCCGTTGTCCCAGGCCCATTCATTACCACCCTCCCTCCCTCCCGGACATGCCAGCCTTCATCTATGGCCTGGTAGTTCAGAGGAAATTCTGGGTGAAATATGTTTATGTACTCCCGGTGGGAGGGAGTGGGGTAGGGCCAGCATTCCTTTGTACTTTTTTTTCCTGTTGATATAGGATTATCTCACTTGTTTATAAATGAGATGAGGACAAAGGGACCAGGAGTAATGAAGATTACCGGTAAGCAATAGGGCATTGCAAAGAATAAAATACTCTCTGTCATATGCTACAGGCCAACTGCAAGCCATTTTCGAGTTCTCTTTTAGATGCTCTCTTAGTTTTTAATTCTTACTAGAATTCATCAGTGGCCTGCAATATCATTATCATCTAAAGTAGAGTATACTTTATTTCAAGTATAAAGTTCATTTGTTTTATTTAGCGATTACTATTTCATAGCACTACACATAACATGTGTTACTCATATCCCACTAAATGGTTTTATTCAAGCTTGAAAGGATTAAAACCCAAATTTGACCTTGCTTAAATTCAAAATCATGACTAGACATAGCTCCTTAGCTTGTCTGCGTGACTTATTATCCATGATTTAAATTATTTAACTGAGGCATTTCTGCTCATTTGTGACAAGTAAATGGATAGCAGCTGGCCATTAAAAGATTTTGATTAAAAAAAAAAAGATACAAATGTATTTGTATCTAACAATGCAGAATCTCTAAACAGGAAGGTTATTCTTTTACAGTTTATAAGGCCTTAAATTAACTTGGTTCTCCTTGGTCTTTTCACTTTTTTCAAGCATCTATTTTATTAATAACTGATTATGCCTCGGTTTAAATTGTTTTTCCTATGAACACCTGCGGCTTATTTCACTTGTTAAATTGAAATACAACTTAATATTCAAACATAACTCAAAAACTATTTGCTCCAATAGCTTTGTCTTATTCTATGTTTACAACCAACAACTGTGGGAGACAAAGGAAAGAGCTCTTACAGCAAGAATAGAAGCCAGTTCCAACAACAAGGAACTATTTGACACCGTCAAGGAACTCTCCAACCCCTCAACCACAGCAAACAAAATCACCCCTTCACAAAATCTCTGTGACTGCCTCGCAGACATCTTCCATGACAAGTTAGCTATGATCTATAGAAACTTCATCCCTCAGGCCGGACCCTCTGACTTTATCAAACAACAACCACCAGCACAACAGGTGTCCAACTGACCAACTGCAGCCAATCACCCACTAGGGCACCACTTCCATCAGAAAGACAGTACAATAAGAGCCCCCCACCAACCTGTGCCCCCAGTACATCTTCAACCTAGGCAGACCCAAGATCAGCCTTAAACTCATGATCATCAATGCCTCAATACCCACTGCAACCTTCCTAGAAAACTGGAAACATGCAGACGTCAATGCCCTCCTAAAAACTAAAAAAAACACTGGCCGACCCCATCAAACTCAAAATATACTGACCCAACTCCCTACTAATTTTCTCGGCCAAAGACAGGGAGAAACCAATCAATCAGAAACTAGCCAAAAACCTGGAACATCACCAACTCCTGGAGACCTCATAGACCGGCTGTTGAAGCAACTACAGCACCAAAATAGCCCTTATAGAAACCAGTGACAACAATCACACCATACTCGACTGAGGCTGGACAGCAGCACTCATCCTCCTTAATCTCTCTGCATCTTTCAACACCGTCTCACACCACATGCTTGTCACCAGACTCCACCATTTCAGAATCCAGTGATCTGCACTCAAGTGGATCACCTCCTTCCTCACAGGAAGAACCCAGCATGTGCACCTCCCACTTTTCATCTCTAAACAAAGGAAATCATCTGAGGAGTCCCACAAAGTTTGTCACTAAGCCCCACCTTATTTAACACTTACATAACACCGCTGGTCAACATTGTCAGATCCTACGGGCTCCATATCCTCTCTTACACCGACAGCACACAACTCATTCTCTCCCTCTCAGAAGACCCCAGCAACACAGTGATCAAATGTATGACCATTGTCGCAGGATGGATGACGTAGGACTGCCTAAAGCTCACCGCTGACAAGACGGTGGAACTGATCTTCGGAGGCAAGAACTTCCCCTGGGACTCCTCCTGATGGCCTTCAGAACTCTCCACCATCCCCTCACTGACTGTGCATGCCAGAAACCTCAGAACCATCCTGGACAGCAAACCTACTATGGTCTCTCAAATCAATGCCATCACATCTTCCTGCCTTTTCATACTGCGCATGCTACACATAATCTTCAAATGGCTCCCCCTGGACTCAAAGTACACCATCACCCAGGGCCTCGTCACGAGCAGATGGGATAACCGCAATGCACTCTATGCATGAATACCAGCCCACATCGTCCAGAGACTCCAGACCATCCAGAACTCTGCCGCTAGATTCAAACTCGACCTCCCTCAAACAAAATCACCCCTTCACAAAATCTCTGTGACTGCCTCGCAGACATCTTCCATGACAAGTTAGCTATGATCTACAGAAACTTCATCCCTCAGGCCGGACCCTCTGACTTTATCAAACAACAACCACCAGCACAACAGGTGTCCAACTGACCAACTGCAGCCAATCACCCACTAGGGCACCACTTCCATCAGAAAGACAGTACAATAAGAGCCCCCCACCAACCTGTGCCCCCAGTACATCTTCAACCTAGGCAGACCCAAGATCAGCCTTAAACTCATGATCATCAATGCCTCAATAACCACTGCAACCTTCCTAGAAAACTGGAAACATGCAGACGTCAATGCCCTCCTAAAAACTAAAAAAAACACTGGCCGACCCCATCAAACTCAAAATATACTGACCCAACTCCCTACTAATTTTCTCGGCCAAAGACAGGGAGAAACCAATCAATCAGAAACTAGCCAAAAACCTGGAACATCACCAACTCCTGGAGACCTCATAGACCGGCTGTTGAAGCAACTACAGCACCAAAATAGCCCTTATAGAAACCAGTGACAACAATCACACCATACTCGACTGAGGCTGGACAGCAGCACTCATCCTCCTTAATCTCTCCGCATCTTTCAACACCGTCTCACACCACATGCTTGTCACCAGACTCCACCATTTCAGAATCCAGTGATCTGCACTCAAGTGGATCACCTCCTTCCTCACAGGAAGAACCCAGCATGTGCACCTCCCACTTTTCATCTCTAAACAAAGGAAATCATCTGAGGAGTCCCACAAAGTTTGTCACTAAGCCCCACCTTATTTAACACTTACATAACACCGCTGGTCAACATTGTCAGATCCTACGGGCTCCACATCCTCTCTTACACCGACAGCACACAACTCATTCTCTCCCTCTCAGAAGACCCCAGCAACACAGTGATCAAATGTATGACCATTGTCGCAGGATGGATGACGTAGGACTGCCTAAAGCTCACCGCTGACAAGACGGTGGAACTGATCTTCGGAGGCAAGAACTTCCCCTGGGACTCCTCCTGATGGCCTTCAGAACTCTCCACCATCCCCTCACTGACTGTGCATGCCAGAAACCTCAGAACCATCCTGGACAGCAAACCTACTATGGTCTCTCAAATCAATGCCATCACATCTTCCTGCCTTTTCATACTGCGCATGCTACACATAATCTTCAAATGGCTCCCCCTGGACTCAAAGTACACCATCACCCAGGGCCTCGTCACGAGCAGATGGGATAACCGCAATGCACTCTATGCATGAATACCAGCCCACATCGTCCAGAGACTCCAGACCATCCAGAACTCTGCCGCTAGATTCAAACTCGACCTCCCTCAATGCACCCACATTACTCTGTGACTCAAACAGCTGCACTGGCTTCCGATCGTGAAACGTTGCCAGTTCAATCTCTTCAAACATGCTTTCAAGGTACTGCAAAACACTGGACCCTCCTACCTCAACCACCACCTCCACTTCCATCAAGACACCAGAAGCCTTGGTTCTCCCTCTATCACTCTCGTTCACACACCTTGGGTGTGCAGAAGCAGAGCCAAATGGGTGATTCATCTCCCACATCACAGGGAAGTCCTGAATGACCTCCACATCAGGACTTAGACCTCACTGCTGGAATTCCGAAAGAAGTTCAAGACCTGGCTCTTTGACTAGCACTCTGGTCCTTGCTTAAACCACAGCCAGACTCAGCACCTGGGCATCCTCAGAGGTGATAAGGCGTGCTCTAGAAATCCACTAGCATAACATAGCAGAACATAACATAGGGTTGATGCATTCATAAGTTCCAGGAACAGGCGATACACGGAAAAAGAAAGTATTACGATTTATGATGCTGTTTCCATGATTAATAAGGCCAGACTCCTGAAAATGTGTGAGAAACACATAAGTAAGCCTAGGGTAAGAAAATACTATTGGCAGAAAATATTTTTTTGAGTAAGGTCTAAAGTAAGACCTCCTTTGGGGAGGTTGGTCCATTTCTGGGAGAGGTTAGCTTACTGTAAATTGGTCAGTATTCTACTGTCAAATGAGTTCTATTGCAAACACTTGACAAAGGTTCTGGGGTGCACTGATTGAGAGCTACTGCAATCTGCATTTGTGTAATTCTTAGCTAGAAAAGGAGTAAGATATAACTACTTATAAAAAATGCTTTGTGAGTCTTGTCTTACTTCACTAAATTCAGCAACCAGTCCTGAATGGAGTGTCAGGACGGGGCGGGTCAATTCCTGCTGAGGGAGCTGTGCATGTCCCTTTGGCCGCCATCTTTCAGTGGCCAGCCAAACAAGTGTATTTTCAACTTCTCGAACCCAGTTGTTTTAGACAGCTAGGTTAGAGAAAGCACAGGCCTCCAGCACTCTTTAGGAGCGCTGATAGAGGCCGCTCCCTGCAATCCTGATGCTTCTCTCACAGTATGAGAGCAGCACCGGGATTGGGTAGTGCAGTTTCATGGGTCCGGAGCTTCCAGGAGCAAAGACCCCGAGCGAGGAGGATGTTGTGTGGCAAGTCAGCAAGGTAAGTGCCTTTTTAAAAATTATATTAATACTTCACGTTTGTTGCCCGCTCACCACCCTAAATACTTGCCAGCCGCCACTGCTTTGAAAATTGTTTTCCTAGCAGAAAAGGCATTATAATATAGTCCACACATCTGAGCGCCAGTTGATCCTTAAAATATAGCTTGCTTGGAGTATTGCAATGTTGTAAAGCAAATATGAAACAAGCAAATATATGAGACCTTTAGTCAAGAAGATACTGTCAATGGTGGATGCAATGAGCATGTGATCTTAATAGGAGGTAATACCTGTCTCCGTAGGTCTCTTGTTTTTTTGGTCATTTTATCTATGGCA
Organism: Lissotriton vulgaris; assembly: GCF_964263255.1. Classification (NCBI taxonomy): domain Eukaryota; kingdom Metazoa; phylum Chordata; class Amphibia; order Caudata; family Salamandridae; genus Lissotriton; species Lissotriton vulgaris. Next base: position 313,279,510 of record NC_141690.1, read on the forward strand.
ATGTTCAGTGGGTCCCCTTTTTCCTTTCTTCCAGTCTGCAAGAAAAACATAAACAAAAAGTGGTTGTTATGCCATGTTATTCACTGTATCGAATAGGTGCTTCAGTCCAAGCACAGGCTATAGAGACAACAGACACATTCAATATGGATATGAAATTCAGTAACAAATTGATGATGTTGCTAAAAGCAGAGAATACCCATGTGGAAAACTGGCTGATGCAGCATTGGGTATTTTATATGCATGTTATGTGATATTTTGCATGCATGCAAAGAAATGGAGAATGGACAGTGACTACTTTTTTTGGGGCTTTGAGATACAAGGAAGGAGCAAGAGGGATTTGTTCTAAACTAAGTTTTTGCACGTCTGAAAACTAGGATAATGGATTTCATACTACATGTGATTAATTATCAAATAATAAATAATGTATCTTCACATTTTAAAGCTGAAAACGAAATTGAGATTACAACTGAGGTAACACCAGAGTGTTCGATTTCTTATTACACGAGCAACACTTTTTCGCACACTATGATTGTTCTGTGAAAACTCAGTCAATAACTTAAATTATTTAAAAGTCATAAAAACATCTGGCATCTTTGGAATTGTCTGAAATTCTCTTTCTTATGTTTTACCATGTCATGTACAATGGACTGGAAATAATCCTCTTCCTCCAATACCTAGTGTATCAGACATGGAATGTGTGCAAAAAGGTTATGCAAGCTTTTTGGTAGCATGACCTAAGCAGCCATGCCCTTGCCAGAGAAAATGTGTGATATATAATTCAATTCAACAAACAAATCAACCAAACAAAAGTCCAGATAAAGAAATAACAATTTTTTGAGTCCGTATCATAGTTCAGTGAAAAAGGAAACATTTAATAGCACATCAACAGTAGCGGCGGGTCTGCTGGTTGAGTGGCGGGGGAACAGGGGTAGGGGAGACGCGCGACGACAACAAAAAACAAATTAAACAAGCACCGCCTCTCCCCTACCTGCTCCACCACCGAGGAAACAGGATGCTGATTACCGCCCCTCCAGGACTCCCTGACCTGCCTCATGGTTGCCAAGGCAATATTTCTGAAAATATTGTCGTGCTCCCGTAAGGCAGGTCATGGAGTCCTCGAGAGGCGGAATCCAGAGCAGACAAATCTGCTGAACAGGAGCTTTTTCCAATGGCAGGCCTCCATTTCGCGAGGCCTGCCAATGGAAAAAGGGGGCGTGGTTTCACGCAGTACTGAAATCCCCCTGTTCACAATAGGTCTTTGCCTGCAGCAGGGCCATGCCCTGCAATGCAGGCTTCGACCTAAAAATGACTGACCTGCTGCATCATCGCTCTTCCGCTCCTCACCAGCACAGGCCCCCAGAATCCCCTGCTCCAAATCCTGATGTTGTTCTCTTGCTGCATGAGAGCAGCATCAGGATAGGTCAGAGCGCCCTCGATTTGCGGTCCCAGAGAGACTGGGAACCTCTGCCTGCTGTCTCCAACCCGGCAACACAGCTCGGGTTGGAGACAGCTTCAGTGTGCATGTGGGTTTGGCCATCCTGAGCAGCTGGCCAACCCCACATGCGCACTGACAACGGTGCCCACCACTTCCCCTTCGCCACTGCCCCAGCGATGTCCCTGTCCCCAAGACTCGCCTGGGAGAGAAAAATAATATGATAATACACCTGTTTTTTTATCATTTTATTTTTCATTTTGCAGCTGCTGGTGGAGAGAGAGGGGGCGACGCTCCTCCGCCACAGTTGAGGAGCCGCCGCTGCCCATCAACAATTCATTTCTGGATCTTGTAAGAAATGCCTGCCTATTTGTGCTATGTAAACCTCAGTTCATTACACATGAAAAACGTCATGACTAATTTGAAAACATATAAAAAGAGGCCTAATCTCATTGAGCCCGATTCTCATCGGTAATGGTGCATTTAAGTTTACTCCACATGTAAATATCATATTTACGACTGCAATACTGCTCTACGTCAAAAAACAGGTTTAGCATTCCTAAATAGAGTTACATCTTCAAAGACTTTTGAGTTAGTAATGGTGCCAGCAGGGTTGGGGAATGTGTGGGGAGTAGGCCTTACAGGACACCATTGCCATGTGAGTTTTCACCCATGAATGTCCACATTCATCATATACTCACTTCCAACCTGTTCCCATGTTGGCCAAAGTGGAAAAGGTTAGAGATTTACACCTGTCATGGAGAAGGGACAATTCCCGAAATTACAGGGAAGGTGACAAAGGGGTATATTATCCTCATGGAGGAAAAACATAGCTAGCAAGAGCATTTGTTTTTTTTTCTGTCGACTTTCGCAAGAAAAAATATACTTGTGCATATCTTCACATGAAATAGATGGAAATCAAAAACATTTTCCAGGAGCATGCTGGGAAACCAGTGATTGCCGTCCAGGCCCATCGACTACAAACAGGTCATTGTTTACAATCAACTTCTTTGCAATCAAGGTGACTCAAACAGTGATTGGAAGTCAGATTCCTCTTCCTGCAGCCATAACTGTGAACATCTTGTGCTTAAAAGTCTTATAAACGCTTGCAAGATGTTTAGGTACCGCTTTAGACCGATCACTGGCGAGGCTCATTAAGTCTTGCCATGTGCAGCATCTGTGACGGTGCCTTTTTATAGACAAGGCATACTCCATTCTGTTAATCATGTGAAGTAACACAGCATGTTGTCATGCATGCGACCAAGGCCATATGGTGACACGTGGTGCAGCCAGAGATGGAACTGAATTTTAAGCAAACATGCACAGAAGTCATGGGGGACTTCAGTTTATTCCAGTGTAGTCAAGTGGAGGACTTTGAATTAACTGTGGAGAGAGTGTGAAGGAAGTCTGAGAGAGGACCTAAATTCTCTAAAAATGGAGGAAAGAAATTGTGCACTTCAGGGGAAGATCCATGCTGTTGAATGAAGTTCTCAAGAAGGATATGTTTTTAGTTTTGAATTCAAGTTTCCGAGGCGTGCTTTTGTGAACAGGATCTATCAATCCCTGAACCAGAAACGCGAGCATTTTTTTCCCAATAGTCAATTCCTTTCCTAACAATACATGAACTTGTTTCCAGGCCTGCAGTGCCTGTAATGGGAAAGTGATAATGACTCCACAAGGACATCTAGCTACGATTGTAATAAAGCAAGTTGAACTTTGTCAGTGGCACTTAAATTCTTTTTATTTGATAGCACCAGCATTCGCCACCAGGTCTGTGGACTTCATAACAAGGAATTACACACACATTCCTTCGACAGCAGTGACAAATACTGGTAGGGCAGGATACCTTAAAACGCGAAGCATCAAAGGTTGTACCTAGTTTTGAAATCTATCATAGCCTTAGAGCCTGCTGTTGCGGTCTCTATCACCCATTAAAGGCCCGCTCCAGTGTTAAAGGTCTGAGCCAAAGGCCTCACAGAGCCCGAGGGGGTTGAAATCTCCCTAGGGCTCCGTGAGGCCTTTGTTCACAGCTGTTGCTGTAAGCAAACATTGGAATGTCTATGCTCCGGGCTTCTACCGGCCATTAGAAGCCTGGAGCACTCCATTGTTTTTAATGGAGCACTCAACATTCCAATGTTCTGATATATATGTTAACACCTTAGCTGCGTGTAAACATTTCTCCCCAGTGCTGCGCTGTCCATTAGAACTAGTGCTGAATGGACGTTCAATGGTCGTGCGCAGCAAAGGGGAGGTAGCGCTGCTGACGACCATTGGCCGTCAGCAGCACTTAAGGGGTTATAGTGCCAGCCCTATTCTATAGATCTGGAGAAGCATTTCCCGGAAATCTTCAAAACGGGGAAATGGCTGAATTTTTTAAAAGTATTATTTATTTTGTATTTATTTTATTTATTTATTTTACAGTTTTCTATAGCGCGAACATCACCCATGGGTATCAGAGCGCTTAACATCCTATGGTATGGGTTACACACACCGTGTATCTACAGTAGGAGAGCACCATCTCAGCCTCAGAACTGTCTTCTGTTCAATGTGACAGTGCCAACTGTTCTCAGCGCGATTGGGGTTCATTTGTTGTTTTACTGTAAGTGCCTCTCAAACTAGCTGGGAACTGCAGTCTTCAGGATGGGATGCGGGTAGCACTGCTTCTCTTTAAATGCAGCAGATCTCAGGCGCTTGTTTACTCAGGCTTTCAATTCATTCAGTGGCATAGAATCGACTATATTTATCAAGACTATACCTTTATTTGTACATTCCCAGCACTTCTCTGCAGGACTGACTTACTTTCAGTTGGAGAGCGCGCCAGCACAGCTGAAGAGGACTCCAGTACTTTCATATTGACATTACTGGCAAATCACACCAAGACTGCAGTCTTTTCAGGGAACAGCATCAGCGCGGCCTCAAAAAGACTGCAGTCCTTTCAGTGAAGCAGTACTAGCACTTTTGAGCAATACTGCAAAATTTTCAGATGAAAAGAGTGCGGACTTTTGAAGAGGACTACAATATTGCCACGCAGAGTTCTGTACTTTTGAACACAACTTCAATATTTTGAAATAGCATATCATACTTTTGAAAAATACTTTAATATTTTCATATAGAATTCCGCACTTTAGTGCACAACTCTAATATTTTCATATGGAGCTCCGTGCTATTGAAGACGGCTGCTATATTTTCATGTAGGGTTCTGTACTTTTCAACAAGACTGCAATATTTTCAGGTGGACAGAGTCCAGACTTTAAAAGACCACTGCAATATTGTCAATCAGAGGGTGATATTTACTAAGCCTAGGTGGTGAACTCCACTCCACCTGCGGAGTTTGCGGAGTTTCCTACACTCTGCATTACGAGGAGCTCGCCTAATCCGAAAAACTCCGCTTCGCGGAGCAGAGCAGAGTTTTTTTCCTTGCTCGCGTTCACCAACGTCAAGTTAGCAAGCGCGAGCAAGGAAAATCAACCTCCCAGCAACATTTTTCCTGATTCGCGATTGTCAACATCAAGTTGGCGAGTGCAAGTGGGGAAAATAAACATCCCCGCGAGATTTCTCAATGGGCGGTGGTCAGGTTTTTCTTACGAGTGGTTGCGTATGCTCGCGACCGCTCGCAATGAGAAACTGCTTGTTCGCGTTGAGAAAGCTGCCGCTCGAGTAAAAATCTACTTGAGTGGCAGAAAAGAGAAAGAAGGGACCATTTGCACTGAGCAAGGTGACGTTGACAATGATTGCACAGTACGGACAAGCATCCACACTGTGCAATCACCGCGAACAGCATTCATCTATGGATCTCTGCCGCTTGCGCAGCTCCGCATAGTGCGACGGAGTTTCTTTTGCACTTCGCATAGCTCCGCGTAGTGCAACTCCACGAACTCTGCCCAGGGTTAATACTTACAAGTCTCAAACGACACCGGAGCATCACTTTTTTTGACACTCTGGTGGCATAGCTCCATTTCCCATATTTACAAGGTGGCGCTTCCACTTAACGCGGCTTAACACCACCTTGTAAATATGTCCCTTTACGCCGCAGTCCTCTGCTGCAAAGGGGCGTGCACCACAATACCCGTTGCTTTTTGTGTGTGCCCCAGATTTACATGGCTGAGACAGCACCAAAAACAGCACCATTCTCATTCTAATGCCATGGATTACCAGGCGTTAGAATGGCGATATGAGGAGAAGTCATTAATTTCTCCTACTTCTTTGCTCTTTCTATGTGTGTTGCATTCTGCAGAACACATAGAAAGACCAAATCACCATGAATCACATAAACAATTGCCCCTGCAGCGCAGACCCATTTGCATCATGGTCCCAGGGTGCCTGGTGCGGTGCCAGACAGCTTTTTTTGCACCAGGGCTAGGGGAAACACAGGGGTGTGCCGTATTCTTGTGAATACAGCGCATCCCTGCATTTTAAAAATGTTGGGGCAGGGCACTGCTGATTTTGGCGCAGCTCCGCTCTCTGACTTTCACTTAGAGAAAGCAACAGCAGGGCTGCAATCTTTTCAAATGGATAGCCCCAGCATATCTCAGAAATACGGCAATCCTTTCCTGCTGACAGTTTTGTTCTTTCTTAGCAGGGCTATAATTCCATCAGTGGGAAAGAACCACCACTTCTGAACAGTAATAAGATATTTATCATAATTTAGAGTAGCAGTACCAACATTTCTTATCCAGGATTTAATCTTTTCAGGCTAAGGAGCACAGCACACATCGGGAGGATTACAACACTTTTAATGAAACAGTTCGAGCACTTCTGACAAAGGCAAAGTTCTTTAGGTGCAAGTGTATGAGCAGTATTTAACAGCACTACAGGATTTCAACAACAAAGTACCATATTAGATTACATTTACTGTTGTTGATCAATTAAAATCCTTACAACACACAACATGTAAACAAAGATTATGTACATCTGCAAAAAAGCATGAAGCAATATCTACGCCTATACATACAATTTCTCATAAGATTGACCAATTTAGCACAACAACCCCACTATTAGTTCTGGGGTTTCTGGTTGGCGCAGGTATGCACCCTGTCCAAGGAGAAATCACTGCTCTAGTCAGGGTAAGCTAGATACACGATAAAAGATAACCTGTGCTCACCCTTTGGTAGCTTAGCACAGAAATTTCAGCCTTATCTAAAGTGGCAATGTGTAAAGTATTTGTGCAACACAAACACAGTAACACTACCATATTTTTCACCTTATACCACTCTCAATATATTCTCTAGCTCAACTCTGACACATCTCAAACCTATTTCTACTACTCTTTCCAATACACTACCGGATTTCTCACACTATACCTCTATCAATATATCCATTACCGTCACTCTCTCATTCATCCCAAACCTTATACCACAACTACTACCTAAAAACCTTTGAGACACTTCCCTACTCCACCCCTCCTTGCATCATTTATTGCCTCCTTTTACTATTCTGATCCCCAAAACAAACCTTTCTATACCCTCCCTCTGACTCTTCCCCATCCACCTTTTTTTACTCATCCCCCTTCAACTCCTTTTTACTCATCCCAAGCCTCCTCCTACTACTAAAAGCTACTAATCAAACAAAAAAACATGTGAAGTCCTTTACTTATATCCTTCAACTAGCCTTTTCAAAACCAATAACAGACTAACATGTCCACCACTCAAATTAATTTCATATTTCACTATACTAATTCACCACTAATCCTTTGTGGATTCCGAAGTAGCGTGCTACTAGCCAAACAAGCACTTCAACACCCCATCAAGGGTAGCAAGCGCTATAGAAATGCAATTGCAATACAATACAATACAAAACAATACAATGAAAACATCCCAAAAATATTCCACACAGGTTTAGCAAACTAGATCATATTTTATGAGTAAAACAAGTCCAAAAGGACAAAAATCCAATAAGTAGAACCAAAATTTGAATTTTCAAACAACAAATCAAAAAGTAGTTCTTCGAAGCAAATAGTGCTTAGTGGTTACTTGAGGTCATGTTGGATCGGGGTAAATCCAAAGTTCAGGCTGACTGCAATGGAGTTGTTCAAATCAAAATGGGAGAGGAAGAAGTATAGGTTAAAATTAGCTTCTTATTTATATAGAACAAAAATCATAAAGGGGGAATGAACCACATGCATCTTTATGCCAAAGTCTTTGAAAAAAGTATTCTTGAGACCCTCAACCACGCTGTCATGGCCTGGAGTGTATTTTATGTCTGCTTGCGTGAGCTGGTAAATGGTTTCATCATTGGGTCTTTTTCACTTGAGTGCCCCTTTCTCCAAGTGATACTACATCCTCCACTCGGAGGGAGACTGTCTGTGTAGCGACAGTGGTATGTGCTTAACATTAGCTCCTATCCAGTAAGGTAGGTGTTAGACTTTGCTTTTACAGCGAGTTTATCCCCAGATTTTTTGCTTTGTGGCCTTCTGTTTCTGACGTGTTTTGCTGGGTTTTTTGACTCTGGGCACTTTGCCACTGCTGATCAATTTTAAATTGCATATGCACTCCCTGTAAATTGTATGCATGGATTGGTGTTTCCATAATTGGTTGATTTGAATAACTAATCAGTCCCTGGTGCAATGCACTGTGTGTGCCCAGGGCCTGTGAATCAAAGGCTGCTAGTGGGCCTGCAGCATGATCGTGCCACCCACATAAGCAGCCTATAAATTTAACTCAGGTCTGCCATTGCAGAGCCTGTGTGCAGTCTGGTACTGCATTGTCGACTTGGCAAGTACACACACTTGCCAGTCCCTAACCTTCCTTTTTCTTACATGTTAGTCATCCCTAAGGTAGGCCCAAGGTACCCCTGTGGGCAGGGTGCAGTGTATGTGAAAGGTAGGACATGCCCTGGTTCTGTCCTGATAGTGAAATGCTGCCAATTTAGTTTTTCACTACCTATTCCCATAGGATAAAATGGGGAGTTTGCTTATAACATCTTTTAAACATAACTGCCCCTTGGAATCAAGCAGGAAAATAATGTTTAATATGCCTGAACTCGGAATGTTAAAAGGCGTCTTTTGCTGAGGGTGATTTTTACATTCTGTGCTTAAAAATACCTCTCTTAAACAATAGGTATTTTCTTGCTTAGCCTTCCAGTTTGCCTCTGCTATGATGTGTATTGACTGTCTAGCTTTGGAGTGACAGGGGCTGGGGATGTGCAGTGGCTCCAGAGAGTCTTGATAAGTCAGCGCTGGGCTGAATTGGCCTGGTCTGCATTTGGAGTAGTGGGAGTAGTAGCACCGACCCCTGATTCGGGCTGTGTCTGCATTCCACAATGATGGCTCCGCCCCACTGTGGTGTGTCTGCATCCAGGGATCACACTGACAATGGAGGTTGTTGTGCACTTGCAAAGTGCCCCTCAGAACTGGTTTGGACTCGGCTTAGAGCCATGGGCCAGGGAGAACAAAGATTTACTATATAAAAAGAGGGGCCCAGACTTTTAGATCACTTCTGGGAATCAAGAGGAACCTTTGCCAAGGCGAAGACCCGGAGAAGCTGAGGAGGAATACTGCCCCTGTGCTGTTTGCTGTCTGGGGTTGGCCTGCAGTGGCTACTTTCTGCCAAGGAAAGGGAAAAGGATTTTGCTGTTTGCTGTTTCCCCTGCTTGAGGGAAGATCTCCGAGGGCTTGGAAATGAGATTGCCTCCTGTTCTGAAGTCTCAGGGACCCCAAAACATTACCACCAGCTCCCCTGAATTCCTTGCTGGGTGTTCTGACCTGTTAAGAGGTGCCTGCTTTTGTTTTGGACCTCTGTAGGCTGTTTGCCACTGGGAGCTGGAAAAGTAATGCAACTTTGAGATGCGCAACACATACGCACCTGTTTCCAACGCATCACTGAAGAAATTGTCGCAGCGCCCACCCACGGCTCCAGGAATCGTGCATGCACATCAAGTGCACCGATCTCTGTAGCATGAGATCACTGCACCGATTCCGACACAAGGCCTGCTGTGCGGCTGCAAGAAACCACGCATCATCCCAGATCGTCGCATTGCATCGAGCCACCAAATCTGTCACATCCTTGGGGGACACAGTAAAAAACCGACGCATCACCTCTCAAGGCAGTAAGAAACCGAAGCATAACCTCCTCTCCGGTAAGGAACCAACACATTACCTCCCCTTCACAGCAGTAAGGAACCAATGCATCACCGCCCCCAGAGAAAGGAACCAACGCATCTCCTTCCCTGAGTGTAAGGAACCGATGCATAACCTTCCCTGCGACCCTTTTTGTTTGTGTGTGCGCCGCCTCCAAGGTACTTTGTGTGAAAAGTGTTTCATCTGCAATTTGCTATGAAATGAACTATTTCTACCTTTTTTAGAATCATATTTTTATTACTATATTGTGGATTTTGTCGTTTTGGTCTTGTTTGGTTTAGATAAAGATTACTTATATTTCTAAACTGGTGTGGTGTCCATTTGTAGCGTTTTCACTGTATTACTGTATGTGTTCATAAATGCTTTACACACTGCCTCTAAGATAAGCCTCTCTTCTCATGCCAAGCTATCAAGTGGGTGAGTAGGGGTTATTGTAGAAGTGTATCCCCCTTACCCTGACTAGAAGCAAGAGTCCCTATTTGAACAAAGGTACCTACCTCTGCCAACTAGAGACCCCCCATTTCAAACAGTAGGTTTAAAAAAAAAGCTATATAAGGATAAGGTTAAAAACTGTTCAGTATTAAAATGGGCAATTTATTAGTCCACAACACCTGGTAATCAGGTCAACATGTTTCTGCCAATTCAAGGCCATACGGATCTTGTGGCTTTCATCAGGACCATTATTGTTGAAGGCCTAAATTCTAGGGTACTTTAACGGCATGTATAAGTGTGAGCAAGTTTAGTCATTCACTCATCTTCATCTTGGAGCACATTGTGCTCTGAGTATGTTGTAGTTACTGGTTCTACATTAGACCTGGAACTTATAGGGGAGTTGGTATTGCCCCCTGGACATGGCGAGTGCTCAGTACAATATTCTGCTGGTCTGAGTCGACCGCTGCATTTCAGTTGTTACCGCGTCTCCTGCATATTCCAAAATACAACCAGAATGGAGAGCAGGCCAGCTACAGGACTCACAGATCCAGGTGAAATTGAATGTTGTATGGAGGTAGCGTTAACTTTGAAGATTCAATGCCTGGGCTCCGCTCTGCGTTGGCAATTAGGGCTTCACCAACAAACCGCTTTACGATGCAGGTGCTGGGCAGTCAGCGAGCCACACTCTCTGGCATCATCGAGCCTTGCAGTCTGATAAAGTGATTTCGTTGATCGGCTCCAATGTCGGCATTGGAGTGCAGAGCGTTGGATCCGATCACTGCAAATTTGCCCATGCGTTGATTTTGATGGTTCTGGACTGCAGTAGCCACTTTTCAAAGGACTAGATTGGCAAGACTTGGCTGGGCAGGACTCACAGATGGAAGAGTCCAGGTGCTATTGCAGGGTTGAAGGAAGTCTTTAACCCTTTCGATGCTGATGACGAGCTCAGCTCGTCATCACCCACGGGTGTCGTGTGCTGATGACGAGCTGAGCTCGTCATGACAACAGCAAAATGGTAATTTGCAGCACAGCGCAAAAATCACCGCAGCAGCGATGCGGTTAAGGGCTCTGAGACTTCATAACAGGTGGCCAAACTGCAAGCCCTTGGAGGCACTCTGGATTCAAGTGAGATGCGTCCAATCCTACTCCTCGGCATGGCAGACATCAGCATGCAGCAGGGTAGCAGAGCGAAAAGAAAAGCAATTCTTCCAGAGCAGCAGTCAAGCAGAGTGGCAATCCTTACAGCACATCAGCTTTTACTCCTGTCAGAGTTCTTCACAGGTCCAGTAGTGTACTGTCCTGGTAGGGTTAAAGGCCCAGTATGTAGACACAGGTGCACCTTTGAAGTGAGGGTGACTTCTAAGCAAGCCCTTGATGTGCACAGGTCCCCCTTTCTTCCAAGCTCTGGCTCCAGACTATCAGTAGGGGGGAATCATCTGTTTGTGTGGTAAACAGGACACTGGCTATTCAGGTGTAAGTCTCAGCTCCCCCTTCCTGCCCAGGAAGAGCTATCAGAATACATATAAATGCAGATGAGTCCCTGTCACACCAACCCTTCCTGTTTTTGTGGCTCTCTACAGGAAATGCACAAACTGTAGCTCTCACCCACCTCATACCTGTATTGGAGACAGGCTGCAAGGCACACAGAGGAGAGCAGAGAAATGTCCACCTTCTAAAAGTGACATATCTAAAATAGTGATGTTAAATTCAACTTTACCAATAGAGTGGATTTGTCATTACCATTTCACAGATATGAAACATGATGCAATCACTCCTTTCTAATCAGGAAATGCAGCTTAAAAGTGTGTTAATTAAATCCCCATGCAAGCCTATGAGAGGAATAGGCCTCACAGTAGAGAAAAACAAATGTGGGTGTTTGTCACTACCAGGACATGTGGAACTTAAATGTTCATGTCCTACCTTTACTTACACATCACCCTGCCCTTAGGGCTACCTAGGACCTATCTTAGGGGTGACTTATATGTAATAAAATGAGAGTTTAAGGTTTGGGAAGTGGTTTTAAATGCCAAGTCGAAGTGGCAGTAAACTACATATGCAGGCCTAGCAATGACAAGCCTGGGACAGGTTTGAAAGGCTACTTGGGTGGGTGGCACAATAAGTGCTGCTAGCATTCAGGTTACAGGCCTTGGGTATATGGTATACCCCTTTGCAAGGGACTTAAAAGTAAACTAAATATGTCAATTGGGTATACACCAATATCACCCTGTTTAGGGGAGAAGCACATGCACATTAGCATGGGTCAGCAGTGTTAAAGTGCTCAGATTCCTAATGCCAACAAAACGAAACTGCAAAAAGAGGAGGTAAGCAGGCAAAACGTTTGAGGGAAGACCACCAAAAGAATGACAGGTCTAACAACCAATTTTAAACTTTTTTCAAACAAAAAGACAATGTTACAGGAGATCTTAAATATAAAGCGAGAAAGTTCATGATTCCCTTTAAGATGCATACTCTCTATTTTTATTAGTTCTAATGTCAACACAGTCTTTTGAACGTTAAAGAGCCTTAACTGGAGGTTTTGTAATAGATTTAAAGTCTGTCACAGAAGCCAAGTTACATAAAAGAAGGCCCGAATGTAAAACATCTAAAACATCAGACAAAAAGATGGCCAACAGTTGGCCTGGGAAATCAGACCCTATCTTTACCTCATGCCAAAATTTCATATTTTAAGGACAAATGCACTATAAACACTTTTCACTTTCACCTTTAGTTGGGGAAACAATGTATTGTACGCCACAAATCTATTTTTTGTCATACTGCAGCCAATATTTGTGAAACTACTACAAATGTACCTTTAAATGCAGAATACATTTTAAATGCACAGTTTATAGTTGTTGCTTTATTTAAATAAATGTAAAGTTAGCACTAGTTATTTGCTGGTGCTATGAGTAAATGTAAATGTAAATGTGTTTCGATTTATATAGCGCAACACTTTAACCCAGGGGTCTCAAGGCGCTTGCTTAGGGAACCCGTCCTGGTATTCCCCTGTGAGATACCCTGGCCGGGTATCCACAAGGTGAAAGCCAGGCATCCCGCCGCGAGGGGCCGTAGTGGAGATTAAGCAAGCTATTGCCCAGAGTCGCAGAGTGTGACCCCGTGAGTCGAGTAGGCACCAGAGCGAGAATTATCGACTCCGTGGATTTTTGAGCCCCAGACCCACCATCGAACCCTGGTCCACGGCCGATCTCAGCTTCCGGGTCTGTCGCCTCTAACACTGAGCCACGCTTCTCCACTCTCAGCTTCCGGGTCTGCCGCCTCGAACCAATGAGTAAAGGTTGTTACACGCTTTGATGTGGTGCTAGCACAAATCCTTATTTTTTTATACAGCATTTCTTTAGAAAAAAACATGTTAAATGTGTGGTAAAATACTTCCTACACATTTCAACTATGACCAATTGATGAACTCTATAGGGTGACATTATGAATGTATGACGTTACAACGCATACATTCACAACGCATACCATTACAACGCAACTTTTACTACGCAAGATCCATTACAACGCATGCCATTACAACACATACCATTACAACATAAGTATGGCTAAGTATTTTTGTATATTAATTTTTTGGAATGTAATAGTAGTGTAAGTGTTGGATAGTGTAGGGGTTTAAATTACTATTGTAACTCCAGGGGGGTGTAATAGTAGGGTAAGTGTTGGATGGTGTAGGGGTTAAAATTACTATTCTAACTCCAGGGGGGTGTAATAGTAGGGTAAGTGTTGGATGGTGTAGTGGTTAAAATTAAATTACATTAAATTTAAATATATTAAATTAAATTACATTTAATTATTTTAATAAAATCTAAGTAAATTAAATTAAAATTAGAGTAAAATTAATTAAATTAAATACTTAACCATACTTATGTTGTAATGGCATGCGTTGTAATAGCACCTGCGTTGTAATGGCATGCGTTGTAATGGATCTTGCGTTGTAATAGTAGTGCGTTGTGAAAGTTGCGTGGTAATGGCTGTTTCCCGACATTATGATCCTTTTATTGTCACAATATTTCCTTCTGAACTTAGGGCAGGTATTTAAAGAACAAGGCTCATATTCATAAGAGTGCCAGACAGGGCTGTTTATTAAAAGTTTAGTGTGTGAAGGTATCTTTGAAAGGCTGAATCCTTTTCCATTTTGTGTGTTTGCAGTATTGTTTGCTTCCTTAAAAATGTTATTTTATCATTTAGACCAAAATACATTCTATGGCAATGGTACCTCCTTTAAAAAAACTTCAGCATAGCAAACAAAATGCAGTGATAACTGATATTAACAGATACCTCTTAATTACTCAAGATGTTCTTGATCTAACACTTTGTATTAAGAATGTACAAATGCAGCAGTACATGTTTGGCTCTAAGTAACATGAACACTACAAATGCTCTGGCCGAAGCCACCAAGATCCCCTGCGGTGTACTCCAAGGATCCTACCTCAGCCCGACCCTTTTCAACGTCTACATGACACTGTTCGCCAACATCATCCGATCGCATGACCTCAACATCGTCTCATATACCGACGACACCCAGCTGAACCTCTCCCTCACGAAAGGACTCCGCCAAAACCAACTTCCACGAAGGAATGAACGCCGTCGCCGAATGGATGAAGAACAGTCACCTGAAACTGAACTCGGACAAGACAGAGGTCCTAATACTCAGCTCCACCCCGTCCGCCAGGGACGACTCCTGGTGGCAGGCCTCGCTGGGAGCTGCGCCGACACCCACGGACCACGCACGCAACCTGGGGTTCATCCTGGACTCATCACTGTCAATGACCTTCAAGTCAACGCCGTCTCCTCCTCCTGCGTCAACACCCTCTGCATGCTTTGCAAGATCTACAGATGGATCCCCACCGGAACCAGGAGGACTGTCACCCAGGCCCTCGTCACCAGCAGGCTGGACTATGGCAAAGCCCTCGATGCGTGAACCACAGCCAAACTCCAGAAAATACTTCACTGCTTACAAAACGCCTCCGTATGCCTCGTCCTCGACATCCCCCGGAACAGCCACATCACTGCCCACCTGAGAGACCTGCACTGGCTCCACGTCAACAAGAGGATCACCTTCAAGCTCCTCACCTACGCTCACAAAGAACTCCACGACGCCAGACCAACATACCTCAACAAATGACTCACCTTCTATACTTTCAACCTTTGCCTTTACTGGACCGTAGAAGAAGGGAGCACTCCAGTGTCTACAATGGAGCTCCCAACATTCCAATGTTCTAATATGTAAATAGCATAGGTGCACTATGGGAAAAGAGCTCACCTATCAGAGAGATACTATTCTGTGGGTTCATTGGGTGTAATTTCATTGATATTGATTCATTGGTCACAATTTATAGAAAATAAAAGGCTGAGTCCTTGTGATAAATATAATCTAAAAGGCATATTAGGCCAAATTATGATATGTGGCCCAGCACAGATAATATATATGTTTCAGGTTATTCTGCAGACCCTATGTTTTCGTATTACATGTGAGCGCACAACGAAGGAGCTGCATCATCTCTGCGCTCTTTAGATGTGATCAGTATCATATTTTCTTTCTCAGGACCCTCCAACCTGAGGGTCAGAAGACCCTACAAATGTGAGGAAAGTATTAACTTTTACTTACCCTTTTATGATTGTTCAGCCCTTCTTCATCCTTCAAGAGACCGAGAACACACAAAAACACAGAAGTGTCAGTAAAGTACTATTGCCCTTAATATAAGGTTGATTGTGATATGTGCAGAAACTGCTGTTACAGTATGCATGAGATTTATGAGTTTTGTGATAAATATCGGCAGGTCAAACCTACCAATATTCATTGTGAGAAAAAAAGTCCAGTATTTATGAGGACATGCAGATTTAGGTGCAGTGAGCACCAAAATGTGCAGCCTATGCTCCCAAACCTCGTAATTACATAGTAATTACCACCTCCAATAAATTCTAACACTAGATTTTATCAGGTGAGACAAATGTACAAATGACCAGGCCACTCGTAAAGAGGATGTATGTGTCTGCATACTGTGATCTCCCCTGAGTTGGTGTGCACAGCATCAATGGAAGTGTACAACTCCAGGGTAAACAAGTAGCATACTGTATTTAGGCACATAGCGATGCAGGCCACCGCGTGCTGATGGGTCTCGGGTAAGGCCAAAAAACGAAAAACAAAACATAATTTCACGTGCAGTGTATCTGACCAAGAATCTGAAAGTAAATTCAAATGTATAGTTTATGGAGCCGATTTTGCACATTGCGAATAATATTGATATGTATCTATATCTATCAATATCTATAGAGATAGATAGATAGGTAGATAGATAGAGAGAGAGATAGACAGACAGACAGACAGACAGACAGACAGACAGACAGACAGACAGACAGACAGACAGACAGACAGACAGACAGACAGACAGACAGACAGATAGATAGATAGATAGATAGATAGATAGATAGATAGATAGATAGATAGATAGATAGATTGATTGATTGATTTAGAGAGATATTTCCAAAGGGATATCTCGGCGCAGCGGCATAACAAAATGCAGGGCAGGGAGCTTAAAACATTAAAATTATTCCGTTTTTAATAATTTTCTAAAAGTGTCATGAACGGTGCATAGATAGATAGATGTCAGTCACCAATATGCATTTAAAATATTGTATATTAGGGTTTTTATTCGGTCAAGCATCAGAACTTATGTGCCCTTTCGGTGGAAGGCGCATCTTAAACGTCGACTTTAGTTTAACTGCCTCACATTTTAAGCTGCCATTGGCTTCCCGGAGTCTAATGGCTGCTGCAGCAGCCGTCCGATTTAATGTCCGACTTAATGACTGGTAAACAGAGTGTGCGTTTAATTCCCCAGGCCCGCCTCGCCAGTTGGAGGGCTGGTGGCAGACGCAGAGGCCGGCCTGATGCTGGAGCTGCGGGGTGTGCGCGCGGCCTCCGGATGTTTTGGCTGCGCGGCCGCCCCATACGGCCTCCGCAGCGCTTTGCCTTTAATGCCCATCTGCCGCCGCCTGACGCTCAGCTGTCCCTCCGCGCTCGTGCGTGCCCTGCTGCAGTCGCGCGCTGCTCGGCGTTTCCCGCGCGCATGCCGCGGCCACGAGGCTGGCGCCGGGCGGGCTTGACATTGGCTGCTCTCTGTGCAACGTGCTTCAGCGGGTTTTGGAGTCTTCAATTTATAATTGAACTCAAAAATAGGCAGAGGAAGTGGGATAATGAGGTTTTAAATATTTTCTGGGTGATTTCGCCAGAAAATGAGCCGTCATTGTGCTTGCCTGCCTCTGAGTGTGGCATAAGAGCCCCTCCATCTGAAAACGGTACTTTTGTTCCCAAACCGTCAATGGCGGGGGTTACTTTCCAAGTTTCAGTCAGATCGCTATGATGAATCGCTGTTTACAGGCCATCCAGAGCCTCTCAAGGGCTGATGGATTGAAAGCCAATAAATAACCCTGTCAGCGCAATCATTATCAGCTCTGGGGATGGAGCACATTTTAGAATCATTCATTAGGCACTTTTGGGAAGTTACACTTGCAATGCCGTTCTGTGGTATAATGAACAGTAATGCGTATATTTAACAACAGGATAATATTAAATTCATTAGTTGTCAAATTACAGTTTGTACACTCAAATTAAAGTTGCCATTTGGAGACCCGATTAGGGTGCCTTTTTATAAATAAGCAGAACTCACCTTTTTTTGGCTGCTTTTTTTAATCGTATTGAAAATAAGGTCCTTGATGTGTAGTTATTTTTGTTCCGATCTGCTGAATTAAATG
Organism: Lissotriton vulgaris; assembly: GCF_964263255.1. Lineage (NCBI taxonomy): Eukaryota > Metazoa > Chordata > Amphibia > Caudata > Salamandridae > Lissotriton > Lissotriton vulgaris. The sequence continues at coordinate 313,297,215 of NC_141690.1, forward strand.
CTAACAATAAAGTGTATATCCTCTTTGTGAGAAACTGGATTACTGGTTTAAGGGGGTGAGAACCCACTTCAAATATAATCACAGTCCTTGTCTGGATGACCCATCAAATGTACTGAATTAACCAGTGCTTAACCCTCTGGTAGCATGGCACAAAGCAAGTTGGGCTTAAATTAGAGGCAATGAGTGAAGCATCTATGCAGCCACTGCTTAATTTGTAAAATATTAGGTGCCAGGGCTCTGACCAGGAGACCACTGCAGCTCGCACCACCAATCACCCCTGTTATTGCTGCCAAACCAACTACTGACCATCTATCTCGCATGTAAATGTGACCGTTAAAATTATTCCAGGTCCCAAAATTAAAGGAATGGCTGTGGAGACAGGTATTAGTAATTTTATTAATATATATTGTTTTCCTAAGCAACTGCTATACAGCTTATCTCTAAATTACATGAGCAGCGCCACCTTATGGCAGACTGCCCTAAGTGTAGTGTTGACAATTAGGTGCCAGGGACGAGCACTGGAAACCAATTAAGTGCCTGTGCTCAGCACCGGAAAGCTCAGTCTCAAATTAAACACTGTATGCAGCACACAAACAGTAATAAAGTGAAAACACAACACAAGGAAAATCCCCAAAACAACTTAGAACAGACATCAATTAATCACATTGCGCTTGGAGGTGCTGAGAAATCGTCTTGAGAGGGTGCTGCATTCCTACTTCTATATAACTATTCCCACTTCTGCTTCCCCACTTCTGAGTTTGCCTGTTTCAAAGATAGGAAGAAGCATTATGGTTTGGATATTACCAGCATCCCAATAGTGTCCCAACAGGCACAATTTTAGCAAGAGGCCGTATGATGAGTCCCTAGTGGAAGAACTAGCAGTGTGTCCATTTAGACTGGGTAAAAGGAAAAAGACGCCCTCCTTCAGAGAGTTGGAGGAAGAAGACCCAGTGAGCATATTCAGGTGAGTGGAAGAGCACAACAGTCTTGGGCTCCCTAAGGGAGGTAGAGAAAGGGTGTAACGTAGGCCCCTGCAGCCACTGTGGGGCACGAAGGCCCCCAACCGGTGCTTAATTTGAGCCAGTGGTTTCCTGTGCTTAGCAACTACACTTAATCACCAACACCAGTGCTTTTCTTGAGCACCAGTTAAAGACATTTATGGTAAGCACAAGCAGTGCTTGAAATGGAAAAGTAGAGTATCTGTTTGTTTCTGAGAAGTGCTGGTGCTCTCCAATTAAAAGTATTATGTCACTCTTGAGAAGTGCATGTACTCTCACTCTCAAAATAAAAAAGTGCTGGTACTCCGTACAGGACAGTACCGGCTCATTGGAAGCACTGGGCACAGGGAGATTAAGTGATTTGCCCAGAATCAGAGGATGTTCAGCCGACACCGAGATTAGAACCTGGTTCCCCAGCTCCGAAGTGGGCAGCTCTGGCAATTATGCTACATCCTCTCCCCACTTGCATGGCTAGTAGTTGGTTCTGCTTTTGGCAGCGTTTAGAGAGGAAATGATCTGGTACAAGCTCCCTCCTGATGAGAGACCCAGCAGTTATTTTTTTACAAATAAACCACTGCTCCCAACCCTCCTGGGGGCCTTGAAGAGGACCCCACTCAGCCCAAGATTAAATGAATATCTGTGAGGTGTGGGAGATTCAGAGGCCTCTCAATACATTCTGCAGGGCGGCCATCATCTTGAGTTGCGCCACTGAGGTGGAGGAGGAAAAGAAGATGCACCCACTTATGCAGATTGGGAATAAGGGATGCTGTTCTAATTCCTCTGGATGGAGTATGTATGCAATTGCACTTTCCATTTTATATGACCTCTTTCCTTCTCTCACACTGCTAGTGGAAAGCTCAATTCACCTTTTACACCACTTGCACCTGGATCATTGAAATTTTATATTAAGAAGTGTTGGTGAAGCATGTCAGATATATGTGGACACCCCCAAAGGTATTCAGTATATTTGCATTTCAATCAATCAATCAATCATATCATTTGTAAAGCGCAGTACTCACCCGTGAGGGTTTCAAGGCGCTGGGGTGGGGAATGCTGCTACTGCTCGAAAAGCCAGGTCTTGAGGAGTTTTCTGAAGGTCAGCAGGTCTTGGGTCTGACGTAGGTGGATGGGGAGGGTGTTCATTTGATTTAATTTCTCTGACTGCCTTGTTGCCCCCCTGGGAACTCCACTGCTTCACTTCAGCTTTAGGTGTAATTTAGGAGTCCAGAAAAGTGTTTATGCTATTGTGGGGATGCCACATTCGGGAGTGACATAATTCCAGACAAACCTATCCTGATCTTGGCTCTTAAATTTGGAAGTTATATTTACCTGCAGAAGTAATAGCTATGCATCTGCTCACACTGATGACTTCTCCATCAATGCTCTTTGCCAAACTATCCAAAAAGTGAAGTCTGCAAATGAAATGGAACTGAAAATTCTTATCAGTAATTGTGTGAAAAAAAAGTCTGCTGCAATACCCGCGTGTTTTAATTTCTAAGTAGCACTGACTTTTTATATAGGATTTTTATGGATCGCTTTATGTACATTTTAGGAATGGTTTGTTCTTGGGAGCTGTGAGATTTTTTTTTTAATTAGCTTAGCTGTTGAAATCCTCCAAACGAACATGCAGAATCAAGATGATAAAACAATTACATTGATTGACTTATTTCTCCCACTAAACCTTATATCTCGTTCTCTCTCTCAAGTGGACATTCAATGTGTCAATTTAGTGATTTATCATAGTATCTAATGACGAATTGTAGGTCACTTACATTATAAGTGGATCCTGTCCATCCATCCATCCGACATTACGTCCGTTCATCCATCCATCCATCTCCTAATTTGTTGGTCTATCTATATTCCCCTCTCGATATCCATAAATGGATTTGTCTATGGCTCCCCAAACTACTATGTCAAGGCTTTGAAATCAACTAAGCTCTCCTTTTCTAGAAAGAACCAAAGCTTATAGAGCCATTTAATAAATAATGTTTTCCAAAATAAATAATTTTAAATAAAAAGCCTTTTTGGTACATTTTGCTTCACTGTACATTCCCACCCCGAGATCTATGTAATTACCTGTTTAACAAAAAATAAAATTCTTGGATTTTCTAAAAAATCAAGTAACTTTAAACTTTGTAATTCTCAAAAATGTGGTGAACGAGTAAATTGCATGTTTGTTCACAGTACTTGAGTGCAGGCGTTGCTTGAAAGATTGACCCTTTCAAAGAATGAGACAAAAGCGAGGGAACAACAAGTACAAAGAGGGCTGCGCATTGAATAGTTGAAATGCAGAGGACATAGGGGCACATTTATAAAAGAATGGCAGAGCACTGCGTTAAGCCAAAATAGCTAACGGCGCGCTCAGCCATTCTGAAAACGCATGAATGCATCGTATTTACAACAATACGGTGCATCCCTGCATTTTACCTAGCGCTTGCACTGAACTCAGCTGCCTAGTGCTAATGAAGGCACCCGTGCCTCATAGTGCAATAGTACCTGCGTTGAGGGAATGATGGCTTATGTGAAGGAAGGTCCCTCTTCCTGCACATAAACAATCCAGAAAGGCGATTTGAAACTTCTGTGTGTGCTGCATTGTGCACCCCACAAAGAAGTTGTAATTCGTCATTTTTAAAATGATTGTTTATGTGAAGGAGGGAACACCTTCCTGCCCAGACACAATCATTGATGGCATTTTGATGTTTCTATGTGTGCTGTAGCACACATAGGGCCATATATATCAAGCAAATTCGCATTTGCAAACACCGAAATTCGCAGAATTCCGGTGTTTGCGAATGCAAATTTGCTAAATGGTACGTATTAAGGAAAATCTGGTGCAAAATAAGGAATCGCAAAATTTGCGATTCCTTATTTTGCAATTGCATTTAAGGAATCGCAAATTTTGCGATTCCTTAAATGCAATGTATGAAGCAAAAAAAAATTCAAATTGTCCTTAAGGAATCGGAAATTACCACCAACTTCAAGTTGGTGGTAAGTTGCGAATTCCTTGAAAAATGCACATTTTTGCATTTTTCAAAGTGCCATGCGACACACATACATGCCCTTAGGGTATGTATGTGCGCCACATTTGCACCCATGCTTATTTCAGGGGTGCCACAGGGTGTCCTTTGGACACCCCTGCACCCTGGAAATTATTCTCAATTTGCGATTCTCAGTATTGCGAATTGCAAATTGACAATAACTTCCCATTCATTCCTAAGGGCCTCCTGGCCAATAGAAATGAATGGGAAAGTATTCCCTAATTGCGATTCGCAATTTGCTAATCGCAATTAAGGAATACTAAGAATTCGCGAAAAAATTGCGAATTTGTACATACATCCCAATTTGTGATTCTGAAATAGCGATTTCTAAAAAATCGCTATTTCAGAATCGCAAATCAGGTTGATGATACATATGGCCCATAGAAACAGCAAAAACGATGAGAAATAAAGCATTTCTCCTCATTCGCTATGTTAAGACCAGGTTTTCCCTGGTCTTAATTTTGATGCTGCCTCATATTTACGCCACCCTTGTAAATAGGCGCAGCGTAAAAAACAATGGGTGTTGCAACTGAACTCCCACGCTGAACGCCACCATGTTAATAAGGCGAAGCCAATATTGCCACAGGAACATCGATAAAAGTGACATTCCAGTGGAAATAGGGCCTTGTAAATATGCCCCTTAGACTCTTAGCAAACTTTTATTTTCTAACGTGTACACTGCACATAGATTACAGGATATCTCAGCACATCTAAACGTTTCTTCAATAGTCAGTATTTTTCTAATTAAATACTTTTGCATAGCAGAGTGTACATTTACAGGCTCCATTTCAATAATTATTTCTTGATTTAATGTTGAATCCATATCAAATGCCACTTGATGATCTCTTTATTGTGCCAGGAAGACAATAAGTATTTTTAAATGTTGCTCTTGTTTATTTTTAGCATCTACATTCTGGGGCACATTTACTATTTTCTCACACAACAAGACGCAGCACGGAAACGTGCTGCGCTGTATTGCACTGCTTGAAAGGGAAAGAGTAGAATTGTTCCATGTTTACATTATGGGCAGGATTGTTTTTGTGCCAGGTGATACACCTTCCTGCCCCAAAACAGCTGCAGAATAGCACACATGGAAAGTGGAAGTATGTGGGAGAAATAACAATATTAACAATATTTTTCCTCAATACGTCTCTGACTTGTAGGCTCACCGTTTTGGTGCAAACCCAGATTTACAAGTCTTTGTAAAGTCTGGGGGCCTCATTTATGAGGTTGTGCGTCACTTTTACGCCGCCGATGCGTCACTTTTTGTGACGCACCGGCGGCGTACAAAATGCGCCTTGTTGCGCCATATTTACAAAGTGATGCATCTAGGTAGATGCGTCACTTTGTAAACCCCTGCGCCATATTATACCTGCGCCAGGTATAATGTATGAAAAGGGGGTGTTTTGACGCAAGAAAGGGTCATGGAAGTGACGTAGTGAAATCGATAAGATTTCACTGCGCTATTTCTTGGCTGCTATTGCGTCAAAATCTTACGTCTGCATCAGGGCAGGCGTAAGACTGACGCAGGCACTAACAACATGGGACTTGCCCATGTGAAAGTACACATTGCTGTAGTTGCGTCACTTTTGCGACACACTCCAGCAATACGTCACTTTTGCGCCTACAGATATGTCAGAAATACTGACGTATCTGTAACTCCTTGCGACATGATGCATCACATTATAAATATGACGCATCATTCATGACGCAAGGAAAGCGAACTGAGAAGTGATGCATCGCTGCTTTCACGCAGCGATGCGTCATTTCTCATAAATGAGGCCCTGGGTTTGCATCCAAATACATCGCTGAATGCATGGGAACTCCCATGCTCCAGTAATGTAATGTCTACCCAACACAAATTAATGCAAGGCAGCGCTATGCATTGCGTTGTGTTACTTGGTGTTTATTAAATTATGCAAAGTGACTTTGCGAGGCTTAGTAAATAGCAAATAGAAATACACTCAAGCTATAAATGAGGATGATAGCCAAATTGGTTATAAGGTCATTCAGAGGGCAGAACTAAATATCTTTCTCAGAATGTTATCATTTTATCTCATCAACCTGACAGTGATAAGCTTATAATGACTACGAATCAAAGACTCAGCTCACAAAGAATGCTTCTCAAAATTAAAAAAATCTTCCAGCAAAACTGTATGCTTTTGAGAGGTCAAGTGAGTAGGTGAGTATAAAAGACTGCAAGAAGTGTGCAGAAAATAAAAGTGAATGGGGGTGTATTATGCATAAAGAGGTAGCATATGTAATTTATGAATCAGATATCTAATGTCTGCCAGTTGGAGAGACACTCACTGTACTTCAGCAAACAAAATATTTGTATTGCCTGTAATCGGGAGGGGGGCTAACATAATAAAACATTCAGGTTTTTGATATCTTTGCAGGTGTTGGTTTGCAGCTTTGTAGGCAAGATTGATTTTGTGCCGGATGGGGCCCCTTCCTGCACAGAAGTAATCCTACCAGGCGTTTTCCTCTTTCCAGGTGTGCTGCATCACACATAGAAAGAGTGAAAAACAAGGAGAAATTACGTCATTTCACCTCGTTACGCCTCACCTTGGATTTGGTCTACCCCAGGTTTACATGGTATTTTAAATCTAGGGTAGGGTCAAATTCCATGAGTGTTGCAAAGGAAAACCCACTGTAATGCCCATGAAACGCCTCCCGGGCGCAGTTAGGGGATGCGGTGATTTGATCGGCCTCACCCTACTCTTAATTTATGAGGCCACTGAAAGCCACGCAGGGTGGCTTTGCGTGGCTTCAAAAATCTTTATGAGAGCCCTGCGTTATACATGTACCACTTTACGTGGTGCAAAAGTGACGCAGGGCTCTCATAAAGCCCCTAAATTCCCACTGTCTTTACTTGCTTAATTCCACATGAGGCGATAACTATGCTACCTGAAAATCAAATCCACTAAACATGTGTTTAGCATTTCATAGGGGTTCAATTACTCACCAAAATGATGTCCTCTTCCAATATAGACCCCTCTGCAAAGGGGTCATGTTTGCATTAGTATCCACAGAAAAATACTAATGTATGCATTCTGCCAATCAGGGCTTTCAGGCCAAAATGTAATTCACAGGAGAAATTCATAGCCCTGCAAAAATGTAATTTTATTTTACAGTTTTCTACGTAGCGCGAACTTGACCCGAATTGGGTATCAGAGCGCTTTACATGGCACCATTTTCATTATATGAGGACACATTCATTATTTTGTTAGGGAAGTGGAGATTAGGTGATTTGCCTAGAATCACAGGATCTTCAGCGTTATTGCAGAGCTTCGAACCCAGTTCCCCAGATTCAAGATCGACCGCCCTAGCTGTTAGGCCAACTCCTCTCCCCAAAATTTGTACTTGTGGATTTGGGAATGGTTTAATTCTGCTATTAACCAATCCGGCAGGGTTAGCATTTCTTGTTTCATCCCTTCAGAAAAGGTTCCAAAACTACTCAAGTTTACTTGTTTGAGAATCTACCCATTTCTTATGCCTATATAACCAGAGGTCTGAGAGAATGGTACTTAGCAACAGAGGATGGGATGAAGGTCCGGCAAAGGATCTTATTACAAGTTAAGAGATACATTTTGATCTCTGTGCAAACAAGTGTTTGCACAAGGATCAGAATTATGAGTTGTGTAATAATTATCACATACTTGAATTTCTCCTTGAAAAATGTCAGCAAGTTAAATCTGCTGAAATCTCCTGGTGGGGGACATTCTGGAAAAATGACAAAGCATGTTGAATTCGATGGTTTAACAACCTACTCCACATGTTAGGTCTCATTTTTCTTTTGAAAACTTTAAACAGGAGGTATTTGCTACATGAGGCAAATACCTCACCCTTTTTGAACAGTGTGGCAAATACCTCACCCTTTTCTGACAAACTAGTAATAAAGCCCAAAGACACCAAAAGCAAAACACACTTCCGGATAAAGAAATGTGAAGCTTGTTAGGGAAATCAGACATGAGCATGGCATAATTTGACAATAAATTCCCAGATGTCATTGATGAATGAATAAGTAAATGAGTGAAAAGCCAAACAAACTGAAAAATGCATGTATGAATGAATGAGCAAACTACCATTGCATGATATACAACTTAGGGTTGGGCCATGCCTAAGTTCAAGTGCTCAGGTAGTCGTGCATAGAAACTCGTTGTAATTGAGAATGAGCTTTACATTTAAGTTGGTTCTCTTGATTTCCACCTCCTATTGTTATTTTAAGTTCAATAAGACAGTATCAAAGGGTGATCTCAGTTTAGTAAAATGGGCTTTTTTTCAAAACTCCTCCAGATCTATGCAGGCTCTGTCTGTTTAGTCATTGTTAAGGGTATTGATTCCACCTTTTCTCAAATGTACCACCACGCTCACTATTAACGCCCTTAGATGAAGAGGCATATTAGCATAAGTATTCCTTGAAGATATCAAATTCATCTGTTGTGTCCCACAAATACCCTGTAGTCTGTGGATGCTTCTGCATCTTATGGGAAGTAACTATAAATATCACCATGATGCCTTAGAACCACCAATCCCTGCAGAATCGTGGTGATTCCCTCTACACTGGTAGGCTGGCATGCACTCCAGGAATCTCTACAAGGCACTGTTTCTGCCACATTGAACAGGGACATGGCCATGGTAGTTCTTGCACCATCATGCCGATATTTGCCACCACACCACTGGAGTAAAGCTAGCCTGGCTGATGAGGGGTGATACACTGAAACCAGTCCTAGGATGCTTGTTTCCAATGAAGGGAAGACCTGGCCTGGCAGTTCGGGCTGGACTGTTCCCATGGGGAGCAGATCTGTGACTGGGGGTGAATGTTTTGCCATTGTGCAACATTCCGTCCATCATCTTGTGTGTTTTGCTGTTCACCCTATGTGGGAAGGGTATGCCCAGACATGGGTCCTGTGCTCACTACGCCACTGGAGTCAAGCTATCCTGGATGAAGACGGCTGATAGCCAGAAACCAGTCCGTGGATGCTTGATTCCGGTTCAGGGAAGACATGGCTTGGCAGTTCGGACTGGACTGTTCCCATGGGGAGCAGGGTCAAGACCTATTTGCATATGGCTGGTTCTAAACTGGAATGGCACAGTGTGCGAAAAACGATGGATTTAGGCCCAGATCTCTGTACTGGGGTGAATGTTTGACTTTGTTCAGCATTCTGTCCATCAATTGTTCTTTTTAATATTTGCCACCACCCGGCCATTCTTCCCAGATGCACCAATAACAGAGGTGCATTAGTACAACTCCTACATGTCAGGATAATGGTGGGGCAGTGGCAGTGGCATGCGATTAGGGCTGCGCATATGTCCAGGTAAAAAATCGAGAACAAATGTATATAATCTGTTTTTATGTTTAGAAAAAAAACACAGACAAGAGGGCAACACATTTTTTTTTTGATTCAGAAAACATTACATGTTATAATACATTTTTTTTTTTACAGTGGCATAAGCTGGTTCCTAGAATGCGCGTTGTGAAAAATGGACTATGTTTCTGCATGTGTCTTTTCAACATAAGTTGACCCCCTCGCACCAGTCTATTGTAAACACTGTTTCTACTACTGTACTTTTGTGTGGCAGCCTAACTCGTCTTGAGTGTTGTACTCCATAGATCTAATTAGACTAACACACCTGATATTCATTTGTTGGTGGAAATATCAGGACTGGTGACCGTGAACACCTTCCATCTATTTCGTTATATTCTGTGTGTTTTTTTAGTTTACAAAAGGGCAAAGGGGAATTTGCATCTTTGGATTCCAGCGCCCAGCGAGGCCTGTAGGTCAAGGCAGGCGTGTATGGAGCTGCCTTTACACATACAACGCACAGCTAATAATTGACCGACAGTGAGCTAGGAAGTGTAGACAGAGCCTGGAAGGCACCCGCTGGCCTGCATTGTTTGTTCCTGACAGTCCATACCTGCTTTGCTAAAAGCCCTGGCTAGACAGAGAAATCCATTTGCTAAAAATGTCCGCTCTAAATTGGTGAAAGTATAAAAAACAGCACTCTCGCTCTGAAAGAGACATGATACAGACATACTAACTGAGGGGAAATGAATACATGCCTGACATAGTTACAATGTCTAGATTTCAGATGAGGTTACAAAATGATGCATTTCCTAGAAAAGGAGGTTGGAAAAAACAGCTAAAAGTATAATGCTCTATGGACATCTTATTTTTGAGCCATAAGTGAGGTCTAAATAATCTTGGATGTCTCTCTCGGTGCACACTAACTATTAAGATTGCATCAGTATTAGGACAGCACGTCTTGCAGCCAGAAAGACTAGAAGAATGGGAATGGGGAAGGAGGAAAAGGGGAGACCCCCGCGCCGCACGGCCACCAGCTGCTGCGTGTGTTCCCCTCTGCCTGCCTTCTGCCTCGCCGCCGGCCTCGCTGACGCCGTGGTCGCTCCCCTCTGGTTTCCCAGTTGTTTTGCCCTAAATTTGTGCTTGTCTGTTTCTGCCGTCTGCTCGCGTATTTTGCTGTTTTTCCTTGTTTTGCCCGTAATTTGTGCTTGTCTGTTTCTGCCGTCTGCTCGCGTATTTTGCTGTTTTTCCTCGTTTTGCCCTAAATTTGTGCTTGTCTGTTTCTGCCGTCTGCTCGCGTATTTTGCTGTTTTTATTTGTTTTGCCCTAAATTTGTGCTTGTCTGTTTCTGCCGTCTGCTCGCGTATTTTGCCGTTTTTATTTGTTTTGCCCTAAATTTGTGCCTGTTAATTTCTTTGTATCCCCTGTGCCGTGTCCAGTTTCCTTCCTGATTGGCCGCCTACCTCGCCGCCCTCCGCTCTCGCTTCCCGCCACCGACATTGGCCCCGCCCCTTTTTCTCTTCTGTTCCCTCCCCGCTCCCGCCTCCCAGCTGCTCCGCCCACCCGCGCACTTCGCCTTAAATGGCGACCGTGCGGACGCGCAGCGGTCACGCGCAGCGGGCGCGCCGATTGTGCGCCGAAGGCGCGCCAAAGGTAAGCCCGTCTACGCCCGTCCGCGACCGGATCGCGACCAGCGCCAGGACCCCTGGCCCCCGAAGACCCCGACCGACCCGCCTGACGTACTCCGCCGCCACCCTCACCGCTCTCAACACCGGCCGACTCCCAGAATGCCATCAAGCCTCTCCACGACGTACCCACGGACCCTTCAGCTGCCACGCCTGCAAGTTCACCTGCATCCGGACCTGCCTCGCACCAGCACCCACCAAGCCGAACACCAGCAGTACCCACCTCAAGTGCATCCTGCTCAACACCCGCTCCATCCACAGACATGCCATCGAACTCTGGAACCTCCTCGACACCACAGCTCCAGACGTTGCCTTCCTCACGGAGACCTGGATGAACGCCTCTTCAGCTCCCGACATCGCCATCGCCATCCCAGAGGGCTACAAGATCGTCCGGAGGGACCGAAACGCCAACCAGATGGGAGGAGGCATCGCCATCATCCACAGGAGCACCATCCGTCTCACGACCAGCACCGACAACTCCCTGACCACCGCCGAACACCTGCATTTCCAGATCCACACCAACCCGAACACCACCCTCAGAGGCACCCTGATCTACCGACCCCCTGGACCACGCACACAATTCAGCGAGGACATCGCCGACTTCGTCAGCCCACATGCCCTCCCCTCCGCTGACTACATCCTCCTGGGAGACCTCAACTTCCATCTGGAGAACAACAACGACCGCAACACCAGCACCCTGCTCGACAACCTCACCAACCTGGGACTCAAGCAACTGGTGTCCACCCCCACCCACCTCGCCGGACACACACTCGACGCTGTCTTCTCATCCAGCAAGGACATCAACTTCAGCCACACCACAGAGCTTCAATGGACGGACCACAGCTGCGTCCACTTCACCTTCAAGAAAACAACGACCCACCACCACCAGCAACAGACCGCCCGCAGAAGCTGGAACAAGATCACAGCAGACCAGCTCGCCACCTCCCTGAGCCAGCACCCTCCTGCCAGCTCAGCGAACCCCAGCCAGGCCGCCGACAACCTCACGAAGTGGATCAGCAACTGCGCGGACGAACTCGCCCCACTGAGGACCCCGCCCAGCAGACCCGGCAGCAAGAAAGCCCCATGGTTCACCGACGAACTCAAGAGCTCCAAGAAGAACTGCCGAGCCCTCGAGAAAGTCTGGAGAAGGGAACCGACACCGGACAACAGGACCTCCTTCAAACTTGCCACCCGGAAACACCACCAGCTGATCCGCGCCGCCAAGAAAACAGCATTCAAGGACCGGTTGGACAACAACGCACACAACTGCAAGGAACTCTTCAACATCGTCAAAGAGCTTTCCAACCCCAGCGCAGGAAACAACGACATCACCCCATCGCAAGACCTCTGCAACTCCCTGGCTTCATACTTCCACAACAAGATCGCGGACATACACAACAGCTTCAACAACCAACCAACGCACACCATGACCGAACAACCACCCCCCACCACCACCCTCCACGCCTGGACCCCGATCAGCACCGAAGACACCATCCGCACGATGAACTCCATCCACTCCGGATCACCGACCGACCCCTGCCCTCACCACGTCTTCAACAAAGCCGACGCTGTCATCGCACCCCACCTGCGAGACATCATCAACACATCCCTCGACACCACCATCTTCCCCGAGAGCTGGAAACACGCCGAACTCAGCGCCCTACTCAAGAAACCAACAGCGGACCCCACCGACCTCAAGAACTACCGCCCCATCTCGCTCCTCCCGTTTCCAGCCAAAGTCATCGAGAAGACCGTCAACAAGCAGATGGCCGCTTTCCTCGAGACGAACGGATCCCTCGACCCCTCACAGTCCGGCTTCCGAGCCAACCACAGCACCGAGACCGCCCTCATCGCCGCCACCGACGACATCCGAGCCCTGATGGACAATGGAGAAACAGCGGCCCTCATCCTCCTAGACCTCTCCGCGGCATTCGACACGGTCTAGATTTCAAAAAAGAGGGAGACAGAGGGGACACTATTTACCACGCAGTATTGGTGGAAGGTCCAGTAACAGCTTAGTGTCCTGTACAAAGTACTAGAGAGTTACACCAAAAATGGGGGTTGCTGTACTGTTCCTCGAGAAGGTAGAGTTAGGAAAGTTCTTGCTGGCGTGAAAGGGAGAGAGAGAGAGGGGATGTTATTAATACCCTGGGGAATCCATTATGTTGGATTTATTTGCCTCACACACCCCGAGGAGTGTCATGCTTCATCATCGGCGGTTGCTCCTCGTCGGGGAGGCGGTGCAACCCCCGACGGGCACACCTCAGAGAGGGGCTCTTTGGCGGAGATCTTTTTCCAACTGCCTGTAGGTGAAGTGGGGGTATGTGGGCGGGTAGGTGTATACCTCTAGTGAGGTGGATAAAATATAGAGAGGGGTACCTGAATTGACTTTTATTCTGGGGGTCCCCTAGCTATGGTTAAAAGGTGAAGCTAGTCCTCTAGGTGTTATCCAATTATGTTGTGTAACCCTAGAAGGAACTAGTGGTGCATGTGGTCAACATGTTTCTCGCTCATGGTGCATTTACCGCGATTCTTCAGGACCAAGAAGTGAATATAACATCATGCTTGTATCATATGTTATAGAAATTTACCTTAGTGGGTCCTCCTATGTCTATGTCTGGAGGAAGGATAAGGAAAAGGTTAAATTGCCAGTCATTGTATTGCCAGAGAGAACTTATATTACCAGGGTGGTGGTGTACTCATACCACCGCATGCTGTGTGTACTGAGTATGCACTGTACACTGTGAAGCACAACTGTGAAACACACGCTATGGTAAGGACTGTGATTCATGTTGTGACTAGTGCAAGTGAACATTAAAAACAATTAAAGTTAAAAATGCAGCAGAACGGATCTTAGTACCTGTCTGTACTATCCCAGGTGTGAGGGAGGATTCATTAAAATGCAGACACCGCTGTGTAGGATGTTTAAGTATAACAACACGCTAACACTGTGACTCAAAAAAACCATTCTCAAGAGCATGTTGAAAACTCACCTAGAGATCACGACCTAGAGGCCCCCTGAGTGGTCGGCAGGGCTGGACTGTAGCGCTGAGCCCAAGGTGTGGCTACAATGGGGGTAATACAGAACGCGGAGAATAGCATTAAAATGAATGCGTCCCGTCCCAACAGGGCTCAAAGTGTGTGGAGCGCATCCAAAGTTCAATAGTCCCGCTAAGCGCTCGCCTCACTCACCTGTCAATCGCTGCGTCCGGGTGTGGTGACCTACCCTTTCCCGCCGAGCTCGAGTAGATGTGTGAGCTCGGCGGAGGGGATCATTTAATCAACACCGGGACGGCAGCGTGACGCGATGGGTGCCCGCCCACTGGCCTAGACAGTGTGTAAGGTCCCGGGAGCGTGGCGGCCATCTTAGCATGGTGTAATAGTACCGAGAGGTGTTATTCTTGTGGGTTTTTGCCCCGTTAGGAAGGTAGCATCAACTACACTTTGTGGGCGAAAACGCGCCTCGGTATCATCCTGAACTCCTAGTAGTTCTATAATGGCTTATTGCAGAGGTTGGACGCACGGGTTGTGGTAAACCGGTGTTATAACCTATGGGACGGTGGCGGCCATGATGGAAAGGGTCCTTAGGTCGTGAGTGGGTTGAAAACCAGTTCGCATTGTGGGGGAATGTATCAGATCACTGTCAGACATAGATATTCATGGGTCAACACTATGAATATGGGGGTTCATAGAGAGTGCCAGGGGATGTCTTCGTTGAGCCCATATTTGTCAGAGGACAACCGGTGTACCCATCTTTGTTCCTTCCTAAAGAGTGCTTTCGTGGGGCAGTTGGGGCTGGATTCCAGAACTATCCACTTCATTGCATTCTCATCATGGTTTGCTTCCACATCATGTTTGCACATTTTGGTGTTGGTTTTTTTGCAGCGGAAGCTGCTGCGATGCTCTATGATCCGAGTCTTGATAGGGCGTGTGGTCATCCCTATATACTGTAAGTTACATGGACATGTCAACAGGTAAATGCAGTGGGATGTGTTGCAGTTGGTATGTTGCCTTATTTCCCATTTGAATGTGTCCGAAAGTTGTATAGTTTTGAGAGTCATCGTGTACCTACAGACACCACACATGCCACAGGGGTAGTGCCCCGTCACTGGAGGGAGGTCCCATAAGGTTCTCTGGTTAGCGTTCCTAGTTTGTTTCGGCCTAGTACTTATCAAGATATCTTTCAGATTTTGTGATCTTCTAAATGCAAACCTGGGTTCCTCTAGGGCCATGTCACCTGTATTAAGTATCCCCCAGTGATGCTTTATCGTGTTCCTGATCTTGTTGGACAGGGGGGTGAAGGTGGTCACACAAGTGATGGGTTGATTCTCAACAGGGGCCCTCTCCTGTCTTTCCAGAAGGGCCTCTCTATTGTTGTTCCTGGCCCGTTTACGTGCCTTTCGTACATCACTCTTGGGGTAGCCCCTATCCAAAAGGTTCCTGGACAAGAGTGCAGATTCTTTCTTGTAGTCCACCACCGCGCTGCAGTTGCGCCTGATTCGCAAGAATTGGCCAAAGGGCAGATTGGTGCGTAGGGCCTTTGGATGGTGACTTGTGTAATGCAGGAGGCTGTTGCGATCTGTGGGTTTACGATACATAGTAGTTTTGAGGGACCCTGCTTCCAATTTGATCGTGAGGTCAAGGAAGGCAATTTCATGTGGTGAAGCTGTCATGGTGAAACGAAGGTGAGGGTTAAGAGTGTTAACCCAAGCCAAGAAACCGTCATAGGTGGTGGGTGGACCGCTCCATAGAATGAGAATGTCATCTATGAAGCGTTTCCATAATCTGATGTTATTGTGGAAGGGGTTAGACTCATGATGTATATGAGTCTCTTCAAATTTGGCCATGTATAGACAGGCCACCGAGGGGGCAAAGGTACTACCCATGGAGGTCCCCTGAGTTTGATGGTAGAACTTGCCTCTGTGTTCAAAATAGTTCTCGGTCAAGGCTAGTGTGGCGCACTCCATGATAAAGGTCACGGGGGTATTGGAGCTCCACAGTTCTTGTCCCAGTCTTTCCTCAATCACCTCAAGGGTTGCCCTCTGGGGGATGTTCGTATATAGTGCTTCAACATCCAGGGTGATTAGAAGGTCAATCTCTTCTGTGTTGTCGATTGTGTCCAAGATTCTGAGGACATCTGTTGTGTCCTGAATGTATGAGGGGATTCTTTTGACCAAAGGTTGCAGGAAGTGGTCGCAAAACTGAGACAGGGGCTCTAGTATAGAGTCAATCCCGGAAACGATTGGCCTCCCTGGTACTGGTCTGGTGGCTTTGTGAATCTTTGGTAGAGTATAGAAATACGGTACCCTTGGGTCCTTTTTCATGAGGAACTCTGCCTCCTTTTTACTGATCCATTGATCACATTCAGCACCGGATACCAGGCTTGTGATCCTTGTCTGAAGGCGCATGGTTGGGTCATCAGTAATGGGAGTGTAGTATCTCTGGTCACTTAGCTGCCTAGTGCATTCCCTCTCATAGTCCGCAGTGTTCATGAGCACTGTTGCTCCCCCTTTGTCGGCCTGTTTAATTGTAATTGAGGGGTCATCTGCCAGTGACTTTAGTATTGCCAACTCATTCTTGGAGATGTTACAGTATGGGGTTGGACGGTCAAGTTTGTTAATGTCTTTCAACACTGCTTGCTCAAACGTCAGTACTTCATTGGGTACCATTCCGTTATGAGGTGTAAAGGTGGAGGGATTGTGAAGTCCAGAATCCTCTGTAGGTTCACTGGGTTTTCCCTCAAAGAAAGCTCTTAACCTTATTTTCCTAAAAAAGGCTTTGAGTTCCCTAGTTTGTTGGAAAAAGTCGATCCTAGGGGTTGGGACGAAGCCCAAACCCTTTTGTAGGACCTCTTCCTCTCGTTGGGTAAGCTGGCGGTCTGATAGATTAACTACCAGACTCACTGCTGGCCTGACCGGCTCGTGCTCCTGGTGTCCATCCCTTGGGGACGTGTGTCCTCCCATTGTACCCTTTTCTCTGCTGTGTTGCCTCTTTTTCGCCCTCGCCCTCTGCCCCAACCTCTGCCTAAAAAAGGAGGGTTTGATGGGTTCTGGGGCGGATACAGAGCAGGATACTGTGGGCCAAAAGGTGGTTGGAAGTGGGGAAATTGCGGGTACTGCCAGTAAGGGGGGCATACAGGTTGTCCCTGATTTTGGTAATTGGGGAAGTTGTACTGTCCCCGTCCCCTGCCTCTTTTCGCCCTGGGGGGCATCTGCGCGGGGTTGTTGTCATCACTGCTATCTGAGCCACTGTTTGAGCCCTTCCTTGAAGAGGTCGTGCTGGAATCTGAACTGTAGTTGGTGCCAGTGGGAACATAGTCATCCCTTAAATAAGGGTAGACCTTCTCTTTAGAGAATTTTTTAATGTCCTTCTGTAGTTTGGCTAGCTTTTGGTTCATAAGATATTCCTTATGTTCTGCCATCTCTTTGTTAATCTCGGCAAGTTTTGTTTTGAAACCCGGATTTTGTACCGCGGTCTTCAAGGCAGCCTCAGCTGCTTGTATTTTCACCAGTAGGGCATCAGCCAGTCGTTTTGCCGTGTTGACTATAAGGATGAGGAGGTCGTGGGTGCATTTCCACGAAACCTGCGACCATTCCACCTTAAATTGTCCGTCCTCCCAGAATATTCTCGGGAAATTTTTAACTATCAAACCATTTGGTGCAATCTTTGCTTTAAAGTATTGTGCCATCATGGCTCCATGGATAGTCACCCTGATCCATTCCCGCTTGAGGTCTGATAGTGATTGCCATTCAGGGGTGCTGCTACTAGTACCTGGTTCAATATCGATGCCAAAGAGAGAGGGTGTCCTCATTATGGCCGCTGCATCCTCCTCACCGAAACTGAGTCCCTGCCCCTCCATGGTGGTGGGGTCTGACAGGAGTAGTCCCGGTGTAATGGAGTCCTTCACAGAAGGTAGGGAAACAAGGGGATGAAAAAAGAAGAGAAAGAGGTCCACTACTGGAATCGGTTATGGACCGGATATAAGCCACCCCGAAGGTGTAGGCTCAAGTTTGTTGGGGGATTAGAACAAACTCACCCACCGAATGAAAGCTCCCACGGCTCGCACCGTGCTGGAGTAGATTTCAAAAAAGAGGGAGACAGAGGGGACACTATTTACCACGCAGTATTGGTGGAAGGTCCAGTAACAGCTTAGTGTCCTGTACAAAGTACTAGAGAGTTACACCAAAAATGGGGGTTGCTGTACTGTTCCTCGAGAAGGTAGAGTTAGGAAAGTTCTTGCTGGCGTGAAAGGGAGAGAGAGAGAGGGGATGTTATTAATACCCTGGGGAATCCATTATGTTGGATTTATTTGCCTCACACACCCCGAGGAGTGTCATGCTTCATCATCGGCGGTTGCTCCTCGTCGGGGAGGCGGTGCAACCCCCGACGGGCACACCTCAGAGAGGGGCTCTTTGGCGGAGATCTTTTTCCAACTGCCTGTAGGTGAAGTGGGGGTATGTGGGCGGGTAGGTGTATACCTCTAGTGAGGTGGATAAAATATAGAGAGGGGTACCTGAATTGACTTTTATTCTGGGGGTCCCCTAGCTATGGTTAAAAGGTGAAGCTAGTCCTCTAGGTGTTATCCAATTATGTTGTGTAACCCTAGAAGGAACTAGTGGTGCATGTGGTCAACATGTTTCTCGCTCATGGTGCATTTACCGCGATTCTTCAGGACCAAGAAGTGAATATAACATCATGCTTGTATCATATGTTATAGAAATTTACCTTAGTGGGTCCTCCTATGTCTATGTCTGGAGGAAGGATAAGGAAAAGGTTAAATTGCCAGTCATTGTATTGCCAGAGAGAACTTATATTACCAGGGTGGTGGTGTACTCATACCACCGCATGCTGTGTGTACTGAGTATGCACTGTACACTGTGAAGCACAACTGTGAAACACACGCTATGGTAAGGACTGTGATTCATGTTGTGACTAGTGCAAGTGAACATTAAAAACAATTAAAGTTAAAAATGCAGCAGAACGGATCTTAGTACCTGTCTGTACTATCCCAGGTGTGAGGGAGGATTCATTAAAATGCAGACACCGCTGTGTAGGATGTTTAAGTATAACAACACGCTAACACTGTGACTCAAAAAAACCATTCTCAAGAGCATGTTGAAAACTCACCTAGAGATCACGACCTAGAGGCCCCCTGAGTGGTCGGCAGGGCTGGACTGTAGCGCTGAGCCCAAGGTGTGGCTACAATGGGGGTAATACAGAACGCGGAGAATAGCATTAAAATGAATGCGTCCCGTCCCAACAGGGCTCAAAGTGTGTGGAGCGCATCCAAAGTTCAATAGTCCCGCTAAGCGCTCGCCTCACTCACCTGTCAATCGCTGCGTCCGGGTGTGGTGACCTACCCTTCCCCGCCGAGCTCGAGTAGATGTGTGAGCTCGGCGGAGGGGATCATTTAATCAACACCGGGACGGCAGCGTGACGCGATGGGTGCCCGCCCACTGGCCTAGACAGTGTGTAAGGTCCCGGGAGCGTGGCGGCCATCTTAGCATGGTGTAATAGTACCGAGAGGTGTTATTCTTGTGGGTTTTTGCCCCGTTAGGAAGGTAGCATCAACTACACTTTGTGGGCGAAAACGCGCCTCGGTATCATCCTGAACTCCTAGTAGTTCTATAATGGCTTATTGCAGAGGTTGGACGCACGGGTTGTGGTAAACCGGTGTTATAACCTATGGGACGGTGGCGGCCATGATGGAAAGGGTCCTTAGGTCGTGAGTGGGTTGAAAACCAGTTCGCATTGTGGGGGAATGTATCAGATCACTGTCAGACATAGATATTCATGGGTCAACACTATGAATATGGGGGTTCATAGAGAGTGCCAGGGGATGTCTTCGTTGAGCCCATATTTGTCAGAGGACAACCGGTGTACCCATCTTTGTTCCTTCCTAAAGAGTGCTTTCGTGGGGCAGTTGGGGCTGGATTCCAGAACTATCCACTTCATTGCATTCTCATCATGGTTTGCTTCCACATAATGTTTGCACATTTTGGTGTTGGTTTTTTTGCAGCGGAAGCTGCTGCGATGCTCTATGATCCGAGTCTTGATAGGGCGTGTGGTCATCCCTATATACTGTAAGTTACATGGACATGTCAACAGGTAAATGCAGTGGGATGTGTTGCAGTTGGTATGTTGCCTTATTTCCCATTTGAATGTGTCCGAAAGTTGTATAGTTTTGAGAGTCATCGTGTACCTACAGACACCACACATGCCACAGGGGTAGTGCCCCGTCACTGGAGGGAGGTCCCATAAGGTTCTCTGGTTAGCGTTCCTAGTTTGTTTCGGCCTAGTACTTATCAAGATATCTTTCAGATTTTGTGATCTTCTAAATGCAAACCTGGGTTCCTCTAGGGCCATGTCACCTGTATTAAGTATCCCCCAGTGATGCTTTATCGTGTTCCTGATCTTGTTGGACAGGGGGGTGAAGGTGGTCACACAAGTGATGGGTTGATTCTCAACAGGGGCCCTCTCCTGTCTTTCCAGAAGGGCCTCTCTATTGTTGTTCCTGGCCCGTTTACGTGCCTTTCGTACATCACTCTTGGGGTAGCCCCTATCCAAAAGGTTCCTGGACAAGAGTGCAGATTCTTTCTTGTAGTCCACCACCGCGCTGCAGTTGCGCCTGATTCGCAAGAATTGGCCAAAGGGCAGATTGGTGCGTAGGGCCTTTGGATGGTGACTTGTGTAATGCAGGAGGCTGTTGCGATCTGTGGGTTTACGATACATAGTAGTTTTGAGGGACCCTGCTTCCAATTTGATCGTGAGGTCAAGGAAGGCAATTTCATGTGGTGAAGCTGTCATGGTGAAACGAAGGTGAGGGTTAAGAGTGTTAACCCAAGCCAAGAAACCGTCATAGGTGGTGGGTGGACCGCTCCATAGAATGAGAATGTCATCTATGAAGCGTTTCCATAATCTGATGTTATTGTGGAAGGGGTTAGACTCATGATGTATATGAGTCTCTTCAAATTTGGCCATGTATAGACAGGCCACCGAGGGGGCAAAGGTACTACCCATGGAGGTCCCCTGAGTTTGATGGTAGAACTTGCCTCTGTGTTCAAAATAGTTCTCGGTCAAGGCTAGTGTGGCGCACTCCATGATAAAGGTCACGGGGGTATTGGAGCTCCACAGTTCTTGTCCCAGTCTTTCCTCAATCACCTCAAGGGTTGCCCTCTGGGGGATGTTCGTATATAGTGCTTCAACATCCAGGGTGATTAGAAGGTCAATCTCTTCTGTGTTGTCGATTGTGTCCAAGATTCTGAGGACATCTGTTGTGTCCTGAATGTATGAGGGGATTCTTTTGACCAAAGGTTGCAGGAAGTGGTCGCAAAACTGAGACAGGGGCTCTAGTATAGAGTCAATCCCGGAAACGATTGGCCTCCCTGGTACTGGTCTGGTGGCTTTGTGAATCTTTGGTAGAGTATAGAAATACGGTACCCTTGGGTCCTTTTTCATGAGGAACTCTGCCTCCTTTTTACTGATCCATTGATCACATTCAGCACCGGATACCAGGCTTGTGATCCTTGTCTGAAGGCGCATGGTTGGGTCATCAGTAATGGGAGTGTAGTATCTCTGGTCACTTAGCTGCCTAGTGCATTCCCTCTCATAGTCCGCAGTGTTCATGAGCACTGTTGCTCCCCCTTTGTCGGCCTGTTTAATTGTAATTGAGGGGTCATCTGCCAGTGACTTTAGTATTGCCAACTCATTCTTGGAGATGTTACAGTATGGGGTTGGACGGTCAAGTTTGTTAATGTCTTTCAACACTGCTTGCTCAAACGTCAGTACTTCATTGGGTACCATTCCGTTATGAGGTGTAAAGGTGGAGGGATTGTGAAGTCCAGAATCCTCTGTAGGTTCACTGGGTTTTCCCTCAAAGAAAGCTCTTAACCTTATTTTCCTAAAAAAGGCTTTGAGTTCCCTAGTTTGTTGGAAAAAGTCGATCCTAGGGGTTGGGACGAAGCCCAAACCCTTTTGTAGGACCTCTTCCTCTCGTTGGGTAAGCTGGCGGTCTGATAGATTAACTACCAGACTCACTGCTGGCCTGACCGGCTCGTGCTCCTGGTGTCCATCCCTTGGGGACGTGTGTCCTGTCCTGTATTACCCCCATTGTAGCCACACCTTGGGCTCAGCGCTACAGTCCAGCCCTGCCGACCACTCAGGGGGCCTCTAGGTCGTGATCTCTAGGTGAGTTTTCAACATGCTCTTGAGAATGGTTTTTTTGAGTCACAGTGTTAGCGTGTTGTTATACTTAAACATCCTACACAGCGGTGTCTGCATTTTAATGAATCCTCCCTCACACCTGGGATAGTACAGACAGGTACTAAGATCCGTTCTGCTGCATTTTTAACTTTAATTGTTTTTAATGTTCACTTGCACTAGTCACAACATGAATCACAGTCCTTACCATAGCGTGTGTTTCACAGTTGTGCTTCACAGTGTACAGTGCATACTCAGTACACACAGCATGCGGTGGTATGAGTACACCACCACCCTGGTAATATAAGTTCTCTCTGGCAATACAATGACTGGCAATTTAACCTTTTCCTTATCCTTCCTCCAGACATAGACATAGGAGGACCCACTAAGGTAAATTTCTATAACATATGATACAAGCATGATGTTATATTCACTTCTTGGTCCTGAAGAATCGCGGTAAATGCACCATGAGCGAGAAACATGTTGACCACATGCACCACTAGTTCCTTCTAGGGTTACACAACATAATTGGATAACACCTAGAGGACTAGCTTCACCTTTTAACCATAGCTAGGGGACCCCCAGAATAAAAGTCAATTCAGGTACCCCTCTCTATATTTTATCCACCTCACTAGAGGTATACACCTACCCGCCCACATACCCCCACTTCACCTACAGGCAGTTGGAAAAAGATCTCCGCCAAAGAGCCCCTCTCTGAGGTGTGCCCGTCGGGGGTTGCACCGCCTCCCCGACGAGGAGCAACCGCCGATGATGAAGCATGACACTCCTCGGGGTGTGTGAGGCAAATAAATCCAACATAATGGATTCCCCAGGGTATTAATAACATCCCCTCTCTCTCTCTCCCTTTCACGCCAGCAAGAACTTTCCTAACTCTACCTTCTCGAGGAACAGTACAGCAACCCCCATTTTTGGTGTAACTCTCTAGTAATTCGACACGGTCTGCCACCGCACCCTAGTGCAGCGCCTCAGCAACGTCGGAATCCAGGACAAGGCGCTGGAGTGGATCACCTCCTTCCTCGACGGGAGAACACAGAGAGTCCGCCTACCACCGTACAAGTCAGAGGCCACCGAAGTCATCTGCGGCGTCCCCCAAGGATCATCTCTGAGCCCCACCCTCTTCAACGTCTACATGAGCCCCCTCGCGGCCATCGTACGCAAACACAACCTCAGCATAATCTCCTACGCCGACGACACCCAGCTGATCCTCTCCCTGACCAACGACCCCGCCGCCGCCAGAGCCAACCTGCACGAAGGGATGAAAGAGGTAGCCGAGTGGATGACGACCAGCCGCCTGAAACTGAACTCGGACAAGACGGAGGTCCTCATCCTGGGCCCCTCTCCCTCCGCCTGGGACGACTCCTGGTGGCCTCCCGCCCTGGGCACCGCACCCAAACCGACAGACCATGCACGCAACCTGGGCTTCATCCTGGACTCCTCCCTCTCCATGACCAGGCAAGTCAACAACGTCTCCTCGGCATGCTTCAACATCCTACGCATGCTACGGAAGATCTTCTGGTGGATCCCCACCGAGACCAGGAAGACCGTCACCCAGGCCCTCGTCACCAGCCGACTGGACTACGGCAACGCCCTCTACGCCGGGACCACCGCCAAGCTCCAGAAGAGACTCCAGCGGATCCAGAACGCCTCAGCCAGACTCATCCTCGACATCCCACGAACCAGCCACATCTCCGGACATCTGCGAGACCTTCACTGGCTCCCCGTCAACAAAAGAATCACCTTCCGCCTCCTCACCCACGCACACAAAGCCCTACACGACCAAGGCCCGAGCTACCTCAACAGCCGAGTCAACTTCTACGCTCCCAAACGCCACCTCCGATCAGCCAACCACGCCCTCGCCGCCGTCCCCCGCATCCGAAGAGCGACTACAGGAGGAAGGTCCTTCTCCCACCTGGCCGCCAAGACCTGGAACTCCCTCCCGACGACCTGCGCCTGACCCAAGACCACCTCTCCTTCAGGAAGAAGCTGAAGACCTGGCTGTTCGAGCAGTAGCGGCTCCCCCCCCCCCAGCGCCTTGAGACCCCACGGGTATGTAGCGCGCTTTATAAGTGTCATTGATTGATTGATTGAGAGTCAAATGGAGACGGATAGGGAGAGGAGCAGGGAAAGAAAGGTGGACTCTCATTAGACAATTTCTCTCTTTATGTTACGTAATCTCTCTCCTCCCATCATCTCCAAAGGGCACTGATTAACCGTAAACATGTAAACATTGCTATTTGTAAGAGTTTAAACTGTTGATGCCCAACGAAATAGAAGCCAGTGACTTGTCAGCCTCTCACACAATGTACCAGAAGACCCAGTGTTCAATATTTCTATTAGAAAACCTTCTCAAGCACATAAATGATAAATTAAACAATGCTTATAAACATATGTTCGAAATATATAATCTATAGTGAGACATACAATGGGAAGGGCTACTAAATGGTTCATCACAAGAAAAGCATATCATGCCAAGCTTCTGTGCCTGATGAAGGCACTAGCATGAGTTTAGATAATGGAACATGTAGAAACGTGTAGGGAAATCCACTTGCAGGATAGGAGAGAGCCAGATGTCATAGTCATAGATATTAGTTGGAAACTGAAGGGGTGTGGGACACACTGCCTCCCATCCCAGCATACAATTTGCCCCAATGCATTATGGTAAATGCAGTACAAGTTCATGCTTCCTTCAATTGTAATCTGTAGATTTCCACCCTTGTGGCAGTGTGCTCAAACACCCTTCCTTCTATAGAGATGGGTTGCGTTTGAGATTCCACACTGCCAAGCAGAACATTCTAAAATCATAAAAATGTTTCAAACATTTTAAAATGTGCTCACATTTGGCACACTGACCTCAACTTCAAGACACATCCTTAGGAAAATGTGTAATATATTGAGAGTGGAAACCAATCAAACAGCAATACAGTTAACATAGTAAAAAATGTAAACAACCACACCAATTTTAGGAGAATAGAGATGAATGAATAACTCATAAAAAGAGGAAAACAGGATTAGATGTTCAAACCTTAAACAAAAAGAAAAAAACAATAAAATATAAATGAAGAATGCATTTAATTAAAAAAAATTAAAGGAAAATGGAGAGCTAGCCAATAAATAATCAAACATCCCTTGCTGGTCAGCTGACACCTGATACATCCAGTAGCCAAAATTAATCAGAGTACACATCAGATGAAAAATGTAATATGTGTCAAATCTATATTTGTACATTTGTGCTGAATAATTTGAAGGCAGCAAAAAGTCAAGCCGGACCATCCTGGAGGGGCTATCTGGTCAGAGTCCCAGGCAGGTATGAAACAAAAGGGCTTAGTGAATGTTGGTTGCCATTTGAAAAATAATCACTGATACAGAAAAAAGTGGCTGAACGGAAGTACATCAAATTTGGCAAACAGAATTTTACTCAGAAAGAGTGCTTTTAGGTCTTGCCTACGCATTGCGTGCGATGTCTCTTCCGAGACATGCTGTATCTACAATATGGGCTTCAAGCACCTTCCATCTTTTCCAATCATTCCTGTCTACCATAAAATTCTGCTTTTGTTTGGTGAATATGCTTAATTAGTCCCGGCTTTTGGCCCTTTAACATGAAGTCTTATTCCTTTGTTTATTTATGTCCCTAGGGCACACTATTTTTTTTGCTTTGCCTCAGCTTGAGTATCAGCATGGTGCCCACTTCATGGATGCTACGCTTTGTGTTTCGGACGGTATTTACATTTTACAACCAGTAACGTGTGTTTGCTTACTTTGCATTTGTCAATTCAGACAGAGCTGTCCCTGTATCATTCTCTGCAGCAAAACATCGGCACCGCTCCCACAATGACTTTCTGGGTGGTCTCCTAGATGGCATGCACCTGTTCTTGATGATTCAGACAGGGTAGACTCAAGGATTTTCACCATCACCCTTCGTCGCTGGGGACAACCACAATATATTTTCAATTGTGCCTACTTTGTTAACTCTAAACGCCGGGGACCACCGGAAACCAGATGGTCTTCGACATCAGTTTACTTTACTCCTTGCAACAAAATGTCACTTTCCCTCACTTGTGGCTTCAATAGTCAGACCAGTAGCAGCTCCAACGTTCAACCTTTAGTTTACTAGCTGGACTGAGTTTGAGTAGGCTCGATCTACATGAACTGCATTCCTCCTGGTCAAGGGTATGGACTCTGGACTCCGGCATCACAATACCCAACTCACTGAAACTACAGAAAGGCATCTAATAGGTGCACATTGCACCCTCAGTCATTGTTTTCCCTGTACATTTGCATAATGCCATATATCATCTAATAGAAGCGACCCAGCTTCTAAGGCAAAGGCTTGCATGCTTGAAATGATCAAATAGACATGTGCCTAAAGCTGCCTCTATATTGCATCCTTTCTGAAAGGGGCCTTACTGATCCATCTTACATACTATTGCTTTGACTTGAGTTATTTTTAAAATTGTACAAGGATGAGCTAATGATTGGATTTCTATCATTTTGGTTTTACATTTTTCTTTACATAAAAAAAATTACTTTTTTGTAACCCTAACCCTGTGTGGAGTCTCTTTGTGGTGTTTCACTGAGTTGCTGTGGGTGTGTTGTACAATTACTTTACACATTGCCTCTGATGATAAGCCTGACTGCTCTACGCCAGCTACCAGAGGGTGAGCACAGGTCACCTTTGGAGTGTAGCTTACTTACCCTGACTAGAGTGGTGGGTTCTGCCTGGCTTAGGTGCATATCCTAGCCAGCCAAAAGCCCCATTTCTAACATTACAGAAGGGCCAGTTACATTAAACAAGGTCAGGTATTTGTTTTTGTTTTTAAGTGCGCCTAGATTAAGTGAGGGGGAGGCAGTTCCAGTTCATTTCCCCTCTACCTTACAAATGGGAGCATTTTGTTGTTGTTGCTATGTCCAGTGCTCCTATACCCATGGGGCTGGGACAGATGGCAGGCCAGGAGCTTGCTGGTAAATGGATGGTGCAACCAGTGTTTTGAATGGAAAACTCTGTAGAAGGGCAGTTGGTTAATAGAGGCCTGGGGGACGAGGGATGTGAAGTATCCGCCATTGGAATGTACTTCACTTCTTTTGTTCATAGGCTGTTCAATACTCTAGAGATGTAGTCGCACACAGAATCTTATAGTGCTGTTCACTTGCATCAAGGCTCTTGCCGTTCTGTCTATGCATTTAAAAAGCCTTGTAATGTGTCCATAAATGTTTCATGAGGAAAGCATATATGTTACTGAATCAGACTACAAGACTCTGTGTGTAGTAATTGTATAACTCTTCAATCCCTGGCAGCACATCACCCAGGATAACGTGCTGCATGGCTAAACAGGTATAAGGTCCCAAAGGCAAGATCTATTGGCTGTAAAAAAAACACAAGCTGCAAGGATCATGGTACTCCTGCAGGACCCAGCATGGCCCTCCAATGAAGTACTTCAGTACTCCAACAAGCAGCTATACATGCTTCTGCTGTACCACACACAGCAAGGTTCCCTGAGGAAGCTTGCATATTGAGGATCTCTCTGCTGTCTATGACTTTGGAGTTATGACAGATAGATAGATAGATAGATAGATAGATAGATAGATAGATAGATAGATAGATAGATAGATAGATGGATGGATGGATGGATGGATGGATGGATGGATGGATGGATGGATGGATGGATGGATGGATGGATGGATGGATGGATGGATGGATGGATGGATGGATGGATGGATGGATGGATGGATGGATGGATGGATGGATGGATAGATAGATAGATAGATAGATAGATAGATAGATAGATAGATAGATAGATAGATAGATAGATAGATAGATAGATAGACAGACAGAATGAGCAGATGATATTCACCTTCAGGCAAGGAACATGTTTTCATGATACAGACATTGCAATTATGAATAATGTTCTTTTGTTCACCGAATAGGTGAATACGAAGAGAAAATAGAGTGAGAAGTAGATCAGGCATCATGATATTTTTTTTAAATGCTGTCTTTGTAACTGTTCTAAAAATTGAATCAGCTATTCCCAGCCAACATCGCTAAAATCAAAAGGGGGCCAATTATATGGATATTTTCATAGAAACTACCTCGTCTAGTGGAATCTGATACAAAAAGTAGGGAGAAAGATAATAACAATCGGAGTCATTATCACTGTAATGGTCTTCACAAAATATATGCAGCCGCAGAAAGCTTGAATGAGATTCTACCTTCATTTGAAACCTTGGTACTGAACTTTTTGTGAATGAACAAATGGGAAAAAGCTTGCGCTCGCTCACTGGCTGTGTGGTATTAAATTACCTCATTGTTGACTATTCAAAACCTTGTGATGGGCTCCTTTCAGCGATTGTCTCCAGGAGGATTGTGTGATCATCTGCTATAATTTGAATCACAATTGAATGTTTCAAAACAGACTTTTGTGTTCGCCTCAGACATTTCATGAGGCTTAGTCACAATATAATGTAAGTTTGTTCCTAAATAACCCAAGATGGCATACGCGTACTGGTCCTTCTCAACATTTCATGACATTCTACAAATTAATCCAAGCAGCGGTCTGATTACTTGGTAAACCACTCTTTGCTCCACTCCAAATTGGTGCAGGGGTGGTGGTCTGCATTCTGCAAGCACTGTACTACTAAATTAAGAGGCAGGAGTAAATACTTTTCTATAAGTGTGAAATTTGTCAAAGAAGTACATTTCTGGGATACATATTCTTTATTTATATTTCAATCTGCCACTCTGAGAAAATAGACAATGACAAAGTCATAGTGCCGCAGTGAATTTTTGGGTGAATACTTTCATTATAGAGTTCCATGTTCAGTATATAATAGCAAATGGTATGTGTTAGACCTGTCTGCTTCTGGGGAGACTCTAACCATTATGATTTATTTTTGTCCCCCTTAGCCTCCCAGAGGTTCTATTTTTATTTTTACATATGTCCATCAGGAATTTTTAATGCTGTCAGGGGGCTAGGTGTTCCTTGGCGATGACGCCATTTTTCCCTCATAACCTGTGAGGCCTAGTCAGCCCCCTTGAAAATCTAGGGATCTCCAGAAACCTAAAATGGTGTCCACCAACTGCCATAACGGACACTACTGGAGGACAGGTCCATAGGATAACATTAGGGAACTTTCTGGAATTAACTAGAGACTTCTGCAGGTCTCAGGCCACCCTATATAAGGCCAGTGACCAGCAGCCATTTTGTGCTGACCCCAGAGTAGAGGAGTGAGGCAGTGGTGAGAGGAGGTGGACACACTGAGAGCAGCTAGTTTGTCTCTGAGGCTGACAGTTTCTTCAGAGGATTGTTCCCCCTTCAACCTTTGACCGATCCCTCTCTCAAAACAACAATTGCTGATAAGAACAGTAAGCTACTTGAGGAAGAAGATCCTTCTGCACTGGAGCCCCAGTGAATCCTCTCAGGACACCCTTAACTGAGGGTATCCCTGACTTCCCACACCCAGCGCTGCGCTTACCGGTGCTGTAGAGCAGCTGTAGTGAAGGCGGGTGTCTGTGGCACCCTAGGGACCTGAGGAGCGAGGGCGCCGTGTGTGCACATCCTTCCTGAGAGGCCGGAGTGAGAAGTGACTGACCAGGAGCAGCGGCGCTGCTGCGATCGGCTGTGGGACCCCAGGGGCACCAGCCGTGTCAATCCGAGAAGGAAGCGCTGCCGCGCATGCCTTGAGCGGGAACGCTTCTGTGGAGGCAGGAGGGGCCTAGGATCGGGCAGGCCCGGGAGAGCAGCGTCACCGGAAGAGCAGTGGGACCCCGGGGGCACCAGCCGTGTCAATCCGAGAAGGAAGCGCTGCCGCGCATGCCTTGAGCGCGAACGCTTCTGTGGAGGCAGGAGGGGCCTAGGATCGGGCAGGCCCGGGAGAGCAGCATCACCGGAAGAGCAGCGTCCCTCCTTGGAGTGAGTGCGGAGGCGGGAGAAGAGCGAGCGCTTCCGCGCATGCCCGGCGGAGTAGTGCCGCCTGAGGAGAGCCGGTCGCGTCAACAAGGAAGCCGACCGCGTCGGAGCTTCAGGTGTTCGACCCCCCCCCCCTGAGGAGGCAGAAGCGCCACAGCGGACGTTTGCGGTAGGGAGCCTTGGGGCCAGGAAAACCTTCCCCGACCTCCCCCAACAGCCGTCTGCTGCCAGGCTCCATCGCGTGTGGAGGACCCAAGCGCGACACGCCTACAAGCCTACAAGTAAGCCGGGTAGTGTGGGAACGGGAGGCGGCAGCACCGGGTGAAGGAAGCAGGACAGTGGGGTTATGTCCCACGCAAGTGACTGAACAGTCCAGAGAAGCCTGACTTCAGGAAGCGGGCTACTGAACTGCCTAAACCAGGCTTAAGTAATCAATAACTGGCTCAGAAAAGAGAGGTGGAAGCTGTGCAGAGAACCACAGGGTTCCTGAGTAAAAACCCTTATAGTTTATTGATAATTGAAGAAGTAGAACCTCTACCAGATAGGTGTGCCTGTAAATTAGAGTGAGGGGTACCTTGCTAATATTATTGTGTCTTCCCTTTTAGTCACATTACTAGTGGGTAATGCTGTGAAGATCTACAACCAGGTCATTCTGTTGAGTTGAGCAGTGCTTAAGAGCTGTGGGGTAATGTACCTGCTAATGAGTCTTTAAAAACGTATTGCACTGTCAGACTGCATTTTCCTTTCTGTAAATTTATTAGTGAAGTGTATTGTGACCTGAATAACTGCAGACCTTAAATGTACCTTTGATTCTCAAATTCTGACCAGGAAAAATATTGAAATGTGATCTGAATTTCATGTACAAGGTGTAACTTGATGGTCTTTTATCCCTGACTAAAAAGTATAACAAGAAAAGCATATTATTTTTATAAAAGGTAACGGTATTTTTCCAAACAGTGGTGTTGTGTCTTTATTTTAGTGGTTCATCACTGAGTTACTGTGAGTGAGACTTGTAAGTACTTAACCAACGCCTTGAGTTAGCTGTAGCCACTACTGTGCCAAGCTACCTTATGTAGACTTGGGTAAACTAGGTCCAACATAATTGGTGTTTCAGCGGTGGGATAACGGATTTGTACTTACACTCACTTATTAGTAACGCAGTGCCAACCACGAGACCTCACCTGGAGTTTTCTCCCTGCGGCCCTCCTAATTTAAATTTTGATTTTTCTAAATTGACTTCTGGCGGTGGGTGGAGGTTGACCTCAGGTCACTTTGTGGATTTCTCCTGTGTAGCAGTTTATACTCCAAATAGAAATGGAGATAAATGTGGAAGAGCTGGAAAATTATACTGTGACCCAATTGAAGGAATGGTGTCAGCAGCAGGGGGTGTTTTTCAAGAAAGGCGCCAGAAAAGTTGAGCTGCTGACCAGTATCCGGGCATGGGTAGAGGCTCATTCCGGGGAGGAGGTAGATCCTGAGGAGAGTGACAAGGACACTGTCCTGGAGACCGCAACACTGTACCAGGCGGGAGGGGAGAACCTTGTAACAGGTCCTAGAACACCTTCCAGAGTGGGCAGTAGTGTGTCAGAGAGGGGCCTGACCGACGCCGAGTTAGAAGATAGGAGGGAGGAGAGGAGGATGAGAATAGAACTAGCCAGGATGGACATGGTGAGGGAGGAAAAGAGGTTGGAGCATGAGCGGACCATCAAAGAGATGGATTTGCAAGCCCTAAATTTACGAACCCCCAAACCAGAGAATGGTGGCAGCGATATCCAGACCAACACCAGGGAACCTAGACCGTACCTACCAAAAGATATTATGGCTTGCTATGTACCCAGTGACGACATTGCTAAATGGCTAGCCGCCTACGAGGTCTCGCTGAGGGCCCATGGGATTCTGGAAGTCCACTGGGGAGGTGGGTTATACAAATACATGCCCCCCACTGGCAGGGATACTTTGTTGGCCCTTGATCAGAGTGAACAGACCTACTACCCGGCTATGAAGTCAGCGCTGCTCAGGAAGTTTGGGTTGACCCCTGAGAAATATAGGCAAAAGTTCCGGGGCAGCTACAAGCTGGGCACGCAAAACTGGGTAGATTTTTTGGACTACTCCAGGAAGGCCCTGGAGGGTTGGGTAAGAGGCAGCGAAGTAGGAGACTATGAGGGACTATATGACCTCATACTCAAGGAACACCTACTCGAGAAGTGTCTTCCCGAACTAAGACAGCATCTGGTGGACAGCAAGCTGACCAGCCCCAGGAAGCTTGCTGAGGAGGCGGACATCTGGGTTAGTACCCGGGTGTCGACTAAGGGGACTGGAGGGAATTCCCAGAAGCAAGGACAGGGCGCCCCCCAGAAGAAAGAGGGAGGGGAAACTAAGAGGGAGTTCTCAAAAGGGCCACAAAATACTTCGCAAGGAAGGGGCAGAGGATTCATCCCCAAGAGTAACCCCCCTCGCAACCCTACCCCTGGCCAAAGCCAGCAGCCAAGGGTTGTTCATTGTTTTGAGTGTGGTGGTGTGGGACACTATAAAGGAGATGTGAGATGCCCAAAAAGACCACCCCCTCCCACTGGAGGAAAAGCCCCGGGAATCACTAGTGTAGTGCTCGGGGAGGAGATGCCTTTGGTTAATGGAGGGGAGCGGGCGGGTGTCACTTTAGTGTCCCTGGGAGATAAGGAGATGGTTCCAAAGACCCAACTGCCCTCTAATACTACTAAGTATGAGCAGTGGGTCACCATCAATGGCCGTAGAGGGGAGGCTCTGAGAGACACAGGAGCCAGCATGACTATGGTAAGGAGTCAGCTGGTGTCTCCAGAGCAGGTCATCCCAGATGTACTCCATCCCGCCGTAATGGCTGACGGCAGATTGGGCCACTACCCTGTGGCTGAGGTTCCCTTTGAGTGGGGAGGGGTTGCAGGTCCACTTCGAGTTGCCGTAAGCCCTGCCGTGCCTGTTGACTGCCTGTTAGGGAATGATATGGAGCACAATGCTTGGAGGAGGGTGGAGTACCAGACTCACTCTGAGATGCTGGGACCCCCTGACTGGACTTGTGTCAGCACAAGGTCAGCGACTGCCCGAAGGGGGAGTTCACTTACGCTGGAGCCTGGAACAATGGCCCAGCCGGCTGCCAGAGAGGAGAAGGACAGGAGGCCGGAGGACCCTGCCTCGACATCTCCACCTCGTGAGACAGATGGACCACCTGCGGAGGTGGATCTGGAGTCCACAGGGGAGAATGTTGCTTCCTTGGAAAACCTACCCATCCCTACTGAATGGCATGTGGAGGGAGGTCCTTCCCGGGAAGAATTCTGTGAAGCTCAGAAAGAGTGTCCTACTCTCGAGGGGCTGCGGCAACAGGCCAACGCCCAGGCAGCAGGAAACATTGAAGGGAGCTACCGGATTTACTGGGAGGATGGACTCCTCTACAGTGAACCCAAGGCACCTGGCCATGGTTCAGCCAGAGCCTTGGTGGTCCCTCAATGCTTTAGAGCCTTTCTACTGGAACTGGCTCATGAGATACCATTGGCAGGACATCTAGGACAGGACAAGACCTTTGCCCGGCTTGTCCCCCACTTCTACTGGCCTCGAATGAAAGTGGCGTCTGATACATATTGTCGGACGTGTGTGTCCTGCCAAGCTAGTGGGAAAACAGGAGTGAAGCTTAAAGCTCCCGTGGAACCACTACCTGTCGTTAGCACCCCCTTTGAGAGGGTGGGCATCGACATTGTGGGGCCATTGGATCCACCAACTTCAGCTGGTCACCGGTTCATACTGGTTTTGGTGGATAATGCCACACGGTACCCAGAGGCAATACCTCTGAGGACCATCACTGCACCGGTGGTGGCAAGGGCCCTGATGGGGATCTTCACCCGAGTGGGTTTCCCCAAGGAGGTTGTGTCCGACAGGGGGACTAACTTCCTTTCAGCATACATGCGGGCTATGTGGAAGGAGTGCGGAGTTACCTATCGGTTTACCACTCCTTATCACCCACAAACCAATGGTCTTGTGGAAAGGTTTAACAAAACCTTGAAAGGTATGATACGGAGTCTACCTGAGAGCCTGCGGAGGAAATGGGACATCCTCCTACCCTGTCTCTTGTTTTCTTACAGGGAAGTGCCGCAAAAGGGAGTGGGCTTCAGCCCCTTCGAACTTTTGTACGGGCACCCTGTACGGGGACCTCTCAGCCTGGTGAAAGACGGATGGGAACGGACTCCCAGGAAGCTTCCCCAGGACGTGGTGAGCTACATGCTGGCCTTCCGGAGCCAAATGGCTAAGTTGTGGAAGCAAGCTTCAGACAACATGGAGGCCAGCCAAGCAGTTATGAAAGAGTGGTATGACCACAACGCTCACCCAGTGGAACTGGAGCCTGGACAGAAGGTGTGGGTGATGGAACCTGGAGAGCTAAATGCCCTCCAGGACCGTTGGACAGGCCCCTTTGAGGTTTTGGAGAAGAAGGGGAAGTCCACCTACTTGGTGGATCTTAAGACCCCGAGGCAGCCCCACAGGGTGCTGCATGCCAATCGCCTCAAGCCACATCATGAGAGGCCCGAGGTTGTCTTACTGATGGTAACCGATGGAGCAGAGGAAGAAGAAAGCGAACCTCTCCCTGATCTACTCTCGTCCCAAGAAAAGGATGGGTCGGTGGAGGGAGTAATTCTCTCGCCATCCCTAACTCCTGAACAGCAGAGTGATTGCCGCCAGATCCTGGAGCAATTTTCTTCTCTGTTCTCCCTGGTCCCGGGTAGGACCCACCTGTGTACCCATGACGTGGACACAGGAGACAGCCCACCTGTGAAGTCTAAAATCTACCGGCTGTCGGACAAGGTGAAGGCCAGCATCAAGAGTGAAGTCGCCAAGATGCTGGAGCTGGGAGTGATTGAACCTTCTGGAAGCCCTTGGTCTAGCCCGGTGGTTCTGGTACCAAAAGCTGCCCCACCAGGCACCACACCTGAGTTGAGATTCTGTGTGGATTACCGAGGCTTGAACTCAGTAACCAAAACTGATGCACATCCTATCCCACGGGCGGATGAGCTTATTGACCGGCTGGGAGCTGCTCAATACTTAAGTACCTTTGACCTAACTTCAGGGTACTGGCAGATTTCCCTTACCGAGGAGGCGAAGGAAAGGTCAGCCTTCTCTACACCTCAGGGACACTACCAATTTCGTGTGATGCCCTTTGGGCTCAAGAATGCCCCTGCCACTTTTCAGCGGCTGGTGAACAGGGTCCTTTCTGGAATGGAAGCTTTTTCTGCTGCATACCTGGATGACATTGCTGTCTTCAGTAGCAGCTGGGAGGACCATTTGCAGCATCTGCAAGCTGTTCTTCATGCCCTGCAGCAGGCTGGCTTGACAATCAAGGCCAGCAAGTGTCAGATCGGACAAGGGTCGGTGGTGTACCTAGGTCACTTGGTGGGCAGAGGGACGGTGCAGCCCCTCCAGGCAAAGATTGAGGCTATCATCGCCTGGGAGCCCCCCAAGACTCAAACAGAGGTCCGAGCCTTCCTGGGCCTCACTGGATACTACCGTCGCTTCGTGAAGGGGTATGGCACTATCGTGGCACCCCTCACTGAACTTACTTCCAAGAAGCAACCCCGACGGGTAGTCTGGACGGAGGCTTGCCAGCGAGCCTTCATGACCTTGAAACAAGCATTGTGTTCCGCTCCCATTCTCAAGGCCCCTGATTTTGCTAGAGAATTCATTGTCCAAACAGATGCGTCAGAACATGGCATTGGGGCAGTGTTATCGCAGCTAAATGATGAGGGCTTGGATCAACCAGTGGTCTTCCTGTCCAGAAGGCTACTCCCCAGGGAAAGGAGGTGGAGTACAATTGAGAGAGAAGCCTTTGCAGTGGTTTGGGCTCTGAAGAAGCTGCGGCCATACCTGTTTGGCTCGCACTTCCTAGTTCAGACTGACCATCGCCCCCTTTGTTGGCTGATGCAAATGAAGGGGGAGAATCCCAAGTTGCTAAGGTGGTCCATCTCCCTACAGGGAATGGACTTTAGGGTGGAACACCGACCTGGGGCGGACCATGCCAACGCAGACGGCCTATCCAGGTATTTCCGCCTTAGTGATGAGGACTCCCAAGGGGTTGGGTAGTTCTCCCCACTTTCAGCTGGGGGGGACGCGTGTTAGACCTGTCTGCTTCTGGGGAGACTCTAACCATTATGATTTATTTTTGTCCCCCTTAGCCTCCCAGAGGTTCTATTTTTATTTTTACATATGTCCATCAGGAATTTTTAATGCTGTCAGGGGGCTAGGTGTTCCTTGGCGATGACGCCATTTTTCCCTCATAACCTGTGAGGCCTAGTCAGCCCCCTTGAAAATCTAGGGATCTCCAGAAACCTAAAATGGTGTCCACCAACTGCCATAACGGACACTACTGGAGGACAGGTCCATAGGATAACATTAGGGAACTTTCTGGAATTAACTAGAGACTTCTGCAGGTCTCAGACCACCCTATATAAGGCCAGTGACCAGCAGCCATTTTGTGCTGACCCCAGAGTAGAGGAGTGAGGCAGTGGTGAGAGGAGGTGGACACACTGAGAGCAGCTAGTTTGTCTCTGAGGCTGACAGTTTCTTCAGAGGATTGTTCCCCCTTCAACCTTTGACCGATCCCTCTCTCAAAACAACAATTGCTGATAAGAACAGTAAGCTACTTGAGGAAGAAGATCCTTCTGCACTGGAGCCCCAGTGAATCCTCTCAGGACACCCTTAACTGAGGGTATCCCTGACTTCCCACACCCAGCGCTGCGCTTACCGGTGCTGTAGAGCAGCTGTAGTGAAGGCGGGTGTCTGTGGCACCCTAGCGACCTGAGGAGCGAGGGCGCCGTGTGTGCACATCCTTCCTGAGAGGCCGGAGTGAGAAGTGACTGACCAGGAGCAGCGGCGCTGCTGCGATCGGCTGTGGGACCCCGGGGGCACCAGCCGTGTCAATCCGAGAAGGAAGCGCTGCCGCGCATGCCTTGAGCGCGAACGCTTCTGTGGAGGCAGGAGGGGCCTAGGATCGGGCAGGCCCGGGAGAGCAGCGTCACCGGAAGAGCAGTGGGACCCCGGGGGCACCAGCCGTGTCAATCCGAGAAGGAAGCGCTGCCGCGCATGCCTTGAGCGCAAACGCTTCTGTGGAGGCAGGAGGGGCCTAGGATCGGGCAGGCCCGGGAGAGCAGCGTCACCGGTGGAGCAGCGTCCCTCCTTGGAGTGAGTGCGGAGGCGGGAGAAGAGCGAGCGCTTCCGCGCATGCCCGGCGGAGTAGTGCCGCCTGAGGAGGGCCGGTCGCGTCAACAAGGAAGCCGACCTCGTCGGAGCTTCAGGTGTTCGACCCCCCCCCCTGAGGAGGCAGAAGCGCCACAGCGGACGTTGCGGTAGGGAGCCTTGGGGCCAGGAAAAGGTTCCCCGACCTCCCCCAACAGCCGTCTGCTGCCAGGCTCCATCGCGTGTGGAGGACCCAAGCGCGACACGCCTACAAGCCTACAAGTAAGCCGGGTAGTGTGGGAACGGGAGGCGGCAGCACCGGGTGAAGGAAGCAGGACAGTGGGGTTATGTCCCACGCAAGTGACTGAACAGTCCAGAGAAGCCTGACTTCAGGAAGCGGGCTACTGAACTGCCTAAACCAGGCTTAAGTAATCAATAACTGGCTCAGAAAAGAGAGGTGGAAGCTGTGCAGAGAACCACAGGGTTCCTGAGTAAAAACCCTTATAGTTTATTGATAATTGAAGAAGTAGAACCTCTACCAGATAGGTGTGCCTGTAAATTAGAGTGAGGGGTACCTTGCTAATATTATTGTGTCTTCCCTTTTAGTCACATTACTAGTGGGTAATGCCGTGAAGATCTACAACCAGGTCATTCTGTTGAGTTGAGCAGTGCTTAAGAGCTGTGGGGTAATGTACCTGCTAATGAGTCTTTAAAAACGTATTGCACTGTCAGACTGCATTTTCCTTTCTGTAAATTTATTAGTGAAGTGTATTGTGACCTGAATAACTGCAGACCTTAAATGTACCTTTGATTCTCAAATTCTGACCAGGAAAAATATTGAAATGTGATCTGAATTTCATGTACAAGGTGTAACTTGATGGTCTTTTATCCCTGACTAAAAAGTATAACAAGAAAAGCATATTATTTTTATAAAAGGTAACAGTATTTTTCCAAACAGTGGTGTTGTGTCTTTATTTTAGTGGTTCATCACTGAGTTACTGTGAGTGAGACTTGTAAGTACTTAACCAACGCCTTGAGTTAGCTGTAGCCACTACTGTGCCAAGCTACCTTATGTAGACTTGGGTAAACTAGGTCCAACAGTATGCTTTAGTAGCACAGTTTTAAAACATTAGCATGTCACTCTGAGACACTTTTTAAAGTAATTGCTGCTAATAAAATATTGTTGACTGCACATGTGTTAAATAAATATTACAGAGCAGAAAGGAGGCAAATACTAAAGTAGTGCCATTTTGCTTTAAAGCAACATTATCACTAAACTCCTCTCCTAATGCAATTTATTCTCAAGAAATAAATCAAAGAAACTGGATGGAAATTGGATGAATATTCTTATGTTGGCTGATATTGAGTCAAAAATGGCTGAATTATTTAGCACATTTCAAACAATATATTGACTTGCTTGCCATTCTGTAGAGATTTGGGTCATTGAGATAACATTTTCAGACATAAAGGAAATATGTAGGCTAATTTCCATCTAGTGAGATTTGGGAATATCAGAAAGAGGTTGCAAAACCTTGAATTTGTGCATCTAGGAATCCTGTTGAAGTAGGTTTCAGCCCATGAAAAGCAAAGGGTGGAAAAATGTGATACCAGAGGCCCTAATATGGTATGCATCCCCCAAATCAACATTGCAGGGTTCTCTGCCTGTTTACAAGTTTACGTTTATTGTCTAGTTAATTAAAACCATAACAATGATAGCTTAAAAGAATCAGATTACAGTTAGATTTATCAAATAAAACAACTTGCTTAGCTTTGTGTTAAACAATAATTCCTTGTGTGGAAAATAAACCAGTACAGAAAAGTATTATTGATAAAAGCACAGGTACATGAAGCTTGACAAAGCTAAAGTCGCAAACTTCTTCCTTAGTGTGATACCGTTGCACCTTTCATATGAGGATTGCTAATATATGAACAAAAGTTGGAAAATTAATTCAATTTAAAAAGAAGCAGGCGTAACCTTTAATACAGTAATTGTAAAGTGCGTTAAACTGTCTGGAACTGATGCCAGGTAAACATACCCTCCGTTATTTCTTTAGAATTCTTTTATTTATTTCCAACATGTCTTAAGTGCGTTTGTGCATTATATAAAATAAAAATGCTGGTAAAACATTCTTAGATATTTAGTTGCTAACCCTTAAAAAACATGGGACAACTTCATAGTCGATTGTAAAAACCTTGATTGAACCTTAAAAACTATTTGTGGCTCTTATTCTAATCACGAGACAAGAGAAGGGGTTCTCTGCAATTCACCAAGTCTTAAGACTGAATAAACAATTATTAAAAAGTGTTTCTCCAAATTTGAACTTTACTACTTAGTATGTTAATTTAAATGGATCCCAGTTGCTCCATTGCTTAAAATATGTTACTTCCCTTTGTGATCCTTCTTATGTAATATTCTTTGTAAAAAAATGTTTATCTCTAAAATATAAACAAAGTAAAGTGACCTTTAAATTTAAACTTTGAAATTGCACAGTTTACCTGAAACATGTTAAAATATATTTTTTAACATCTGGGAAGACATTGAAATCACTCTTGAAACACAATGCCTCGCCCACTTATTTTCGACAAACTCATCTTTTGAATTCAGATGTCCATGCAGATTTCCAATAGTCTTAGTTTGAAGTGTAATTGAAATAAATGATTATTTCATATTTGTTATGTTATGTTATGTTATGTTATCCCGGGGTTTTATATAGCGTACGGCTACTCAAAAGAGTGTCCCGACGCTTTGAATTGCACACAATCTCATAACACAACAAAGAGAGTAAATAAAAACAGAGAGAAAGAAACCTAACAGGGCCAGGAACTAAGAGGTAAAAAGCCAAGTTTTGAGCCCCTTCCTAAATGTTAACAGATTAGGGGAGCTGCGCAGGGACACAGGCAGTTTATTCCACAACTGGGGCGCTAGTAGTTTAAAAGAACGGCCTCCGATGCGGGCTCTCTTGACACGAGGAACCGTAGCAAGAAACAAGGCTCCTGACCTGAGCGGCCTAGCAGGGTGGTAAAATGTTAGCCTTTTCTGAAGGTATTTTGCTCCGGAGGAATGCAAGGCTTTGTATGCCAGAGTAAGGGTCTTAAAAATTATCCGCTTCCGGACAGGAAGCCAGTGCAGAGCCTCCAGGAGACCCGAGGCTCTAGCACGGCGAGAAAGTCCATAAATGGCGCGTGCTGCCGAGTTCTGGACAACCTGTAACCGTTGGAGCAGGTATTCTGGCAGGCCGAGATATAGGACGTTGGAATAGTCAATTCTCGAACCTATAAACGCCTGAACCGTGATCTTCCTGTGTTCCTCCGATAACAGGGGAAGGAACTTGCGTAGCATCCGGAGCAGTCCAAAGCAGGTGCCAGTGAGCCCGATTACCTGTGAGCGTAGTGTGAGGCCATTGTCGATCTTGATCCCCAGGTTTTTTGCCACCTGGGACGAACTTGCTGGTGGAAACATGTTCTCAGGCCACCACACTTTCCAGTCCGGATCCGAGCTGCATCCAAAAAAGAGGACCTCGGATTTATCCGAGTTGCACTTGAGGCTGTTATGTTGGAACCACTGAAACACAGCCTCAAGGCAACCCTGGATCCTACCTCCATCGAAGTCCGCCCCCTTCTCACAGGTGAAGAGGAGCTGGGTGTCATCGGCATAGGAAACGATCTGAGCCCCGAAAGACTCCGCCAGTGCTGCCAGAGGGGTCATGAAGATGTCATGAAGATGTTAAAAAGAGTAGGGCTCAGTACTGTAGTAGTACTGATAGTAGGATTTTCCGGAATTCTTTGGCCAAAATCTTTATGAGGTGTGTGTTATGGGGGTGGATGTCAAAGGGACACATGTATTTCTCAGTTGG
Organism: Lissotriton vulgaris; assembly: GCF_964263255.1. Lineage (NCBI taxonomy): Eukaryota > Metazoa > Chordata > Amphibia > Caudata > Salamandridae > Lissotriton > Lissotriton vulgaris. Next base: position 313,338,405 of record NC_141690.1, read on the forward strand.
CAAAAATAACAATATTTATTAAAATCAAATAGTCTCCTCTCTCTCTGTATTTCCTCTGTCATCCTTAGGACCCTGGTTTTCCACTTCTTACCCCTTTGTCCCTCCTGAGCATGCTTTCCTAAGCTCCTCCTCACTCTCTGTCTCTCTTCAGAAACCTGTGGACTCTTTTGAGCACAATCTCTTTTGGACTTTGTCAGCCTCAGAACTCTTTGGGGCATATTTACAACTAAATAGGCAGAGCTTGGCCTTAAGCCAAGATGGCTAATACCGCGCTCCGTCACTTTAGTAATGCAGGACTGCACCTTATTTATAACAATACTGTGCCACCCTGCATTTCTCTCTGCACTGGAGTTCAATTTAGCTGCCTGGCACCAACGCAGGCGCCCTTGCACCATAATGAAAGCTTGCCTGCATTAATGGAATGATTGTTTATGTGCAGTAAGGTGTCTCACCCTGCGCATAAACAATCATAAATGCCGATTTTTAACTTCTATTTGTGCTGCTTTGTATAGCATACATAGAAGTTGCAACTCGTCATATTTAAAATGATTGCTTATGTGCAGGAAGGGACACCTTCATGTACATAAACAAACATACACAGCATTTTGCTGTTTCTATGTGTACTGTTCAACATACATAGAAACAGCAAACACTAGGAGAAATAAAGCATTGCTCCTCATTTCTTCTAAGGAGGCTTTGTGAGTACTCGTGTTCACAGGTGGCAGTCGCTGCTTATGTTTGTCTCTACTTGTCTCAAGGTCAGGCTTATTGTGATTGAACTGCGTTTGAATCTGTTTTGCAATCTCAAAAATCAAGGAATGTTGTGTCTTCAATTTTAATTATTTAGACTCCAATGTCTACTGTAGGGACAATTGTTTCTCCCCCTTTTGAGAAATGTCTTGCAACCTCAAACTTCTTTCCAATCTTTGCTTGTTCTTCTTGCATGGTCTCTATTTAGGGCAAGTGAAAGTTCTTTGTTAATCTTTTACCAAAGTCATCACCACCTTAGCACTAAAATGAGGTGAGCATTATCAGATAACAATATTTGCTTGATGGATAATGAGGGATATTTAGGGCCTGATTTAGAGTTTGCTGGATGAGTACTACGCCACAAATGTGACGGCTATCCTGTCCTTCCCAATTCCAAGTGCCATAGAATATAGTGAACTTGTAATATGGTGGACGGAATATCTGTCACGTTTGTGACGAATTACCCATATGACACCCTCTGAAGCAGTTCCATAATCTTTTCAGAAACTGGGAATGGTCTTGTGTTGTAAGAAATTTTCAGCAAGTTGGGGTCTTTACTAGAGCACTGAGTTATAATTTGTACCCAGGCAGTTGGATGGGAGGCCTTGATAAAAGAGGCTGCTCTGAAGAGTTCATCTAATAAACTCCAAAAATATACTTTGCTGTCATTACTTTGAGCAGAATAAGCTGCAACATCTTGGCGCTATGTGTTAATAAACAAAGAGGGCATTAGTAACTCATGATGTGCTGGGGATGATAGTGAAGGTTGCATACAATGTGTTAGAATTAAGACTGCAGCTGACAGTGAAAAAGAGAGGATACTTGGGAGTCACCTTCTGATCTAACAACTCCGGTACCTTGCTACCTCCCTTCATCGTAGGGCGAGTAGAGATAAAGGCAGCGCTCAAATACATGCTGCATTAAAGGAGCTTGTCCCACCTCTACTTCCTTTTGGTAATAATTGTTTTTTTTATTTAAATTAGCCAGGCAAGCAGCAGGATAGAAAATAAAATCTTGATTGTATTTAGTGTGTTTATTGAATTTGCCTGTTTTTCTAGAATTTGTGAGTTTCTTGAACACCCAGAGATGACACACGTGGTGCCTGGTTTCATAGATACCTGCCTGAAGCCTTGCTGGTCTGTATGGGTTCCTTGAGTCTTTCAATTCCCTTGAGACAGTGTTTTAATCTTGCTTTAATTCTCAGACATCTTGAAAGTAGAAGCAAATGCTCTAGGAAAAGGTGATCTGATGTGGAGGATTTGTATGAACATAATATACATATCTTAGATATAGCACTAAAGATAAAGAGAAAACTAACCGCAGCAAATTCTTGTGGATGTGGACTGGATCACCCTACTCTTTGCTTCATCTACCACATTATCTCTACATTATCTGATCGCTCCAACTTGCCTATGAATTTGCCTTTGTTTTCACACTTGCTTTCTCTTTTTTAAACATGTCTTGATGCTTGTTTCAATACTATGCATCACCTAGTTCTTCCACTCTCTTTATTTACTCTTTCTGAAGTGTCCTTCACAGACTTTTTGCCTTCACTCTCCTGTTTTCTGAAATCATTTTTGTTGGCTTCTAGGACACACTTTACTGCTAACCAGTGCTAAAGGGTTTATGTTCTCTCCTTAATTGTAGAATTGGATTACATCCAATTGCTTTTTATATACTTGCAAGTCCCTAGTAAAGTGGTACTACATGTACCCAAGGCTTGTAAATTAAATGCTACTAGTCGTTGTGTCATCCACCTAAGTAGCCCTTTAAACCTAACTCGTGCCTACCATTGCAGCCTGTGGGTGAGGTTATAGCTGCCATTTTGACCTGTCAAAAGTATCCTTTTGCCAAGCCCAAACCTTCCTTTTTAATACACAAATATCACTCCCAGGGTAGGCCTTGAACAGCTCTGAGGGCAGGGTGCAGTGAATCTGAAAAGTTTGACATGTACTTTTAAGATTTACATGTCCTGGTGGTGAAAACCTCCTAAATTTATTTTTTAAGTGCATCAAAGTCTACCTCCCCCATAGGATTACCTTATTTCATTTAAGAAGTGATAGCTTTCAATTGGTAGCAGATAGATGGGCTGAGTTTGGTGTCTGAGGATTTGTAATTCACAATTGTCATTAAAAGCCCTCTTTAAGGTAAAGTCAGATTTCTAATCACAATTCTGAAAATGCCACTTTTAGAAAGTTGCCATTTTCTGTCCCAACAATGTTATGCCTGCAGCGTGATCCTGTGTCATATGACTAGGTGTAGCTAGCAGTTGTTATTTCTGTATTGCTCCCAGTGAGACAAAGGGAAGATAGGTGTTAGCATGATTGGCCACTCTGAGTTAATGATGTGGAGGAGCTGTCAACTACCACACTCGCACATGTCCTGCCACAACACTCTCACAAAGGGTTTGCCACTGGTCTTTTGTAATCCCAGATAGGCTGGGTCCAGGACAGGGAGGAAGGGGGTGCTTGGCACCTCAGGCGAATGGAAACCTCCAGAACCTTCCTGTACTTCAAATCGGGTACTATGTATAAATATGGGCACTCAGACTCCAACTCATCAGTACATTTCTAGTCCTATGGAAGAGACTACCAGGTAGAAGGACTGCTGTGCTGCTGAAAGGACTGAACTCTCCTGGGCTGCTTGCCTGCTAGGCTGCTGTGCTGACTTGCTGTACTCTTACCTGGGTGAAAAGGACTGGATCTGCGTCTCTAAACCCAGGACACCAGAGTCACTTCAAGGGCTAGTTGGCTGGCCTGCTGATCAGAAACCTCGGACACATAACAGGTTTCCAACAACCTTGAACCCTGTACTTGGACTATGAATCTTGCCCTCCATAGGGGTACCAACCCAGTACTGTACCCTTGAAGTGGGCCTGAAGGTGCTCTGCCAGCCCATCAGTTGATGCAGCACAACAGACGCATCTACGCCAGGGCGCAGCAAATCTCCTGCAGAAAAGGTGCATTCGTTTTTTAGCTTGACCCATCGCCGTCAGAATCGACGCTTTGCCCTACTGCGTAGATTTCCCCGACGCAATGACTTAGCATCGCTCATCGCAGCCCATCTAAGCTAACGCATCGCCATGCCCAACACAACCCATCAGAACTGCTGCTTTGCAATGCATCTCCATGCAAGAACATTGCATCACTCTTCACAGTTCCCCGTAACTGCCACTGAAGATCCATCTCCTCAATTGGGCTTTGCATTACCTCTGCTGCAAGACACATCCTCTATACGGGACTCTCCATCTCTTTACAGCCAGGATTAAGGTTATGTGTTCTGTCGGCCTAAGTGGGTCCCTCACGGTCTGCCTGGACTTGTGAATTTGTCCATGTCGGGCACAACCAGATAACCACAGTTGGGGCTTTGTGCCATTTGGTGCTACTTTCAATTAAGTCTTTAAAATGCATATCTCCTGTTCTTCTGATTGGATTTTTGTCATTTTGGTCCTGAGCTATTTATTAAAACATAATCTAATATTCTAATAGGTGTGGGATTTTTCTTGTGTTGTGTTTTCACTTTATTACTGTTTGATAGGCTGCATAAATATTTACACATTGCCTCTGTGTTAAGCCTAACTGATATGTGCCAACCTACCAGAGATTTGAGAACGGGTTAATTTGGGGTTTGCTTGTGACTTGACCCTGACCAGGATTGTGGTTGTTGCTTGAGTAGGGTTTCACGCCCTTCAACCAGTAACCTAATTTCCTACAGCTACCCATCAGTCTCAGCATATATCAATAATAATGTGCAGAAACTGCTGTGAATGAGCACAGGATCACACTAATCTTTCCATCTAAACCAAAAATGTCTTACCTGTTCTTGATTTTACATTTGATTTTATGATTGTGTTAAGCCTTTTTAATATGCACTGGTGCTTTTTCCCATGCATGAAACATCTCTCTCTCTTTTGACCTTCTCTTCTTGTCATCAGCTTCCCTGCTAAGATTTCTTAGTGGCTCCAGCTTTGTCTCTAGAGATCTTAAAGCTCCCGAAATCAGCTAGCCATGCAGCAGCTGGGAGTTAGGGTAGATCTGGGTTCAGCTGAGCACAGGATGTGAATCCTTCCATGCCTGTTCAGTGCCAGGCATATAATTCAGCCTTAAGCCGCACCAAAAGCACATTTACTTGTGTGCTTGCCACTGCGACTACCTGTACTCAGCCGCGGCCGGCAGTGGGAGTAGCTGCAGGGAGGTGATGTGGGGAGGAGTAGGGTGGGGGTTAGTAATGTATGGATTATGGAGCTTCACAGGTAAGTAAACATTTAAATAAATAAAACGAATGTTGTTGCGTGCACTGCATCACCAAATGCGATGCAGTGCGTGCAGTGAAATTCGTTTTATTTATTTAAATGTTTACTTACCTGTAAAACTCTGTAATCCATACATTACTACCGAACCCCCACCCTGCCCCTTCCCACGTCACCGCCCTGCAGGTACTCCCACTACCGGCCGCGGTTGCCTGTACTGGATTCTTCTTGAGATCAGCACGTGACCACACTCCAATTTTCCACTTAAAAATTATCCAAAAGGGAATAAACAGTCCATAGTCACCATATGGCAGTAGTCCAGAGCCTCCATATGGTCAACCAAACACTTACATTGAAATGAACAACGGACGCAGACATTAATAAAGGAAAACTTTTATCTGGATCTTGTTAGGTAAAGTGTGGTGTCCATTCTACATGTCAAAGATGGGCGAGAAGATAGATTTATTTCGGAGTTTGTAAAGCATTGTCACTATAGTATCTTCTGTCCAGCAATCTCTGTTGGAATGCCTATGGGATGTCAGCCAGTCTCTGTTCGTTGGATGAACTGAGGGAAACATTTTGTTTCCTCTCTTGATAGTTTTCAAGTGGTTCGGTACACGTGGCACAGATACTGTGAGGCAGATTTTCAAGGGGGTTTATCTCCGCTTTTTTGGCTTTAAAAGCCAAGAAAGCGGAGATAAAATTATCTCCCTATTACCTAGCTGGCGCTAACACCAGTTAGCGACAGCTAGTAGGAGATAGCGACCATCTTGGGCCCCACTTTGCATGTCAGTGATATTCATCACTAATGACATGCAAAGTGGGCGTGCCAAGATGTTAGCGACTGGAAACAGTCGCTAACATCGCTATCTCCTATTACCAACTTTTGGAGATATTCGCGCTAAGCGCAAATATCTCCAAAAGCTAACACCTGCCCTGAGCAGTTCTTAGCCATGTTATCCAATGGGAGGTGGATAACATGGCTAAGAGTATTAGCTCCGTAATGCATGAATATCGCTGACTTTTCAGCGATATTCCTGCATTGCGGCCGATTTTTATCGCATTTGCGATAAACCTTGGTAATACCAAGGTTTATCTGCGATAAAAATCGCCGCAGCTCACGGTAAATTTTTGTCTCTAACCAAGCAATAGCGATAATTATCGCTATTGCTTGGTAATATGCCCCTGTATTCTTAGTAAGTAAAAAAGAGAGTGAGCAGCAAGAGGGTGACGTAATTCCTTCACTGTACACCTAGCTGCTGACAGCCTGCTTGAAAAGGAAGACGTTTCGGTCTATCCCAGACCATTATCTGTCATTTTACGTCATCAATCTATATCAACATCAGTTTATGTGGTCCATGATACACGGCCTATACGCATGGTCTATATACCTATGGTTTATATGGTCTATTAGCCGTGTCACACATAAGGATCTTCCTCCAGTAAGAGACATTTTAAGGCATGGCAAATTGGGTGATTTCCCAGTGTCTCCACCTTCCAAGTGGCCCAATGGCAACAAAAAAAAAGCTCCCTTTCTAACATGTGTCAATTTCTGTATGCCAACCTCTTTCATCTCTCTGTCTCTGTCTGTTACTCTGTTTTTGTTTTAGCAAAAGGTCAACATAAGAATTTTTGTGGTGCCAGGGATGGGATATTAAAACTATTTTTGAGTGACTTATTTCTGAAAGTTTGTTTGGCATCATGTAGCCTTGAATAAGGGTAATAAAATTCAAAGTTGTTCGAAACACGGGCCCCCATAATATGTCTTCCCCCGGGTCCCACAAATTCTTAAGACAGCACTGGCTCTAGATTTCTTTATTTTGAACATCTGGACTGATGGGTGTGGCACAGCTGCTGTGAAGGTATAGGAGGAGGAGGGTAAACTCCACGGATGGGCGGCAGTCAAAAGAACAGACAGACAGATTTACAGATGTAAGGCAAAATGCACAACATGGAAATAGACACACAAAGTGATGAGCGAATGTAAGTTCAAAGGAACAAAAAAGACCTGTGGAGAAACGTACTGGGATACAGACGATCCCTAAAGGGACATGCATGCCTCATTGCTGTGTTAAACTCTTCAAATCTGATGCACACTGCCCATATGACCCAGTAAGGACAGCGTTTACCCATTTGGCATTACACCGCAGACGCTTGTGGTCTGATTACTTCATTTAAAAACAATTTAGAGACACACCATGGAGACGTGAGAGGTGTAAGTGTGCGCCGAGGCTCTCTAGATGCCGAAATGCGCTCCGTATCCCTTTTTGAAAAATGAAAGCTTGCAGATGCCTCCATTTACAGGCCTGGAATCACTTACTTTAAGTAGCCATCCACTATCCTAATGCCCTGCGCTCGCGCCTCCATCCCCGCGCAGAGATGCCGCAGCTCGTCTAATTTAAGAGCCAACTGGTCCCCATCTGTGGGCAGCAATCTGCGTTCATATCCCCGCGCCGCGCTCTCATCACCTCTCGTGCTTGCATCAGACATAAAACCGAGCGGTACACGCTCTTAATTTTAACAGGACCATAGATTAGTTTCGGAGTTCACGGTTGATAAAACCTATTTTACTGCAAAGAAATACTGCTGGAAAATATCCATACACATACCACTCGGAGCGACTTGACAATAACTTGCAGCCATGCCCATCTGCTAATCCTATCTTTTATTTAACATCAAACACATCTATATCATGCCATTCGATACTAAATAAAAAAAATAGTCCTTTATGTTTTTTTATTAGCTAAGTAATTTTGATAAGGAGAAAAATTTAGACACATGTTCGGGGCATGAATCTATCATATAGTGCACAGGAAACTATTGTGTCCCTATTAAATTGAGTTTAGGGAATGTTATTTTCTTTTTTTTAAATAATGTTTAAAAAATACACTACTGCATTAAAAATGGCATTGCCTCCCCATTTAATAATGTATTACAGTGGATACACCTCACGATAATAGAACTGATTCGCAGTGAAAATCCAGACACCCACTCTCTCTCCAGAATGAATCACGCCCTCTTTCCTGAATGAATGTGAAGGATGTAGGTGGGCCAATCCTGAAGCACTCTGTGCCTCAAATGGCCACCACAGGGTAATGCGCATTGGTGTCTGTGCAACGTTGACCTTCACAATCTCTGGGAAAAGACACTGGTCACCTGCGCTGGTTGCTGCCCAAGGATGCTATACCATGGGCTGGCCAATACTGCAGAAAACACCACTCAGCACACAAACAGAAATCAAGAAACTGTTTTAAAGAAGAGTGGAACTGAAGACCAGGGAGGAGGAGTCTGATATTTCATAAGACGCCCAGCTTGGCATACCTCTGCTACATGCCTCACCACTGATCCCAAACCAGCCGCCACTCTCATCTGTGGCTCAGAGCATCGACTGGATTCGAGAGCAGTTCTTTGCAGGGGTGAGTGGAGCCATCTGAATAACCCTTCTGGGTACCAGTGGATCTGGCCATGGAACTATCTGGCTGGCTCCATCTGAGGGATTGGAAGCACGGCTCCTGTCAACCAGACCAAGAATCATCCACTTTCTTCCAAGTCTTCACTGTTGCCAGCTGCCAAATGACACAATCACAAACAAAGCAGTGTATTATCTGTTGCTCACTTCATGAGCCAACAGAGTCTAACATTGGGATTGCAATCCATTCCATGAAAGCGATATGCCACACTGCATCGGGTCGCCGTCTCCAGCTCAGTTCATGGAGTGCAGAGTACAAGACAGCTTGTGCCAGTCTGCCCATAGACTTAACTGGCATGTGCTGCTATTGATTAGTGGTCTTTCATCGTATTAGTATTACATAGCCCACCATCTCTTGAACATTATATGAGGCCCTACCCAATATTATCAGGACAATTCTGCTACCTGTCCCCCTGAGTGTACTCAATATGCTGAGCATTCCGCTCACAATCACTCTATACCCACTGACTCACGATGACCCTTCTTTATTGTTTATTGATTATGCTGTACTCACCTCGCTCGATGTCACAAATAATCGGTTTGCCACCTACATTAGAGGTCCAGGCCAACATTTAACTTTGGTGCCGTGGTTACCATTTTCGGCATCCTGTATAACGAAATCCGAATTGGCAGCAGTTTATGGTATCCCTCCCTTACTCATCCACATATTGGGCTCAGCCATGTGAATGCACATGGGGAGTTGTGTTGGGAACATCTGTATGGATAGTGTATGTGTCTTGGGAATCTGTGTTTGGTGAAATCTTTCTTTGCATGTGTGATAAAAGGGTTCTGCCGAATTAAATGTCCCTGGATTCTTTGTTTTGACTACCTGGTTTATGGACTTTTGCTGTCGGTGAGTCTCGCTATTTGAGTCTTACTAAGCCCTGTTGAAATGGATTGGGAGTGGTTACCACCAGTATCTGCCTTTTAAAATAATACCTGCTGCTGTGCAGCTAGGATAAGAGGCTCTGGGCTGGTTTCATGTGAAGACATGTGTTAGAACTGGGGGTCTCTAGTTGGCAGAGGTAGGTAACACTGTCCAAATAGGGACCCTTGCTTCTAGTTAGGGTAAGGAGGAAACACTGTTTAAATAACCTCTGCTCACCCCCTTGGTAGCTTGGCACAAGCAGTCAGGCTTATCCAAAAGTAATGTGTAAAGTATTTGTACCAACACTCACACAGTGAAAACACCACAAACTGACTCCACAACAGTTTAAGAAAAATAAAGGTATTTAATCTAAACTACACAAGACCAAAACCACAAAAGTCCAACATACACAGTTCAAGAATATGGTTGCAAAAGAGTTCTTACGGTTGCGATAAAATAAACCACAGTTGCTTGAAAGTTCACAGTTGAGTCACGTTTAGCCAACAGTACCTTTTAAATGCGACAAAGTTCCAAAGCAGAACCTGGTGTCGTGGAAAGCAAGCGATGCGTTGCTCTTGAGACATTGGACAGGCGTTTGCGACAGCCCCGCTGCAGCAGCGTGCGTGTTGCGATGAATCCGGTCTGTAGGGGAGGAAGGCCACTTGTATGGATTCCGGTGCGTAGGTTCTGTAGGAAGTTTGTTCACGCAAAGGCTCGATGCAACGATCTTGTAGGGGCTGCGGCGATCTCCGGGGCGGCGATGCGCGATCCAGAGGCGATCTCTCTCTCGCAGCTCCTTGATGCGATGGTTCTGCCGCGATGTTCGCAGCGACGTGATGCGGTCCGCAAGCAAGCGGTGAGGCGATCTCACCCAGCGATGACAGGCCCTGCGATGATGCTCGTAGCGATGGTGATCTTCCCGCAAACGAAAGGTGCGACGTCTCGGGCAGCAGCAACAGGTGCTGCAACGGTCTCGACCTCCTTAGCGGTGGGAATTTCCTCACACTGTCAGGGATGCCCTCAGCAGCGAGCGATGCAATAACTTTTCTGTAGCAAAGTCTTTAAAAGCGTGATTTCCAGCTTCCCAACACAGGTACAACTTCCAGAGGCATCACACATGGGCCAAGCACTCCAGGAAGGACAGAGCTCTCTCAGCAGAGCTCATGGACGCTGGGGGTGAAGTCCTTTTGTTCCTGGGACTTCAAAACAGGGAGCCAGCTCTTTTCAGGCCCTTGGAGATTCCTTCAAGCAAGGGGACACAGCACAAAGCAAAGTCCTTCCCCTCTCCTTCGCAGCAAAGCAACAGCAGGGCAATCCAGCAGAGCAACAGCTGGACAATCTTCCTTCTTCAGTTTCAGCTTTCTCCTTGGCAGAGGTTCCTTCTTGATTCCAGGATGATCTAATTTTCTGTAGTCAGGGGTCCTATACTTATACCCCTAAAAGTCTTTGTTCCCTTTGTGCAGGAGGGCTCTGAGCCCGGTCTGAACCAGTTCTGGGTGTTCCTAGAGCACTTTGTTTTCCTGGCTTCTCCTTTCCTTTCAGAGTGAGGGGCAGGTTCGTCAGCCGCCCAGCAGGAGGTGAAGCCAGCATTGTGGAAGGCAGGCACAGCCCTATTCAGGCCCCGGTGCTATCTCCTCGCACCACTCAAGTTGCAAATGCAGTCATTCAGCAAAGGGCTGACTCAGCCAGCCTCCTGGGGAATCCCCAGCCCCTGTCACTCTCAAACCAGACAGTCAATTCACAAACAGGCCAAGGCACACAGAAAGGTCAGACAAGAGAACAGCAACTTTGTAAAAGTGCTGTTCTCAAACTAAGGATTTAAAAACAACCTTTCCTAAAAGATGTGTTATTAAGTTCTGAGTTCAGGGATACCAGACTTTTATGTCCCATCTTGTTCCTATGGGAAGATATGCTGGTAGCCACTGTGGCCTGCATCCCCCATGATAGCCTATGGACCAAGATAGCCTTGCAGCAGTGAAAAACAAAAATAGCTACCAGAGCATATCACCTGCACAAGTACATGCTCTACCTTTCACATACACTGCACCCTGCCCAAGGGGGTACCTTGGGCCTTCCATGGGGGTGACCAATGTGCACAGAAAGGGAAGGGTTAGGCCTGGTCAGTGGGGACACTGACCAGGAGGACATAGCAGTTCACAGACTGCACACAGGCACTGCGGTGGCAGGCCTGAGACACCATTATAGGGCTACCAGTGCCCAAAGCATCTAAACCAGCAAAAACGAAATCCAGCACAGCATCAAAAATACAGGAGGTAGAGGCAAAAAAGACAGGGGAAACCACGCCAAAGATGCCAGGTCTAACAACATGAATGAAGTGTCTTGTGAGTTAGAGATGGTTCCTGATGGACTCTGTAGAACAGTGACGTTGATGCGAGGGTGTGGGTGATAGAATTCATGATGTAGAATATTCAATTAACGGTTACAGGCTGAGGAATAAAGATGTGTAATGCCAAGCTCCGTGTGTGGCTGGATCATTTGCATTTACCCAGACTAGAATAGGACGGTACAACTGGGGACAAGGTAGAGGATTATGTAAACCCTGTGAATTGAAGAACTGAGAGTGCTGTCCCAGAGAGTTTCCTGTGGTACAGCAAACTGCTTGTGATTGCCATGTGTATCTCAGTCGAAGTGAAACTCGACACTTGGCGCATGTGGAGTCAAAGCATCACTCTAGCCAGTGCAAGGCCTGTGAAGAAAGTGGAGGCCTTACAAAAAGTTTGTTTGTCATTTGCTAGAAGTTTGCTTGTAAATTTGAGACAAGAGGTACTGCACCACAACGCAAAACAGAGCTGTCGTTCATACAATACAATAACACTAAAAGCAGCGACAACCAGGCCCAGAGAAGCGCTAAAGGCCATGATAGCCAAGTGCAAGGAAGTGTTAAAAAACAAAGCCTTTTTTTGCTTTATGTGGAAAGGAAAATACACATCAAAAACACAATTTTCTTTTCTTTTGAGACATCACTTTATGGCATTCTGCCTTGTGTTTTGACTTACATTTCACACTCAGCACTAATTCATTTTTGGCCATTCCGGCCTCAATGTTAGCAGCTTGTCTGTCAACTGACTGAAATGACATACTTTGATCAACAATTGCAGCTGGAGGTTGTTGTTGATGCAAGCCTAGGTGGCTTGGGTGCTATCCTTGTCCAGCACACTGAACATCCCAATGCTTCAAGGACATATTGTGGCTTATGCTAGTCTAAGTCTGTCATCGACAGAACGTGCCTATTCACAGGCTTAAAAAGAAGACTGTGTGCAGTGTGGGCTTGAAAGCCTAAATACAAAGCATTTCACAGTTGTCACCGATCACCAAGCATTGCTTACCATTTTTGGCAATCCTAAAGCCAAGATGCCCCCTCACATTGAGAGGTGGGGATTGAGACTACAGGAGTATGATAATATGATTGTGCACCATCCAGGAAAAGACCGAAACCCTGCCACCTACTTCTCCCATGTGCCAATACAGTGTCATGGCACTACTTCTAAAGTGATGGAGGCTTCTGTTAACTTCATTGTGAAGTCCAATACCTTAGTTGCCATATCCATAGAACTAATCATTGCTCACATGAGTACTGACAGGTATTCGCTGATACTCAAAGACATTATTACACATCAATCATGGCGAAAACATAGTCAACCTCTTCATGATGACCCTAAATACCAGAAATTAAAAAATGTGCAAGAAGAACTTCCAGTTACCCCAGAAGGCATCATTTTACAAGGGCCTATAATTGTCATACCAGAGAGTCTAAGACAACAAGTTATTGAACTGACTCAAGAGGGACACCGGGGAGTTGTTGCTACAAAACGAGCTCTACAGGATCGAGTGTGGTTTCCTCGTCTAGATGAAAGTGTTGAAAAAGAGTTAGGGGCACATTATTTCTGTGACTGTTTGTCATCCAAGACAACCCCATGTCTGTTACACATGCTTGGTCTTCCAAAGCATGCATGGGAGAAGAATGTAATTGATATGTTTGGACCTGACAATGGACATTATCTATTAGGCATTGTTGATGAATACACCAGTTTTTCCCTTGTGCAAGATCTGTTGTCAACTACTCACAAAAGAGTCATTGAGCAATTAGAAAGTATCCTTGCAACATGGTATGTTCCTTCGAGTTTGAAATCTGACAATGACCCACCTTTCAGTAGTCAAGCATTTTAAGATTTCCTCACTCATCTAAATGTCAAGCATCAGAAAAGCACACCTCTCTGGTCACAGGAGAATGTAGTGGTCAAGAGATTCATGAGCACCCTCAAGAAAACCATTCAGCACATTTTGTGCTGGAAAAGCTTGAGCTCAAATCAGTTCTTCAGTTTACGCTTTGTGCAAACTGGTCAACTCTGCATTCCACCACAAGTGAAAGCCCTGCCACCATAATGCTTGGGAGAGCCATAGACATCAAAGTGCCACAATGGACCAATGAGCGATTCATTGACATTGATAAACTTCAAACCACTGATTTGTATCATGAACGTAAAATGAAAACCTTTGTAGACTGACGCTGCTGTGCTCGGAACACTTAGTAGAGGAGACCAAGTAATCCTGAGGAAGAAATGGAAACACAAGTTTGATTTTCCTTCTAATGCAGACCCACTGAAGGTTGTGACTAGTAAGGGACACATGGTGACTGCTCATCATCCTGGAAAGTCCATTGCATGAGATTCTTTGCATTTGAACTTAGAACCTGCCTCGACCTTCGCCAACTCCAGATGTGAGAATCCAGGGAGCTCAGTGACTGTACCAATGGCTCTGTCCTCAATGCCATTTATGGACACTTCTCCAGTATCTCCCCAGCCTCACATGACCAGATCTTGGCGACTGATTCGAGCACCAAAACGACTTATTGAAGAGTTGTAATGTAAATATGTATTGTTTGTATTTCTTATTTTACAAAGGAGGAGATGTAGTGTCTTGTGAGTTAGAGCTGACAGGACCATTTTGGTTACTGATTGACTGCAAAAAAAGTGACGTAAGTGTGCAGGTGATGGAATTCATGATTTAAAATGTTCAGTTAACGGTTACACACTGAGGATTAGACATGTATTGCCAAGCTCTGTGTGTGGCATGATCCTTTGCATGTACCCAGGTTGGGGTAGGATGCTACATTGAGCACACCCGTGTAGAGGCTGAGAGTGTGAGATTACTCTCTAACCCTGCACACAGTTAGCCTGTCGTACAGGAGGATGTTCATGGATTGATGGTGACCCGTGCTAGCCATAATATGAGTGACCAATAATAATGTGAGCAAATATATCTGTGGTGCTTCTATGAAGAGAGTAGTGTGCTTTGCTGTGTTATACCCTAGGACAAAATCTGCACGAAAGTATAATTTCACTATAGGCCTAGAGACAAAAGTGATGCATCAATTGTATGGTAAAGCAGGACACTGAATGCAGATCTGACATCAATGTATGCATATGTGCACTCCTCGTGGAAATTTTAAGATTTATTATTTTTCTCCGCCTCAGTTCCTAATTAGATTTGGTCTTTGAATCCTCCTGCTGGGCCAAGTCAATTATTCTGCTGGTCAGTTGGAGAATCAAATGCCTCTCCACACAATAGGGCCATTAGCCAGTAATTAGGCCTGCTCCTGGAAGAGGAGAGTGGTGGAATCTGCATGTGCTCATTATTTTTTACACTGCAGCTGGTCTGCAAAAGCTAAATCTCACAGATACAAAGGAGGGAAGCCACATCTCTGGAGTCAGTCCCATGAGGAGCTGCCCTTTGGAGTTTTGAAGGGAAGAAACCAGCAATCTGTGGCAGTTCTGAGGAAGGCTTAGGCTCTCGGAGAAAGTCTTTCAAAAAAGCACTTGACAGAATCATCTTGGAAATTCCCAACATTTTGTGCAGGATGGTTGTGGCGGAGGTGAAGGGGTGTAAGTCACCATAGGATTGGGCTGATGTGCCTGGCTTCTAGAAATTTCCACCCACACATAAAAACACCTCTACAAGCGAGAGACTTTAAAGGACAATCTGTACCTGGGGAAGGCAAAGCCAGAGTAATACCCAGCTGGATAGGCAAAGTCATCTAACCTCTGCAAAGATGGACTCCGTGACTTCTGATTTCAGTTGACACTCAGGGGGTAGGCGTTGTTTGTCCAGAGCCAGTGTTACTACCCCCTACAAACTCTGAGAGATAGTAGTAGGATGGGCATGCTGGGGGTCACTGCAGGGTTTCCATGGATCTTCTCTTGACTAGTTCTGCAGGTGTGTGACAATATATATATATATATATATATATATATATATATATATATATATATATATATATATATATATATATATATATATATATATATATATATGTATATATCCGCTCAATATTCCTTCAAAACCTCCCATAGGCAAAAAGAAGAAGCGGACCACCACGGCTTACGGCAAGGAATTTTATTGTTCTTTCAACCTCCTTTGATGACGCGTTTCGAGCATCAAGTGCTCTTGCTCACATATATATATATATATATATATATATATATATATATATATATATATATATATATATACATATGTATGCTGCACAGGACTGTGGTACTTGCTAGGGATTGCTGACCAACCACTTGGCTTCTCTTGTCCTCTCTTGCTTTATCTACTCAGGCTCCATACCTAATATCAACAAACAGTTGATCCCATGGAGTCAGCCAGACTTTTAATGCCTATGATAGCTTATACATGCAACTTCCAGGACAACAGGAAGTTGCTTATATAAGCTATCATAGGCATGAAAAAAGGTAGTTACTATATTGCAAACTGCTTATGTTTTTTGGTAAAACAAGATGGGAGCTCTCCAAGCACACAGCCAAGCGCACAACCTTGAGCCAAAGGCAGTCTGCTACAACCAAAGGCATCACACTTGTTTTCAAAGACTGCAAACCAGACCTGTTTTATACCATGGCTACCTCATCACATTTCTGTTTTTGTTACATCAGCACATGGCGAGAACCAAACAGGAATCTGAATAAGCATTTGCAATACAATAGGTATCACATTTACGAGAGCTTGAGCTATTGACTTTGTAAATGACAATGCCTTTATTGTGTTGTTTCATTTAGAATGGTAAAAGCTTAAATGCTTGTAAATTCAAGAATTATTGCTATTTGAAAAAATAGTGCTTGGAGGCTGTAATTAAAGCCTAACGAGTAAAAACACTCGTAACAGGGAGTGTCGCCATGGGATGTTACAAAATGAGACAAGGTGGTTCTAAGGAGGGACTACTAAACCTATTGACCAATGAGCCGCCACAGTTTACAGAGGACAATGACACAAGCCAATGAAAAATATGGGCGGAGAGTGGGCAGAGCTTCAAGTCCCTACCTAAATACAGTATGCTTTGCAGAGCAGCACATACGCTGCACAAGCTTGACCTAAAAACTTTGAAGAGAAATAAAAGAGAAAGACAGGGAATAAGTTAGAAGACTGTGTGTGGGTGTCAGAGAGAGATGTTTTGAGTGTGTATGTGCTTGTAAGCGAGGGGACAGAGAAAAAGAGGTGGTGACAAATGAGAGAAGTACATACATCCAAAAAACTAATTATGGGGAGGGTAAAGTTTGGCTGGGAGAGAGGAAATACATTGAGTCATGGGGAGACAAAGAACCAAAAAGTAAGACTAAGGAAGGGACAGACTGATGGAGAACAATAGAAATAGAAAGGTAAGATAGAGGGAGTAGAGAGAACAAAACAAAGTAGATATATAGAGGAAGGAAGGGAAGAAAGAGACAGAGAAGAGGAGAAGGTCAAACAGGGGTTGGGCATGAGGGATTCTATATTAAAGAAAGAGAAGGGCCCGAGAGAGTAAAGACCTGAGCCCCGGTCCCCACGTGCGCTGAGGGGCCCTCCCCAACCCTCCAGCCCAGAACACCTTGGGCTAATTAATGTAAATACTCTAGGGCTACTTCAAACCATTAAATCCCTCAAAGCATTATAACGAGAAGAACAACAATAGTGACACTAGAAAATTAGAAAAATATAAAAAAAAGTGTATTTATTAATTATCTTTATCTTTCTTGGGGGGTAAATATAAAACTATATATTGGATAAAGAGAAAACCATTCAGAGACTAGCAAATACACAACATTCTGACCACAGTCACAACCACAAACATACTACATACACATAATATATATATATATATATATATATATATATATATATATATATATATATATATATATATATATATATATATATATATGTATATATATATATATATATATATGTATGTATGTATGTATGTATGTATATATATATATATGTATATATATATATATATATATATATATATATATATATATATATATATATATATATATATATATATATATATATATATATTCCAGTGCTCTATCTCACAGAATCCAATCACCAACAAGGACTCGGATAGACAAACGCGGAACCCATTTTTTCGTGCTTCATTGTTTATTCAGAATATATATATATATATTGATGAATGATCGGGTCTTTCGGGTGGTTTCCAAAATGACCACGTTGGGCTGCAGTGCGCAGCGGATCCGGCCCAGGACAGAGACGGCCGCCTGCTGTCACTGCTCCCCGATCAATGTGCTAAGCGATATCCATTCACATTACTTGTCAGTTTAATTAGGGGAAGTGAAACACAATTACAGGGCAGAAGTGCAAAGCTGGCACAAAAGAGCAAATGGACCGTTCGGGACAATCGCAGCAAATAAGTGGAGAAAGTAACTCCGATGGCCTGACATTTCCATCACAGGCCCTAATTAAAAGGTTACTCAAGTAAAAAGAAAAAAAAATAACATATTTCTGCCGCAATAAATCTCATTATTAGCATGAATAGAAAGCTTCCCATCTGCAAACTAATTAAAGCCTATTAATACGGCACTGTGCTGACAGGGTTCTTCTGTTTCTCTGGCTTTTTTTTCCACTTAATTGCGCCGCGCAATATTTCCGATGGCACGCGCCGCTGCTCCTTTTCAGGCGCTTGGCTACAAAACGTCTCGGCGCGAGGCGGCCGCCTCGGCGGCATTGTGTCACGAAAAATAGGTGGCAAATGAGACAAGAGGAACAGACGCGCGCCGAAACTTTTATGTTTTTTTTTGCGAGAGCTAATGACTGAATTCAGATTTCAGAGAAATATGTGGAGGGAAAACCAGAAGACAGTAATAATTTCTGGCCACTTGGCTGTCAAAATGCGACACAGCGAGCACTGGAGCAGGCTGTTAGCAAAATGTTAGCTTAAGAAGCGACGTAATTTGCAATCTGATATATATATTTTTTTTTCTGAAGAAAAGGCCATGTTGAGAAAGTCTGTTTCATGTTCATGCCCTGCCTCCACAGTCCTGCTGTAATGCCTCAGCACTTCAAGGCTTCAGTTTGTCGTCGTGATGTCACGAGGATACAGGGGCCTATTATCAAGACCAGCAATAAAATTATCGCCGGTTTAGCGGCAGGAAACTGTCGCTAAAGCGGCGATAATGGGCTTGATAATAGGCCCTTGTGAATTCCCATAGCAGCCCAGGTTAACACCAGAACCTGGGCTGCTATGGGAATTCGCAAGGACATATTATCAAGCCCATTATCGCCGCTTTAGCGGCAGTTTCCAGCCGCTAGAGCGGCGATAATTTTATTGCAGGTCTTGATAATATGCCCCACAATTTTAAAGAAAATTAAATCTTACAATGATGTATTATATAGGAACTAATATGGAATACCATCAGAAGGCAGGCTACCCACCATGTGAGCGAGGCGTCCCACGTAGTGACGTCACTTTGCACCAATGCGCAGCTCAGACGTGGCTTACATTTGTCACACTGAGATGAATTTTCAAGAAGTGGAAGATAGTTTAATACTTATTTAGGGCGACCCGTGTTTCCTATGCTGGAAGCCAGTTTGGCTAGAGTTAGTGTGAATGTGTAAAACTTTTACCAGTTTCCTAATGAAGAAGCAAAAATTAAAGGAGCTATATATATATAAAAACAACAGTAAAATTGTAAATGTTGCTTTCTTAGATTGCATGGTAAAAATAAAACATTCATCACGCCCTTACGTTATTTTTATCTTGTTATCCTTTTTTTATGTTTAAAAAAATAAATAAAGTTCCTTGAAACGTTTGCAGACCGAGACGCCAAACTGCCCTGTTCTTTCCTCAGATTGTTTAAGAGCCGGGCCGCTGAGATTGTGCATTTCTGCAGCGACACGTATTCTGCATAGTTATGGGTTTCACTCATTTGCCACCTAATCCATCAACTGCTGGATAATTTGCAGATTTAAAAAGAAAAAATATTGTTTCTAGCTGAAACGGATCAAAAGGTACTAAAAAAGGTTGCAACATGTGTTCCTTTGCAGTGCAAGGGCCTTCCACTGCAAAGGAACACGCATTGCAACCTTTTTTAGTAACTTTTGCTCCATTTAGTAACTTTCGCAAAAGTTGACCTGTCATCTTTCAGTTACTTTTCCTGTATTTGGATATTAAAGTGATACTGAGGCGAAACCTTAGCCCAGACATTAATACCATGAGTAAAAACGTAAAAATAATGAAGTATACAATCACGAAATATGCCGCATTATTTAGCATAATTTGCCTTTTCTTGCTGCATAATTTAGAAAACCTTGAGAAAAATGTGGTATTCTCCTGTTGCATAATTCCATTGTCCCAGATTATGAGTGACTGCAGCATTCTGTGGCAGGGGCGGGTGACGTGGTTTGCAATGATTGGGGCATTCAGTGCACTCATTTGATCAATATGCAGCTTTATTAAAGAAATGACTGTGCTTGGTTATCTTGGGCCTTCAGCCCATTGTAAATGGGTCTCGTAATGCTATCTGAGTCTCATTTATGCTGGCCTTCTCCATTATTTTCAGTGTTCTTTTTGTTTAAGGTGGGTGGCTGCAGTGCTTAATTTGAGCCGGTGGCTTCCAGTGCTCAGCATCAGTGCTCAGCATCGGAACTTAATTGTTGACGCTTGCATAATTTAGAGAAGAGCAGAATAGCAATTGTTTATTCATTCAGTATGCATTAAAAACAACTAATACCTGCCGTCTAAACTGCCTTTATATCTGTGGAGGCCTGGAGTAGGCTGAATGGTCACACTTGTAGCAGTGTGCTGGTTAGTAGTTGTGTAGGTGGCAGTGGCCTCCTGACTAGAGCCTGGCACTTAATATTATTTTTTTCTTCAAATTAAGCACTGCAGCATTCTTCGGTAAGTGTGTTGTATGTATACTTAAATTTAAACTTTGAGGGGCTGGCGGCAGTTGCACTTTTTAAGCACTTTTGGAGTACAGCTATGCCGAAACATGTAGACTAGTTGACTCATTGATATTGCCTATAATTCCCAATAGGTTACCTTCTGCATCAGAATGCACATGAGATGTAACATTACTCACCAAGGCCCACCATGTGTGGTAGCATTGCATGCTTTTCCAGGCACAAATACACCTGCTTCAAGCCGGTGGATCCTGTTGCTGGGAAACAAACCGGAATTTGGGGACATTTTTGAAAATAAGGTCACTAATACTATTTTCTGCATTGTTGTTCCCCATTCTGTGTGGTTCTACTAGGTATTCCTTATAATCTGGTAATACCATGACTTGTTAGTATTACTCATAATCTGGTATTACCATGACTTGTTAGTATTACTTATAATCTGGTAATACCATGACTTGTTATTATTGATACTCCAAGTGCTGTAAAAAGTAGGTATGTTGTTATCGGGAAGAGCCCTCGACCAATCCCCCTAACAAGGGTCGCGAACAGAGACAGTGGGTTGTCCTTTCCAGCAGTAGACCTCACAAGTCGACCCTGCCCCCCACCCCACGAGCTGCCCCAACCCAAAACTACACGTCACCAGGTGTCAACGCGGGGGTGGTGTAGCCATTTTTCATAAAGATGACATTGACATCGCTGTAACGGACCCATGCAAATATAGCTCTTTTGAATGTCTATCTGTCACCATTAAGACCAAGGATAACCGCCCTTTAGTTGTTCACCTTCTCTATCCCCCACCTGGCAATTCCCCCACTTGTGGCGAACACCTATCCGACCTGATTGCCCACTGCGCTCTCAAAGACACTAATTTCATAATCTTGGGTGATCTCAATTTATGCTGGAACGAAGCCAACAACAAACTAATTCAATCTCTCAACAATCTCCTTTGTGATAATAACCTTTCCCAACACTGCTCTGAAGAAACCCACATCAAAGGAGCGACCCTGGATGCCATCATTGCCCATCAAGACGTAATCACAATAGACAACATTCTCCCAGTGGACTGGTTGGATCATCACATGATTCTATTCCACATCAACCAAAGACTCCTATTCCTGCCTCCTGCTCGAGATTCCCCCAAATGGTCAAGAAATCAAAAGCAGCTCCCCCTGGACATCATGGAGAAGAGACTCAAGTTGCTCCTACCCAATGACAAAGATCTCTCCACAAATGATCTTACCTCGCTCTACAACGCAAATTTGGGATCCCTTCTTGACCAACTAGCACCCTTGAAACTAAAAAAAAAGCGAGTCATCCCATCCAGATCCTGGTTCGACTCTGACACTAAAGAAGAAACGAGACAACTAAGAGCTGCTGAAAGACGCTGGAGGAGCTTGCCCACTACCTGCCATCGCGACAAACTCAGAACTATCCAGAAGAAATACAATAATCACATCAAGAACAAAAAATCTATGTTCTTCTGCTCGGCTCTGGAGAGCGCAAAAAACAGACCTAAGGAACTCTTCAGTATCATTAGACAGCAAACCTCCAAACCAGATACTTCCCTGGAGCAGGCCTCCAAAGAACGATGCGCCAACTTCGCCAACTTCTTTGATAATAAGATCTCCAAGAACAAGCACTCTCTGGTCACCAACTGCTGCCCCCCCCTCACAGCAGACACGGTGGGATTCTTGGTAGCGCCCCCCTCCCACTACTAAACCCTGGTCACTCTTTCAGCCCATTCTAGAAGAAGAGATAATCAAACTTATCGCCACCTCCAAACCTTCATCTCACACCCTTGACCCCCTTCCGTCTCAATTCACCAAACAACTGAAACTCTCCCTTGCCCCACTGTGGTGCAGGATTATCAACAGCTCTATAAAAACTGGAGTAGTCCCAGACTGTTTGAAAGTGGGACAAGTCACCCCACTACTAAAAAAACCTGGCCTGGACAGAAATGACTTAAACAACTTCAGACCCGTCCCTAACCTTCCTCTTCTCTACAAATTCCTAGAAAGATGTGTTCTCCACCAACTAACTCAGCACTTGGACAATACCAGCCTACTCGACTCACATCAATCGGGATTCAGGAAAGGGTGCAGCACAGACACTGCAATCCTCAACGTAATTGATGACTTACACAAATCACTGGAATCAGATCATTGCTGCCTCCTCATTCTCCTAGA
Organism: Lissotriton vulgaris; assembly: GCF_964263255.1. Taxonomy (NCBI): domain Eukaryota; kingdom Metazoa; phylum Chordata; class Amphibia; order Caudata; family Salamandridae; genus Lissotriton; species Lissotriton vulgaris. Next base: position 313,361,126 of record NC_141690.1, read on the forward strand.
CCTATTGGCGGCATTTGACATGGTTGATCACATTCTTCTCCTCAAAGCTCTGGAGGAAAGGGCCGGACTCGACGATGTGGTCCTCAACTGGTTCTCCTCATTCTTGCACAACCGCTCCCAAAGAATCAAAATCAGAAGCTTTGAATCCGACCTCCACCCACTCAAAAGGGGAGTACCCCAAGGCTCAGTGCTCTCCCCACAACTCTTCAACTCTTCAACATCTACATGGAACCCCTAACCACCCTACACAGAAAAGCTAACATGCCCTTTCACCTCTACGCTGATGATACACAACTCTACCTGGAAATCTCCTCTTCTAAAGACATCCATAGACTAAATGAAACACTAAAGGATGTCCAACGTTGGCTGTCAAGCAACCATTTAAAGCTCAACCCGGACAAAACCAAACTACTCCTCATCTCGAACAAAGAAGAGAGCCCACAAATGATCGTGTGGCTAAAAGATATTGATGCACTCAATGGGAACCTCTCCTCTGCTGACTCCGTCAAATCACTAGGCATCACGCTAGACTCTAAACTTGACTTGACCATCCAAAGATCTCAAACAAGCCACCCAAGCCTTGGTGTTGTCACGATTGAACTATGGGAATGCAATCCTCACGGGAATAGCCAAAACTCACCTTGCTCCTCTGAAAACAACACTCAACGCGGCCGCCAGAATGGTCACTGGAATAAAGAAATGTTATCACATTTCTCAGGCACTAAAAGAACTCAAGTGGCTACAAATAGAAAAACGGGCGAACTTTAGAACAACCTGCCTCACTCACAAATCCCTTCACACAGGCAAACCTGAATATCTGGCATCCAAACTCAGAAAAGCGGGTCGGAACAGAACTCTCAGAAGCTCTAACACCCTACTTCTTATCCCACTAAAAGAACGAAAACAAAAAAACGCGGTCAGGTCCTTTGCTGGAAATGCTCCCAAAATAAGGAACTCTATCCCCCCCACATCAGAACTATTCCTTCCTTCCCGAAATTCAAAAGCCAGCTCAAAATCCTTTTCCTCGACCGCTCCCTATCGAACAGATAGGAACTGCTCAGAGTGTTTAAAACACCACCTCTCTCCTCTATGATGCGGTTTGTCAAGACCTGTTTTTGTAACTCGTCAGCACCCTCTCTACTACGACTACGACTCGTATCCTGAATGTTTTGCTGACTGTATTATATTTGCTTTCTTTTGCGCTGCTTTCTACTCGTCGTGAAGCGCTCCGATACCTTCCGGTCAGGCTAGCGCTATATAAAACTTCTTAAATAAATAAATATTTTTCTTAATTTTTGTCTTTGTATATTCGGCTTTGCATATTAATATGCTCGCCTGGTGTTTTATATACATAAAAAATATCACAAATATGAAAGTAAATATTAGATTAATCAGTCAAGCCCTGAGGGACTTCACAATGTGTGGTAGGCGCATATGCTTGCCCTGACCTACTTATGATGTACCTTTTAATGTACTGGCTATCATTTTTGGTCTCAGTAATGTATGCACAGATCATTACTCATATCATACAAAATTAGAAAGAGCATATTAAATACAAATTCTAAAAAAAGAAATAGACAAAAGGTGGTATATCAACATTCTGCTGTTTATATATTTACTTTATCAAAGACAGTTCACTGCCCACAATAAAAACCTGAAAATACTGCAGAAATAGTAACGTGAGAAAATCTAAATTTGACTAGAACAGTTTTTGTCACGTTTTTTGCTCGGAGTCATTGGTAATAGAAAAACAGCCCCTTCAGGAGGTAATGCATAAATGATTTCCTCATATGCAAAATCGCAATATGCTATGGGCCAATCACAGTGCAGCACATATAATCCACTGTAGATAAAGCATCTATTTGGTGACTTTTGCTATTCATAAAATACGTTGCTCCTTTTCTTTCACTTTTTCCTGTGTTACTAAATCTAATCCATCATTTCCTACAACACCCGAAGATACAGAATTACAATTCTAATTAGGGAATTAATCAAGTATGTGAGAAAAAGTCAAATATACCTACAAAATAATTAATATACGTCCCCTTGCAGGATTTTACTAATTAGAGGTTACAGAGAAATACATTTTTTCTTACAAAGATTGATTAAGGGTCTAAGAACCTCCTAAGACAAGGATTACTGCTGCAAGAAGCTAGGCCAGACAATAAAAAGCATGTGATTATTGCAGATAATTCTCACATTTAATGACTAAAAATAAAAATAATAATTTTAAACATAAAAAATTGTCAATCATCACCAAAAAAAGAACGTTTTAGGTGTGAAATATAAGATTGGACCCTTTTCTAATAAGATAAAAAAAATAGCTTTTACCTAGATGATGTCAGTATATCGTCTAATGAATTTCAGGTTGAAAAGAAACAAAAATGATTAAACCTGAACAGATCTCAACAGATGCATATCTGAAATTGTAGTGCCTTATCTACTGTGGATTGTACACATTATATTTTGTATCCTGTCCACTGTTTGATATTTAATAAACAGGATAAAAATAAAAATAAACTGTTATGTTCTGCATGAAAAACAAAACTACGCAAACAATACCATCTGAAAAAATGCAAATAATCTTACATAATGCAAGATGTAGTACATTGTGCAATATAGACAGGGACTGCATCACTGACACTGATTACCACAAATAATTTTACATTCATTGTTGAGAAATTGATCAGTGTTTTTGCCTGTAAAATAAAGAACATAAATGTAGGGCCTGGCAGGGACCCGTCTCAAAGTCAGATTTTAATTAGTAACAGGTCTGGGGACTTGGCGTGACTCCTCCCACTTATAGCCCATAGTATAAGCAGAGTAAAAACTTAAAGAACATATGGTTACTGATGGGTCATGGCAATAACAAATAACAATTTTGGAAGTGAACACTGTTATGTCCTTTTTTTTTAAGTTATCCGCTTCTGCCTACAGAACAGGTAACTTTGAGGTCCATCAGTTTTAATCCTCCTGACTAGGTGCAGATGATCTTATGTTTCAGAAACTGTAAGCAGTGTTTGCAGTGGTGTCGCTAGCCCTTTGGCCAGAGTGAGGAGCCGGAGGGGGGGGTGGCGCTGGTGAGAACTACGGCCTGAGGCTTCAGGTAAGAGCGGTGCCGCCACCCCCAAAACTAGCACCGCCCCTCCCCAACCCCCTTGCTACGCCACTGAGTATTTGAGGATGTTCTCCTAAAACCTTTAAAATTTTTCTTATTCTTCAGTAGGGCATCCTGTGCAAAGAGAAAGTGGGCAGCAATCTGCTATGGACCCTTAAAACAGCAGGAGTGGCCCACTCTGACTAACAGTCCAGGTACTTGGCCCTTCAATTCCCAGAGCTCTGGTTTTGCTGTTGTGCTGCTTTTTTTATTTCCTTTCCACAGTCACAGAGGGTGGTTTTCAAATGTGCATTTTTGCATGAGTGGGACACATCAACTGATTTGAATCGGTCAATTTTCAACAGTATGAAGCAGTGGGCAAAATCAGCAACACAAGATATAACTGTTCGTCAAGCTCAAAAGCCAACAAACAAATGGCAAATAAGTCAGGAATTAAATGTTTAACAATTAAGGGTTACAGGCCCTTGTTGTCCAAAGAGGACTTTGTCTGAAACAGATCTTTGATCCAAAATGAACACACCAGACATATTAATAAGCCTATGAGCTCATGCTGTTTTTGATGGGGAAGGGGTGGCACCCTTATGAAGTCAACTGGCCCTCTCACTGGGCACCTGCTAGTAGGGTAGCAGCATAGCACAAGTGCCATAGATTAGTCTACCCCTTCTGAATGTATAAGGAAGTAGTAAACAAAAAGACTTCCTTAAATAGCCTGCTTCAGTCACCTGAACGATGATATCTGACCTGGTTCATGTGATCCCCTTCCAGGGCTTGCCGGCATCACCATCTGGGGCTCACTGACTATGTACCTCCTCTTTATGGCCCACAGTCAGCGAGCATCCCGATGGTTTCTTTGTCTTTACGCCCGGATCCATTATAGGATGCGGGCATAGAGACAAAGTGTTTCCCTCATTAGCAGGGTACCATGCCCCTATGCTAATAAGGGAACACCCTCTTGGAATCATGGCAGCACTATTTGTGTACTGATGAAAACTGTTATAGAAGGTGATGCACAGGTGTCTACAGTCCCTTTTGTAATACCAAAGTGACCAGGGGTGTAGAAAGTGAGTGCATATACTTAATCTGCCCCATGGGCACTTTATGTACTACCATCCAGGGAATTCATATAGAAACAGAGTACTAATAGAGCGATCTAGCATTGAGAAAAAAACACTTTAGTGCTCACCATCAACTGAACCAGAAAATATTCTTATCTCTTGATTTAAGGTTACGGTATGTTGGTACCTTAAAGACCTGGCATTTTATTTGTTGGCTGGGGGCCATAGTGGCTCTGAGTCAGTGGCTCCATGTCCAGGGAGATGGATTTAGATACTTATGGGGTCTAAAAAGCAGTGGCACACTCTCGAACCATAAATGCCCAAGTCATGCCACCTCGATCTGGCTGATATATATTCCACCTGGATTCTCAGCCTTCAACAGGGTAGGCCAGCGGATCATTAAGTGTGACTCTGGGAACAGATCTACCAACACCCAGGCAACCTATGCTGTTGATGGGCCAGTCTTCCCACCATGTTGAGTGGAGGCTAGTGTGTATCCGGATAGGCAAAGAATGGGGGTACCACAAGTGTGGACAAAGCAGCAAGCAATGTATTGATACAAGGTTGAAGGCACCACTGAATACACCGTAGTGATCTTTGGACAGCCCATCTATGTTCTCTATTGCAGAAAACATGCAGAAGTATGCCCGCTTTACTCCCATAGACTCCACTATAGTCGTCTTCTTGGTCATTGGTACTTTTATGCATCCTTCCACAAATATTCAAGTTGTCCTGAACAATGCAGAGCACTAAAACTCCTTGGTTTAATCATTCTACACCAAGCATCATATAATGCTACCAGCTGTATGTCCAGGAAAGGTGCACCGGGTTCACAGAGCCATCTATACTTGGGTACCTTTTTCTGTGATGCTCCGCATCCTTTAGTGTTCCATCAGACATTTAGGCTCAGCTACAGCTAACACACTGGTGGTCTCCTGGTTTTATATGGCTCTACCTTCTTGCTCCTGGCTCCATCCTTATGGAATTGTATCCTTCAGGATTTGAAGAGCCTGCTGCATCTTTCCTTTGAAAAGGAGTAGAAAATATTATTGTTCAAACAACGTATTCATCAGTGGTGTCTCACTCTTACTTCCTATCACAAAAAGGACCTCTTAGTGAATGTGTGCTTTAATAAATGTTTTTAAAAACATGCCTACAGCTCTCCCAAGAATTTGCTTTAGAAAAGGAGGTGTGTGATGTGGCAGCAAATGGAGTATTTTGTATTCTAATGCAGTTATTTGAAAGGAAGTGTACCCTGTTGCATTACAGAGAGGGGTGAAAGCTACCAGATAATCAAGAGTTTGCTATTCATTAGTATGTATGGAAGGCAGTTCAAAAGGGAAAGAATCATTAAGAAACCCAAAACGTATCACTTCAGATTAACACTAAAAATTTAAATATGTCGACTGCAGTGAAGATTACCACCTCTTGTCCTCAAACATCTTTCAAAGATTTCAGAAACATAAGCATGCAAAGGTACTCCAAAACGAAGGAATAACTCCATCAACCTCTAATCTAGGCATGCCTCAGTGTTAGGCCTGGCATCCTTGGCTATCTTCCCCTGGACTTTATGCCTTTTGCCTCTTCATGTTGCTGATTCGTTTTGTTGGCCTGAGGACTTCCAGCACTTTACTACTGCTAACCAGTGCTAAAGTGCATGTGCTTCTGTCCTAAACATGATGACATTGGATTATACCTGATTGTCATAAATGCTGTACTAGTAAGCCCATTGTTAAAGGGTATACCATATATACAGGGCATGTACTTCAAATGCTATTAGTGGACCTCAAGTATCCTTATGACTGCTAGTGACTTCTAAGCACTATTTTGCTTTTAATCTTTAACAATTTATATCTCGACTTCCACTGATTGGATTTTTGTTGTTTTGGTCTTATTTTGCTCAGACAAACATTCCCTATTTTTCTTAACATGTGTTGGGTCTTTTTTGGTGTACACATGTTACTGGGTGTGTGGTTGCACACACACTTTATACATTTTCTCTTTAGATAAGCCTGATTGCTCTGTGCCAAGCTACCAGAGGGTGAGCTCATGTTTTCTTTTAGGGTGTACCTAGCTTACCCTAAATAGAGTGGTGGTTCCTGTCTGACCTGGGGGAATACCTCAGCCAACCAGGAATCCCATTTCTAACACATCATTAAGGAGTTGTTGCTCAATTCTGCAACTATGAGGTTACTTACGCAGTTTTAAGAAACTCATGATACCAGTACATGCTGCATTACCACATGAAGCACCAGAAACATGATAATGTATTCAGAGCTATATGTTAATGCCTTTCTGTGTACGACAATATTTTTGTATGGGTACGCAATTATTTCAGCCCATAATTCAGTGTTCTACTTTCTCTCTACTCTCAGGCACCATTTAATGTGCCTATAAAACAGTTTGACAGCTATTATCACTTTAGCAAAGAGCAGTCTATGCCCTGAGCCAATCTAGATGGCAATGTAAAGTTAAGATATGCAGTTTCATTGGAAAGAGGGGTGTTTCTTCTGAGAACGCTGTGCAGGTACACATGATACCCAGAACTAGTGCTTAATTTGAGCTGGTGGTTGCAGCTGGGACCCATGGTGCTTGCAGTTGGGGGTCTACCATCACTTATTTTAGGGAACCGGCATTTATTTTTCCTCAAAATACATTTTTTCCATAGGAGGACCGGAAAAAACTTAAAAGGTGGGAAAAAGAAAGAAGAGAAAGACTAAAAATCTTTGAAAAAGTGAGATAAAGTGAGATAAAGGGGCAGGGAGTGTATGCAGATGGACTAAAGAAGCAAGAGGTAGAAAAAAACTAGACAGTCTTGGTATTCATGACCTCGACCTTTGGTAGCGCTGACTATGATCCTTTATGCAAAACATTGAACCCTGTCACTCATTCTTTTACAAATTAAGCTTTGCCCACTACCCCCCGCATGGGGAAGCATGTAAGTAACTCCTGGAACTGCTGAAATATGCATCTTTGGTGAATATACCTTTGGCACACATTTAGGGGTTCATTTACAAGCCTCTTGCGCCACTTTTGCATCACTTTTCCCATGTTAACCCATTGGCTGCTGCTGTCGGCCAACGGCCGTCGCGAGCACTACCTCGGTACGGCTGCGCACGTCTGTTGGCCGACGCGGCCCCGCCTGTTACTTAGAACGTTTCGCACTGGCGCGGAACGTTCAGCGCAGCCAACGGGTTACAAATGACGTAAAAGTGGTGCAAGAGGCTTCTTAGTAAGCCCCTTAAATTCCACAGAAATACAATTCCGTCTACACAGGCTAACTTCATATATGGTGCCCAACGAGATTGCATTAATAGGGCGCAAGCCTCAGAATGCGTCCTTTACGCTTGGTACACAAAGGCAGTGGCGGTGAAGTCCTGGCCATGTCATAAGCCAGAGGTTTAGAACTAACAAAACAGAGGGTTAAGCTCCTTGTTCCGGTTCATGGGGCAGGGAGGCTATCACCGCCGGAAGCGCGGCAGTGATTTCAGCGCGCGGCGCAGGGATGAGCCGGAGACGATAGGACGCGCCATCTGCTCTCTCAAAAATTGCATTCGAAAGGAGCTTTAAAAGAAAGCAAATGGCAAGTGATATATTGCAAATAATGCGGGCACACAGAAGCTGTTAGCCACAGATTTACAGATCCAGCCAAGCGCAAAAAAATAAAGATTGAATTATTCCAAAAATAATACAAAGATTTCAATTTCCGCTCTCCAGGGTCTCAAAGTGAATCCTTCCAGTAAGTAATGTCACAGCCTCGTGGTCAGGGACACACTCTGCATTTTGGCTGACGAACGTAAAATGGCGAATGTCTTCTGTGTCAGAGACTGAGGGTAACATTTATAGATTGTGCTGTACCTCTGGGCAGATATTTTATCTGGGCTGGTGAGTGGGGCGGTAAGCGCCACTGAACGCAACAATGTGTAATATCCTCGTATGGAAATGATGCTCTGAGGCCCTAACATTAAAAAGGATGATTTGCATATGCAAAGGCATTCAAGAAAGGGACACCACACTCTGCAATGTTTAGAAATCTGTTGTTAGAAATTTGATAACAGGTCAATAGCATCTTATGAAAATTCAACTTGCCTAAAAAAGAATTAGGTAAAAAGAAACATTGTCTTCTTGAAGTGGTCTGGTCCACTGTCTCGTGACAGCACTTAAACGATTACATGTGTTTTCCACTTCATGTGAGTAGCCAGTGCTTTATATACAACTACTTTTCAAAATCGTATATTTGTTGTTTTATCACAGTTATGATAAAAAAGCAATCTGCTGACACGTTTTAAAGTTTTACTGATTATAAAACCAGTTGAAATGGATCTTTTGCAAGGTATACTGCCATGCTGCTTTCGGTTTCGGTTCTATCACCACCTTCAAACTGGAGAAAACTAATTACCCTTACAAAGCTATAGTATGTAGTGTATTTCAGAAGTGGGCGGTTGTACTTCCACATGACAACTCTTCTACGTTTACACCGGTGCTTAGTGTAACTTAGACAGTGCATTCTGGAGCATGTAGTTGTAACATTTGCACAAGCACCCCAAAAAATGTACATTTCAGTCCTTCTCATCAGTAAAATTGGGATACATGTTTCTTATATGAATTGTCCTCAGTGACTATGATGAGAAATTGATGAGAATTGTGCAGTAATAGTGTTCCCTCCGTTGTTTTTTTTTAGTTTTTTCAATTAGGATTAACAATTCATTTGTGATACTCTGCAGAACCACCAATATAGGCAGGGCTACTGGAATTATGTGATTGTGCGGCAATTTTTTTTTTTACATTTGCCACATAATCCATAATTTGCTGCATAATCTTAAAATTTTAAACCAAAAAAAATTGTTTGTTGCTGAAACGGTTAAAAAGTTACTATAAACGCAGTTATACGTTTTGCCATCCTCTTTGCAAAGGTTTACTGGCCACCTTTTTGTTGCTTATTGCTATATATGGGTGTCAAACCAGTACTAATGAGGTACAACCAATGCCCAGACAGAGTTAAGTGTAAAAATGACAAAATAATGAAGTAATACTGTCACTTTAGGGGTAAGCCCCTCAAGTCCTTGGGCTTTGAGCCTGTAACATCATTTCCTCATAGTCATATAGCTTAACAGGCCATGGTGAGGTTGAGATATGGCGACTTTCTTCATGGCCAAAGGAAATTGTTCACACAATACAGTATGTCTACTCTTGAAGAGTGAACTGTGTTCCTATGAACAGTTTTTAAATTGGTGTGTAAAGATTCTATGCGGGTCAATATGCAATCATGCTAAATTGGAAGGTAAACTCAAGATTTGGGTAAAAAAGTGAACAAAACAAGTGACAAAATAATAACTGTGTCCTTTGTGAAATTTATTCCAATGCATTTACTACTTTTTTCGAATCTTAATGACTGATGATTTTCACTCTTTGATGATGTTTGATCACAGTGACGTAGTAGTACCTCGTCAAACAAGCGACTCTAACACAAAATGTTAAATATGTGCCTATATAGTTCTTTGATTGGAAATAAAATTACAAGATAGATTTACTATTTGCACAAGTTTACACTAGTCAATGGGGTAAGAAAAATAATCTCTCTCTATTCTTTTTTTTAAATAAATATTTCAGTTTGCTTGTCTGCTGCGAACTGTAAAGCCTGCATTTTAAGCAATGTGGAATAGATTCTTTTATTAACTTACACCACTGAGGGAGGTCTTACATAACTTAACATCCTAACTGACTGTGAGGGGCAAGTGGGCTATGGTGCAAGCAGTGGCAGCCGGCACAGGTAAGAGAAGTGGGGCAGGGTGGGGGGAAGTCGACAGACAACGGGATAGGTCAAAGTCGCTGAGTCGGAGAGGCGGCGAGCGCCAGGTAAGTAGTTTTATTATTTAATTTTACCTATCCCATCGACTGTCGACCTTCCTGCCCCCATTCCACCTCACCACTCTTACCCGTGATTGCCGCCACTGGACGCAAGCCAGTACCTATCAAATTAAAACTTTTTCATTTGCTCATTTGGAATTTAGAAAACAAGGCTTCTAAAAATGACACTCTGTACAGTTAATAAACAAGATGTGGAGTAGTGTGGCTCAATGGTTAGAGGAGGCATACCGGGAAGCTGAGGTCAGACCCGGGACCAGGGTTCAATTCCCGACGCGGCAGGGTCTGAGCCCAAGTGTCCACGGACTCGATAATTCTCACTTCGTGCCTACTCGAATCACGGGTTCACACTCTGCAACTCTGGGCAATAGCTTGCTTAATCTCCACTACGGCCCCCGTGGCGGGATGCCTGGCTTTCACCTTGGGGATGCCCAGTATGGGTTATCTCACAGGGAAAAGCAAGGACGGGTTCCCAATGCAAGTGCTGGGACACCCCGTTGGGGTAGCCGTGCGCTATATAAGATACACAAAAATAAAAATAAAAAAAAGATATAAATGTAACTGAAATGGTTAAACAACAGGCGACAAAGAGAGAAACGTTGTATTGATGTGAACTGTATGATTAATTCATTATAATAGTGGGGTGAAATGCTACATAAAAAAATCCTCGGGGAAATTTACAAAGAAGTGGCGGTGAGAGGCGTCAGCCTCCTTGGCTTAACACCTCTCACCGCCACTTCGGAAACGCCTGGTCACACCCTATTTTCAAGAATAAGGTGCAGCCTGGCTTTTTCCCCATCGACGGCGCTAAATGTCACGATTTAATGCCAGGACAGGCACCCTTGAACCAGAGCGCAAGGGTGTCTGTGAGCCGGGAGGTTTGTTAGTGCATAGGAAGGTGTCCCTTCCTGTCCATTAACAAACCGAAAGTGCCAGTTTGCCTATTCCATGTGTGCTGCTACATGCAGCACACAGGGAAAAAGCAAAAAGGAGGAGAAATAAAGGTTTTCTCCTCATTTAGCCACATTAAGACCTGATTTTTCTACGTCTTAAGTTTGGCGCTGCCACCTATTATCGCCGTCCTTGATAATAGATGGTAGCGTCAAACTCAATGGGCGTTGCGGTGGTACGCCTACGGCAACACCCATTGCACGACCCTTTTCACGCTAAGTTTAGTGTTAAAGGAGCCCTATTCTCAAGACAGCGTTGAACCACTTGTGTTTACGCTGCCTTGACAATAGGGTTTCTGGCCCTATCGCCACGGAAACGTAAAAAAAAATGACGTTCCTGTGGCGATAGGGGCTTGAGAATATACCCCCCGCCCACGGGTTGCTCAATATAAATGATCTGAAAACTAGGGTTACAGATACATAAAGAGGGAAATGTATCATACTTTCAGGGAGGTCCTGCGTACCTGTATCTCAGCATCCTCCTATCGTCTCACCGGGTTACCAGGCTGCCACATTTGTGGGGGGATTCACTTGCTACATTTCTCATAAAATGTCAGACATTTTCCAAAGACTACAGTCACCCGAAGCTACATTGATGAATTGAATGTAATATAATCAGAACTCGGCTCTCTGCGCTGTAGGGTGATTAATAAGGGACATGGGACACAATCTCAGAGATGTATGGGACAAAGCAACATTTATAACAGCGCACAGTGATGGAGAGATGATAAAAATATGTATTTGGCTGACCTCTGATAAAGGACGTGGATTTCATAGACACGCGCCTCCTACTAACGTCACACTGAATTAATCTCCCATACCCAACATGTACAAACCCTTTAAGGATTCGAAATCTCACCTGTTTGACAAGCTAGCATTTGATATATAGTGAGTACACAACATTATATTAGCCGACACATATACGAAACGTTTAGGAACTAGAATATACATCTGTTTGACAAGCTTGAGAATGGTAAATTGTGAATACGCATCATATATGTTGCCAAAGCATATAACATAACGTGTATTTATGCATGTTCACCTAGGGACATCTTGGCACTGAATAACAGGGGGCAGATTTACAATAACTGGCGCATCCCCAGGGAGGCGCCAGTTATTGTGCGCCGCAGCTCCTCCACCCATGGTGCGCCGTATTTATAATGCGGCGCACCATGGGGCAAAAATTACACAGATGTGTCACGCATCTGTGCCATAAAGGCGGCGCATTGCTGGAGTTGCGTCGCAAGCATGATGCGCCGCAAGCATGACGCAGCTCCAGCAAGGCTCGGAGGTGCCCTATCTGTCCAATGCTGCGTCAACCCTTACGCCTGCTTCAAGCAGGCGCAGGGTTTCGACGCAGCATTGGCCTAACAGTGACTGATTGAAATCTTGTAGATTTCATTCAGCCACTTTTAGGAGGCGTTCCTGCGCAGGAACATTGCCCCCCTGCGCCGGATCGCCTCCTTATGGCGCAGGGCTTTACTATGTGACGCATCTCCCAGATGAGTCACGCTATAAATACCCCGCACCATGGCGCATCTTTTGCGCCGCCGCTGCTTCACAAAAGTGACTCAACGGCGGCGTGAAAGAGGTGCAAAGGGCTTGTAAATCTGCCCCCTTATGTTTATTGTTAACAAACAGTACTCATTTTATCGACTTAAGAAGGATGAAAGGCTGAGTGGTCGCACTGGCATTTGAACCTGTGACCATGAGGTCCTACACACACTCCTACAGTGGGCATATTAGTCCACTGAGTCACAAGACCCAGCTATAAAGTCTTTAAAGACTAGAACACACAGCTGTTTGACATCCTAGAGAGTGGTATGGTGTGAGTGCACACCATTGTATGTGTACACAGACGCACAAACATGCAAGCATACACACAAACACACACATTCAGACACAGTCACCTGCATACACACAATCAGACATACAGACGCAGACATATACATATAATAAATACGGACGTACAAATACAACGTTTTTTACTGGGAAAAAATGTATTTCTGATTTGAATATTAATTTCACTTACCACGAAGTACATTTTTAGTGCCTCTTCTCGTAGCTATGAGAAAACACGTTCTAAAATGAATTTTTAATGAGACTATCCACATCATACTCTTTACTTGGAACCTTTATTCCCTAAGGATTATGTATGTTATTCACACATGTAGCTACATATATACATTGAGCCCTAAAATAACGATTCTATATGAAAAAAAACCTAGCAACATAAACCGTGACAAGCAACACAAGTCTCCTAGAAATGGAAAAAGTAGCAGATATGATAGATTAAATCACCAACCACTATGATTGCAGGTGACACTGAAAGAATCCCAAGTGGAAGGAAATTAAAAAAAAAATTTGCAATGCAACAGAAGATCGGCTACAGGAAGTCATAAAGCCAGATTTAGAAACCGTTTTCCTCACTGAGACACAATATACTTGCATGTATGATATGCCTCTTTCTGTGTCACAGAACCAGGATAAGGGAACTTTTACAAAAGCAGATTAAACTAATGATGCTGAAAAGAATCTGCCAGCATTGACAGATATGATTGAATATTTGTGTGGGAAAGAGATGACGAAATGCTGAACACAAGGACATGATCATGCAGGTGGGTTGGAGCCTCTCACATTGCCAGAACTTTCGGGGATTCACAACATATTTTTAGGTAAATCCCCATACGGTAACAGAAACCTATGAAAATCGTAACTCTCCTGGCATCAGCATTCCAGGAATAACTTGTTTTGATTTCGTCTGGGATGAGAACGTTTCAGCTCATAGCCCAATTCTGTCTAACCCAACAGGCTCTGGGTGCAGGGAATGGACCTTGAACATGCCTTGACATCTGTGCGCTTGGACTTTGCCTACATACTGAGATCACCACCAGTACTTTAGAAGTCAAGTGGGCATAATATTTGGCTAGTACCAACCTGTGCCAGGTTCAGGGATTTGCCTTCTGCCAGGACCCACAATTGTGCATTCAAACAAGAACCAATACTTCCAGTGCCCACTGATCATGGCCTTCGGCCGATACCCACTGGGCTGTGAGGGCAGTGCCTGTCCATTTGTAAGGATCTGGGTATTACACATCGACGCGGGGCTAATTCCCCCGCAGTGTGGGGGGAGGGGAACCGCGAGCTGATGACGAGCTCAGCTCGTCATGCAGCACGGTGGCCGTGTGCTGATGACGAGCTGAGCTCGTCATGGCCACGCCCACTCAATGGAATGCCCAGCACAGCGGGATAATTATCCCTGCGTGGGTGTTCCGCGGAGGCCATGACGAGCTCAGCTCGTCACCAGCACTCGGCCACCGTGCTGCATGACGAGCTCAGCTCGTCAGCAGCATGCAAGGGGTTAACACCCCACCAAGCAAGGCCTTCAGAAAGGACCAGAGCAGACACAGGGCGTAGAGCAGGGTTTAATGATTATATCACCCCCTAATGCAGATATCAGCAACTCCATGTGTTCTATTTTATTCTAAATGTAATATGCAGCCCTCAAATATAATAGTCCCTTCTTGATATCATATGGAGAGCTTTACCTTTACATGGACAAACTAGCACAATGAGTCTTCCAATATGAAAGATTTATTAAGTGAATCAATCTTCTGTAGCATGTTTCTATGCATCAGCAATGGCTGCATTTCAAACACATAGTTGGATCTTGGCACTATGTAGATTTTCGTCACGTAAACCCCACTCAACAGAGAAAGATTCAGACACTCCCAGTGACTCAGTTGATTGAGGGCTTTGGCGATCAAATGGTTCACACTGGTTTCCACCATCGCTTCATGGCCCTTACTTAGGTAAATATCCAGGTATTTTATTTTCTCCAGGAGTGATGTCACTGTATGAGTGCTTAGACATGTTCCCATCACAAACATGGAAATGGAAAGTGCTCCACATTTGCCCCATTGATTTTGTAGTCAGAAAAGTTAGAAAAGGATCAAATTATAGACATGAGAGCGGTTAAAGAGATTTTAGGTTGAAGTCGAGTCATCAAGATAATATTTACATAAAGGAATGATTTTACTGGGCCACACCAGGTAGGTATGCCCACAATATGGTCCGAGTGCCTTATCACAGCTGTGAGTAATTCTGCTGGCTGTAGAAATAGCAGTGGCAACAATGGACAACCCTGGCACATCCCCCTGCTTTAGGAAGGGAAACGTCCTTTACAACGCAACCATTACATCGCACTACGCTTACAACATAGTCATTACATCATTTACAACGCATGTCACTACAACACAGGCATTACAACGCAGGCATTACAACGCAGGCATTACAACGCATGACACTACATCGCATGACACTACACCACATGTCACTACAACGCAGGCATTACAACGCATACCATTACAACGCATACCATTACAAAGCATAATACCCCTAAACTATCCAAAACGTACCCTACTGTTGCACCCCCTGGAGTTAGAATAGTATTATTTACCCCTACACTATATAACACTTACCCTACTGTTGCACCCCCCGGAGTTACAATAGTAATTTCTACTCCTATACTATCCAATACTTACCTTACATGCAATGTAATGGTAAGCGTTGTAAAGGTATAATGCGATGTAATGGAATGCATTGTAAAGGTAGCTTCTAAAAATGCGATGTAGCTTCATGTGATGTAATGGAGTGCGTTGTAAAGGATGTTACGATATAAAAAATGCGTTGTAAAGGCATGCTTTGTAAAAGTATGCGTTGTAATGTCATACATTCAATTAGGAAGGAGTGGGGCAGAAATCTTCCACTGTTTACCTGTGCTGTTGGGTTTTGATACAACCATCTGACTTTCAATAGGAAGTCAAGACCAAGGCCTGCCTTATCTAGTGTTCTAAAAGTAAAGCTTCATTTCCTGTGGTGAAAGGCCTTGTCTGTGTCCAGTGATACTGCTGGTGCCTTGCCTGGATATTCAAGGGCCTGCCATAGAAGGCGAGCTGGCATTTGCATATGGTTATAGGAAGAGCAGCCGGGTTCATACCCTACTTAAGACGTGGATTAAGGAAGGGATAACCTCACACAGTCTCCTGGCAAGGACTTTGGCTGGGATCCTGACATTCATGTATGTCTCTAAGATGGTGATATTTGTGAACTAACGCTTTCTTTGGAGTGAGTGAAATGATGACTTGTCAAACAGATTTTTTCTGTGATCCTACGAGTTCCGATTTTTTGAAGCTACGTATGGCTTAGGAACCAAGTAGTGCTTCCTACCGCTTTTATAAATTTCTCCCGGAACATGTCTTCACCATGGAATTTACAAGCAGGCAGCACTGCTGTGGTTTCCCAAATCTCATCTAGTATTAATTCACCTTCCAAGGAGTCTGGCCTCAGGGGAGAGATGGGAGTGCCAACCGCTTGGGGAAATCATCCGCAGTAGCAGCTGAGTCTGACATTTTGGGATCTTCTTAGAGCTTCCTAATACGAGGCATTCGCTTCCGAGATCTTAACTGAATGCGTAAATAATTTAACAGCTTTGTAATGTGCAACCACTGTAGATAATTGAGAGTTTCTCAGGTGCCGCTGAAAGGCTAATCGCTTCCCTGCCTTCTCTGTGCACTCGTAGCGACACTATCTCAGCTCGAGCGGCACATGTTTGGCATGGGCGGGTAAATCGGATTTAAGGGTGAGCTTCTCTGCCACTAGTTGGCATGTGAGTATAGGTATAGGATGTGCGCCATAACTTCTATTGAGATAGCTGGTGGAAGTCCGTGATGGTCCATATTGGAGCACTTTAACTTCTGAGAGCAACGAGAGAGAGAAAGAGGGGGCTGGCGTGACTCTTGCAGCCACCATGTCTAATCAGACTGCTCCAGCAGTAGTCCCACATGCCTCTGGGGTACTAGATGTTAGGTACAGGGGGCATGTAGATGTCAGTATTTCCTTGTCATCCGTTCACAAAAAATGCCTGAAAGCGCTCATTACCCTTGTTTGAGTAGATTGGAAGGTCAGTGCATTGTAGATAAAGGTGGGGAGGAGACTGTAGTTGGAAGGTCGGGCAAGTTGTAGCATGTTCTAGACCTCAATAGCCAGCTTTCCCTGAGTATAGTCATGTCTGCTAGAGCCCACCTCCATCATTTGTAGCTATTTGTAGAGTACGCTACTTGAGATGAAGGAGCGGGGTGTTTCCGAAATCTCTCCAGCCATCAGGTCTCCAGGTGCATGTTCTATTTGAGATCCGAATGAAGGCCAGAGCAGGTCCAGTGCATCAGTGTTGCCCAACTGCCCGAGGCAAGAAACAAATAGCCCAGTTCTGTGAGACAGAAGGACCTGCTGCACGTCTCATGATCCCGCGTGTTGGCATTAAACTATGCTGAATGGCAGCCAACAGCTCATCAAGTGCTGGGGAAGACTATTGTGGGGCTCTTGTCAGTGGGATTTCAATAAGGAAGCTCCACTTGGTCAAACTGATGTCATACTCTATATGCAAGAGATGGGGTGTAACACAAGCTCCTGTGGTGCAGGGGGTCCCCTACCCCTCCAGGTGCCCCAGATGAGGCCAACGTCAATGAATATCTGTGAGATATGGGTGACTTGGAGGCCCCTCATCACATTCTGCAGGGCGGCCCATCATTTTGTGTTACGCCACTGTGCAACGGCCTTGCAAGGTGACCAATGAATTGTGACCATCAATGCTCTGACTCGCGTACAAAGAGAGAGAAGATTGGCCAAGAGTCTGCCTTGGACCCAGTAGCTTCCAATGACAGCTTCCATTTCTGACTCGGCCAAACCCCACCTCCTCTCTCACCAGTTCGGAATAGCTTCTCATTGGCTGCCAACCATGTTTGAAAAGCAGCCTTTTGAAATGCCTGCTGTGGTGAATTGCATTTACTATGAATAATGCCATGAAGACCATTATGATGATAAAGCAGAGGCTGAAATATGTTCTCCATATTTAAAGCCCTCAGGCCTCTGAATCCTCTGCGTTGGTTTTCCTCATCCCATTATGCTTGATAGTATCACATTAATAATTCATATTCCAATCAAAGAGCAATTGAACAATCTACTGGGTTCAATTAAAGTAATTCAGTTTTACTTAGTGATACTTCTGCAGTTGGTCTGGAAATCCCTCGGTTTCCCAAGTGAGCCATCTTTAATAACATGAACAAAATCATTTTCAACATCTACATCTCAAATAAAATAATTCAACATTTCCGCAATTGCCTATTAGTTGACAGCAGGCAACGACGACAACTTGCTTAATGTCCTGCTCTAGAACAGCCAAAACCTATTTTTAAAATGTTACTTTAACCGCATCGCTGCGGCGGTTATTTTTCCCCTGTTCGGCTTTTTTCGAAAAGCCGCGTTAGATGACGAGCTCAGCTCGTCATCCGCACACGACCACCGTGGCTGATGACGAGCTGAGCTCGTCATCAGCATCGAAGGGGTTAAATTGATGAATGTAATAAAAAGCAGATAGTGGATCAAGGGGAATGAAGTCTGACATGCTTCTTTGTAAAGTAATTTGCTGTGGATTCTTTATAAAATCACTTAATGTGTGCTTCATGTTTTTTTTCAATTTTTTATCCAGCTGTGATATTTTTTGCCTGTAAGGAATATTGGATTTGAATTCTCTGCATCATCAGTCTATCTAGTTCACCTACCATTGTGGTTCACATGCTGTCACTATGCACAATAGAAGCCAATAATGTGGGCAATAGACACAGTCAGAAGCAGCAACGTTATCTGTAATACAGTGATTATCATTATTTCTCTACATCAGGGGTGTCAAGCTTGGCTCCCAAAAACCAAGATTCAATCAATCAGATGACTTGTAAAGTGCAACTACTCACCTGTAAGGGTCTCAAGGCGCTTGAAGATTCATGGCAACGTTTTAAGATAACAACTACCTTGGCAAATTAGTTCAATTTGGATTCTTTTGTGACTACCTCGAATATCTGATATTGATCCAAGCCGCCTGAACCTACACAATACATCCATCACTGAAGAGACGTTTGAAAAAGAGCACGTGACTGCCTCAAAAGAAAGAATGTAAATTGCCCCAGCAGAAAAAATCAATCCAAAGCATTCCACAAAAAACAGCGGTAGCAAATCCAGCATTTTTGCATGGTCACTTCAGATTTTCTACCCTTTTCTTGACCATATGCCTGCTGGTATGAAGTGCCACAGTGCATGTGCTCTGGACCTAAAAAGGCCAGTGTTTCACCCAATTGGTCTATGTAACTGTCCCGTAAGGATGCTGTAGATAGAGCAAAAAGTGCATATATGGCATGGAAGTTAAATGTAACACGTAGTCTGCAACATGTATTTACACCACCCACATATATCACAAAAATATATGCGTGCCAAAATTAGTAATGTTTTATGGCTGGACTCCAGTTTCAATACACTGCAGTAAAACAGTAACACATGACAGGGGAAAGTGCCATTTTAGATGTAGGAAAGGCTATTTTTAAATATTTGTGTCAAACTTAAAGAATGACGTCTTCCACCCTGACAGACAACCCCCCCACCAAAATGATAGATTACCATTGGCCCAGCTGTGGTCTCTGTATCTTCCGAGGAAGTGCCATCAAAGCAGTTTTCTACAAGGTACAAAAGTATGGTGTACATCTGTTGTCGGATTTAACAGTTTTCCAAAAACACATTCCCAAAGTAGGAGTTTGTTTTTGAAAAACAAATAACTAATGCCCTCCACACCTACGGAGTTTTTTCCATGGATGTAGAGGTAATTATTTGAAAGTTTAAGTCCCTGCAAGGTGTTTCCTGGCGGCCATGGACAGAAGAAAAGGACATCACACTGTCAGCACTAAATAGGGCAAATGGTTTTGTGCCATAGCTCCAACATCCAGCACATCATCAGGACAAACTTACTTTTGATGGAGCTAACTGGGGAACTGCTAACGGAAAGCTGATAGCCCTCCTTACTCTAAATAGGGTAGATAGATGTTGGGCCCGATTCACAGAACTAACTTAAGACAAAATCCTAAACTTACTGCTTTTGGTATTCACAGAAGATAGAATTTTGTCTTAAGTTTGTCTTATGACAGACTTAAGTTAGGATTTTGTCTTAAGTCTGTCTTAAGTCTGTCTTAAGTTTGTCATAAGACAAACTTAAGACAAAATCCTAACTTCTGTGAATACCAAAAGTAGTAATTTTAGAATGTTGTCTTAAGTTAGTTCTGTGAATCGGCCCCTGAGAGTTTGGCCTAAAGGGTCCTCTGTCACGTTTGTCAGTACAGTGCCCACCAAACTCTATATTAGACTCTTTATTTCCGATATCCACTGGGAAACATGCAGGTAAAATGCTTCATATGTATTTTGTACTTAATTTCCCAAATCCAAATTAATACTGAAAACAGCTTTTTCATATTGTATGTCGAAAAATAACTTTGTTAAAATGTACTTTAGGCTCCGGAAGCCAGACAGGCTTAAAACCACTTCTGGCGCTCATCACATCTTGTAGTGTAATGTAAACTTGTAAAGCGCACTAACACCCCACGGGTATCCTGGCACTGAGGTTACAGTAACTCCCCTATATGCACATATTTACCGAACGGATGACTGTCCCGCACTACAGCCTAGGGAGGAGCCAGGTTTTAAGCTTCTTCCTAAAGTGGAGGAATTCTTCTGTTTGCCTAAGGATGGGGGGAGTTCGTTCCATGAACGGGCGGCGCGCAGCTAAAGGCTCTACCTCCAAACCTAGATGTTCTAATTCTGGGAATGCTGATCAAATGAGCTGAAGAGGATCGAAGACTTAATGCGATGTACTAATGTGTCTTAGACACATTTAGTATTCCTAGTGGGGTTGAAATTGACCTACCTCATCAATATACATGAGGTAGGTCACAATTTGCAACCCACTGGGAATCGCTAGAAACACAGGGATGGGAGCCTGCTGGGGACAGGAGACCACCATGTCTGTGTTTGCCTTTAACCACATCGCTGCGGCGGCTTTTCCCGCTGTGTGCGGCAATTTTCAAAAAGCCGCGTTTCGTGACGAGCTCAGCTCGTCATCCGCACACGACCACCGTGGCTGATGACGAGCTGAGCTCGTCATCAGCAGCGAAGGGGTTAAATAAAGCAATGCTTTAAAAAAAATGCAAACATTTTCCTTAGAGGAACATGTCTCCATGCGCCATGTGGCAAAGTCCCCAATACGAACAAGGAAGGAGCTACCAGAGGTGATTTGAGCTCACAGTGGTCTGGGCCAACCCTATCAGAACTGTAATGCAAGTGAGCCCTCAGTGAGCAGACACTCCCCTTTCATGTTGTACCTGTTTATTTGTGACATTTGGGTTCCTGTCCTATCACTTGAATAGTTCTGATTGTAGAGTTAAACAAAAAGACTGAAATGGCACAAGCAGTTTCATGGAGAAGCATAAGTATATGAAAGTGTGAGGGCAAGAAATCAATCAATGGCAAACGACCAGTTTAACAAAAATAATAAGGCCGTTTTCTTCATTCTAGAAGCAATTGGGTTTATTGATAAATATTGATTAATTCCATTTATTTATTAATTATCTTTTGTAATATTTTATTATATTAAAAATAATCATGCATAGCATTTAAGAAATAGCTACATTTGCAATTTCTTAAATGCTATCGCAATTTGAGAAATCGCAAAATATTGCGATTTCTTAAATTGCGATAATAGAAAAATAGTGATGCATCCAAAAAAGTGATTTTGGAATCGCAAACGGCCGAATTTTGCGATTCGCACCATTTGTGATTCCAAAATCGCTTGATGCATGTGCCCCAATGTGTGTTCGTATGACAGGCACAGCGCTCCACTTCTCTTTCATTAAAATATCACAAAAACAGTGAACATTTGATTTTAATGTGCAAAATTATGATAAATTAAAAGGCTTTACATTAAAATTATACATGATCGAAATGTATTACTCAAAAATACTGTGTATTGCCCTCACTGGTAGCAGAAAGAATAAACTAAGAAAATAAAATGCAGGAATGTTAATCTGTTTTGTTTTTTTTGCAAGAAAATATTCCATTTATTTTTGAGGATATATTAAATATGAAGTATTTTCTAATCTTTTAGAAAAGCACAATAGAGTGCTAATTTTAATCATCAGTATTGTGTTCACATCTTACCGGACAGAGTGCATTAAGGTTTCTAATTAATGCACTTGAATTGGGACCTCCACACATAAGCCCTGTTTCTCAACCTCCAATCACTTAGGTTGACTTAGAGTAAGCTTTCTTCCTGAGCATAAAAGTGTTCATTACATGCAGCCTTTTAATCAGGAAATACAGTCTAAATTTATTGTACAGTCGGATGCAGTTGTATTTTATCATCCGGCGTCTGGCATTTGTGAATATGGATTTGAGATAAAGTGCCATTGGAAGCATTTTCGGGTACCAGGAAGGCCAGCTACTTTAGAGTTAAAAAAAAACAGTAATGAGTTGTGGGAATGGTGGGGGAGACTGGGCACTGTTGCTCTTAAAAAGTAAAAACACCATCCTCACACCACCTTAAACTTTCTCCATAAAACTCTCTGTGATTTAGGAATAGATTCTACTTGTCTTTGGATAGTCGTGCATCGATTAGAGGAATTTCAGATGCTGCTGAAATGTAAATCAAGCTCTTCTGTTTTTTGGGCTCTGTGGACGTAGTGAGAACCAAATGACAGTGGAACTCAATTTTGTACAAAATTCCAAATAAATTCCGTACTATTTCTCTGTTATAAATTTAGCCAAGTTTGATACACTATTGTTTAACCGCTTCGATGCGGCGCACATTTCACCGCTGTGCGGGCGAATTCTACGCGTGCGCAAATCAGACGCCGTTGCCGTCCGACGCATACGCCCACCGTGACGTCAGATGGCCGGGGGCCGTCCAACGCATGGGAGAGGTTAACGAATGCTGAGGTATTTACTGCACTTGGTAATGACCGCCTGTTGCAAATGTCATCCTTCTCAGAATTCTGACCCCTGCTCATACGGGGGTCTGTGCAGGGGGCAGAAAACACTGGTGCTCTAATTACGAGTACGGCAGCCCGTAGGATCACCATACGCGTGGTGGAGGTCCGACAACGGCCACACTGTGGGACAAACCACAGTATTATAATTGCAGTGATCTGACCACCACGAGACTGCAAGCACCACTGGGATCAAGGATACTGCTGGGTCGGCGGTCTTCCACCGACAGGAATATGCTGGCGGGGCCGCAGCCGGCACTGCCGAGCATATTCTGAGTTGTCATTTCACTGTCCTTTTCATAGCGGTGAACCCGCCAGGAAAAGGGTTTTCGAATGGCAAAAAAGAGGGCCCTAACCGGGCTCCAGGCTGGATTTGGCCTGGGGGTAATTCCAGGGGGGCACATGTAGTGCCCCCTGGATTTGCACCACCATCTTCCTGTACGGTGTGGCATATATGCCACACCGTGCAGGAAGGTGCAGTCGGCGCTCTGAGAGCGGTGGTCTGCATGTCAGGCTCTTTAATGAGCCTGACAGACTGCCGCCTTAGACCGCCTCAGCACCGCCCGCCAGCCCAGGTTTTAACTCCTAATCTGGTGGGCGGTCGCACCACGACTTTGGCAGTTTTACAGCGGACGGCGTGTTGCACAGTCCGCTGTAGGACTGCCACGTCATATTCGAGCCCTGAGTACCCAGAATCAATCTAATCAGGCCCTTGGAGTGAACACGTATTTTACAGCCTGATTCATCAAGCTTTTTTGCGCTCGCAAAGGGCCAGATTCTCAGAATCTGGCCCTTTGCGAGAGCGATTTGTGCAATTGGGATTCAGCATCCCAAATGTAAAAATCGCTAATTGCGATCTCGCAATTTTGCGAGGAATTACATTTAAGGAATCTCTATTTGAGATTCCTTAAATGCAATTCATCATCCTATTTTTTTTTGCGAATTCGCAATTTCTAGGCGCAATTTACCGCGAGGTCAGACCTCGTGGTAAATTGCGAAAACTCAGAAAAATGCATTTAAATGCATTTTTCTGAGTTGCATGTTACACACACACATGTCCTTTGGACATGTGTGTGTGCAACACATGTGTAAAATACATTTGAGGGGTGCTACAGGGTGTCCTGTGGACACCCCTGGCACCCTTCAAATCGCTATCTTATTTGCGATTAGCAAATTGCTAATCGCAAATAAGGAATACTCCCCATTCATTCCTATGGGCCTTTTGGCCCATAGGAATGAATGGGGAGTTATTTGCAATTCATGTAGGAATATGCAAAAAAAATGCGATTCCTTACAATTCCTTATTTGCGATTAGCTAATTGCTAATCGCAAATAAGGAATACTCCCCATTCATTCCTATGGGCCTTTTCGCAAATAAGGAATACTCCCCATTCATTCCTATGGGCCTTTTCGCAAATAAGGAATACTCCCCATTCATTCCTATGGGCCTTTTGGCCCATAGGAATGAATGGGGAGTTATTCCTTATTTGCGATTAGCAATTAGCTAATCGCAAATAAGGAATTGTAAGGAATCGCATTTTTTTTGCATATTCCTACATGAATCCCGTTTTGCGAGTCCTTAATAGCGATTCGCTATGAATCGCTATTAGGGCCTCGCAAAACGGGAGAATGATGAATCAGGCGGTATGTCTCCCCCTTCAGGCAATCACAGCTGTTAATTAACCTACCCTGCAATCTGTGGCAAGAGCTGCAGGTCTGCATTGGGGAAAAAACATAAATAGCCTGAAAAAAGCAAAAGACTGGCAATTAGGCAAAGAGCGGAGGAGCAGATGCTGTAGAAGGAGGTTATGTGAAGAGAGGCGAAGATGATATGGAGACAGAGGAGCTACTTTCAAGAGCTGCCAATGAAGTGTAGCTCTGGCCAGTGGCTTAGGGGAGACCCCACTTTCACAGCTCAAGCAGGGGCTGTGCCAGGTTGGTGAAATGGGACCCACTAATACGTTAATTAGTTATAGATATGGGCATGTCCTGTCTGCAGATAAAGTATGCATAACTTCCACTCTGACAGAGGCTTGTGGGCCATGGCAGATAAGTACATTTTAAGAAATTGAAAAAGGGAAATGATGAACTAGGGAAAATATACGAATTACAAATAGAAAAAGTGAGCATGAGAGAGAAAAGTGAGAAAGAAGATATAAGCATAAGAAATACAGATGGAGGGGTAGAAAGAGTGAACAAAGAATGGGAGGAAAAAGAAAGGGTGGTGGAAAGTAAGAAAGAAAAGGTGAATGGTGGGATGGTGGGATGAAAGAGTGAAAGGAAGGAGTGATGAAAGACAGAATGCATGTAAGGATGGAGTGGTGAAAGGAAGAATAGATTGAAGTGTGAAAAAATGAATCGAAAGGGTCAATAGGTGAAAGGGTTCATAGAAGGAAGCACGGAAACAGACAGATGGTTGAAAGGATGTAGGAAGGAAGAGTGAATGGATGTGTGGATAGAAAAATTAATGGAAAGGTGATGGCATGGAGAGGCGCGCGTATAAATGAAAGTGAAAGGATGAATGTATTGATAGATGGAAAGAGTATGAAAGGCTGAGGGATACTGTTCTAAGGAATGTTGGGTTTGCTCATTTCACATGCTCGTGTGAGTTGCGGGTATTGGTAAAGTGGGGAGTATTTTATTTTTCTGGCTACCTCCTTGGCTCTAGCATCTTCTGCTCTGCCTGGATGGATGGACTGATGGAGCAAACTGCAAGGATGTAGAGGATAGGGGGTCTGGGAAGGGGTTATTCAGCCTGCCATATTAAGTATACTAGAGGGACGGGCAACTGTCATCCGTGGAATGTTCACTGAGCGGAAATGAAGCAGCAGCAATGGTCCTCCATGGGAGAATTCTGATTGGCTGGCCAGCTCCCAACATTCCAATCTGAGTGCTAATAGGTGTAACTTCTATTAAATACAACTCAATGGAACAGATAATACTCTCTCCCTTGAGTACAATGCGGGCCCAGCTATGAGGGGCGTCATGAAAGCACGAGGTGGGCGGTGCACTTGGCCGTTCTCAGATTATGAAACATAGTGGAAAGCCAAATGGAAGAACAGATTTTTTTTTTTATATAAGCACACCCATTATTTCCCGTTTAAGCATTAAGGGCCCGATGTAGGTAAATCCCATTTACCGATTTTGAAATACCGAATCCTACCGATTCGGTATTTCAAAATCGGTAAATGGTATGTAGGTCCCAACATCTGGATTCGTTACCGAATCCTTAGCAATTCTTTAATTACCGATTCGGTAAATACCGAATCGGTAATGCCCATTCATTCCTATGGGCTTTGAAGCCCATAGGAATGCTTAGGCATTACCGATTCGGTATTTACCGAATCGGTAATTAAAGAATTCACAAGGGTGCAGGGGGTGTCACTTTGACACCCTCTGGCACCCCCAAAACAGGCACAGGTGCCATGTGGCAGGCATACCTGCCCTAAGGGCAGGTCTGCCTGTCACATGACATAGGTGTGCATGCACACATGTGCATGCACACCGGAATCGGTATTTTACCATGGATTTGTATTCCATGGTAAAATACCGATTCTGTAAGCCATGTGCAGAAGGTACATTGCCTACCTACATAGCATTTTCGGTAATTTTACCGAATCGGTAAATATTACCGAATCGGTAATTATTTTACCGATTCGGTACATATTACCGATTCGGTAAATTTACCGATTCGGTAATGATACCGATTCGGTAAAATTACCGAAAATGTGCCCCTACATCTCGGTAGCCCTTTACCGATCGGAAACGGCCGAAAATCGGTATTTTCGGCCGTTTCGGATTGGTAAAGGGCTACCTACATCGGGCTAATGCTTTTGGGACATGTGTCAGATTTTGAGCTATTTAAACATTTCATCGGTTCTAGTTAAGAGCTGCTGGTATTAGTAAAATTAGAGTGTAAAATGGACCGCCTGGAATATTAACAGTGGGACGACAACAGCCCTAAACTTGCTGAGTGCAGGTTAAGGCACTCTCGCGCTCACCTGCTTGCTGCCTGGTTGTGATATGGAACTGGTATTAAATATTTCCCAGGGCTGATTTTAGGCCCGGGTGTAACCATGAAAAGAACGTAAGCCGCAGCTGCAGGATAAAAGAAACAGGCAGACACAACTTTCATACAGTGCATTCCTTACAACTCTCTTAAAAACTGTTAAAAGACTTGGAGCTAATCTATTTTCCAGTGACACGTCTAAGTGCTGCCTGTTTGGGCCTCAGGTGGAAAGGACCACCTGGCATCTGAAAGGTGACAGCTTCACGCGGGGAACCTTCAGAGGAGGAGGCTGGCCTGATATTTTGGTTAATTTACCGAAGTGCCACTCACGGCTTTCCCTCTGTGAGGGGCAGGGAGCCTGAAATGTCAGAGTGTTGCTCTGCACCGCAGTTCTGTAAATTACTAGGTGACAGGGGGACTGCAGACATGGTATTTAGCAAGGTGTGCCATCAAGGTGAGCGGCACCTTTTGCTCTTTGATGGAGGCGGAGGGCTGAGATTGCAATCACCAGTCACTTGTGAGTGATGGAACAAAGCTCTTGGATGTCAAACCCCCGAGCAAAGCCTTCTCCTGACTGAAGTCACCACTGCAAGCAAAAGTGAGCCTTTGCAGTGTGTCTGTGCATACTGTGCATTGTAGTCAGTGGATGTGCAGAACACTATTTGTGTAAATTCGGGGGAAATGCCATATCAGTCAAATGGAACAATTCATTATTATATTTATTTATTATTAAAATGATTGTTCAGAGCTGCACGTCACCTTTCGGTTACATATTGCAGGTGTCGAGTAAGAGACAGAGCGTCGACCGTTTAAGATAACTCAGTGAATGTAAAGGTTGGGAACAGAGTGCAGGTGAAGGCCAGAGGGCAATGTGCTCCCTACTCCTGTTCTTTTACTTTATTCTTTCTTGCTATAAAAGGCTACTAAAGCACCAACAACAACAACCAACAACAACAGCTGCAGCAACAACAACAAAAGCAATAATAGGATAACAACAAACAACAACCAACAACAACAGCTGCAGCAACAACAAAACAAACAACAAAAGGAATAATAAGATAACAACAAATAACAACCAACAACAACAACAGCAGCAACAGCAACAAAAGCAACCAAAAACAACAAATAACAACTGCAAAAACAACAATAAACCACAATAATAATAGTAGTAATTACAACAACCAAAATGCTTTCTTATCACTGTCATTAACAGGTATTACAATTCTTCGCTCTCAGTACTTTTTTCTGAAGAATAATGTACCCAAACTTCCTCAAACGGAAACAGAACGGGTCAGTTCCTCCTCTGAAGAACATTTTTATATTGAGAATTCTCACATAGATAATGGGCTGACTACACCTACCATCAATTGTATATGTTGTAAAGCTAACATGCTATAGGCCCCAACTCTCCATCACAGGATGAACCAACGACACATTTTGTATTTTAACAGCTAAACTAAATTTAAAAAAGTGCATTGAAAATGATAGTTTATTATGTTTAGGTTGAAGAGCCAATTTAAAGGTGTTTGAAACATGCACAGATATTTGTTTACATCTTCAAAAAAAATTGTTTTCATGAACTGAAATTTGTATGTGTTGAAGCATAATCTCCAAACTTCTGCCACTACTACTAGAACACATTCTATTGACTGAGGGTTGAAGTTGGTGTAGTGGAAGCCCCAATGAAGATGTTCTGAGTCGCTGGCGCATTAAGCGGTGGACGAAGTGCCAGATTTTTAACAGCAGAGTTTCCTTTTACTCGATCTCAGTGCAGCTTTCAATACGATCTCCCATAACATCCTGCTGTATCGACTGCGGGAGATCGGCATTACTGACAAAGCCCTCGCCTGGTTCACATCATTGCTGATCAACAGGACCTTCCAAGTCATTACTCCCTTTTTTCACACCTTTCACATTCTCTACCCTGTGGCGTCCCCCAGGGTTCAACATTGAGCCCTACCTTGTTCAATGTTTACATCAGGTGGCCCTGCTGGCTAAAGATCGAAATATCTCCTCGGTGTCATACGAGGATTTCTTTCACCAATGACCCCAGCCAAAATGCTGCAAAATTTCAGGAGGACCTGACCGTCACCTCTGTCTGGATGGCAGCCAACTGTCTTCAACTGAACTCCACTAAATCTGAGATTCACCTTCTAGGAAGAGACCTCCATCTTTGGGGCATCAATTGGTGGCCCCCTGAGCTTGGCGCACCCCCTCTGCCAAAAACTGTTGTCAAGAATCTAGACCTCTGGGAGGATAGCGCCCTCTCCTTTGAAGCCCACGCCAAATCTGTAGCAGGTACCTGTTTCGGCCTGCTCCGGGGCCTATAACCCATATTGAGACTCTTTGACCCTCACCCCCACCAGCTAATTGTTCAAGCCACTGGCCTAGCGCGGCTGGACTATTGAAATGCTCTGCTCCTAACAAGTCTGTGACCAAAAGGTTACAGCGCGCCCAGAATGCTGCAGCCCGTACAGCTGTTGGCCCTCCCCAGGCATTGCTCAGTCTCCGGCCTTCTGGACCGACTGCACTCGTTGCCCATAGAGCAGATAATCCAATTCAAGGCCCTTTGCTCCACTCAAAAGATTCTCTCTGGCACTGGCCCCGCGAGTATGAGTGATCTCTGCCTCCCTTACATCCCGACGTGTGCTCTACGCTCGGCTGATCTCCATCTGGCGCGGGTCCCCTGGTTTCGCAAGGAGATCGTGTCAGCCCTTTGGAATTCTTTGCCTCTCTTTACCAGAAGTATCTCCAAATATCTGGTCTTCAGAAGGGGTTTTCGCATTCCGTTAGTCCCCTCTATTAATCCACCTCTCCTCGCTGTCAGCGCTGGGATGTCCCATTGCCGGGACAGCCATGCGCTTTACAAATATTTTAACATAACATCTGTGTTATCGGAACCCTTTGACTAATGGCTTATCTTTAGAAGGAGTGTAGACCAATGTTAGTCAGAAGGACCACCCTATTTAGGCATGCTTCTGACATATATTTCTCTTGTTCAGGAACAATGTAAAAGCCTGATAGTCCTCAATAGGAAAACACATTAATGAGCCCCATTTGTTGAGGAAACCCTCGCAGTTCATCAGAGTCAATTCTATTTTGTTTTTTCAGAAACAATTGGGGGGGTTGTTTCTTAAAAAACCCAACGTTTTTCAACAGTCCTAAAATAAAATAGTTCTTAACAAACTAATTTGCCTTCTTTTCAACCTCTACACCAGTGGAACCTCGATAACAGAAGGAAATGGGATTCCTGCCATGTTGGGGAACCTTCACAGAGAGTGAAGCCAGAGGATGGGCTGGAATTCTGAGGACATGTGCATTTGAGCTGCATAATAAATAATATAAACCTACCCTATTGAGATTTGGGAATGTTTTACTGCTGAAAAAGAGGACGAAAGGCACCTTAGAAACTGTTCCCCGGAGACTTAATAACATTACTTCACTAATCAATTTGTGTAGCTTTCCTATAAAAAATGTATGCTTAGCTGTGACCACAAAACTGTCAGCAAATTTGAAGCAGAAAGAATTAAACTCCCAGAGAAAAGAAGGAGAGGTTAGTGAAGTTTAAACCCTGTCCTTGCAGTTGAGTGAAGTTATTTTCCAGCAGCACAGCATCACTCACCACCCCCCTCCAAATCTGGCAAACTTGAAAAACCCAATTTCCTTCTGTTGATCTTTCCAATTCATCCCTGCCACCTTAATGCGCAATTCGTTCGCCCTTTGGGTATGAATTACGAATGCCGGGGAGATTTCACTCAACCGATAAATCAGCTTTGCCATTTATCAGGTGTGATAAATATTACTTATTCTGAGTGTTACCCATTTAATGGGAATAATATGCTGATTTTGGTGCTTACTGCGCCAAAATGTGCATGTCTCAGTATAAATCGGATCTTTTCCCCTCTTAAATCCTTGCAGGATTTACCTGCTGAAATTGAACAAAGAGGGACAATCTTATTGCAGCTTGTCATTGCTAGGTGGAATAAACTTTGCACCACCTATAATTGTTTTGTCACACAAACAGCTATCTGTGCAGGGATCCCAATTTACCTGGGCACCTGTAATCTGGCTCTTTCTCTTTAAAGCATCTACTATCCACCTCTAACTACCCCATGTCACTGTTTCTCCCTTTCACCAAGTGCACTTGTCAATTCCACTTGACGTCACATAG
This sequence comes from Lissotriton vulgaris, assembly GCF_964263255.1. Lineage (NCBI taxonomy): Eukaryota > Metazoa > Chordata > Amphibia > Caudata > Salamandridae > Lissotriton > Lissotriton vulgaris. The sequence goes on from NC_141690.1 coordinate 313,392,209, forward strand.
AACCTCAGACAAGCTCAGCTCTCCTTACCCCAAAACAAAGGGCACCTGGCCTTACACCTAAAACTTCACAAGGCTCTTGCAATGGTTTGCCATATATTAGTCCAGCATGATGTCTAGGCCTCCCTGCCTCAGAGCGATGCTACCTGGGCTCAAATTGTACTTAAAGTTCATTGCATATACCAAATACAAGTTATCTCCAGTTCTTGTGAGTCACTGCCTACTGCCTTCCATGGTATGTTATGTTATGTTATGTTATGTTATGTTGTGTTATGTTATGTTATGTTATAGCCTCAGTCTAACAGGAAATTATTAATAGAAATGTGAATTTATACATTTTATTTCCTGCAAATAAATTAATTCATCTGTGATTCCACATACTATTGGTGTGAGAGTGGCTCTAAGACATGCCACGTTAATTAATTAAAATTAATTGTGGGTTTCTAGCGCGCTAGAATCGACTCCCGAAGGAATATCTCTGCGCAATAGACCGCTGGGGAACCCGTCCTGACTATCCCTGTGAGATGGGTCCCTACTGGGTATCTCCAAGGTGAAACAAGGCATCCCCGGCGTATGCGGGGGGCCGTTGTGGAGATGAGGCAAGCTAATGCCCAGAGTTGCCGAGTGTGATCCCTGGTTAGAGTAGGCACCGTGGTGAGAATTATCAAGTCAGCTGACCCTGGTCCACGACCCTGCCGCGTCAGGAATTGAACCCTGGTCCCGGGCCGTCCTCTGCTCCCAGGTCTGCCGCCTCTAACCAGTGAGCCACACCACTCCACGTTAATACTGGTAAAGTCAATTATGACATTGGAAGTAACTGCAGCTGAAGGCACTGCCGCTGTTAAGTCTGGGAACATTGACATTAGGTGGTAAAGGGTAGCGGGGAACATGAAGGTGGTTGGGGACTGTGTCAACCTGAGTACTTGGTCGCCACTAATACCGGATGCCCGAATGATAAAAAATAGACCATATATAAGTAAAGCTACTTGAACTTTCCAAGCACTGTTTTAAATTCTTAATGGATAGTTTCTAGAGACATAAAAAACTATACTTCAGTGTGTATTAATTGTTCCTTTGAGTGCACACAGATATTCTTCCACTCTAATGGAAATGTTTATGTATTTCTGCAGTGCCATATTTACCCTTACATGATATTTCCACAATACTCTATTTCATATTTGCATAGCGATGCAATTATGCAAATACATTTTGTTGTATACTCTATTCAGCAAGCCAATGCGGTCATTAAATCATCACTTGCTGAAAGAAACACAGTGAGCATATTTCGACATTTTAAGAAGTTTCCAAATGTCAATCTGCAAAAAGAAAGATTTCTTTAAAATACAAGTTAGAAACGCCCTGTTTTTTAAATGTCTATGTTTGTAAAAGGTATGTAATTGGCCCTGGAGATGTGCAGGCATGTCATCAATCAAATTCACTCTTAAAGCTAAATCAAAGCAATCGAAATTCCTCCATGGGGTGTTAACTGCTCGAAAAAATATCTGAACCTGGCTTAGCAATCAAACCTCGTTAGCAAAAATACCATTTTTAGTTCTCCAATTTAAATTTCTAGGCTTCTCTCTGGATACCTGTTAGACCTGTCAGCCTTAGGGTGCTCTTCTCTCGGCTTTTAGCCTTCCTCCTCCATTTTTCTGACCTTGTTTTTACTGGCCTTAGCACTATGAGCAGATTACCACTGCCAGCCAGTGCTAAAGTGCATGTGTTCTCTCGTCTAAACCTGATACTATTGGCTTATCCCCAATTGTCAAATTTAATATATTTAAAAGTCCCTAGTAAAGTGCACTATATGTGTCCATGGCCTGTACAATAAATGCCACTAGTGGGCATCCAGCACTGACTGTGCCACCCACTTACGTAGCCCTTAAAACATGTCTCAAACCTGCCTTTCAGAGCTTTAAAGTGCCATTTCGAGCTGGCAAAATATACATTTTGCTAGGCCAAAACCTTGCTTTTTAAAATACATATAAGTTACACCTAGGGTATGTCCTGGACAGCCCAGAGGGCAGGGCCCAATGCATTTAAAAAGCAGGGCATGTCCTCACAGGTTTTTAAATGTCCTGGTAGTGAAACACTCTTAAATTCACTTTTTACTACTGCAAGGCCTATATCTCCTGTAGGATAACATTGGGGTTAACTTATTACTACGCCCCACAAAGAGCGACCTTTGTGAGGGCTGCCCCCCCCCATTGACCTCCTCTCGAGTACATTTACATGTCTACATTGCGAGTGGAAACCCCCTGCGTTAATCGCTGAGACACATGTATCGCCTTCCCCATTAAAGTCTAATCCCATTTATTTTAAGTGAGGTCTCATCAATGCCAGGTCACTATCCTGTCATTGCCAAGATATACATGACCTAATATTAGTACAGGATCTAGATGCTCTTTTCATCACCGAAACCTGGCTGAACGAGTCTTCCAATCCTGACTTGGCAACTGCCTTACCTTTAGACTTTACCATCTTTAGGCGAGACAGACCTCTCGGGCGAGGAGGTGGTGTAGCACTAGCCATCAAGAAAACATTTCCCTGTCATACATTTGACCTTGACCATCTTAAAGGAAGCGAGGGTATAGGCTTCTCTATTGAAATCAATGCCTCTACCTCCTTCTCGGGGGCCTGATATATCGCCCTCCTGGCATTGCGACTCCCTTCCTAGAATCCTTAGATGATGTTCTCGGGGCACTCATGCTACATTATCCCAATTTTACTCTATTAGGTGATATGAACATACATCTTGAATCATGTGTTGACCCCTTTACCATTTCATTTCAACAATCATTAAACATTTTCGGACTCTCCCAAATTGTTTCTGCTCCCACTCACCATGCGGGCCATACCCTCGATGGCATCTGCTCCAATCTCACAACTTTGACTACGTCCTCTCCAATTCCCCAAATTTGGACTGATCATTGTTTCATTCCATTCGACATCGAGATACAAGCCCCTACCGCATCCAGCAATAAGCGCTCCCGCCCTTCCTTCACAGTTAATTGGAGGAAAGTGACGGAACGCATCAAGCTGAACTCCCAACCCCTGGCCAAGGCCCCCAAGCTAACTGGAGACGTTGTAGTGGATTCCTACAACTTTCATGCCTGGATGGACCAAATTGTCTCAGAAAATTCCAACCCTAAAGGCCATCAAGCGACTTGCCATAAAAAAAAACAAATGCACCCTGGTTCACCCAGGCCCTAACTGATAGCCATCTACTTTGCCGTAAATCAGAAAGGAAGTGGAGAAAAACCTATGATGAGGCCGCAAGAATACTTTACGTTCAACAGAGGAAAGTATATCTCTCTAGTATAAAAGTGGCTAAAAGGGAATACTTTACTAAGGCTATAAATGAAGCCCATCAAAAACAAAAAAACATATTTTCAATAGTCAAGTCCTTCACCCACCCCAAAGCCCTCACACCCGAAATTCCCCCGTCCGAAAATCTGTGCAATCAAATCGCAGATTTTTTTGTGGATAAAATCGCCAACATTCAGAGAGACTTCCCTCCCCCCTCGATCACTCTCCATAAAGCGACGGATACCTATCCCTCCCTCAGCCACTTTAATCCTGTTTCTCTTCAGCAAACAGGCAAGGCAATTCTGGCCTGTAAATCAGGAGCCCCCACTGACTCTTGCCCTCCTGCCATTCTCCACCACCTTATTGAGGTAGTTAATCCCTGTATCAACACTATCATCAATAAATCTCTAGAGTCAGGGATAGTGCCCAACGACTGGAAGAAGGCTATTGTGAAGCCTCTGATGAAAAATCTGAACAAATCTCCTACAGATCTCACCAACATGCGCCCCATTTCATTACTACCTGTTCTAGGTAAGATCACAGAACAACTGGTACACGGGGAGCTAAAAGCATTTGTAGAGACCCACAACATCCTGCATCCCCAACAGTCGGGGTTTCGCTCCGGTCATTCCGCCGAAACAGCCTTGATAGAACTGTCTGATTCCATCAAGTTCTTGCAGGATGAAGGAAAGCAGGCCATCCTCATCCTGCTTGACCTCACAGCAGCGTTCGACACTATCTCTCACGTCATTTTGATTAATAGAATGCGTGAGATTGGCGTGACAGACACTGTTCTAGCATGGATAACATCTTTCCTGTCTAACAGGTCCCAGACTGTGTCTTTGGGTCCCTATCTATCCAGCGAAAAACTTATTACATCAGGGGTGCCTCAGGGGTCCATATTAAGCCCCCTTTTCTTCAACATCTATATGGCTCCCCTCCTCGCTGTGATAGAATCTCATGGGATCCTCGTCACGTCATATGCCGACGACACACAACTTGTCGTCGCCATTGATAAAAAGTGTATGGACGCAGACCTGCGATTTCGTAATTGTCTCTCTGACGTCTTTCAGTGGCTGAATAATAACCACTTGAGATGCAACAGTGCGAAGACAGAAATTATACCACTGGGTAAAGATCTATCCTTCTGCCCGAAAGATTGGTGGCCCACAGGATCAGAGGCCCCACCCAGCGCTGTTTCCTCCGCACGTAACCTGGGCGTGCAGTTTGACTCATCCCTCTCTTTCGATGACCATGTCAGGATCACTGCTGGACGCTGTTTTGGACTCATTAAGTCCTTAAAGAAGTTCTCTGACTTCCTCCCCATCGCCGCTAGGAAATCAGTCGCGGTAGCCCTAATACTCTCCCGACTTGATTATTGTAACGGATTAATGGCTGGAGTGAAGAAGTCCAACCTCAGGAAGTTACAGAGTATACAACATGCAGCCGCTAGACTGGTCCTGAAACTCCCTAGAAGGTCATCAGCTTCAGCAGCACTAAACTCCCTCCATTGGTTACCGCTTCACAAAAGAATCCTTTTTAAACTTTTACTTACCGTCTTTAAATCCATGAAAAACACAGGTCCTCACTACCTTGCTAAACGCTTCACACACTACAATCCCACACGATGTCTGAGATCCTCTGGGACCAATCTCACCACGATCCCAAGGTTCAAGTACAAAACCAGAGGCGGGAAATCCTTCACCGTTCTGGCAGCAAGGGCATGGAACAATCTACCCGTTAATCTTAGATTAATTGAAAAGGAGAGTCTTTTTAGAAAACTCCTTAAGACCTGGGTATACCAACAACCAGACATCTCTGTTCTGGCAGCCATTTAGATCCAGATTTTCGCCACGCATCACCCATCACACACAAGCATGCTTAGCGCCAAGATGCTCGTTCCGGAGCGAAAGTTTGCGCTCTACAAATACTCATAAATATCAAAATAAATATCAAATATCAAATATCAAATTATTACATTTTATAAGTGAAAATCCCAAATTGAGAAATATACAAAAGATATTGCAGATTCCTATTTGGTGTCCCTGGAATCCTAATTTAAAATTGTGAATTATGGTGAAGTCAGATTTTTCAATTACAATTCTGAAAAAGCCACTTTTAGAAAGTTGGCATTTTTCTTGCCTTAGCCGGTTGGTGCCTGCAGTTTGTCTCTCATCACATGACTTGGTGTAGTTGGCAGTTGTGCTTTGTGTATTCCTCCTAGACAGCCACACAAAATGGGAGTTTTGGTGTGACTGAGTGGGCTACCACTGGCAGGATGGGAGGCTAGAGCTGGGACCAGCCTCACATCCACCTGAATAGGTTGTGTCCTATCCCTACACAGAGGGCTGTATACACCCTGTGGATAGTCTGGAGCCAAGACTGGCAGGACACAGCATCTGTGAGTCTACTCTACCAAGTGGTAGCACCCCAGTCCCAGACCCTTGTAAGTGGACCTAAGGTGCTTGCCAGCTGAACGGATGCATCTTTCCTGTACTAAGCAGAACCGATACATTACCGGTGCTGCACGGATTGGACCAGTCTAAGAAAACCTGTATCAACCTCTAAGCCCTTAAAACCTACACATCACTGTCTTCGCAGCACATCTCTAGTGAAGGTCCTTGCCGGCCCGCACTCCATTGCAGCCGACATGTCACTTTGCCCCAGTCCAGCACGACCAGATATCCACAATTGGCACTGCTTTTCTGTATAAACTCTACAATTCAATATCTCGGGTTCTACTAATTGGATTTTGGTTTTATTTATTAGAATGTACACTATTTTTCTAAATCTGTTGTGGGCTCTTTTGTAGCGTGTTTTCACTGTTTTACCAGTTATGCCCAGCTGCTCTGTGTCAAGCCACGGGGGGGAGGTTGAGCACAGGTTAATTTGAGTTTACTTGTGCCTTATCCTGACAAAGCTTGGGGTTTCTGCTTGACCAGGCTTACTCCCTAGTCAACCAGCAACCCAATTACTTACAATACCCACCAGCTTTAGTTGTTTGCCAGAGACCACTTTGGAAAAAATGAAGAAAAAAATTAGGAATATTGCCTTCCCTCATGTTTATTTTCTTCCAAAAGTCATATGTTCTAGATAATAAAGTGAGAACTGCAAGTCAATTGACAAAGATAATGTCTTTCTAGAAGGGATTATGGAAGCCTCTTTAGTCACTGTCAATTTTCTCTCAAATTCTGCAACCACGCTTGAAACCAGGCACAAGAAGTCTGATCATGTAAATCCCATCCTTAGGGCAGAGCCTGGTCCAAGATGGTAAAACCAACAGTTGATGGACAGAATGCAGAGCAATGTAATACATTCACCCCAGTACAGAGATCTGGGCCTAAATCCATCGTTTTTTTGCACTCCACACCACCCCAGTTCAGACATGGCCATACGCAAATTAGCCTTGACCCTGTGCCTCATGGGAACAGTCCAGCCCGGACTGCCAAGCCATGTCTTTCCTGGACCGCAATCAAGCATCCTAGGACCGGTTTCTGGCTATCAGCTGTCTTCAGCCAGGATTGCTTGACTCCAGTGGTGTGGAGAGCCTGGGACTCACGTCTGAGCATACCCATCCCACTCGGGGATGGGTATGCATTCTGTCCATCAACTGTTGTTTTTGCATTGTTTCAAGATGGTGGCAGTGCGTTGACCATGAGGTCCACTTTAGCCCTGGGGTAAGAAGCGTCTTGTGCTAGCCCGAGACACCGGAGAAAAGCGACACCTCACGAGAAACGCATCGGGGGGCTGATAGTGATCTGAAGCACTCCCTCACCTAAGACGTCAAAGTGGCCCAGTGACAATCATGCAGAAGGCCAAGCTGAAAAGAATGTAACAAGAGAGGGCTGTGGCATGTGTCTGATGCCACAGGCAACTGCAGGGTGCAGCCTCCTTGGACCCATCCACATTTCAGGAGTCTGGACAAGTTGGGGCGAAGAACGGCCATCAAAAGTCTGTAGCTGCGGCATGGAAATTGAATGGAGTGCCTTGATCTAATCCTTCAAGTAGGCGCTGTAGTGAGTTGGTGGCCCTCTACTGAGATGGGCATAAAACTCATTCTTATAGAAATGCCCTGGACCTTCAAAAAACACAGATGTACACACATCTATTGGTGAAAAGTAATGTACAAAAACATCAGACATGCATTTCATAGAGCGGTATACAACTGTTACAACGAAGTTTTTACCGCGTGCTACCATTACAACGCAATCAACAGAACAAAAAAGGCTGGATAGGAAAAGTCATTATGGTTAGTGACAGTGACGTAGTCGAAATGTACTACGTTACCAAGGCCTTCTGTACCGAAAACAAATTTATTTAATTTTTCTGGTTTTTAGATTCATCAAAACATATGGGCAAACCAAAGACTGTCACGACAGTGAGTACATGAATACAGTATTTACATTTATACACAACTACCAATGTACATTATTTACAAAGTGAGAAACACACAATTTGAATGAACACAGTTGTAAAAGACACACCAAAAAAGCAATAACATTAATCAGTATCCAAACATAAATTGTATTTATATACAGTGAAAAGGTTCCTACAAACAAAAATACGACCAGTCCATGGGGGTGTGAAACCAAGGGACAGGCGGGGACAGATGGAGTAGTACGCCTGCCTGCCTGACAACACTGTGGTTGCGATTTATATTGGGTTACACCACTAGGGTTCCAGGTGGTATTTTACTTTCACTTCCTAGGTGCACCCTTTTTGAATGACCACAGGGTAGGTATGTCGACGCGTTTCGAACCGGATTGTTGACGGTTCTCTTCAGGACGGGGACTGGGAACAATACGTCTGTAATGATATACAGAGTGGGTGTCAGGATTAATTGTGATAGTTTTACAAAAACTTATTATTACAACGCAGGCATTACCACGCATACCATAGAGCTCATGATCATCACTATATTTCCTATTAGCCAAAAACACATCCATGCTGTGAAACGACAAAGTCATAAACGTATATCATATTATAAACTAATATTGTGTTGTTAAGAATGGCTCTCACTGACAACCAATAGGGTGTATCCAATGTTCTGGGTATTCCTGCTATGACATAGCAACAGGAGGAAGCAAGCATTTCCCCACTTTTGGCTCCTCATGAAGAATTAATGGAAAGGGACACATGTTCCCATTCCATGTGCATCTGTTGGCCCACACACTTGCAGGGATGGCATGATAAGACTTGCATCCCTGACTGCGGCAGGTTGTTCACCATGCTTGTTTTCAGATAGTTTCTGAGCTCTGTACATTTCAGATGTTGTTTTACCAGATGTAATGGTACAGCACCAGTAATGGCGGAGCTCAGTTGTACTAAATATAAGAACTGTGGTTCTTCTGTCATTCCACTGAGCACAACTTTGCACGCAGAGACATCAAAACAAATAAAAAGGCAGGAGTCATAATTGCTTGCTGTAGAAGCATGACGCGTTTCAGGGTTAAAAGTAACATATGGCCTTATGGAGAAAATGTATGCAATAAAGTGCAGTTATTATTGCGGGGTTTTTTAAAAGCCAGAAGTGGCCCATCAGCAATGCAAACCTGGTCCAGTTATTAGAGAGCGCCAGATTTATGAAGCAAGCATTATGCATTTAGGCCTTATCTCTGACCATCTGCACTTGGCAACTCGCTGGGAAGTCGACACCTACCCCAGAACAGATTTACAGACTGAGGCCTGCATTAGGGCTGCGTCAGCGTCAGCCAAGGCCATTCTAGTCCGTGTCATTAAAATCCGAAGTGATTAACACACAGAAGAAAGTGCACGAAGCCAACTTGATGCAGGCGGCAGCCTTGGTGCCCTGCCCAATGGGCCGGGAGCGCGCGGCGTGTGATTGGAATTAAAAAAAACAGGCTCGGGCCAGCAAAACTCAAACTACCGAGCGGCTTCTGCACAAAAGAGATGCCAATGAACGAAAACTCTTAGCGAGGTTTACAGAAAAAAACACGGAAAAGAGTTTTGCATTTACAGATGTTGGCAATTGAAAAAAACAAAGCATTTTCATGCCAGCAGGGAGTTAAAGTGAAGTCAGTCACAATTAGCATAGTTGGGAAGAAGAAGGGTATATTTAATTGTTTTTTGGGGGCTAAAATAATTTGCTGAACTTTTCTAATAAGAATCATTACATTATAGGTGTAGAGCAGAACTGGATCCAGGCCACATTTTCAGGATAAGTACTGCCTATAAAGATTCACTTGATTAAATGTATTTTATATGAATTTCTTGAAAATCTGGCACCTAGTCAGCAATCACGGACCTACGCTGTTAAATTATAAAATGCTTTTCATTTAGATAATGGCAATCAGGTGAACATATGTTCCTTGAACATTAGCCAGGGCAGAGTGAAACACGAGCAGGGTTTTACATAATTGGCAATATTTCAAGCAGATTTACTAGGAGGGGGATTTAGGTATCAAACGCATACTCCGGAGTGACCTAACATTGGTCCCTGAGGGCCAAACCCATGCGAGATTTTCATACCTGCTGGCTATGTGAATTTTTTTCTCCATTTATAGTCATTGCTAGAAAACTTATTTCTTGTGGATAACTTGAAAAACTGACATAGGTACTGAATGAATGAATGAATGAAACTCTTTGTTTATTTAGACCATAGTCTTTAACCCCTTCGGGGCTGATGACGAGCTGGGCTCGTCATCGCGTAGCCTCTTAGCACGCTGATGCCGAGCCCAGCTCGTCACGTAACATGCAATTTTAGAATTCTCAGCGCGCTAGCGGAATTATGTTAGCGCGCATGAGGTTAAACACAACGGGAAACCACAATAGATAAATTACAATTCAATTCGTTAAAAATTCCTTAAAATATAATCTTAATAAGGATACAGAATCCACGGTCTTTCCCCAATAGCAGCAGCCTTTTAACCCAATAAAATTCAATATTACATATATTAATCTAAATAAATAACAGTACAATTCATTAAAATACCTTATCACATGTGTCCATAAAAATACGATATCTGCTGGGGGTCGAGTGACTAACTTCCTTTCCATAAAAACAGCATCAATTCAACACATCAGTAGTATATACATTAGGCTGAGATATATTGCATAAGCTGGATGAGGGGATCTTAGAAGGCGGGATAGAATCACTAACCCCCCCTTCAGTCTATCCCTCAGGAACATTTTTATACCCTTCATATAATTCCCCAGTGCAATGGCAATATCTAGATTTGACATTTCTGTAAGCATTACTATTGCTTGAGCCCATGACCGTATTCCATATTTTAACAAAATTGGACGTAAAAACAATTTCCTCAAGGCTAAAACTGCAAGACAATCTACCAATATATGCAGAATATCATTTTTGGTCCCGAGCCCACATTTACAAGTTCCATCAGCATATATCATTTCGGCCTTTGTTTTTCCCTCCAGCTGCCAGGGGTTAATACCAATTTGTATTCTTAGTATTTCACATCTAAGTTCATAGTTCGGCCAGGTATCCAAGTATGGGCACCATGATTCTTTTACCCATGAGTTTCTTGTACCTTGCACTGATTTTTCATACTCAGGTAGGCCAAGTCATTCTTCCTTGACTGTTCCTGGCCTTGGAGTCTGAGTGAGCGCTTGGTAAATTCTATCTCCAGAGAGTGCTGGGTTAGTCTCACCTTTAGACTCTCCGCTGTAGACAGGAGTTTCTTTCTTACTTCCCTGGCCCACCTGAGGCTGCTACTTCGGATCTCCTCCCTACACCATTGTGAGACCTTCTTCATACCCCCTGGATCCTGTCGTTTCCAAAATCTTAAAAGTGAAGTTTGGATCTGAATGCTCCATGCTGTTGTTCCTATCTCCATATGGCTGAGATACCCGCCACCCCCTCTTAACACAATCCCCAAAAAGAGGGAAACCGGAAACAGTTCTTGAAGTTTTTGGAAGTGGGAGGGAGTGACCCTCCCGGCCGTATTTATTAAAAACAAAATTCAAACATTAAACGTTTCATGTTATGTACAATTTCATTACCACATTGCGATGTTTGGCTAACCTTAACAGATTCTCTAATACAGAGGTTCTCCTAGCCGAACTAGCATCCTACAAAACATTTTCTAGAAATATTGAAATTGTACATCCTAACGTTTAAGGGCCAACGGCAAGGTCATAACCGGTGTCAAGATCCCTAACCAGACTTACCCCTCCCACTTGGGAGGGGCGACAGCACGGAGGCTTACCTCAAGTGCAACTACTACCAATTTCCCTTGACTTGACGGGGGCACTTAAGAACTCGACGCCAGTTAAAGGTCGTTCGAATACTCGTGTGAGGTATCTAGAAGGTATCGTAGACCTCCCCCCAACCCCACACAACTTACCGCATCTGCCGTCGCAGATGACCCTGGCCCCGGGAAATTCCCCAGGAGGGGGCTGTAACCCCTCCTACACAGGAAGGGGCCTTGACCGCCTTTCCTTTACTTCCGGCGACCCATCCTTAGAAGGGACCGCCTCCCCATTGAGGGGTCAATGGCCACCTCACCCGAGCGCTCCCATCCGTGTTGGGTGACGCCCACTCATAGGGATCTTCTAATTAGTGCTCACCGATCATGACCTTACCGCCACAGGTCCGGATAGTTGACCGGCTATCCGGACCCCCCACAAAACTCCTACCTAAAGGTCATGTTTTAACGTTTTTAACCAAGCTAAGAAGTCTCCTATGAGTAACTCATTTCCCACCCGCGACAAATGCACACCATCCCCCAAATACATACTGTCATCGTTAATACAACTATGCGAGATAGAATGCAATGTCTTGGAACGGAACAACCTACTCACTTTGTTATTAAGTTTTCTAACAGAATGGTTCAAAGCAGGAATCGAGATAGCCCCCCGCCACACTTTTCGTGGGATCATATGAGACCACGCAATTATGCACCCCGGAACTTTCCTCGCTAACCAACTTACAGTGGAAAGCATTGCCTCTAGGAGAAGTCGTCTACCGGTGGTGACCAAATCATTGCCCCCTAAATGTACTATGACTATAGACGGCGGTGACCTCGTCCGCCCTAACAAACCCTCAAAGAATGCTTGAAACTGGTCAATACAGAGACCGCCTCTTCCGTAGAAGGACACTCTGTACCCGTATTCCCCAGGTACGTGAATCATGTCACCTGCTTCGAATACGTCTGCGGCACGCCTCACGTATGAGTGGCCCACGACCCACACCTCCTTTCTCACAGCCGGTGATGTCTGACCGCTGGCCTGGTGTTGGGTCGACTGCATAGTCCGCCCTGCCTCGTAGGCTTGCGCAACTGAAAACCAAACAAAGGACAAGAAGCGTGAGTACATTATTACAGCTTCACAACATGTGCAATCGCACATATCTCTTATAACAATTGGAGGACCAACGCCCCACTCGTTTTACTTGTTCAACATTAAGACCCCTGGCTGTAGCTTCAGTGGCAGCCCCTATTCGAAAGGAATGGGTCCCGAATTCGCCCGGGTCCAAGCCCGCTGCGGTAATGGACATCGCAAGCACCCGCTGAAACTGAAACTTCGTCAGTGGGGTGGCGTCTGCGTGTCTCAACAATGTCCCCCCCCATGATGCCACCCTTCGTGCTAGGTAATCTTCTAAACACTGTACCGGACACATGGAGGACCCGGGGATCCTGCGAATGATCGTGCAGTCCCCCATCCCATCTTGGTCGGTCTTGGACCTGACAAAGGAGACAATCATCGCTTCACCCCTGATCCGAACGTGTTCCCGGCACAAACCCCCCACCACATCCTGTTTGTTCCTTGCAACCAGCTCACTTATCCTCATCGCCCCGTGAAATGCCAGCGTAAATGCAGCCCGGAACAAACACGTCTCGAAATGAGACGAGCATGTGGTAGGAAGTGTGGCCAGCAACTGGGACAACCTATCCAGACCTATTGGTCGTCTCTCATCTACTCTGCGACCCTCCAGGCGTTGCCACCCACGCAGCGCCTTCTGTACCACAAAAGACGCTGTCGGGTCCTGGATGTTATGGGCCCTGGCAACGAAGGAAATGGCAGCACGATGCCTTTGGGCCGTAGCCACCGACTTCCCAGCCCTACGTAAGGACATCAGAAAGTGTACTACCCACTCCTCCTGACCCCAAAGCCCCTCTCTCTCAGTCCCCAAAAAGGCTAAATAGGCCCGAAACGCCCCTTCATATGCCTTCCTCGTCCTTGGCGCTAGACTCTCTCCCACGAGGTGACGAAGTTCAGGGCACCGAGAGACCAGAGAGCTTCGGGGAAGGGTGCCGGCTCTGGGTCCGCTGAGGGAAGGAAACCCGAGAAAGCCTGCATTTGAAAACGAGACAGTGCATCAGCCGCCTGATTCATCACCCCTGGGACATGTTTTGCTCTGAATATCACGTTCAGTTGCATACACAGTAAGACAATTTCTTTGAGCAGCCTTAAAATCAGTTTACAACGGGCTGCCTGACTATTGATGCATTCTACAACGGTCATATTGTCAGACCAAAACACGACAGAATGATCTTTGAACCCTTCGGGCCAGGTTCTCAGGGCCACCAGAATGGGAAACAGTTCAAGGAAAGCAATATTACTCGTCAGCCCCTCTTCATGCCACCATGGGGGCCACCTTTGTGCCGACCATTTTGTGCCGAAGATGGCGCCAAAGCCTATGCTTCCCGCTGAATCTGTCCATAGACCAAGCTCTTCAGAGGACACGGCTGACTTGTTCCAGACGACTCGACCATTGAAGTCCGCCAAAAATGCTAACCAAATACGCATGTCCTGGCGGACCTCGGCCGATAGTCTCGTGCGATGATGACCCTCCTTTAGGCCAACCATCGCTTGGGCAATTGAACGGGAAAAGGGGCGGGCCATTGGGATCACCCTTAGGGCAAAATTCAACTTCCCCACCAATTGTTGCAACTGATTCAGCGTAACCTTAGATGCATTTATACATACTTGCAGGGCTGCCCTGAATTTCGACACTTTGGTAGCTGGTAAGCGAAAACAACCCTCACTAGAGTCCAACTCGATCCCCAAAAACTCGAGGCAAGTCGTGGGACCCACAGTTTTACCTGGTGCCAATCGCACGCCAAATTGACCCATTAACACACAAAATTCAGCCAAGGCCTGGGCGCATTCGTGATTTCCGGCGGGCCCAAGGAACAGAAAGTCATCAAGGTAATGCATTACATTTCGGAAACCCGTCTTCTTCGTGAACACCCATTGCAGAAAAGTACTGAATTTCTCGAAATATGCACAGGATATAGAGCATCCCATCGGCATACACCTATCCAAGTAATATGATCCCTGAAACATGAATCCCAGAAGACGCTGGTCGTCTGGGTGTACCGGGAGCAACCGGAACGCTGACTCGATATCTGACTTCGCCATCAACGTCCCGGGCCCCAGGCGATTCAAAATGGCCACTGCCTCATCAAATGATGCGTACCGCACCGAACATACCTCTGGATTAATTGCATCGTTCACCGAAAGACCATGTGGAGCTGACAGATTATGAATTAATCGAAACTCACCTGGGTCCTTCTTGGGGACCACCCCTAACGGAGAACAGACAAAATACGGTACCGGGGGTACACTAAATGGGCCGGCGACCCGTCCCCGGCTAACCTCTTTCTGAATCTTATCTTGCACTACAGATGTATGCTGCAAGACGGAAAGTTGATTTTTGCACGTCCCGACACCCTGAAAGTCCCCTACCGGGATGCGGAAACCATATGAAAAACCGTTCCGCAGCACCCCAGCAGAAGTACGATCTGGGTATTCACTGAGCCAGGGAATCATCGCCAAGGTATCAATCGGGGTTGGTAAAGGCGCCCCTCGGACTATATTAGACCTGTTTGGCGCCTCCTCTACCCCCATTCTCACCCGTTCTGGCTCTGCACGAGGACTCAGGATGGGACGACCCGCAACTACTACATTCGTGTTTGAATTTACACGATCCCGGAGGCCTGGTACATTTACCTTTGTTGAAATTGAAGCAGAAACCCCTTTTTCCTGTATTGCCGGCAGGTCTCGAGTAATCGTCGGTGCTCGTACCTGACCGAAAGGGCGTCCCCGCATTTTGGCGGGAGTATTCAACAACATTGCTCCCCACCAACGGCATTTTTAACATTCCTGACTCTTTCATTTTATCCCATGTCACAGAATCATAACAGTCCCAAGTTAAACTTTTGTTATGCTCCTTTTCTTTCCTGAAAAGGTTGTCATAACAGAACCAATGGTTACCTTGATACGCTGTCGAGTAACCCATAATTCGTGACTGATAAATTGGAAACTCAGGAAGCAACTCGGGCCTACGTTCCCCCAAAATCGATGTAAAAATACCCCACGCATTGCCCCAGTTGCCAATATTCTCATTTACCTTAAAGGCGGCCATTTTTGCGCGCCAAACACTCGGATGCATTAGGTCCTTCTGACTCTTAACATGCTCCACTTCATAATGATCGACAAGCAAGGAGAAAATATTCACATACTCCCCCGCCCAAATCTTTTCCTTTATTGCCAAAGGAACATGTTGCCCCAATTTCTCTCTACGAGAGGGTGCTGACTCATCCCTTGCGATCGGCAATGGCCGCTTACCTGAACCGGATGCTGCTTCCGCCACTTGTGGCTTGTCTATCACCGCCACCGGCGCGGTCACCTTGGCTGCATCTCTTTTCTCACGCAACTTTTTCATCAGCGCCTGTGCCTCGGCAGCCGTGGCGCCCTCACTACTATCACCCAACCACGCTGCTAGCTGTGCTGCCAGCTCGGGGGGCATATCCTCATTGGATGTCGGGGTGACGACAACGGGGATCGGATTCCCCTCCATCGGTACCGGGGTCGGTGCCTCGAGCGGGGCAGAGGGAACCGGGACGTCTCCCCCGGCTGGAACCCTTCTCGGCCTCTTGGGTCTCCCTCCAGCCGGTGGACGCCCCGATCCCTCCTCCCCGTCTCGCTCCGCCAGCCGCTTCTTTATGTCGGACATCTCCTTAAAGAGGACCCGAACCATCTGATCAGTCGTCATTCTCTTTGCGCCTTTCTTGGGCATCTCTCCGACGAAGTATCTAGAAGACAAAGAAAAAGATCAAAACGCTCAAAATTGGCTCTTCGTTCTGTCCCGAGCTCACGTGTAGCGAGGAGGTGCAGCTTCAGAGCACAAGAACAAGAGGACGTCTTCTGGTCTTGCGTCCCTTTTATCCGTCTTCAGGGTGGGCGAAAACCCGCCCCTGCCGGCCCCGAGGGCGTGGCTGGCTGCGTCAGTGTCTAGGCCAGCCCACTCTAGGGCGGGAAAAAAGCGCGCCCGGCTACGCCGCTTCGGGCATACCAGCCGAGACGCGCCTCCCGCCCAAAAATGGCTTCCCGGGGGGATCGAGGTACTCCGCCATACGTTCGGGGGGACCGAGTGGTCGCCCCTTTCCATTCTAACAGCCTGGACCATTGCGGAGCTCGGCAGAGACAATAAGGTTTTTAGGAACTTCCCTTTTTCGAGGTTCCACCTGCATTTACCACTTAAGTACAGAACTTCTGCCCGTACAGTATCTGTGGGGGGATCATTGCTTCATATGCTTCATATATTTTTCTAGGTCTGTGGGACATGTCCCCAAATTCTTGTTAAATTTTTTCAGACCGCATATTGAAGATAAGGCTTTTGCTTTTTGGGCTTCTAGGTGAGTACACCATTTTAGGGCACTGTCCAACCAGAGGCCCAAATAATTATATTCTTTTACAATCTCCAGTTTTGTTTCTTCTAAGAACCAGCTAAAATGATTATCTTTTTTCCCAAAGCATAAAATCTTTGTTTTGTCCATATTTACAACTGAAAACTTTGCCTCACAATATTTACTATAAACATTTAATTTCCTTTGGAGCCCCAGCTCCGTTTGGTCCAGTATCACGAGGTCGTCTGCATATAAAAGACATGCCTCTTTATTTCCGCTCATTCTAGGGCTTGCACTCCTTTCCACTTCTAAAACTGCTGGTAGGTCGGCCAAGAATAAGGCAAATAGCAGGGGAGCCAAAACACAGCCCTGTCTTAGACCGTTCCCCACCGCTATTTTCTGCGTCAGAGCCCCTTGTGTATCCTTAATTACCTGGGCCAATTTTTGTAGTTCCTTTAAGATGGCCAACAGCCCCACTGGTATACAATGCCTCGTCAGGCATTCCCATAGACGCTTGCGATTTACTGAGTCAAATGCTGCCCGGAAGTCAACAAAGCAGCAATACAATTTCCTCTTCTGCTCTATTGATTTCCGGGCAAGGGCCCAAAGGGCTAAGCAGTGGTCTATGGTTGAGTGGCCTTCTTTAAAACCACCCTGTTCTACCGGTACAACTGGCACCTGTTCCGCCCAAGCTTTCAGCTTTCCTAATATTATTTTTGCAAAGATCTTTTCCCCAACATTTAACAAATTGATTAATCTGTAGTTTTTTGGGGCATGCATATCTCATTTCTTATGCACCGGTCTGATTATTGCTCCTTTCCAGTTATTGGGGATCTTTCCAGTTTCTAAGATAACTTGAAACATTAGTGAGAAGAATTCTGCCCACCTGTTCAACTGTGATTTTATTATCAGGGCTGGGAGATTGTCTGGTCCTGCTGCCCTAGTTAAGTTCAGAGTTTTTATTGTATTTTTCACGTTTAGGCGCAAGAAATCTGCTTTGAGCTCTTCTACTAGCTCGCACCACTCCTGTGGCTCCCCAACCTCCGGTTCACTACCCGGGATATACAAATCTAACAGATATTCTTCCCATGCCACCTCTTCCACCACACAATTCACT
Organism: Lissotriton vulgaris; assembly: GCF_964263255.1. Taxonomy (NCBI): domain Eukaryota; kingdom Metazoa; phylum Chordata; class Amphibia; order Caudata; family Salamandridae; genus Lissotriton; species Lissotriton vulgaris. The sequence continues at coordinate 313,410,248 of NC_141690.1, forward strand.
GAGGCGACCGGGAATTCTGCTGCTGATTGTATCAGCTTCCAAAACTGGCACAAGTTCTTTGTCTCAATTGTCCCCAGCAATTTTACCCAGCAGGTTTCTTTATAAGTTCTTTTCGCGCTACTGATTAACATATTATATTCTTTTTTTAGTCTTACAAGCTTATCAACCCTTTCCTGTTCATAATTCACCCTTAATCTACGTGCTTCTCTCCTTATCTCTCTCTTCTTTTTTAAACAATCCTCAGTGAACCACTTTCCTTGACTCTGTGTTACCCTTTGGTGCCTCTTTACATTTTTTGAGTCCTTTCTGAGTTCACACTGGAGGCTTTGAACCACTTGTTCTAATTTGCCCACATACCACTCTAAGCCTTGCCCTCTCACATTTCCCAGATCTAGGTTCTGTTGTAATCTTTCCAACCCTGCTATATATTCTTCTGATAGCCTCGTTGTAATACGCCTAGGGTACTCCAACTGTTGATCTAACACTTTGACACTGGTCTTCGGGTGGACCTCTAAGAGCTCTAACTCCAATGGATTATGGTCACTCCCTTCTCTTTTATATCTCCTAAAACCCTTCACTAAAGCAAAATTCCATCGTGACGTAAAAACATAATATATTGGGCAGTTTTGTGTGCCTGGTTTAAATGTTTTCATCACGGGACAATCTAGAGATGACCTCCCATTTAAACAAAAGAGGCTTTTTGTCCCCAAATAAATTCCCAGTTTTGTATCACGAATTGTGGAGGTACAGTCTGGGAAGGTTGCTTGGTTTATATCATAAGCCTCCAGTATCTCTGAGAACCAATCATCTCAATACTTTGGGTTTAGTTTATGGTTAAAATCCCCCATCAATAAAATTAAATCCGTACCGTACTTTTCGCATAATAAATCCATGTCTTCTTTAAAATAACCCATTTCAACAACATATTCCTCCTGGCTTCCCCATTGCATATACAGTACACATTGAAAAGCCTCACATTTACATACTTTTTGCTGGTAACCGCTGAAGAAGTCCTGCATGCAAGCAGCCACTTACATTTTACTGTAAGTTGGGTCACATTCTTTACTATTCTAGTTGAGAGCAATGTCATGATTTCTCCCGCAGGGCGCCCAAAACTTTGTATCTTTGCTGGGTGGTGGAGTTGACAGAAGCCATCAAATGCTGGGGTCTTTCCGCATAGCCAGGTTTCCTGAATGCATATGATCTCGGATCTTTTTGCTAACTCCTTTAAATGTTCCTATTTTATTTGCTCTCCCAGATCATTAACATTCCAAGAAACAATATTTATACCATGCCGCGTCCCCTTTACCTATTCAACATCTTGTAGGTAACCCTCTTCTCTAAACTCCTCGATATACCTATTGGATGGGCCTGCCTGACTGGATCCTTGACTCCAGTTTCGCCACCATTTTTTATGTCTGAGTTGTTTGCATCTATTTTAATATTTCCCATGCTTCCACCTACTTCTTTCTCTATTATCCTCACCTGTCTTTTACCTAATCCAGCATGGCACCTTAAAAAATCCTTTCCTTGTGGCACTTGCATTTGAGATGTCATCAGTGATGTCACTGACTATGTCATGAATGACCTAATATGTGACATCATCAGCAGTGCATTGCGGGTGCGCGAAATATAGTTAGTACAACTAACTATATAGGAGCAATTTCAATGGTTTTGTATGAGTGAAATGTCCAGCTAACTATAACACCCCTAAAACTTTTTTTGAGTGAATTTCAAAGTTTTTTTTTTAAAGCTAATTCCTAATTATATAAGGCCTGAAATCTATGGCTTTTTTTCAGTGAATTTCAAAGGTTTTTTAAATGCTAATTGCTAACTATACCTGAAAGGCCTGAAAACTATGGTTTTTTAAGTGAATTTGCAAGGTTTATTAAATGCTAATTCCTAACTATATAAGGCCTGAAACCTATGGTTTTTAAGTGAATTTGCAAGGTTTTTTAAATGCTAATTCCTAACTATATCTGGCGTGAAACCTGTATTTTTTTTCAAAAAACTTCAAAGGTTTTGTAAATGCAAATTCTATAAGCGAATAACGTTTTTATATGTTAATATCCTTCTGGTACCACCTGAGCAGCCATCTTGTTTCTCAGTAGAACTGAGGCACAAGAGAGCACAAAACAAGAGTGGAAAACGCGAAAAGGGGGCAGGGTAGAGACCCCCTGACCCCCTAGCCCTTCTCAGGTTGTCCCAGAAGGACCCCCAAGGGCAAAATTATAATATTTTTTTTTATAAAATTGCGGGGTACGCGCACGGTACGCGTACGTACACGTGCATGGTACGCGTACCGTACTATATGTTAATATCCTTCTGGTACCACCTGAGCAGCCATCTTGTTTCTCAGTAGAACTGAGGCACAAGAGAGCACAAAACAAGAGTGGAAATCGCGAAAAGAGGGCAGGGTAGAGACCCCCCAACCCCCTAGCCCTTCTCAGGGGGTCCCATGTCATGGCTATGCTTCAGGACAATCATGGTAGCAGTGTAGTTACTATATCAAAAAAAAATACAATTGAC